>NC_136428.1:324314897-325064897 GCF_052849685.1 Lactuca virosa
GCTCCACTCGTACCACTACCGATTCCTACAATAATGATATTCGCTAGTGAGTCTCTAATCGAAATCTAACACTAGTATACTTACTACTACAATAGAATTATGCCAATATTGTGTCAAAATTAATATTGATAAATTTTAAACATATTTCTGTGAAAATTAAATTTCAATGAATCAATTGTTATCTAACAATTTAAGTGGAAAATTCCCATTATTAAAATGTTAATATTTAACATTTTAAGAGGTATTCCAATGATTAAATATTCAAAAACTAAATCAATTTAGTTCTAAACTTTCCCAAACTTTGCATTTCAGTTTTAATTAAAGTCAAAGACCTTTAGATAAATTTTCTTGACTTTTTGATTTGTCTAATTATTTTTCACCATTTAATTCCTTGAATAATCATAAAATCATGGAAAAATAGTAAAAAGTTAATAAAAATTACCAAACTTCAGATTTTGGTTCTAACTACATTAAAAGACTTCCAGATAAATTTTCATGGTTTATAGATATGTATAACCAATTTTCTTATATTTAATTCTCTAAATAGATATAAATTCATGAAAAATAGCAATCAGTTAAGAAAATTTCCCAAACTTCTTATATTACTGCCATTACACATACTTAAGCTGGGAAAAATATAAAAATGGATTTATAAACTGTTTAACCCAATTTTATGATTTTTGTGCATTTATTCTAATAAAAATGGAAATAATTAGAAAACAGTTTCCAAAATTATCCAAACTTTTTTTTATTACTGTTATTAAACATTCTTAAGTTGGGAAAAATATAAAAATGGATTTATAAACTGTTTAATCCAATTTTATGATTTTTGTGCATGTATTCTAATAAAAATGGAGATAAATAGAAAACAGTTTCCAAAGTTATCCAAAATTTTTGTAACACTGTTATTATATATATAGAAGCTGTGAAAAATATAAAAGATATTTTTCAATTAGTGTTGCTATTTTTCTTGTTTAATCCTCTTAAATAATCATTAATTGAATAATAATTATTAAACAGTTAAAGTAAATTACCAAAAAAAATTTTAAACTTCATTTATAGAGTAAATAATCTGGGAAAAATACCAAATGTGGTTTTTATATACTAAAATCCGATTTTGTGGATTTAAGTGTATTTAATCTTAGAAAATAGGAGAAAAATAGTATACTGAATAGAAAAATCTTCAAAATTTGTATTTAGAGTTCTAATATATTTTAAGGTCTTCTGGTACATTTTCATGAATTTTGGATGAGTAGAACTATTTTTTCTGTTTTTAGTCCATTATATACACAAAAATCGGGGAAAAATAGGAATACATTATCAAAAATTCTGAAAATATTTTTTTGAGTCTTATACCTCTGGTAGCAACTGCGAAAATTGCTATATAGCATTTTAACATTCTCTAAAGTGGTTTTATGATTTATTGGGACTAAACAAAAAGAAAATTCAAAACCACACTAAACAGTAACAAAAATCGATGAAACTTAATGAGAAGTCATTATTTAGCATAGGAGTCATCCACGAATTTACCTAGAATTTATAGGCTTCAGAAAGTATTTTATATGATTTATTGCTCTATTTTATTGCATTAATTATAATAATTCGAGAAAAATGAATTATTCTCTGGAAATTTATAGATCATCTTATCGTGTTGATGGGAATCTGAGAAAAATCGGATTTGGTCAGAAAAGGAGTTTTAGATATTTATTTCGAAATAAATCCTTCATGAACATATTTAAAAGGTTTTAACAACATACTTTGATGATCTAGCTTCTAAGCTTGAAGATCATCACATGCATGTTTGTTTGAAGATCATTCATGAGTTTGAAATGTTTAAAATTCGTTTTTGAAAGAAAACTTTGGATGCATGTGGTGATTTTCCACCAAATCGTGTAGAAAAGTGCATTTCCATGGTTTTGACTTAGGTTTAGGTCATGGATCTTCACCATTTTGTAACATGCAAGATGTTTTTGGTGAAAATCTACCACCATCATCATCAAAACTGAATTGAATGAACATTCACACAAATTTTCTAAGAGAATGGTGTAGAAGAACAAGGAAATGCAAGAAAATCCATGAAAACTTGAAGGAAAATGAAAGGAAACCGTGTTCTACCTTAATGAACACCACTAGATGATGAAGATTTTAAGTATCTTGAGTGTTCTTGGACTTGTTTGCTGGAAAATTTCGTGGTTCATAGAGAGAGGAAGAGAGAAAATGTGTGTGAGAGTGTGAGAGAGAAAGAGATGGAGTGGGTGTGTTGGGAAAGTGATTGAGTGTGTTGGGAAGAGGAGAGAGAGGAGAGAGAGAAGAGATCCGAAAATTGAAGAGGAGAGAGGAGATCCTCTATTATTTTCATTCATTTAAATTGTTTCTTTTAAATTTTATAAACTTTTTCCAAATTTTTATAAAATTTGCATTTTAAATAGAATTTGGTTCTTTACTCATGAATTTCTTTTAACTTGTGGAATACGATTAATATCAATGACCTAAATTTTATTTTCCATTGATTATATTTTTCCTAAATTAAATTATTTTAAATTGATATTGTAAGGTTCATAATTATTTTCATATAATTTTTAAGGTTAAAGTTTATAAAATTAGGTATTTAGGGTTTTTAGGGTTTTGGAGTTTAATAAACTTTAAATATCAAAATGAATTGAATCTTTGAGACTTCAAATTATATTTGTGTTTCCTAACTCTTATTCAAGTTAGAAATAATGCTTGTAATTTATTTTTACAGGTTTACTGGCATTCTATGTAGTGATTCCGAGATTCAAGCGAAATTGAGGAATCCAGTATACTAGTCTTAGTCTTCAACTTTGACTTAAGTTTCTATGAGACTTTGACCTAATTTCTACTACTAGGTCAAGTGCATGATGGGTGTATATGATTCATGAAAAGGTGTTCGAGTCAAAGAGTGACCTAAATATGGATATTCACTACAGTTAAGTAGTTGTAGAATTCACATATCAATATGAAATCTAAGTATACTATCCAGTGATTCTAATTGTTTCCAAGTTTCTAGTAGGTTATATCTTAACTTCTAGTTACTAAGTCTAGTATGTGTCGTTCTTATACGTGAAACTAAGTTTAGTCAAATCTTAGAACCGACTCGAATTTTGACGGTTGTCACAGTCTCCCCCGGTTGAAAGAATTTCGTCCCGAAATTTAATTCGTGACACATTCTATTAAAACTCAGCCGAATACAATTGTATAATTGGAGAGATGGTGACTTGAAGAGCTCTTTGATTATTTTGGGTTAATTCCTCAAGGGGAGAACCCAATTCTTTAGCTACATTCAAATTAGTGCGTCCCTAATTCGAGTTCTATCGTCTAGATTGTGGGAAATATGGTTCATGGAAATCATGCTCCAACCTTGGTGCCCTAGTTGAAAAAATTATTTAATTAGATATTATCTGAATCAAGAGACTTATAATTTTTGCCGAAGCACCAACTGCATTCAGCGTTAAGTCTGCATTGATCCTTAAGTCGCATTCTAAATTAGCACTTAGTGCAAATTCGCCGCTTAATAAAGAAGAGATTAGGAAAAATTTGTTCACTTTCGTGTGGGCTACTAAATATGGAAAAGATATATTCCGAAATAAGAAGGGGTAGCACGAATGAAAGAGAAGCAATCAAGGGTAAGTTCCTAATGATACGTGCTATTAGTACATCTCAAGCGTAAAACTATTTAAGTCCCGTCAAAAATAGAAGTTACGAAACGATCGAGGATTTCCGAAGTTATAATTTCCACTACAGGTACTCTAACTATAATAGAACCATAATTGAAGAATATATATATTTAGAGAGTCAATGTTGCAAATGGAGGCGATTAAATCACATTGTGTAGATAGCATTTTAAGTGTTTAGAAGTGATAAAAATCTCACTGTTATCAAAATGCGTGTTTAGAAATGATAATTAATCTCACTATTATCAAAATATGTAATAATTCCAAGATAATGAAAATACATGTTTGGCGATCAAACGAAGTAGTAAAATAATATAAAGATTAATTAAGGTTACAGGTTTAAGTCATCAATAAGGGAATTTATGCAAAAATATTTTGATTACTCTTTTGAAAAATTGTCTAATTGTCTAAGTCAGGACAAATTCAAGCTTACGGGTCAGAATATTTATGAAAACAAAGTTGTGAGTTTAGGAACTCACTAAAAATTACAAAGTAGAATGCTATTTAAGAAATGTGTAAAAATGTCGATCATCGAAAACAGCGCATTCTTAATTTAGTGATTCTACAAAAATAATCATTTGAAGGATAAATAATCGTAACATTTAAAACTTTTTATGATTTTAAAGAAAAGATGAAACATAAGAAATGTATTCTTGACATATATTTTCTGGATTTTGAAAAATGATAAGAACAAGGGCAATCACCTTGTGTATTAATTGTAAGGGAAATACAATGAAAATTGCGTTTTAAATCAAGTTTTCGAATTTAGATCGAAAGAACAAATGTAAATAAGGATTACTTTTTTTTCAGTAGATTTTAAAATAAAAACAAAATGTATAAGATAAAAGGCGTATTTGAATATATCGAAGTTGACTAAATCAAAATTATGTCTCACGACTATACACGTATTAATCGCTCAAAACGAAAGGGTAGACTGTATTGTGTGTTCTTTCTCTGTCTAGCCTGTATGTTTTGTTTCTCATCACTGTGTATTATGTTTGTTTCTCATCACTATGTATTATGTTTGTTTCTCATCACTATGTATTACGTTTGTTTCTCATCACTATGTATTATGTTTGTTTCTCATCACTATGTATTATGTTTGTTTCTCATCACTATGTGTTATGTTTGTTTCTCATCACTATGTATTACTCATGAATGAACTGACTCATTGTATGTTTCATTGTTCTAGTAATAGTATCTTCCTAAACTATACCTATTATAGTTTACTAGTAATGTTGTTTGTGTATATGAACATGTTTGTATACCTTTGCTACCCAAAGGCATTGAACTGAATGAAAGAAGTAACCTTTTATATCTATACACATATACATGATATATAACTAGGATTCAAACGACCTTCAGACAAATAACCCGAATACCCTAAGTCCACAACCAAACAAGGAACATGAAGTAAGGTGAGCTATCAGTCCTAAGTCCTTTCAATCCTACTTATATAATTATATCCATATAGATACACATAATATAAGTTAAAAGAGTTTAATAAAAGTATTTGATATGTAAAAGAGTTTGTAAAACAGTTTGAAGTAAAACAGTTTGATAACACAGTTTGAAAAGTAAGAAATCCACTTGTTTGGTAGTTATTAATCACATGTGATTGATATAATAACTATAATAGTTCAACTTGTATCCCCCCCATAAAAGCATTTAAAAACATTTAACAGGTTAATTAAGGGGTATGAACTCACCTGTAGTGAGTGGTTTGGATGAACGAAATGTATAGGATGCTAGGTGTCAAGTGAAGACTTGTACACACACAATGATCCTAGTTTAACATATAATATCACATATATGTATCCAATTAGTCTTTAAACAACTAATTAACAAAGTTAAGACATCCTAGGACATGTAAAACACCTTATTTAAGTGCTATAAGTCCTAAGGATTGCATCTAAGTGTTGTAGGACATTGCTATTGAGTTTAGGGTTCAAGGGGACCCTTTATTTGAGTTTACGGTTTTGTGACCATAACTCATTGAGTTTACGGTCGTAAACCCATGAGTTTACGGCCGTAAACTCATGTTTCTTTGACCATTTTGTGTTTTGAAGCCTTAAAGATCACAAGAAGCATTCCTACTTCCTGTTTAAGCCTTAGGAAGAGATTAGGGCACCATTTCACTCCTTTTAGGAGTTTACGGTCCTTGGACCATTTCCCTTTGGGTTTACGGCCGTAAACCCAAATGTTTTATGGTCTTTTGATGTTTCCAAGTACTAAGCACATCAAGGAAGGGATCTAGGCTAGTTTCCAAGGCTTAGAAGGGACTAGGGCACACTTTGGCACCCTTTTTGGGGTTTACGGTCCAAGAACATCTTGGACCGTAAACACCTTTGATCCTTGGTTTCTTGGGTGTTTTCTTGATGTTTAGAAGTGTAACAAGCTCTATAATACTCTAGGATAGAAGTACTTACTAGGTAGAAGCTTGAAAAGGTGCTAAAAGTCCAAGAACACTAGTGTGTGTTCTTGGTGAAACTTGAAGATCTACACTTTTGGAATGATTTCACGGATGGAGTCATGTTAGATCACTAGATTAAGGTATATATCAACTTATTAGGGTAAGAAACACTTACAAGTTGAAGATCTTGAAGAAATGTTGGATGATACTTGAGAGAGAATTGAGATTTGGATCTTGAAAATGTAAAAAATGGTAAAATATGACTAAGTGTCATATTTATACCCCCTTTTAGGGTTTACGGCCGTAAACACCTTTGTTTAGGCCGTAAACTCCAAACTCTTGGAGTTTTGGAATAATATTGTTGCACAATAAACCCTAGGGCATCCTCTCTCCTGTTATCTCCTGGAGTACTAATGTTAAAATACTCAAACTTATTCCAAAAAGCTTGAAAATTAGCAGAAGCAGTTTTGACTCCTATTGAAGTGAATGGTTGTACGGAATAGAATTTTCGGGTTGTCACATCATCCCCCCGTTAGAAGGAATTTCGTCCCGAAATTAGAATTTAAGCAAATAAGTAGTTACAAATAACTAAGTAAAAAGACGAGGATATTTCAGTTTCATCTGATCCTCTCGCTCCCAAGTGAATTCAGGTCCTCGCTTGGCGTTCCAGCGAACCTTTACTATCGGGATACAGCTTTGTTTCGTTTGCTTGACCTCCCGCTCCATGATCTCTACTGGTTCTTCCACGAAGTTGAGGCTCTCGTTGATATCGATCTCGTCGAGTGGGATTACAAGAGTCTCGTCGGACAGACACTTTTTCAAGTTCGAGACGTGGAAAGTAGAATGTACATTACCGAGTTCGCGTGGTAAGTTAAGTTTGTAAGCTACATGGCGATTCTTGCGAGAATCTCGAAAGGCCCTATGTACCTTGGATTTAGCTTTCCACGCTTTCCGAAGCGTATCAATCCCTTCCAGGGTGAGACCTTCAATAGAACACGGTCGCCCACCTGGAATTCCAACGGTTTCCTTCGTTTATCAGCGTAGCTTTTCTGTCGGTCTCTAGAGGCTTTCAATCGTTCACGAATCTGAATGATCTTCTGTGTCGTTTCCTGAATGATCTCCGGACTTGTGAGAGTGATGTCAGGAACTCGTCCTTTAGCTAACTGGGTATCACCCACCTCAGCCCAGCACAGAGGGGATCTGCACTTTCAGCCATAGAGGGCCTCGAATGGAGCAGCCTTTATGCTTGTGTGATAACTGTTGTTGTAGGAAAATTCTACAAGGGGTAAATGAGTATCCCATGCTTTCCCAAAGTCGATCACACAGGCTCGCAACATATCTTCCAAGGTTTGGATAGTCCTCTCACTTTGCCCGTCTGTCTGTGGATGGTAGGCTGTACTCATGTCCAACCTAGTTCCTAGGGAACTTTATAGTGACTGCCAGAACCTCGAAGTGAATCTACTATCTCTGTTCGAGATAATGGATATGGGAACACCGTGCAGTCGTACAATCTCCCTAATGTAAGTTCTTGTAAGCTTCTCCATCTTGTCTGTTTCCTTGATAGGCAGGAAGTGTGCGGACTTGGTCAACCTATCGATGATGACCCATATGGTATCAAGTCCACCCGTTGTCTTGGGTAACTTGGTTATGAAGTCCATAGTAATCCGCTCCCACTTCCATTCCGGTATCTCTGGCTGTTGTAGAAGACCTGAGGGTTTCTGGTATTCGACCTTGACCTTTGTGCAAGTAAGGCATTTACTTACGAAGGTAGCAATCTCTGCTTTCATGTTAGGCCACCAGTATAACTTTTTAAGATCCAGATACATCTTATCTGAACCTGGGTGGATGGAGTAACGGGTGTTGTGCGCCTCGTTCATGACCACGTCTCTGAAACCTCCAAGTTTCAGGGTCCAGATCCGATCCATGAAATAATAAGCTCCGCCACCCTTAACCTCCAAGTTCTTATCCATCCCTCTCAAGGATTCACCCGCCACATTTTCAGGTTTCAAAGCTTCGAGCTGAGCCTCCTTAATCTGTGTGGTCAAGTGCTAATGGATAGTCATTGTCAATGATTTGACTCTACGAGCAGAATATTCTTTCCGACTTAGGGCGTCAGCTACTACGTTGGCTTTACCCGGATGATAACGAATTTCGCATTCGTAATCACTGAGTAGCTCGACCCACTGTCGTTGTCTCATGTTGAGCTCCTTCTGGTCGAATATGTGTTGTAGGCTTTTGTGGTCTGTAAAGATTGTGCTCTTTGTACCGTACAGGTAGTGTCTCCAGATCTTCAGAGCAAACACAACTGCTCCTAGCTCAAGATCGTGGGTAGTGTAGTTGACCTCATGTGTCTTTAGCTGTCTTGAGGCATAGGCGACGACCTTACCTCGCTACATCAGAACACATCCGAGTCCTTGATTTTACGCATCGCAATAGACAACGAAGTCTTCTATCCCTTCGGGGAGGGATAGTATTGGTGCGGTGCACAAGGCTCGCTTGAGCTTTTGGAACGCTCTCTCCTGCTTCTCTTCCCAGTCAAAGGCCATGCCTTTCTGGGTCAGTATCGTAAGAGGTTTCGTAATGCGGGAGAAGTTCTGAATGAACCTGCGATAGTAGCCAGCGAGACCTAGAAATTGACGAATTTCTGTAGGCGTCTTCGGTGCTGACCAGTTCTCAATGGCTTTAATTTTGGAAGGGTCCACGTATATTCCCTCTTCGCTAACCACGTGCACTAAGAATTCGACTCGTCGGATCCAAAATTCGCATTTCGAGAACTTCGCATACAGCTTCTCCGAACGAAGGGTTTCTAAGACTAGTCGCAGATGTTGACTATGCTCCTCCTCACTACGAGAGTAGATAAGTATGTCATCGATGAAGACGATGACGAACTGATCCAAGTAAGGACGACACACCCTATTCATTAAGTCCATGAATACAACAGGTGCGTTTGTTAATCCGAACGGCATCACTACGAATTCGTAGTGCCCATAACGAGTTCGGAAGGCTGTCTTCAGAACATCCTCCCCTAGCACTCGTAGTTGGTGATATCCGGACCTTAAGTCGATTTTTGAAAAGAAGTTCGCCCCTTGAAGTTGATCGAATAAATCGTCAATACGAGGCAAAGGATAACGATTTTTGATGGTCAGTTTGTTGAGCTCCCTGTAGTCGATGCACATACGAAACGATCCGTCTTTCTTCTTGACGAACAAGACTGGAGCTCCCCAGGGTGAGAAGCTTGGTCTTATAAAGCCCTTGTTGAGCAGTTCGTTAAGTTGACAGGACAGTTCTTGCATCTCTGCAGGTGCTAGACGATAGGGCGATTTGGCTACGGGGGTAGCCCCTGGAACTAAGTCGATTCGAAACTCGACTTGACGTTGCGGAGGTAATCCTGGGAGTTCTTCTGGAAAGATGTCGGGAAAGTCGCGTACTACTGGAATGTTCTGAATGTCTTTCGTTTCTTGGCTCACATCGACTACATGAGCAAGGAATGCGCGACATTCCTTTCGCAAGAATTTCTGAGCTTGAATGCTCGAGATGATACGAAGGTTCGTGCCGAGTTTGTCGCCATATACTACTAGAGTTTCGCCAGATGACAAATTAAGGAGTACAACCTTTTCGTAACACATAATGTCGGCACGATGAAGACTCAACCAATCCATGCTGATAATGACGTCGAAACTTTTAATTGAGACCGGCATGAGATCGATTGAAAAAGAATGGCCATCTAAAGTTAGGGTACACCCTATGTATATACTGCTAGTTCTCTCTGTCTTTCCATTAGCCATTTCTATAGTGAACGGTTCTTTAAGTGCTCGTGATTTTTGCTTAAGTAAATGGCAAATTTTTGGTTCACGAAACTCCTCTCCGCTCCACTATCAAACAGTATGCATGCATAAGAGTTATCGAGGAGAAACGTACCAGTGACCACTGTGGGGTTGGCAACCGCTTCCTCGTGGCCTATGGCCAGAACTCTTCCCACTCCACCGACATTCCCTGCCTTCAGGCAGTTCCTTTTGTAGTGGCCCACCTCGCCACAACCGTAGCAAGTTTGGCTCACACCAGCGCCGGGGACTTGGGTGATTGGCCTCGCCGGAGCTTTACAGAAACGGGCAGTGTGCCCCTTCCTGTTGCAGTTCAAACACTGCATTTCCCGGCAGGCACCGACGTGGTGGAAGTTGCACTTGTTGCACTTGGGAAAACTTCTAGCGTACTGCTTTATTGGAGCAGCAGCGGCAGGTGCTATCGCAGCATGAACTGCCACGACCTGCTGCTTTTTGGCAGCCCTCGCCTTTCTCTTGTCATCCCAAAACTTCCGCTTGGAATCAGCGGTTCTGGCGGGTTCCGAGATGGCCAGGGTTGTTGTTGCGGCCGGGGTACGAACCCCGTGGTCTATAAGCCGCTGTGCCAATCGCTTGGCACTATCGAATGTAGTGGGGTTTGAAGCCAAAACATTTCCCTGGAATGGAGGCACCAGCCCCCATATGTATCTTTCAATCTTCTTCCCCTCTGTATGAACCATGTTGGGACAGAGGGTCACCAGTTCACAGAACCTGGCGGTGTAGGAGACTATGTTGGAGCCCTTCATGGTTAGGCTCCACAGTTCTTCCTCCAGTTTTTGGATTTCGCCCCTCGGGCAGTACTCTTCAACCATTAGCTCTCTCAGGGCTTCCCAGCCCATAGCATTTGCCACTATTAGGGATAGTGACTTGACATGGCTATTCCACCATGTCAGGGCTTTGTCTTCAAAGGTGCAAGCAGCGAACTTGACCTTGCTCCCCTCTGGACAGGAGCAGATTTCGAAAACCGATTCGGTTTTCTCGAACCATTGCGAAAGGGCAATGACTCCGCCAGTCCCTCTAAAGGACTTGGGCTTGCAGTTTGTGAAGTCCTTGTAGGAGCACTCTCTCAAGCGCACGGGAATTTCACCATGAGTAGATAGGACAGGAGTTCCTTCCCCAGTGGAACCCGAAGAATGATATTGAGCCATGGCTGTAGCCACAGCTGCAACTACAACAGCATTCAGGGCTGCCGTGTCGAATTGAGGAGTAGGTGGTGTTGCAGTTATCGGGGGATCGCGTCTTGTTGATCGGCGTGGAGGCATCTTTCAACTATAAGTTTTAGAAAGATGTAGATATTGATAAGAATTTAATAGGAAATAGATAAGAATGACTCATGGACTAACTCTCCATAGTCCAACAACACAAATGAATAACACGATTGATTGTAAACGAAAGCATTTGGATATAATTTCCATGAGATTAGATATCTGTCAATAATACTGGAATTACAGATGTAATGAGTTCGGGAAAAATGACCTAGAAGTAGGTCTTACATCAACCAAGATGGAAAAATTTGACAGACTACTACCTAATCAAGACCTAACGGGTCTAAGATTTACAAAGATAGGAAATTAGACTAGAGTTTTTACACAAACTAGGTTATATCCAAAAGAGAAGTCGATGAGACTCTATCGGCGACGAGAACTACTAGAGTGAGTTCTTGAATCCGACAGAAGGCGTTCTATGTCTCTCATGCGCCTATCAGATCTTGCTTGCTGAGCTCGAAGTTCCCTGAATTCAGCTTGGGTTTTAGCAAGTTCCCTCTGTAGAACTGCATTGCGGACCTGAGTCCTTTCATGAGCAGACGCTAGTTGGCGAATGCGGACAGTGTTAACGCCAGAGTTAGCGTCAATCTCTATGACTCGGTCGATAGTCGCTCGACCTTGCTCGGTGTTCCGAGCAATCCTACGGACCATTATGGGTAGGACCCTGTCAGCTGAACCTCCCTCAGTGAGGTTGTAGAAACTTCTGTCTCCATTGCAGGGAAAAGGTTGACCATGTTCCTGACTCCATCTGTTCAAGTTTGTGGCCCACAGAGGTGTGGTTCCTTGAAATGCTGGACGAGGGTTCAGGTTTGGGTCTTGAGCAGCTGGGGGTAGGTTGTTGACTTCTGGATCTGAGTCAGAACCATCAGAAAAGCCTTCAGCTTCGTGATCATCCAAAGGGATTGGGTGATCATCTTCTGGCTCTTCTCCCAGCCATCCTGCATTGCCGTGGTTGGGATAGTACAGGTCTCCGGGAAGATGGAATCCAGCCATTATATCTACGCAAGAAAAGGGATAAGGAAATAATTAATAGACGAACTAACTAGATAATTATAAGATGATCTTTATCAGTTACTCCAACATTTGCGTAGTGCATACCAGTCATATGTAACCTAGACAGGATAGACCTTCGAATAAGTGACCCTAACTCTAAGCCCACAACCAAACAAGGAACAGGAAGTAAAGCAAAGATCACATATTCTAAGTCTATGATATCCTAGACACATATAACCTTAGCGTATCCACTGCGCAACTATTGACATACTTTATAAAGACCTTTAGTTCTCAGATAGGTAATTAATAGCAACACAAAATACTCCTATAGTATTTTAAGTTTATGTTCTGTTCTACTGTTCTCGTTGTAGTAGTGTTGGTAAGTTTTTAGACTTGTTGCAACCTCACAACCACACTTAGGCACATGCTAATCACTCCTCGGATAATGTAGTTGATCAGGCTACATCTTCCTAGGGTTGACCATATGTCTCTAAGTCTACTTGTGCTGCCCAACAATCGTAATACTTTTGTTCTGTCCTAGTGACACTGATTTTAGTATGAATGCAGGTATGTATACTTGGTTAAATATTTTATTATTTAAAAGTATAAACTCTTTATCAGAGTATTTTAATCCCGCTGTGTTTATAGTTCGTATATCTTTTATGGGTTGATACACTCGATTCACTATAAACAATGCTCTGATACCAATCTGTCACACCCCAAAACCGGAACGGGGGAAACGTTCGGGGGTGGAGGACGTCATGTTCAGTATCACAACAATGCAAAGTAGTAAACAAGCAACAACATCATCCATTGCATTAATAATATAATTTCATACAAGTGTGTTTTGTCAAGTTATATAGACACCAAAAATATACATCAAAAATAAAAGATGAGTCTTGAACGAGCTCCATCTTCTCAAAACCTGGCACCGGTACCTGTCTACTGGTGACCTGAGAATACAAGTTATTTTGAAAGAGTTTATCAGCTTTAAAGCTGGTGAGTTCATAAGTATATTAGTGTCTGTATTTGTATGAAAGTGTTTGTAAGTCTGTAATGTATAAGTTTTGTAAAAGTTTGTAATTGTTTGAACTCTCCTAGAAAACCCTATGTTTCCTACTAAAAGTAGCCTTCTACCAAGGCATCTAGTGTCTCTGTGTGTGTCTCTTGTAAGAGTATGTATTTTCCCAAATCTGACTATCATTAACCAAAAATATAGTTTCTACATTATTGCTTATTGTGTGAATATCACAAAGTAAATGTAAAGGGAAAATGATATAGTACTGTAGTGTTGTATTAAGTAACTACTGATGTACTAATTACTTTAAACCAATTGTTATTTAAAGTACCATGTGATCGGCCTGTATCCTGCTACCGATTCTATAGAAAAACGACGATGTAAGACGTCGTAAGAAATGACGTTTGGCACCCGCAGACTTGCAAGGCCCACTGTAGCGAGCAGCAAGGTGTAGGATAGTCAATCCAGTATAGATCTATACACAAACTCATACGCTCTCCACTTAAGGAGATTCTGGATACAAAACGGGTCATGACAGGTAGTGCCATGCCCCCGTTAAGTGGCTCACATAACTGTAAGTAATGTATATGTATATGTATATGTATGTGCTAGCTGTATTGTGTGTTCTTTCTCTGTCTAGCCTGTATGTTTTGTTTCTCATCACTGTGTATTATGTTTGTTTCTCATCACTATGTATTACGTTTGTTTCTCATCACTATGTATTATGTTTGTTTCTCATCACTATGTATTATGTTTGTTTCTCATCACTATGTATTATGTTTGTTTCTCATCACTATGTATTACTCATGAATGAACTGACTCATTGTATGTTTCATTGTTCTAGTAATAGTATCTTCCTAAACTATACCTATTATAGTTTACTAGTAATGTTGTTTGTGTATATGAACATGTTTGTATACCTTTGCTACCCAAAGGCATTGAACTGAATGAAAGAAGTAACCTTTTATATCTATACACATATACATGATATATAACTAGGATTCAAACGACCTTCAGACAAATAACCCGAATACCCTAAGTCCACAACCAAACAAGGAACAGGAAGTAAGGTGAGCTATCAGTCCTAAGTCCTTTCAATCCTACTTATATAATTATATCCATATAGATACACAGAATATAAGTTAAAAGAGTTTAATAAAAGTATTTGATATGTAAAAGAGTTTGTAAAACAGTTTGAAGTAAAACAGTTTGATAACACAGTTTGAAAAGTAAGAAATCCACTTGTTTGGTAGTTATTAATCACATGTGATTGATATAATAACTATAATAGTTCAACTTGTATCCCCCCATAAAAGCATTTAAAAACATTTAAAAGGTTAATTAAGGGGTATGAACTCACCTGTAGTGAGTGGTTTGGATGAACGGAATGTATAGGATGCTAGGTGTCAAGTGAAGACTTGTACACACACAATGATCCTAGTTTAACATATAATATCACATATATGTATCCAATTAGTCTTTAAACAACTAATTAACAAAGTTAAGACATCCTAGGACATGTAAAACACCTTATTTAAGTGCTATAAGTCCTAAGGATTGCATCTAAGTGTTGTAGGACATTGCTATTGAGTTTAGGGTTCAAGGGGACCCTTTATTTGAGTTTACGGTTTTGTGACCATAACTCATTGAGTTTACGGTCGTAAACCCATGAGTTTACGGCCGTAAACTCATGTTTCTTTGACCATTTTGTGTTTTGAAGCCTTAAAGATCACAAGAAGCATTCCTACTTCATGTTTAAGCCTTAGGAAGATATTAGGGCACCATTTCACTCCTTTTAGGAGTTTACGGTCCTTGGACCATTTCCCTTTGGGTTTACGGCCGTAAACCCAAATGTTTTATGGTCTTTTGATGTTTTCAAGTACTAAGCACATCAAGGAAGGGATCTAGGCTAGTTTCCAAGGCTTAGAAGGGACTAGGGCACACTTTGGCACCCTTTTTGGGGTTTACGGTCCAAGAACATCTTGGACCGTAAACACCTTTGATCCTTGGTTTCTTGGGTGTTTTCTTGATGTTTAGAAGTGTAACAAGCTCTATAATACTCTAGGATAGAAGTACTTACTAGGTAGAAGCTTGAAAAGGTGCTAAAAGTCCAAGAACACTAGTGTGTGTTCTTGGTGTTCTTGGTGAAACTTGAAGATCTACACTTTTGGAATGATTTCACGGATGGAATCATGTTAGATCACTAGATTAAGGTATATATCAACTTATTAGGGTAAGAAACACTTACAAGTTGAAGATCTTGAAGAAATGTTGGATGATACTTGAGAGAGAATTGAGATTTGGATCTTGAAAATGTGAAAAATGGTAAAATATGACTAAGTGTCATATTTATACCCCCTTTTAGGGTTTACGGCCATAAACACCTTTGTTTAGGCCGTAAACTCCAAACTCTTGGAGTTTTGGAATAATATTGTTGCACAATAAACCCTAGGGCATCCTCTCTCCTGTTATCTCCTGGAGTACTAATCTTAAAATACTCAAACTTATTCCAAAAAGCTTGAAAATTAGTAGAAACAGTTTTGACTCCTATTGAAGTGAATGGTTGTACAGAATAGAAATTTCGGGTTGTCACAAATGTTTATGAGGTTATGTTTATTGTTTAATGTTTATCAGGAATCAGATTGTTGGCTAGCTAATGGTATACTAGTGATAAACTATCAATAAATCAACATGATTTATGTATGCTTTAATTTTCATACCAATCCAGTTTACTCCTAGCTTTCCTAACCCGAATCATTGAGTTTTTTTTTAGTATTTGTGAACACAATATTAAGGTTCTACCACTCCAGGTTTAGTAAATAACATCTAAGTAGAATTTTAGGCTAGAAAAGAATGCATACATATGGTTTGAAACCTCATAAATCAACTCACCTAAGTTGTAACTTCTGTGGAGTTAATCAGTGAATGTGTATGTTCCTGTGTAAAGAAAGTTTCTTGCACACTCAAGACTTACAGAATGTCCCTGTAATTTTTCTTATTTTAATGATTAACATCAACAACTTTAAATGGTATAAGAATGTATGTTGCAGAGTTCAAAAGGGCATGTAGCAGTATGGTTCATGGGGTTAGATTGAGTGTTATAGCTATGGATGATACTCTCCATAGTGAAACATGGAATAGTTGTCACCAAGTTGAAAAGATCTTGGTACAACTATAGTTTCAAGACAAAGTCATATTTTTGAAAGCCTTAAAAGTTGGAGGTTTTCAAGAAGTTGAAGATGTGCACAAGGTATGGTTTAATGGATATTAAATTCAGTAAATGCACAAGTGATATACGGTGTTGTTGGTGAAACATATCCTTCACCTGGGTTTACTCAAATGAAGACAAATTGAATGAAAAAGAAAAAAGAAGGGGTGTAGACATAGGACATGTTTATCCATCAGTTTTCAAGAAGGGTTATATTTATGTTAGACATGTGGTGAGCTTCACGGGTTGTCGGTTACTTGTTACACGTTAGGGCCTAAGGGCCTTTTATTTCCGGCTCGTCCTGGGCATTTAAATCCTCAGAACCGGCCCTGATTTGTTTAACATTTTGAACACCTTTTCCTCATGCATCTTTGTATTAACACGCCCTAATCAAAAACCAAAAGCAAGAAGAAAATTATATCAATAGTATAAAATATAAAAGAGAAACACGAAAAGACATTTACAATAAATAGGTAAATTAAAATTATACAATTAACAAACAACAACTAAAAACACATACCAAAGGGCCTTTCGCCTAGCGGTAAGGAGTGACACTCTCAAATGAGATGTCATGGATTCAAGTCTCACTAGGAGACATAGGTGGTGTTTAGGATTAGATTAGAAGTATGATAGTTTTTAAATCACTAAAAAACTCTATTGAAAAAGTCCATCTACGCATACTTTAGTATGATCTGTAACGCCTTGTTCTCGAGTTTTTTTTTTTTTTTTTTTTTTTTTTTTTTTTTTTGTAAATTCATTAAAGGAAAAGGAGGTAAAATATTGTAACGCCTTGTTCTCGAGGTGTTTTTTTTTTATTTTTTGTTTTTCTTTTTGTAAATTCATTAAAGGAAAAGGAAGTAAAATATTGAAAGAAGGAAAGGGAGGGGAAGAAATTTTTTATTTATTCCATGTTCCCGAGTTCAAAGAAAATGAAAATAAAATTTTAAGTTTATGTGTTCCCGAGTTAGGAGGGAAAAAAAAAGAAAATTAAAAGATTACAATTATAACCCTATTTACACATCATGTTTAGAACATGTAAACAATATGAATAAACTACAATGGAAAGCAAAATCAATTAAAAACTTTTAATCAAACAATCAACTAATGAAATAAACTCAAGTCAACAAAGAAAAACTAACAAATCAAAATTCAAACTCTTACAAACGAAGTCCAATGCAAACAACTATAAAAAAAATAAAAATAAAAAAACTCACAAAACTTAAAGATATGACTCATTTTTTAGCTTCATCCATCATCTTTCTTAGAAAATATCTTATGCATCTTCATTAAAGAAGTAAAAATTGTCATAGCATCGACTTGATTATGTGATAAATATATGAAAGCATCTGCAATTTCATCGACATCCAAACCTATCAACTTTAATGCTTTCTCGATTTTGTAACATCCAGATTACCAGGTACTATTTTCATTATTTATTTTTGAGGATCATTGATCTACTCGACGAGTTGGCGCTATAACTCGCCGAGTAGAAGCAGGTTTGATACGTGAGTTTAATGATCTACTCGACGAGTCCGAGGGTAGACTCGCCGAGTAGGCGCTAGGATGAGTAGCCCTAAATTCCCGGGTTTGGAGCCTATTTAAAGGCACTTATAACTTCCTTGGGCGGCCACACTTCATAGAAAGAAACCCTAACCTGCCGTTTTCGGGGTATAGAGAGAGAGAGACCATTTTGAGCATTCTTGAGCTTCTTGAAGGAAAGATTGGAAGAGTTTGGTAGATCTAATCAAGAGGAGGCTGTAGATCTTGCATTCTTCTGTCATTAGCTGCTATTCTGAGGTAAAAAGCTCTCATCTTGGCCTCTTGTTCGTTAGATCCCATTTTGGGAAGCTTTTAGGGTTTTCTCCCAACATATTGTGCTCTAGAGCTATATGGGTATGGTTTGAGGTTAGAACCTCAGATCTGGACTAGAGAGGACCTTGAGGGTCCAAAGTTTCGAACTTTATTGAGTTAGAGGCAAGTCCCCATGCATTTGACCTTCCTTGGGGTTTGTAATGGCGTTATGAAGCATTTGTGCCATGCATGTTCGTCAAGATCGAACCTTTACGTGACTTTTGGGTATTAGGAGGCTAGATCTAGAGGTTGGAGTCGTAGATCTGACCTTAGACGTCCGTATAAGACACCAAGACGAGTCAACTCGCCGAGTCTATGAGATGACTCGAGAGTCGGATCGAGTTGCCCCAGCGATTCGTGACCCAGTGATAACCCGTCGAGTTGGGGGTCAACTCGACGAGCTGTGTGAAACCCTAGGAAGAATTCAGAGGATGCGAGTGGACTCGGTGAGTCACCTGAGTGCACTCGGCGAGTCGGGTCAACCTTGGCTGCTGACTCATCTTGGCTTCTGTTGACTTGAGAGTAGGGCAATTAGGAACATTGAGACCATGGAGGGGTAAAATGGTCTTCTACCCATCCAAGAGAATAGAAAGAGAAAAGAGGACTTTAGGTGTAAATGAGGAAAAGAGGGATACTGATTGAAACGGTTGTCTAATGTGTTAGGCGGAGGCTAGTTCGGTATTCTTGAGTGTGTGTCCATTTCCTACTAGTTGCGAGGTGTGTCTTCTCACTATACATACCTAGAGTGGTAATCAGAGTTGTGTGATAGAGTATCTTATATGTTATTTGTGTACTGTGATATACTGCATTATTTCTATGTGATTTGTGTTATGCATTATTTAGAGTTTACAGAGTTAGGACCGGAAGGTCCACAGAGTTAGGACTGGAGGGTCCATCAGAGTTGTGGGACTGGAGGGTCCCACTGAGACACATTGACCGGAGGGTCTTACAGAGTTATAGCCTCGAGTGGCTAATGTGTTGTGTCATACCCCAAAACCTGAACGGCGGAAACGTTCGGGGGTGGAGGACGTCATGTACAGTATCACAACAATGCATAATAGTAAACAAGCAACAACATCATCCATTGCATTAATAATATAATTTTAATACAAGTGTGTTCTGTATAGTTTATAAGACACCAAAAATATGAATCAAAATAAGAGATGAGTCTTGAACGTGCTCCATCTTCTCAAAACCTGGTCATCGGTACCTGTCTACTGGTGACCTGAGAATACAAGTTATTTTGAAAGCGTAGATCAGCATTAAAGCTGGTGAGTTCATAAGTATTTTAGTGTCATTTCTTGTATGAAAGTGTTTGTAAATGTTCGATGTAAATGTTTGTAAGTCTTTGTATTAATTGTTTGTATCTCCTAGAAAATCCTATATTTTCTACTAAATAGGAGCCTTCTACCAAGGCCCAAAGGTTCTGTGTGTTGTGTTGTTTGTAAAAGTGTGTATCTTTTCCAAGTATGGCTATCATTACCAAAATATAGTTTACATTACCGTTTATGTGAGAAGATCACAATGTGAATGCAATGGGAAAATAAGAGTGTACAGTAGTATTGTATGTAAGTAACTACCAATATACTAACTACCTTAAACCAGTTTGTTAATTAAGGTAAAATGTGATATGATTGTAACCATACTTGATAGACTAGTATAACACGACGTTCTAAGGCATCGAAATGGTATGACATTAGTCACCCGCAGACGTGCAGGTCCCACTGTAGCTAACAGCAAGGTGTAGGATAGTCAATCCCATATAGATCTATACACCAACTCACGCTCTCCCTCCAGGAGACTCTGGTTGCAAAACGTGACACAGCAGTAGATTGCCATGCCATGAAGTAGTGGCTCACATTAATGTTATAGTGTTCTAGTGTTTGTATAATATGTTCTAGTGTATCGTATGTTCTCTCTATACTAGTGTTTTGTATGTTCTCTTTGTATAGTGTAGTGTATGTTCTCTTTGTTTCTCATAATAGTATGTTCTTTCTATTTCTCATAATAGTATGTTCATTCTGTTTCTCATAATAGTATGTTTGTATTGACTCATGAATGAACTGACTGTTGTATGTTTCATTGTTCTAGTAATAGTAAGTAGTGACTACCTAAATTATACCTATTATAGTTTACTAGTAATGTTGTTTGTATGAATAAACATGTTTGTATACCTTTGCTACCCAAAGGTATTGAACTGAATGAAGAACTTTAATGTCTATATACATACACATAATATATAACTAAAGATTCAAACGACCTTCGGACAAAAAACCGCTACCCTAAGTCCACAACCAAACAAGGAACAGGAAGTAAGGCGAGTTATCAGTCCTAAATATTTTCAATCCTACTTATATAACTATATCTATATAGACATGATTTGACAAAATATAAGTTTGAAAGAGTTTAAGTAAAGAATTTAATATGTAAAAGAGTTTAATAAGCGAGTTGAAATAGTTTGTTTCATATCACAGTTTTGAAATATAAGAAAGCCATTTGCTTGATAGTTATTAATCACATGTGATTGATCTAATGACTATGATTGATATGTGCTTATTTAGTCATAGAAATCATTCATTATCTTATTAATTATTGTTGATTTTATATCATTTTATGGACAAAAGGTACTTAATTAGCTTAATATTTCAATTTCAGCAATAAAAGACATGCTCGGGTGGAAAAGGAAGCGAAACTAGCGATTGGAAGCTTGGATCTTGGATTTTGAAGAAAGAAGGATGTTGCTGGACAGCTTGACCCCTCGTCAGTGTTTTGGCCATATCTCATGAACCGTAACTCCGATTGACGAGATTCAAATTGTTCTGAAAACTAGACACAATTTCGGACAACTTTCGTGTTTTGAGAAAATTCTGATTCCAAACGGACTCGGCGAGTAGGGTCGACTACTCGGCGAGTCGTATCGAACTTTTGCGATTCTGGACGCGCTGACTTGCCGTACACGGGTTTTAAGTGACGGACTCGCCGAGTAGGTCACTGGACTCGTCGAGTAGCCTCTGTTTTGTGAAAATCTATATAAAGGGACTTTCAGATCGATAACCTAGCATATAGAGGAACCCTTGGAGGCTAAGATACGATTGAAAGCGCTGGTGAAGCTCTGGAAAGTGAAGAATCAACCCTACATTCGATTTTGAGGAGAATTAAGGCAAAATCAAGTTTACTCTTTACCTAATCTCTTGTTTGAACTTTGTTTTTACCAATTGATTTCGTTTTTGAGTGTTTTACTGCCTTAATCATGAGCTAAAACCTTTTAGCTTCTGTTTGGGGAGACAATGTTGAAACTATGGTTTGATTAATGGCAGGATTAATTTAATATTGGTGATTTTGTTGATTCTAGCTTGTTAAAGAACCTTATGTGTGAATGATAACTAATTTTCTGTTAATAGGAAGATAATTAAATAGTATGAACATCTTTTAATTATCAACCCCATATGTTTATGTGACCACTTTATCATATGTCTAGGACTAGCGAACGTGAAACTAGAATTAATAAGAAAAATTAGGTAAATTCATGTGTGAGCTTGTTTGATGACCATCAGCAAGAGGTTAACTAAAGGACCAATTTAGTTAGCTATTACAAGTCTAAATTAACCCGAATAAATAATCTAGTGAATTAAAATAAATTAGACAACTGATCACTGTTTGAGTTAGTTTGTTTTCTAAGGATTATCGTAGCGAACGCAAGGCTAATCACTTGAATCGGTAGCCAATAGAAGAATTAATCCATTGCACTATTACCATAATATCAACCATAGGATCAATTGAGTTGAACTAAACAGAAGTTCCTTTCATTATTGAATTTAGTTGAATCTTTGCTTATCTAGTTTTTAGTTAATTAATCTAAGTATTAGTTAGTAAGTTTCTAGTCTTGTAAAACTAGAGAAAACCTTTTATCAACTTGTTTTATTTAGATAATATTAGCATTTATTTTAATTGTTTACCGTTCCCTGTGTTCGATACCCTACTTGCTTGAACTATATTACTAATCGATAGGTACACTGCCTTTCGTGTGTTTATTTTGTGTCTAAGTTAGTAGGATTAAAAGTAGTTCGTTTCACACACATCAAGTTTTTGGCGCCGTTGACCTTCAGCAATGATCCTCTATGAAAGAGTTGGATAAAACTGCAATGAACGTGCCCAAAACAACTCTGGAATCCGAAAAATGATGATGGACTCGGCGCGTAAGTCGTGTACTCGGCGAGTATGTTGCTAACTGGCAGAGAAGTCGTGAATTTGTCCATGCACTCGCCGAGTAGGGTATGTGCACTCGGCGAGTAGGCGCTGAGTTTTCCATTCGACTGAAGTGCTGGATTGGGGTAATTCAGTGACTCTTTTTCTAATTACTTCAGTAATAAAGCACTCTACACTCCCAACTCTAACGAACTCGAACTTAATGGAAAAGACTTCGCACTCCCAATTGAACATTCTTGACTTGAACCTTGACCCATAAGACTTCTAAATGCATCCTAACCTTCCAATCCTGAAAAAAAAACAGACAAAATTGAAAGCAACCAAAAGTCCTAACGAGAAATAAAATCATCCAAGTTTAACAAGTGGTCCAAATCAAACATCACGAAAATAAATTAAAAACACAAAAGAAACATTCTTCATTCTTCATCATCTACGTCGGCTCCTCCAGCTCCACTTCCTCCTCCTTCATTGCCTTTCCTCATCCTTTCTTCCCAACTCATGATGTAGGGGTAGCCGGGTCCAGGTCTCGGTGCGATGTTCATTTGTTGGAAGAGATAGTCAAATGATTGATTGTTATAGTTAACTCCTCTTCCAATATCATCCAAGTAGCGCCGGTACTCAAGTTGATTCCATCCATCGTTCTCTTCTTCCACCGGAATAACCGGTGGGTCTTCCCGTACCCGCTCACTTCGTTGCCTCACTCGCCTTCCTGGCTCCTTGGGGTTAACCGGCTCATCCGCATGAGGAATAGAAAAAGAATCACCAAATTTTTCCACAATCCTTGCCCTCCTATATAATGCGGTGTTGAACGGAGGGGGATAAATGACCGTCAGCGCCCTTGACTCTTGCAAATCTAATACCCCAAATGACCTTGCAAGCCTTGTCACAAACTTCCCTCCATTAATCTTGGAGTTCATCTTCTCCTTAACAGCCCCTTCAGCAAGATACTTGGCTATGCGATAGGGGAAATTGCAGAAAACATCGGGAGTAATAATACTCCAAAGATAAAAGATGTCAAGGGTCGGAACCTTGTCCCAGTCCTTTCGCATATTAATCGTGCTAGCAATGAACCGATGAATGAGACGGTGGATCGGTTAACGTATGTGACCCTCCTGTGCGGTAGATGGGATGTACACCCGGTTAGCAATAGTATTCCACCAGGTAGAAGCAACCACTCCCTCGGGGAGATCTTTGTGGCAATTCTCTAAAAAAACTTCAAAATCTTCATTCAACATAGTGCTTTGCTCATAGATTCCAAGCCTCCATGAAAATTCAGCCATGCTGCATTGTCGCAGCTCTCCACCAAGAGAAAAGGAAACTACATTGGGATTGTAGTACTCACTACCACCTCGGAATGAGATGGTAGCAAAAAACTCCCAACATAATTCAGCGTAGACTGGTTCTTGAATTTTGAAAAGCTGTAACCAACCATCACATATGATGGTTGAATCCCCCAAATTACATTCTTTCACCAAATATGGTGTTAGCTCTTCTTCCAAACCAACTTTCCCCATCCAATCCCAATCCACTGCATTGGGTAAATGAATCTCTTTCTGTTTTAAAGCTTCTAACTTGTTTTTGGCACGGGCTTGAGACGATTAAGATGTGATTTGGCGGAACGAGAGCCACGGGATGTCCCCTTGGCTTCCCCCTCTTGAAGACTAACTTCATCTGGACATGGTACCTGCATGACAACATTAAGAAAGCACAAACAAACAACACCCAGTAATTAAAATTGAATAAAACAGATCTGTATAGCCTCCTACTCGCCGAGTTCATGTCCTACTCGGCGAGTAGGATGAACATCGGGACCAGAATTTGTCGAACACATATGGGTCACTTAAAACACTCAATTTTGCACAGGGGTTTGCTGTACTAAGTCCATTAACCACTAAACCAAAAGAAAATTCTCCTAACAACTCCTAATTTATGGTAAAACTAAAACCCTAGAATTTGAGGAAACCCCCAAATCCGAATTTAGATAAAATAGGGCAAATCAGTGATAAAGCTTGAACCTTTGATGAGTTTTTAAGTGTAAAGATCATACCCTTTCCCTTGAAAGTCGAGGATTAAGCCTAAAATCACAAAAATCGCTTGAAGGAGGCTGTGCACGGCGAGTGTGTGGGTAAAATGGGTAAAAACCCTTATTTCTCCGATTTTTATACCGTCTGTGTAAGTTGGCTACTCGCCGAGTAGAAACGGGCTACTCGCCGAGTACAAATGCTTTTACGCGGTGGTTATTTAGGCAAGCACTCGCCGAGTACTCGTACCTACTCGGCGAGTAAAACTTGCAGCTTGACAAAAATTGAATTTAATTAATTTTTTTTTAACCCACTACCCCACACTCTAGGCATTGCTTGCCCTCAAGCAATCATTTAGAACATATTTCCAGAAGAAGATGAATGAAAAAGATCCTAAAGAATTAAAAAGAAAGTAAAGGAAAAAGAAATGCAAACTCTAAACTCGGGTTGCCTCCCGGAAGCGCTTCTTTTTAAGGAGTCATTAGCTGGACTCCTCCCATTCTACGTGGCTGCAATCCCTTCCAGCAACATCAACTCTTCCATGCCGTCATTCCTTGGAACTCCTTCTTCATACTTTTTGACTCTATGTCCATTGACCTTGAACGGGGTGCCATCTTTTGACAATAGCTCTATAGCACCATGTGGAAACACCTTCTTCACCTGAAAAGGACCATCCCATCTTGACTTGAGTTTGCCCGAGAAGAGTTTTAACCTTGAATTAAAGAGCAACACCTTTTGCCCTTCATGAAATTCTTTATTTTCCTTGATCCTCCTGTCATGCCAATTCTTAGTTTTCTCTTTATAGATCAAAGAACTAGTGTATGCATCATTTCTAAGTTCCTCAAGAGCATTCATTTGCATTAACCGGTTGTTCTTGAGCTCCTCCATGTTGAAGTTGAACATCTTTAAAGCCCAAAAAGCTTTATGCTCTATCTCCACCGGTAAATGACATTGCTTTCCATAAACTAACCTATATGGTGTAGTACCAATAGGGGTTTTGAAAGCTGTACGGAAGGCCCAAAGTGCATCGTCTAGCTTATCCGACCATTCTTTTCGATTGCTCCCCACCGATTTCTCCAAGATTCTCTTTAAAGCTCGATTTGTCACTTCGGTTTGTCCACTAGTTTGTGGATGGTAGGATGTTGAAAATTTATGGGTTACCCCATATTTACTTAGCACCTTCTCTAGTTGATCATTGGCAAAATGAGTGCCTCGGTCACTTATGAGAGCTTTCGGGACCCCAAATCTTGAAAATAACTTCTTTAAAAACTTCACCACTACCCGACCGTCATTAGTTGGCAAAGCTTGTGCCTCCGCCCACTTGGATACATAATCTACCGCCACTAATATGTATTTGTTGCCTTTGGATATGGGAAATGGTCCCATGAAATCGATCCCCCACACATCAAATACTTCACACACTTGGATACTATGTTGTGGCATTTCATTTCGAGATGAAATGTTTCCAGCTCTTTGACATGCATCACATTCTTTGACAAATTGGGTTGCATCTTTAAAAATCGTGGGCCAGTAAAACCCAGTGTCAAAGATCTTCTTATCAGTGTAATGTGCTCCATGATGTCCACCCGTGGCCCGCTATGACATTGCTCCAATATTTTCCAGCTTTCATTCCCGAACACGCATCTTCGTATGATTCCATCCGCGCAGCTTCGGAAAAGATATGGTTCATCCCAAAAGTAATACTTTATCTCGGAAAAGAATTTCTTCTTTTGTTGACTTGTGAGATCTTTTGGGAGGTAATTGCTAGCTAAGTAATTAGCTATATTTGCAAACCATGGTTCTTCTCCCACAGTCACCATAATATACTCGTCCGGAAAATCATCTCCAACTCTATCTTCTTGCGATCGCGGGTTTTCAAGCCTTGACAAGTGGTCAGCTGCTACATTCTCCATTCCCTTTTTGTCGCGTATCTCTATGTCAAACTCTTGAAGAAGTAGAACCCATCGTATCAATCTTGGCTTGGCATCCTGTTTGGCAAACAAATACTTGATAGCAGAGTGGTCAGTAAAAACAGTTGTTTTAGATAAAACTAAATAAGGGCAGAATTTATCAAAAGCGTACACCACAGCTAATAATTCCTTTTCCGTGGTGGTGTAGTTTTCTTGGGCTGGATTTAAAGTCTTGCTAGCATAATATATGGGTTGGAAGTGCTTATCAACCCTTTGACCAAGGACAGCTCCTAATGCAAAATCACTAGCATCACACATTATTTCATTTGGTAAATTCCAATTTGGTGCAACCATGATCGGGGCATTAGTCAATTTTTCCTTTAAAAATTCAAATGCCTCTAAACACTCTTTAGTAAAATTAAATGGTGCATCTTTTAGGAGTAATTGTGTTAGAGGTCTAGTTATTTTAGAAAAATCTTTGATAAAACGCCGGTAAAAACCCGCGTGTCCTAGAAAACTTCTAATACCCTTCACATTAGTTGGTGGAGGTAATTTGGCAATGGTGTCAATCTTTTCCCGATCCACTTCAATTCCCGATTTGGAAACATTGTGGCCCAAAACTATACCCTCCTTAACCATAAAGTGACATTTTTCCCAATTAAGGACTAAGTCGGTCTTTTCACACCTAGCTAGCATTAGGTCAAGATTTGTGAGACAATCGTGGAAGGAAGATCCAAAAACAGAAAAATCGTCCATAAAGACTTCCATGAATTTTTCCACCATGTCGTGGAATATGGCTGTCATGCACCTTTGAAATGTCGCGGGCGCATTGCATAGCCCAAAGGGCATGCGTCGATAAGCAAAAGTCCCACTTGGGCAAGTGAATGTGGTTTTTTCTTGGTCCAATGGGTTTATGGGTATTTGGAAATAACCCGAAAATCCGTCTAGGAAGCAATAATAACTATGGCCCGATAATCTTTCTAACATTTGATCAATAAAGGGTAAGGGAAAATGGTCTTTACGAGTAGCATCGTTTAGTTTTCGATAATCGATGCACACTCTCCAACCGGTTACCGTTCGTGTCGGAATAAGCTCATTCTTTTCGTTGGTTATGACTGTCATCCCTCCTTTCTTGGGCACCACTTGAACCGGACTCACCCACGGGCTGTCGGAAATGGAATATATAATCCCCGCATCTAAAAGCTTGACCACTTCTTTCTTGACCACCTCTTGCATATTTGGGTTTAGTCTTCTTTGGTGTTGCACAACCGGCTTTGCTCCTTCTTCCAGGTTAATCTTGTGTGAACAATAAGAGGGACTTATTCCCTTAATGTCGGTAATGCTCCATGCTATGGCCCGTTTTCGTTTTTTCAAAACTTGCACTAGTTCTTCCTTTTCAGAGTTGGAAAGGTCAGAGGCTATAATGACTGGCTTTTGATGGCCATCTTCAAGGAAGGCATATTCCAAATGTTCTGGTAACTTTTTGAGCTCAGAATTTGGGTTTTGTTTGTTGTACTCGCCGAGTGTAGGTAAGGGACTCGGCGAGTTGGTAGCTGACTTTACGAATTCTGTTTTTTTTCGCTCGGACTCGGCGAGTTGATCGGCCCTACTCGGCGAGTTGAAGTGTCAGATTGCTTCATCAACTCTTCAAACTCAGCTTCTTCCAGCAGCCTCTCGATGTCCATTAAGTCTTTTTCTGCATCAAATTCTTCATCGGAAATTGTGAACTTGCTGGAATCTTCATTTATGCATTCCTCCAATAATTCATCAAGCATGTCAATTGAGAATGCCGTGTCGTCACTATTCCGTGCATACTTCATAGCTTGATCAACCCCAAATGTGACTGAATCTTCTCCTACCCGCAAAGTGAGCTTCGAGTCCCTCATGTCTACTATAGCACTTTCCGTGTTGAGGAAGGGTCTTCCAAGGATGATTGGGACTTGAGGATCCGCCTCCATGTCTAGAATTATGAAATCAGCGGGAAAGACAAACTTGTCCACTTTGACCACTAAGTCTTCACATATTCCTCTTGGGAAAGTGATTGTCTTGTTAGCTAAATGAATCGCCATACGAATTGGTCTTGGTTCCGGGAGATCCAGCTTCTTGAAGAATGAATAAGGCATTAAATTCACACTTGCTCCTGAATCAGCCAAGGCATGAGTGGTAGCTAAATTGCCAAATTGGCAAGGTAAAGTTAAGCTCCCCGGGTCACCCTTCTTCTTTGGTAGTTTGTTGAGCATGGCTGCTGAGCAATTTTCATTGAGGACTACCTTCTTCACTTCCTCCATCTTCCTTCTATTAGTGAGAAGTTCCTTAAGGAACTTTGCATATTTGGGCATTTGTGCGACAGCCTCGATGAAGGGTATGTTGATCTGAAGAGCCTTTATATGATCTAGAAACTTCTGGTACTCCTCTTCCTGCTTCACTTTCTTGGCTCGGGCTGGGTATGGCAATGGCGGTTGGTAAAACTTTTCAGGGGTCTGATTGTTCGGATTTGGCAGTGGACTCGCCGAGTCCCTATTCTGTACTCGGCGAGTAGAGCTGTCAGATTGAAGATTTTGACTTTCTGCTTGATTTTCTGCTTCCTCCTTCTGTGATTCTTTGGGTGCTTCATTCTGAATAGGGGCCAGAGGAGTGATTATTTTCCCACTTCTTGTTGTGACTATGTTTATGTGCGCGCCTCGTGGGTTGTTTTCGGTTTTGCTAGGAAGTTCGCCCGGTGATCTCTGGTTTATTTGTTGAGCAAGTTGCCCCAGCTGTGTTTCTATGTTGTGGATAGATGCTTGCTGGTTTCTAAGCATGGTCCTTGTTTCTTGAATTGCAGCATCATGATCACTATGTCTTTTTTCTGAAGCAGCTACAAATTTGGTAAGCATTTCTTCCAAACTTGGTTTTCTTTCTTGTGATGGCTCCTCCTTTTGGTAAAAACCCCTTCCCTTTTGCTTGAACTTCTCCTCCTTAGCCTTCTTGTACTCGTCATAAGGGAGCCACTCTTTCTTTGGTCTATGCCAATCTTCATCATATCGGTCCCCACTTGAGTAACAAACTTGCACCTTTTTGTTGCCATTCTCATCCAAATCGCAGTCTCTAGTAGGGTGAGGCCCATTGCAATTTTCGCAACCCACCCGAATAGCATGTATCGTTTGGTCCATTTTATCCATCCTCCTATCCATGGTTTTTAGCATAGCCATAACTGCTGACAAGTCTTCTGAAGCTGAATAGGCGGCCCCCCTCGTCACATCATTTCTTGGATTGTGGTATTCTCTAGAATGCTTAGAGAATTCTTCAATTAGTTGCTTTATCACTGGAGGTGCCTTTTTCGTGAGTGGACCTTGCGAGTCAAGTAATTGCCTAGTGGTAACATTTACTCCATCATAGAAGATGGAGACTTCTTGTTGACTATTGAGGTCATGATGTGGGCAATTCCTTAGCAGGCTCTTGTACCTCTCCCACGCTTCATATAGTGATTCTCCAGCTTGTTGTTCAAAGTTAGCTATGGCTTTCTTTAGCTTGGATATCTTGGATGGCGGGCAGAATTGATCAATGAACTCTTCTTTCATTTGGGCCCATGTAGTGATAGAACCTGGGGGCAATGACTTGAGCCAATCCTTGGCAGCACCCTTCAAAGTAACCGGAAGCATGCGAAGTAGCTGAGTTTCCCGAGGCACATTTGGAACATTGAAATAATCAGCTACATCATTGACTTCGTCCAAGTGTTTATAAGCGTCTTCGTGGTCTTTGCCTGTGAAGGGGATCTCCTTAAGTAGAGCCAGGATGTGACCCTTGAGCTTAAAAGTAGCAGTAGCGAGGATTACGGGTTGCACAAGTCCCGGTCCAGTATCATCACGTATCCTCTTCTTCCATTCCCCCATGGGGACTTCATCAACGTTAGCCATGAGAATAGCTAATTCGTCGTCGGAATCGGAAATGTGACCGAATGTAGGGTCTTCTTCTTCCTCGGTCTCGTGCTCGGCGTCTTCTTTAATAGGGTCTTCGATTGCCAAAGAGGCACTGGATGCTCCTGATTTGCTGCGCTTCTTCTTGCTGAAAACGGACTTTAGGTTCTTTAGTGGCGAATTCCTTGAAGAAGCGGATTCTCCAACGGATTTTCCTTTGTTCTTCCTTAGGGCGGATTCCGGGTCGTTTAGAGGAGGGATCAAAGGTGTATCAGATCCTCGGGTCATGAAATAACTGCAAATAAAACAAGAAAAACGCGTAAAAAGAACAAAAATGAAATAAAAGCTAAAACTGTGAACAGTGATGGACTCGCCGAGTTTCGTCGAGTGCACTCGGCGAGTTCAAGGTAAAAACAGAAAAATTTTCTACTTAATTTATTAAAACAGGGATTGATCAAAACCTATACTAACTACTAAATTACCTCATAATTAACTTTGTGTAAGATAAATCCCACACAAATGATCGATAACTATTTTTCTGTTAATAGGAAGATAATTAAGCTGCATGAACATCTCTTGCCCAACACACAAGGGACATCTGAGTCACAAGAGCTAGAACATGAGGAATATGACTCAGATGATGATTTGAAGGAATTTGGAAGATGGTTAGATAACATCTTGCCTAATAAACAAGAACAATTTGAGTCACAAGAGCTAAAGTTACAAGATGAAGAATTTAATCCAGAAAGAGATTTGGAGGAGCTGGAAAGGTTGTTAGCAGAGAGGTCGGACGAAGAACAAGAACAAGCTGAATTGCAGGAACCAAGTTGTGGTTTGACCATTACCACGACATGGTCCCCTGTTCTTCCGGTTTGTGTTTCGAAGCATGGGGTGACGATTCCAACTTTGGAGAAAGTTCTGAAGCGCGATCCATTTCTGATTAGTACCCGACCGGTCCCAACCCTTGTCAGAATTCTTGGGTTTTATGTATTCAAGCTCGTTTGGCCAATTTTAGAAGAAAAGAGCCAAATTTTACAAATTGGTCCAAAGAAAATATTTAATGCAACAGATGGATTGGCATTGATTTTATTAGAAGTTTATTAAGTTGAGAGTCCAGCTCAAGACTCGCACAAAAAGAAGCGCTTGCGGGAGGCAACCCGTCATTAGAGTTTGCTTTTCTTTTTCTTTTTAAACTTCTAGTTTATTAGGGTAATTTAGGAATTTAATTTAGATGTTTGTTTTCCTTTTTCTATTACTTGTGTGTTGTTTTGATCTTTTCAGTTTGAAGCTTAGGATTGCATGTGAGGGTCTAGAGTCAAGGCTGACGAAGCGAGAAATCGAGTCTAGGCGAGAGAGGAAACGAAGTTTTGAGTCAAGCTATGAGTCCAATAGATAGAAGGGTTAAAGAGTGTTTATTCCCTGAAGAAAAATGAGGGAAATTATTAGTTTATATAACCCCCATACATCAGAAACGGACTTGGGCAGAATAAAATTTTTGTCACACAGCGGTCTACTCGCCGAGTGCATCTTATGGACTCGCCAAGTCCATGTGAAAATTCACGATTCTTCTGCCATTTACGCTTCAACTCGGCGAGTCTACATACTTACTCGACGAGTCGCTCATTCTTCTTACTTTTGAGCTGAAGATTTGATGACATTTGATATGGGCATTGGTTCTATTCTTTGAAGATCATTTTCCGAGCATTTCCAAGAGTTTTTCCCTTATATCTGGAGCTTTTATAAAGAGTGTACCACACGAGATGTTAACACCCAAGACATGGATGAGCTGTTCCCATGTCTAAAGTCAGTTGAAGATGGAGCTGAAGAGAAGAGATATCAACCTCGCCACTACTATTCCAGGGGAGTTTGTTCCAATTCTCTCCTTGTTTTTATTGTTCTTTATCATGCATGATATGCAATGGGGACATTGCATAAATTAAGTGTGGGGTAGGGGGTTGGTTACACTAGTTAAATTTTAAAATTTTGCATAAAATTTGCTAGGATTAATTTAGAAAATTTTGGTAAAGCAATCAAGGATCATGCTAGTATTATATTTGATGATTCTATGAAGACCCAAATGTTTAGTTGAGCCAATATACGTTATAGTGCATTTGTGGCCTCCTTTATTCTAGTGAAATCATGGGACAAAAACACAACCTCGCTTAGTTTGAGGGATGCAATATGTTTAGCATCGTGTACTTGAAATGTATCCAGGAAAATTTTTATCTTTAATCAATAAAGGTTGAAGTTGAGCGCCCTTGCTTAAGCATGTAGGTTTTGAGTGAAAGAAAAAAAAAGTGAGATACATGTAAAAAAAAGAGAGAGAATTACAAGAAAAGTTGAAAGAGTTTTGGAGCTATTAAAGTGTAAATTTAAAGATCAAAAATTCCAAAGTTCAAAAGTTGAAGATACCAAAAATCAAAAAGTGGTGAATTCAAAGAAATCAATATCAAATGTCCAAGAAGTGAAGAATTCCAAATGAGCTCTATAGTGGTATCAAAAAGTTGTAATTGTCTAGATTATGTATGCTTGGGTTGCTCAACCAAAAATACCTTGAGGCTAGGAGGTTTTCTGCGGATGGATTCAGAGGGATGCATAAAATGAGCATTGTTCAAAAGAAGTGGGCGAGTGTTTATGAGGATTGTGAGTATTTAGAATTAGGGGGGTCCTTAGGAAAAAATTTAGACACAAATGCATGCGTTGCGGTCTTGGCATAATGGCTGGGTTCAATTGGGATTGTCTTATGTGATATTAGCATGCTAAAATTCGGTTTTGCTTGGGGGCAAGCAAAAGTCAAGTGTGGGGTATTTTGATATGGGCTTATTTAGTCATAGAAATCATTCATTATCTTATTAATTATTGTTGATTTTATATCATTTTATGGACAAAAGGTACTTAATTAGCTTAATATTTCAATTTCAGCAATAAAAGACATGCTCGGGTGGAAAAGGAAGCGAAACTAGCGATTGGAAGCTTGGATCTTGGATTTTGAAGAAAGAAGGATGTTGCTGGACAGCTTGACCCCTCGTCAGTGTTTTAGCCATATCTCATGAACCGTAACTCCGATTGACGAGATTCAAATTGTTCTGAAAACTAGACACAATTTCGGACGACTTTCGCGTTTTGAGAAAATTCTGATTCCAAACGGACTCGGCGAGTAGGGTCGACTACTCGGCGAGTCGTATCGAACTTTCGCGATTCTGGACGCGCTGACTTGCCGTACACGGGTTTTAAGTGACGGACTCGCCGAGTAGGTCACTGGACTCGCCGAGTAGCCTCTGTTTTGTGAAAATCTATATAAAGGGACTTTCAGATCGATAACCTAGCATATAGAGGAACCCTTGGAGGCTAAGATACGATTGAAAGCGCTGGTGAAGCTCTGGAAAGTGAAGAATCAACCCTACATTCGATTTTGAGGAGAATTAAGGCAAAATCAAGTTTACTCTTTACCTAATCTCTTGTTTGAACTTTGTTTTTACCAATTGATTTCGTTTTTGAGTGTTTTACTGCCTTAATCATGAGCTAAAACCTTTTAGCTTCTGTTTGGGGAGACAATGTTGAAACTATGGTTTGATTAATGGTAGGATTAATTTAATATTGGTGATTTTGTTGATTCTAGCTTGTTAAAGAACCTTATGTGTGAATGATAACTAATTTTCTGTTAATAGGAAGATAATTAAATAGTATGAACATCTTTTAATTATCAACCCCATATGTTTATGTGACCACTTTATCATATGTCTAGGACTAACGAACGTGAACCTAGAATTAATAAGAAAAATTAGGTAAATCCATGTGTGAGCTTGTTTGATGACCATCAGCAAGAGGTTAACTAAAGGACCAATTTAGTTAGCTATTACAAGTCTAAATTAACCCGAATAAATAATCTAGTGAATTAAATTAAATTAGACAACTGATCACTGTTTGAGTTAGTTTGTTTTCTAAGGATTATCGTAGCGAACGCAAGGCTAATCACTTGAATCGGTAGCCAATAGAAGAATTAATCCATTGCACTATTACCATAATATCAACCATAGGATCAATTGAGTTGAACTAAACAGAAGTTCCTTTCATTATTGAATTTAGTTGAATCTTTGCTTATCTAGTTTTTAGTTAATTAATCTAAGTATTAGTTAGTAAGTTTCTAGTCTTGTAAAACTAGAGAAAACATTTTATCAACTTGTTTTATTTAGATAATATTAGCATTTATTTTAATTGTTTACCGTTCCCTGTGTTCGATACCCTACTTGCTTGAACTATATTACTAATCGATACGTACACTGCCTTTCGTGTGTTTATTTTGTGTCTAAGTTAGTAGGATTAAAACTAGTTCGTTTCACACACATCAATGATGTTTCTACCTGTATTCCCCCCCCCCCCATAAAAGCATTTAATATCATTTAAAAGATAAGTTAAGGGGTATGAACTCACCTGTAGTGAGTGATACGAATGTAAGATCGATTGTAGGATGCTAAGTGTCAAGTGAAGGCTTGAGCACAACGGATCCTAATAAGCATATAATGACACATATATGTATATAATTAGTATTTATACAACTAATCATGTAAGGAAAACACCCTAGGACTTAGGAAACACTTGGATTGAAGTGTTAGAAGTACAAAGGGTTGCATCTAAGGGGTTTACGGCCACACTATGGTGTTTAAGGCCATGCGTTCACGGCCCTTGAGTTTACGGCCATAGGGTTTACGGCCCTATGAGTTTACGATCGTAAACTCATGAAGCCTTGTGCCAAAAGGTGATTGAAAGTCCTTACAAGCATCGAGAAGTGTCCTAGGTTCATTCCAAGCCTTAATGAAGAGTTTATGTCCAACTAGTAGCCTTAACAAGGGTTTACGGCCAAGGGAGATGGTCATGGCCGTAAACTCTTGGAATTCATACATTATTTGATGATTCAAGGCTAGAAATCAAGAGCTTAACAAGCCTAACTATGAGATAGAAGATATACTCACGTTTTTGAAGCTTGGGAGGGGGTTCACGGTCCAAGAACTAGTAGGTGTTCTTGGTGAAATGAAGAACACTTGAAGATCTAACCAAAAGAAGAGATCTCATGGATGAAATCATGTATCTTCACTAGATATGGAAGGATATCAACTTGAAAATGGAAAGATTACTTACTAGATTGAAGATCAAGATGAAAGTTCGTGATGATACTTGAGAGAGAAGTCGAGTTCTTGAGGTGTAATGGCGAATAATGAAGAAAAGAGATGGAATATCATGTTTAAGGACATGAGTTTACGGCCACCTTGAGTTTACGGCCGTAAACTCATATGGTGTGGCCGTAAACTCCACATGATGAAGTTTATGGCTTGCTTAGTGCACAATGGACTCAAGCAGATACTTCCTAACACCCGATCCTTTGTGGTACTAGGCTTAAAACGCCCTTATTGACTCTAAATAATGCTAGAAGATAGCAAAACGAGTACAACTTTGATTGATTTGATTAACTGTACAGGATAGAAATTTCGGGTTGTCACATCATCCCCCCGTTAGAGAGAATTTCGTCCCAAAATTAGAGTTTATACAATTAAGCTATTACAAATAACTAATCAAAAAGATGAGGGTATTTCAGTTTCAACTGATCCTCGCGCTCCCAAATGAATTCAGGTCCTCGCTTGGCATTCCAGCGAACCTTCACTATCGGGATACAGATTTGCTTCGTTTGCTTGACCTCTCGGTCCATGATCTCTACAGGTTCTTCCAGGAAGTTGAGGCTCTCGTTGATCTCGATCTCGTCGAGTGGGATAACAAGAGTCTCGTCGGACAGACACTTTTTCAAGTTCGAGATGTGGAAAGTAGAATGTACGTTACTAAGTTCGCGAGGTAGTTTGACTTTGTAAGCTACAGGGCCGATTCTAGCGAGAATCTCGAAAGGCCCTACGTATCTTGGATTTAGCTTTCCACGCTTTCAGAAGCATATCAAGCCCTTCCAGGGTGAGACCTTCAATAGAACACGGTCGCCCACCTGGAATTCCAACGGTTTCCTTCTCTTGTCGGCGTAGCTTTTCTGTCGGTCTCTAGAGGCTTTCAATCGTTCACGGATTTGAACGATCTTCTCTGTCATTTTCCGAATGATTTCCGGACCTGTGAGAGTGCTGTCCGGAATGCGTACTTTAGCTAACTGTGTGTCGCCCACCTCAGCCCAGCACAGAGGGGATTTGCACTTTCGGCCATAGAGGGCTTCAAATGGAGCAACCTTTATGCTTGTGTGATAACTATTATTGTAGGAAAACTCAACAAGGGGTAGATGAATATCCCATGCATTTCCAAAGTCAATTACACAGGCTCGTAACATATCTTCCAAAGTTTGAATAGTCCTCTCACTTTGTCCTTCGGTTTGTGGATGGTAGGCTGTACTCATGTCCAACCTAGTTCCTAGGGAACTTTGTAGCGACTGCGAGGACCTCGAAGTGAATCTACTATCTCTATCAGAGATAATGGATATGGGAACACTATGAAGTCGTACGATCTCCCTAATGTATGTTCTAGTGAGTTTCTCCATCTTGTCAGTTTCCTTGATAGGCAAGAAGTGTGCGAACTTGGTTAACCTGTCTACGATCACCCATATGGTATCGAGACCACCCGTTGTCTTGGGCAACTTGGTTATGAAGTCCATCGTGATCCGCTCCCACTTCCATTTAGGTATCTCCGGTTGTTGAAGTAAACCTGAGGGTTTCTGGTATTCGACCTTAACCTTTACGTAAGTAAGGCATTTACTCACGAAGGTAGCAATCTCTGCTTTCATGTTAGGCCACCAGTATAACTTTTTAAGATCCAGATACATCTTATCTGAACCTGGGTGAACGGAATATCGAGTGTTGTGCGATTCGGTCATGACCAAGTCTCTGAAACCACCGTGTTTCGGTGTCCAGATCCGATCCATGAAATATAAGGCTCCGCCACCCTTGACTTCCAAGTTCTTATCCATCCCTCTCAGGGATTCACCCGCTACATTTTCAGGTTTTAAGGCTTCAAGCTGAGCCTCCTTAATTTGTGTGGACAGATGTGAATGGATAGTCATAGTCAATGATTTGAATCTACGACAAGAGTATTCTTTCCGACTTAGGGCGTCAGCTACTACATTGGCTTTACCTGGATGATAACGAATTTCGCATTCATAGTCACTGAGTAGATCAACCCACTGTCGTTTTCTCATATTGAGCCCCTTCTGGTCGAACATATGTTGTAGGCTCTTGTGGTCTATAAAGATAGTGCTTTTCGTACCGTACAGGTAGTGTCTCTAGATATTCAGAGCAAACACAACTGCTCCTAACTCAAGATCATGTGTGGTGTAGTTGACCTCGTGTGCCTTCAGCTGCCTTGAGGTATAGGCGATGACCTTACCTCGTTGCATCAGAACACAGCCGAGCCCTTGATTGGATGCATCGCAATAGACCACAAAGTCTTCTATCCCTTCGGGGAGGGATAGTATCGGGGCGGTGCATAAGGCTCGTTTTAGCGTTTGGAACGCTTTCTCTTGTTTCTCTTCCCAGTCAAAGGCCACGCCTTTCTGGGTCAATGTAGTAAGCGGTTTCGCGATCCTAGAGAAGTTCTGAATGAACCTACGATAGTAGCCAGCGAGGCCTAGAAATTGGCAAATTTCTGTAGGCGTCTTCGGTGCTGACCAGTTCTTAATGGCCTTTATTTTGGAAGGGTCCACATGAATTCCCTCTTCACTAACAACGTGATCTAGGAATTCAAATCTTCGGATCCATAACTCGCATTTACAGAACTTCGCATAGAGCTTCTCTGATCATAATGTTTCCAGGATCTGACATAGATGCTTACTATGCTCTTCCATACTACGAGAGTAGATAAGTATGTCATCAATGAATACAATGACGAACTGATCCAAGTAAGGATGGCATACCCTATTCATTAAATCCATGAATACAGCGGGTGCATTAGTCAATCCGAATGGCGTCACTACGAACTCGTAGTGTCCATAACGAGTTCGGAAGGCTGTCTTCGGAACATCTTCCTCTAACTCTCGTAATTGGTGATACCAGACCTCATATCTATCTTTGAAAAGTAATTCGCCCCTTGCAGTTGGTCGAACAAATTGTTAGATGCATTTTATACGCATCTTTTAGCACAATTTCCTATGTATTTCATTATAAAAAGTTAACTAATTCTCGATTATTCTTATGTATTTTGTCTTTCATGATTATTTTGTAGAATGCCCGTACTGCTCACGTTTGTTATGACTTTTCAGGGCTATTTGGAGCACATGGATGATTGTGCAAGTTCGGGATGCGTTTGTGGATGCTTAGGAGCTTAATTGGAGTCTAGACCAACGAAGGATGCCGGGAAATGATCGAGAACTACTTGGAAGGAGGAACGACAAACAAAAAGAGCCAAAAAGCCTCATTTGCGATCGCAAGTTATGTCTTTGCGATCGCAGGTTTGACCTTGAGATCGCAGGTTGCCATCGAGGTTCCAACGAGTCACAAAATTCATCAGATGAGAAAAAAAGAGAACCTGCGATCGCAGGTTGTGCCTTTGCGATCGCAGGTTTGTCAAATTGCCTCAAAATAGCAACGTACTTCATTAAAGAATCTCGTGACACATTTTTGGTGATACATGCGATCGCAGGTATACCCCTTTGCGATCGCAGGTACGTCGCTTTCACAGCTAGACGTATACATACTGCCCATACTCTTCCAGTAACCCTAATTTGGCGATTCCTGGCGATTCATAGGCGATTTTCAGAGGTTTTCAAGTGAAGAACGCAGATCTAAAGGAGACGATTCGATTCAAATCCGTAGTTTAGTAAGATTTATCGTCTAGATTCTATTTCCACTGTTTGTAATCCGTTTTTAGCCATGCCAGGCTAAAAACTCAGATTTCAGTTTCGCAAGACGTAACCTTTTCATATAGTTAATCATTAGGTACTATGTTTGACTATGATTACTGTTTAGTTTGATCAGTTCTGTGTTAAATTGAATGTTTGATGTTGATTTCAGTTTCTGTTGGCCACTTAAATTGTTTGTGAATCAATCTAGTCATCTAATTGTTTAGATCCGTAATTGTCTAGATTAATTAGTAAAAAGTGACAAGTATTAGATTAATTCTGAGTTTAGGGTTAACTCTAATATGAATTGATCAAACAAGTTTTAACGCCTCTGAGCTTATGAGAGGTATTGAACTTTACTGGGAATTACACTGTGTCTAATGCAACTTTTCTTTGTTAATCAAGAGCCTGTTAGGTTAATTTAGTAAAAAGTTAGGTTTAACTCAAAGATCTTATTTTGATTAAATTATTTTTGTAATATAGGTCATTAGAGCTTGTTAATGAACCTAAGTACTAGTTTGAACAAGTGCATAGTCAAATATTGTGTTGAGGGTTAATTATATGATTAGGGGTGTCACCGTGGAATTGGAATTCTTTTCTTTATTTGAATTTACATCACTTTAATTTTAGTCATTTTCTTGTCATTTTCGATTTCTAATAGTTTAATTTTCCTAAACAATTCCCCCCTTTTATGTTTATCGCATTCATCAATAATTAGACCACACCTTACGCAAAGAGGTGTAAACATTAGGACGTGTCCCTAAGGATCCGACCCTGCTTACCTGTACTACTTGTTAGTGCAATAAAGCAGTTTATTTATTATTTTTATTTGTTTAAATCGTGTACGACAATGGTATTAACAAATTGGCGCCGTTGCCGGGGACACGGTAAAACACTAATAGTTTTATGCCAAGATCTTCACATACAGATTATCTGATTTTTGATCCAGAGATTGAGAAGACTGCTAGGAAGCTAAAGAAGGAAGAAAAACTTTGAAAGCAACAAACAGGAACCTCAACCTCACCCATACCACAAGGCACTCCCTTGTGGAACGAACCTGAACACTCATTTCAACCTTTTCCGAAAGCACCACCTACCTCACCCGTTAACAACCCGTTCAAAACATACTCATCTTCATCTTCGGACAAACCCGAATTCACAGATTCTTCTGAAACCGAATCAGAATTCATCATGAGCGAAAACGGAGATGAAGCTGAAAAAACTCTCCGTGAGTGGGCAACACAAGAGGTTGCCCAACAACCCTTGTGTATCACCTTTCCTGAATCTCGAAATTTTGAGCTCAAATCCGGTTTAATCCATCTGCTACCCCCATTTCGAGGCCTTGAGAATGAAGATCCTCATAAATTTCTCAAGGAATTCCATGTTGTCTGCTCTGGAATGAAACCCCATGGAGTTACTGAAGACCAGATCAAACTCAGGGTCTTTCCCTTCTCAGTTCAAGATGCAGCAAAGGAGTGGTTATATGACCTTCCATCTGGCTCAATAACAAGCTGGAATGAACTCGCCAAGCTCTTCCTAGAAAAATATTTTCCTGAGGCGAAAGTGTCAAATCTACGCAGAGAGATTTTGGGTATAAAGCAAGGCAAAAGAGAATCTCTCCAAACTTATTGGGAGCGATTCAAGAAGCTGTTTGTCACGCCCCAAAACCGGAACGGCGGAAACGTTCGGGGGTGGAGGACGTCATGTACAGTATCACAACAAAGCATAGTAGTAAACAAGCAACAACATCATCCATTGCATTAATAATATAATTTTAATACAAGTGTGTTCTGTGAAGTTTATAAGACACCAAAAAAATGTAAATCAAAATAAGAGATGAGTCTTGAACGAGCTCCATCTTCTCAAAACCTGGCATCGGTACCTATCTACTGATGACCCGAGAATACAAGTTATTTTGAAAGAGTTGATCAGCTTTAAAGCTGGTGAGTTCATAAGCATTTTAGTGTCATTGTTTGTATGAAATGTTTGTAAGTGTTTGATGTATAAGTTTGTAAATGTTTGTATTTCCTAGAAAATCCTATATTTTCTACTAAATGTAGCCTTCTACCAAGGCATCAAATGTTCTGTATTCTTGTCTCTTGTAAGAGTGTATATTTTCCCAAGTGTGACTATCATTAACCAAAAATATAGTTTCTACATGACCGTTTATGTGAGAATATCACAATTTGAATGTAATGGGGAAATAATAATAGTACTGTAGTGTTGTATTATAGTAACTACTGCTGTACTATCTACCTTAAACCAATTGTTATTTAAGGTATAATGTGAAATGGTTGCACCATACTTTCGACTAATAACACGACGATGAAAGACGTCGGAAGAAATGACATTTGGCACCCTAACTCGAAACCCACAACCAAACAAGGAACAGGGAGTAAAGCAAAGATTACAGATTCTAAGTCTATGCCATCCTAGTTACATCTAACCTTAGCGTATCCACTTAGCAACTATTGACCTACTGATAAAGACCTTTTTAGTTTTCAGACAAGAATTTTTGTAACACAAAATACTCCTATAGTGTTTTAGGTTTATGTTTTGTTCTAAGGTTTTCATTGTAGTAGTATTGGTAAGTTTTTAGACTTGTTAACATATCACAACCATTCTCGGGCACATGCTAATAAGTTCTCGGACCAACATAGTTGATCATGCTATGTCACTCCCAGAACTGACCATACATCCCCAAGCCTACTTGTGATATTCAACAATCGTAATACTTTTGTTATGTCCTAGTGACACTGATTTTAGTATGAATGCAGGTATGTATACTTGGTTAAATATTTTAATATTTAAAAGTATAAACTCTTGATCAGAGTATTTAATCCCGATGTGTTTATAGTTTGTATATATTTGATGGGTTGATATACTCGATTCACTATAAAAGATGTTCTGATACCAATCTGTCACGCCCCAAAACCGGAACGGCGGAAACGTTCGGGGATGGAGGACGTCATGTACAGTATCACAACAAAGCATAATAGTAAACAAGCAACAACATCATCCATTGCATTAATAATATAATTTTAATACAAGTGTGTTCTGTGAAGTTTATAAGACACCAAAAAAATGTAAATCAAAATAAGAGATGAGTCTTGAACGAGCTCCATATTCTCAAAACCTGGTATCGGTACCTGTCTACTAATGACCCCAGAATACAAGTTATTTTGAAAGAGTTGATCAGCTTTAAAGCTGGTGAGTTCAAAAGCATTTTAGTGTCATTGTTTGTATGAAATGTTTGTAAGTGTTTGATGTATAAGTTTGTAAATGTTTGTATTTCCTAGAAAACCCTATATTTTCTACTAAATGTAGCCTTCTACATTACCGTTTATGTGAGAATATCACAATTTGAATGTAATGGGGAAACAATAATAGTACTGTAGTGTTGTATTATAGTAACTACTGCTGTACTATCTACCTTAAACCAATTGTTATTTAAGGTATAATGTGAAATGGTTGCACCACACTTTCGACTAATAACACGACGATGAACGACATCGGAAGAAATGACAGTTGGCACCCGTAGACTTGCAAGTCTCACTGTAGCGAACAACTAGGTGTAGGGTAGTCAATCCAGTATAGATCTATACACAAATTCACGCTCTCCCTCCAGGAGACTCTGGCTACAAGTCAGTCCGAATGGCATCACTACAAACTCATAGTGTCCGTAACGAGTTCAGAAGGCTATCTTCGGGACATCCTCCTCTAGCACTCGTAACTAGTGATACCCGGACCTCAGATCTATCTTCGCAAAGTAATTCGCCCCTTGAAGTTGGTCGAACAAATCGTCTATACGAGGCAGAGGGTAACGATTCTTAACGGTAAGCTTGTTGAGCTCTCTGTAGTCGATGCACATACGAAACGATCCGTCTTTCTTCTTGACGAACAAGACCGGTGCTCCCTAGGGTGAGAAGCTTGGTCTAATAAAGCCCTTGCTGAGCAGTTCGTTAAGTTGACCGGACAGTTCTTGCATCTCTGCGGGTGCTAGACGATAGGGCGATTTGGCTACGGGGGTAGCCCCTGGAATTAAGTCGATTCTGAACTCGACTTGACGTTGTAGAGGTAATCCTGGGAGTTCTTCCGGAAAGATGTCGGGAAAATCGCGTACTACTGGAATGTTCTTAATGTCCTTCATCTCTTGGCTCACATCGACAACATGGGAAAGGAATGCGCGACATTCCTTTCGTAAGTATTTCCGGGCTTGAATACTCGAGATGATACAGAGGTTCGTGCCGGGTTTGTCGCCATAGACTACTAGAGTTTCGCCGGACGGCAGATTAAGGCGAACAACCTTTTCATAACGCATGATGTTGGCACGATGCAGACTCAACCAATCCATGCCGATAATGACGTCAAAACTTTTAATTGAGACCGGCATGAGGTCGATTGAAAATGAATGGCTATCTAGAGTTAGAGTACATCCTATGTATATACTGCTAGTGCTCTCAGTCTTTTTTAGTTAGCCATTTCTACTGTGAACGGTTCCTTAAGTGTTCGTGATTTTTGCTTAATTAATTGAGCAAATTTCTGGTTCACGAAACTCCTCTCCGCTCCACTATCAAACAGAATGCATGCATATGAGTTATCGAGGAGAAACATACCAGTGACCACTGTGGGGTCGGCAATCGCTTCCTCGTGGCCTATGGCCAAACCTCTTCCCACTCCACCGAAATTCCCTGCCTTCGGGCAGTTCCTCTTGTAGTGACCCGCCTCGCCACAACCGTAGCAAGCTTGGCCCACACAAGCGCCGAGGACTTGGTTAATCGGCCTCGTCGGAGATTTGCAGAAACGGGCAGTGTGCCCCTTCCTGTTGCAGTTAGCACACTGCATTTCCTGGCAGGCTCCAGAGTGGTGGAAGTTGCATTTGTTAAACTTGGGCAAACGTCCAGCGTACTGCTTTACCGGAGCAGCAGCGGTAGGTGCTATCGCAGCATGAACGGCCACAACCTGCTTCTTTTTAGTAGCTTTCAGCTTCTTCTTGTCATCCCAGAACTTCCGCTTGGCGGCAACGGCTTTGGAGGGTTCTGAGATGGCTAGGGTTGTTGTTGTTGACGACGGGGTAAGGACCCCATGGTCAATGAGCCGTTGTGCCAACCGATTGGCACTATCGAATGTAGTGGGGTTTGAAGCTAAAAAATTCCCTTGAAATGGAGGCACCAGCCCCCAGATGTACCTCTCTATTTTCTTTCCTTCCGTTTGAACCATGTTGGGACACAGGGCCACCAGCTCACTGAATCTGGCGGTATAGGAAACTATGTCGGAGCCCTTCATGGTTAGGCTCCATAGTTCCTGTTCTAATTTTTGGATTTCGCCCCTCGGGCAGTATTCCTCAATCATGAGCTCTCTCAGAGCTTCCCAGCCTATAGCATTTTCCACTACTAGAGTGAGTGACTTGACATGGCTATTCCACCATGTTAGGGATTTTTCCTCGAAGGTACAAGAAGCAAACTTGACCTTGCTCCCTTCTGGGCAGGAGCAGATTTCGAAAACCGATTCGGTCTTCTCGAACCATTGCGAGAAGGCAATGGCTCCGCCAGTCCCTTTAAAGGACTTTGGCTTGCAATTGGTGAAGTCCTTGTAGGAGCACTCTCTCGAGCGCACGAGGACCTCACCTTGAGTTTATTGGACAGGCGTTCCGCCTCCGCTGGTACCCTGGTTGTTGTGGTATTGTGCCATGGCTGTAGCAACCGCCGCAGCTACCGCAACATTTAGGGCTGCCGTATCAAATTGTGGAGGAGGAGGTGGTGTTGAAGTTACCGGAGGATTGCGTCTCGTTGATCGATGCGGAGGCATCTTTAACTAAAAAGTTTACAAAGATGAACATGATCGTAAGAATCAATTGTAAGCATAGCGAGAGTGATCCATGAACTAAATTGTCATAGCCCAACTATTGAATGAGTGTCTGTTTTGAAATAGCGACACCAAATTGGAATAGGGAATCACAAGAGTAGAGACTTTTCAATAGATTAGATAACTGCCGATATTACTGGTATTAATGAAGTAAATGAGTTCGGGAAAAATGACCTAACAGTAGGTCTTACATCATACTATAAGGGAAAAAGTTGACAGTTTAGAAGTCTAATTAAAGTACTTGAAAGATAGGAATACTTTACAGATAAGTGCTACTTAGAGCATAGGCAAGAAAGGCTATTCCCTAAACCAAAAGGAAAGATGAGCTAGATATCTTCTACTGGCGACGGGTACTCCTCGAGCGGCCCCTCGTATCAGCCAGTTGACGAACTATGTCCTGAAGATGTCGTTCATGAGCTCTTTGACGCACTCGAAGTTCTATGACTTCGGCTCGGGATGCAGCTAACTGTTGCTGTAGAGTCTCATTGGATCTCCTATTCCTTTCCATTGCCTCTTCGAGATGGCGAATGCGGACCGTGTTAACACCAGAGTTGGCGTCAATTTCCATGACTCGGTCGATAGCTGCCCGACCTTGTTCGACATTCCGAGCAATCCTACGGACCATGATGGGCAGGACTCGGTCAGTTGAGCCTCCCTCGCTTAAATTGTAAAAGCTTCGGTCTCCATTAAAGGGTAAGGGCTGACCCTGCTCATCACTCCAACGGTTCAAGTTTGTCGTCCACAAGGGTGTGGGACCTTGAAATGCTGGTCGGGGGTTGAGATTTGGGACTTGAACCCCTTGAGGTAGGTTGTTGACTTCTGGCTCGGAGTCAGAACTACCAGAAAAGCCTTCAGCGTGGTGATCGTCCAAAGGGATTGGATGATCATCTTCTGGCTCTTCTTCAAGCCATCCAACATTGCCTTCGTTTGGGAAGTATGGGTTGCCGTGGGGATGGAATCCAACCATGTTATCTACGCGAGAAAGGGATAAAGAAATAATTAATAGACGTACTAACTAGCTAATTATAAGATGATCTTTATCAGTTACTTCAATACTTGTTTAGTGCATACCAGTTATATGAAATCAAAACAAGATAGAACTTCGAATAAGTGACCCTAACACGAAACCCACAACCAAACAAGGAACAGGGAGTAAAGCAAAGATTACAGATTCTAAGTCTATGCCATCCTAGTTACATCTAACCTTAGCGTATCCACTTAGCAACTATTGACCTACTGATAAAGACCTTTTTAGTTTTTAGACAAGAATTTTTGTAACACAAAATACTCCTATAGTATTTTAGGTTTATGTTTTGTTCTAAGGTTTTCATTGTAATAGTATTGGTAAGTTTTTAGACTTGTTAACATATCACAACCATTCTCGGGCACATGCTAATAAGTTCTCGGACCAACATAGTTGATCATGCTATGTCACTCCCAGAACTGACCATACATCCCCAAGCCTACTTGTGATATTCAACAATCGTAATACTTTTGTTATGTCCTAGTGACACTGATTTTAGTATGAATGCAGGTATGTATACTTGGTTAAATATTTTAATATTTAAAAGTATAAACTCTTGATCAGAGTATTTAATCCCGATGTGTTTATAGTTTGTATATATTTGATGGGTTGATATACTCGATTCACTATAAAAGATGCTCTGATACCAATCTGTCACGCCCCAAAACCGGAACGGCGGAAACGTTCGGGGATGGAGGACGTCATGTACAGTATCACAACAAAGCATAATAGTAAACAAGCAACAACATCATCCGTTGCATTAATAATATAATTTTAATACAAGTGTGTTCTGTGAAGTTTATAAGACACCAAAAAAATGTAAATCAAAATAAGAGATGAGTCTTGAACGAGCTCCATATTCTCAAAACCTGGTATCGGTACCTGTCAACTAATGACCCGAGAATACAAGTTATTTTGAAAGAGTTGATCAGCTTTAAAGCTGGTGAGTTCAAAAGCATTTTAGTGTCATTGTTTGTATGAAATGTTTGTAAGTGTTTGATGTATAAGTTTGTAAATGTTTGTATTTCCTAGAAAACCCTATATTTTCTACTAAATGTAGCCTTCTACATTACCGTTTATGTGAGAATATCACAATTTGAATGTAATAGGGAAACAATAATAGTACTGTAGTGTTGTATTATAGTAACTACTGCTGTACTATCTACCTTAAACCAATTGTTATTTAAGGTATAATGTGAAATGGTTGCACCATACTTTCGACTAATAACACGACGATGAAAGACGTCGGAAGAAATGACAGTTGGCACCCGTAGACTTGCAAGTCTCACTGTAACGAACAACTAGGTGTAGGATAGTCAATCCAGTATAGATCTATACACAAATTCATGCTCTCCCTCCAGGAGACTCTGGCTACAAATCAAGCCATGGCAGTGATGCCATGCCCCGAATAATGGTTCACATTTATGTTATTGTATACTTGTATATGTAATGTATATACTAGAGTATTGTATGTTCTCTCTGTCTAGTATGTAGTATATTCTCTCTGTTTCTCATATAGTATGTTCTGTTTCTCATATAGTATGTTCTGTTTCTCATATAGTATGTATTGACTCGTGTATGAACTGACTCTTTGTATGCTTCATTGTACTAGAAGTAGTGAGTAGTATCGTCCTAAACTATACCTATTATAGTTTACTAGTAGAATTGTTTGTATAATTGAATGTATTGAACTGATATAATAACTATAATGTTTCAACTTGTATTTCCCCCCCCCCCCCATAAAAGCATTTAAAATCATTTAAAAGGTAGATTAAGGGGTATGAACTCACCTGTAGTGAGTGGTTTGGATGAAAGTGCTGGATAGAATGCTAAGTGTCAAGTGTAGACTTGAACACACACACGGATCCTATTTAACATATAATGATACATATATGTATCTAATTAGTGTTTCAACAACTAATTAAGCAAGTATAGACACCCTAGAACATGGAAAAAACTTTGATTCAAGTGCTAGAAGTACAAAAGGGTTGCATCTAAGGGTTGTAGGGTCTCACTTTGGAGTTCACGGCCCATGGTAATTACAACATGAGTTTACGACCCATGGGTTTATGGCCCAATGAGTTTACGGCCGTAAACTCATGGTAATTTGTACCATTTTGATGTTTAAGGTCCTTAACTCAAGTTGGAAGGGTTCTAGACTTAGTTCCATGGCTTAAGAAAGTGTTGTGGCAACTTTGCACCCAAAAATTAGGGTTTACGGCCTTGGGAGATGCCTTGGCCGTAAACTCCTTTCATTCATGCTTTCTTGATGATTTCAAGGCGTAAACTAATTGATTCGAGTATATAAAAAGCTAAGACAAGAGTACTTACAATATAGAAGCTTGTTAGGGTGTTTAAGGCTCAAAAACACTAGTGTGTGTTCTTGGTGTTCTTGGTGAAATGAAGAACACTTGAAGATCTATCAAAATGAAAGGATTTCATGGATGAAATCAATGATTCTTACTAGATAAGGTGATATAACAACAAATCAAAGGAAGGAAATCTTACATTTTTGGAAGATCAAGATGAAGAACTTGATGATACTTGCGAGAGAATGGAAGTTCTTTGGTTTGAAAATGGAAGAAATGAAGAAAATGGGGTAAACTCATGCTTTATGCATGAGTTCACGGCCAAGAAGGAGTTTACGGCCCAAACTCATGAAGTTTGGCTGTAAACACCACATTTAGGTTTAGGGTTTTGTTTGTTGCACATTGAACCCTAGAAGATACTTCCTAACACTTGATTCTTGAATGCATTATGATTAGAACACCCAAACAGACTCTAAATAGAGCTAAAAGTTAGCAGAAATAAGCCTAACTTTGATTGACTGTAGGGTTTGTACAAATAGAAATTTCGGGTTGTCACACTGTTAGTCCGATGCCCACAACATGGCATTAGTCATTATCAGTTGTATCAGTGTTTCTGCGAAGGATTGATACCTATGGAGAGGCGACTAATAAATGCATCTAGTGGAGGGTCACTTTCAGACATGACACCAATAGCGATCATGACATTAATAGAGAAGCTGGCCAATGAGTCAAAACATTCAGCAACTGAGGAAGAGTGGTACCCAGACCATCCAAGAGGAGTCAAGGAGATGAGCAATGCCCACCTAGAATCTTAGATTTCAGAATTGACTAAAGCTGTCCTTTTGTTGACAAAAGAAAAAGGTGTAGAGCCAAAGGTCAAACCTTGCGGGATCTGCTGCAAAACCGGGCACCCAACTGATATGTGCCCAATACTTCAAGAATATAATGAATCTGTGCAAGCTATGGGAGGATTTCAGCAAAGGCCATTTGATCAACATTGCAACAACCAAGCTTGGGAAGGGCCTCAAAATAACAATTTCCAGCCAAGACCTCAACAAAATTTTCAGCAAGGAAACCAATATCAAGCTCTACCCGGGTTTCAGCAATCGTTTCAGCAAAATCAGCACCAGAGCAATTTTCAGCAACCACCTGTTCAGTCACAAGCTAGTAGTTCCAACATGTCTTTGGAAGACATAGTTAAAAGTCTTGCTACCAGTACCCAAGCTTTCCAGAATGAAACAAAGTCCAACATCAAAAATCTGGAGCAACAGGTATCACAACTCGCGAACTCCATGAGCAAACTAGAAGCACAAACCCAAGGAAAATTCCCATCTCAGACTGAGAAAAACCCGAAGCACAATGCTTGTGCTGTCACCCTCAGAAGTGGTAAAAACTACAAAGGACCAGATCAACAAGAAGATGAGGAAGAAGAGATCGTGGTTGAGCAAGAATCTCAGGCAACTGAAGAGGTGCAGAAAAAAGATGGACCTGCTGAACCTGAAGTAAAAATTACCCCTCCTCCTTTTCCCTCAAGACTGAAAAACACGAAAAAAGAAAAGGAAGATAAAGAGATTATGGATTTCTTCAGAAAGGTTGAGGTAAATATTCCCCTTCTTGATGCAATTAAACAACTACCCCGATATGCTAAATTTTTAAAAGAGTTGTGTACTTCAAAAAGAAAATTTAAAAGAAACGAAACAGTTAAAGTAAGCGAGAATGTTTTAGCTGTCTTACAAAAAAGGCTACCCCAAGTGTAAGGATCCAAGAGTATTTACTGTTCCTTGCAAGTTGGGGAACCTTTCAGTGCAAAGAGCTATGTTGGACTTAGGAGCTTCTATAAATGTTTTACCATATTCACTTTTTAAAACTATCAGGGTAGGGCCTTTAAAAAGAACATGAGTCATCATTCAGTTAGCTGATCGTTCTCTGGTACAGCCAAAAGGTGTACTGGAAGATGTTTTGGTTCAAGTGAATGAACTCATATTCCCAGCTGATTTCTATGTTTTGGATATGGGAGATGACGACTCACCAAACTCAGGTTCCATTCTTTTGGGGAGACAATTTTTAAAAACTGCCAGAACCAAAATAGATGTTTATGATGGTACCCTTTCAATGGAATTTGATGGTGAAGTTATCAACTTCAATATTTATGATGCCATGCGTTACCCAGATGATGTTTCAGCCCTTAATTTCATCAATGTAATTGAACCATTATCTACAGAATATTTTGAGATTGCTAACCGTGAGTCACTAGCATTAGTGCTCCACAGAAAATTTTCTATTAATACAGCTCAGGTTATATCAGAAAATTACGTCGTTGATAGAGAAGTTCAAGAGATGGCAGCTCATATGGACCAGCAGAGAAAGTTGAGGTATGGTACCCAAACTCTTAAATTACCAATTTCTAACTCCAAACTTTTTCCTTCTATAGTGCAAGCCCCCATCTTGGAGCTAAAGACACTTCCAGAACACCTAAAATATGCATATCTTGGGGAAAAAGAAACATTACCAGTTATCATATCCAACAAGCTGTCAGAAGAAGAAGAGTTGGAGCTGATCAGAATTCTGAAGGAGTACAAAAGCGCAATTGGGTGGACTATTGCAGACATTAAAGGACTCAGCCCATCTCTATGCATGCACAGAATTCTGATGGAAGAAGATTATAAGCCATCGCGAGAAGCCTAACGCAGATTAAACCCACCAATGATGGAGGTGGTTAAAAAAGAAGTTATGAAGTTACTGGATGCTGGGATGATATACCCAATTTCTGACAGCAAGTGGGTCAGCCCAGTTCAAGTTGTTCCTAAGAAGGCTGGAGTGACAGTGGTAGAGAACAAAGAACGAGAGCTGGTTCCAAATCGGGTTCAGAACGGATGGCGCGTGTGTATTGACTACGGAAAATTAAACGCAGCCACCCGGAAAGATCATTTTCCTCTCCCATTCATAGATCAGATGCTAGAGAGGCTTGCTGGAAAATCCCACTACTGCTGCTTGGATGGATTTTTAGGTTTCCATCAGATTCTAGTTGCTCCAGAAGACCAGGAGAAAACGACTTTCACCTGCCCTTTCGGGACATTCGTGTATAGACGTATGCCCTTTGGACTATGCAACGCACCCGCTAGCTTTCAAAGGTGTATGGTTAGTATATTTTCTGAGTATGTCGAAAATACATAGAAGTCTTCATGGATGATTTTACCGTCTATGGAGACTCCTTTGATATTTGTTTAAAAAACCTCACAAAAATTTTACAAAGATGTATAGAAACAGACCTGGTCTTAAATTTTGAAAAATATCACTTTATGGTTGACCAAGGTCTGATTCTTGGACATATTATTTCAGAAAGAGGTTTGGAAGTTGATAAAGCAAAAATAGATGTTATAAAGAGCTTACCCTACCCGAAGAATATTCGGGAAGTGCGTTCCTTTCTTGGCCATGCAAGGTTTTACAAGAGGTTTATAAAAGATTTCTCAAAAATATCAGTTCCCATGTGCCAGTTATTGCAAAAAGACGCTGAATTTGACTTCAATGAAGATTGAAAAAGGGCTTTAGATGTGCTAAAAAATCTTCTTACTTCTGCCCCCATCATTCAGCCCCCAGATTGGAGTTTCCATTCGAGATAATATGTGACGCAATTAACACTGCTGTTGGAGCTGTTCTAGGACAGATAAAAGACCGGGTCCCCCACGTTATATATTATGCATCAAAGACTTTGGACAGCACCCAAGCAAATTACTCCACCACTGAAAAAGAGTTGCAGTCAATTGTTTTTGCATTGGAAAATTTCAGACAGTATTTGTTGGGCAAAAAAGTCATAATCTTTTCGGATCACGCAGCCATTCGGTACCTTCTTGCCAAAAAGGACTCAAAGCCAAGGTTGATTAGATGGATTTTGCTGCTATAGGAATTTGATATAGAGATTAGGGACAAAAGTGGGAGAGAAAATTTGGTAGCTGATCATTTGAGCCGACTCACCCCACCTGAAGACCCGACACCGATCCGCAAAACATTTCCTGACGAGCATTTATTCGCTGCTCAGAACCCTCCTTGGTTTGCTGATATAGTAAACTACTTGGTTTCCAGAGAACTCCCTTCAGATCTTACCCGAGCCCAGAAAGATAAAATAAAAAAGGAGGCGAAAAGATATGTTTGGGACGAGTCGTATCTATGGAAAGACTGTGCTGATCAGGTGATTAGAAGATGTGTACCTCAAGATGAAGTCAAATCAATCCTGAATTTCTGCCATTCAGAAGCTTGTGGAGGGCATTATGGTCCACAACGAACCGCACGTAAGGTTTTGGACAGCGGTCTTTATTGGCCTCATATTTTTCGTGACTCTTTTCTATTTTGCAAAACTTGTGAAAGATGTTAAATGACTGGGTCTTTGACATCTTGTAATCAGATGCCACTTACTCCAATCTTAATATATGAAATCTTTGACGTTTGGGGTATAGATTTCATGGGTCCGTTTCCGCCTTCTTTCGGGTTTGTGTACATCTTACTTGCTGTGGATTACGTGTCCAAATGGGTCGAGGCAAAAGCTACACGAACCGACGATGCCAAGGTTGTGGTTGATTTTGTCAAGACAAATATATTTTCTAGGTTTAGGACACCAAAAGCCATTATTAATGGTCGGGGCATGCATTTCTGCAACCGCACCCTCGAAGCAGTCCTCAAGAAATATGGTGTTACACATCAGGTATCCACAGAATATCACCCACAAACCAACGAGCAGGATGAATATTCAAACAGACAGATCAACGGCATTATAGAGAAAACCATCAATCCAGTCAAGAAAGATTGGAGTATTCGATTGGATGATGCGTTATGGGCTCACCGGGCAGCATACAAAACTTCTATAGGTATGTCACCATATATAATCGTTTTTGGCAAAACTTGTCGATTACCGGTTGAGTTAGAGCATCGAGCATATTGGGCTGTCAAAAACTTGAACATGAGCATGGATGAGGCTGGTAAGAAAAGAAGATTGGATATTCAAGAGTTAGAAGAAATCAGGAATGATGCTTACGAGAACGAGACAATCTATAAGGAGAAGACGAAAGCGTTTCACGATAAGATGATCTCGCGAAAGGTATTTACTACCGGTCAAAAGGTACTCTTATACCATTCTCGTTTCAAACTTATTTATGGTAAATTGAGGTCTCGTTGGGTGGGGCCTTTTGTTGTTTCTAACGTGTATGATCATGGTGCTATAGAAATTAAGAGTGAACAAACAAGAAAAATCTTTAAGGTGAATGGTCATCGTCTCAAACCATTTTACGAAGGGTTTCAAGTCACAAATGAAGAAGTGGACGTAGTCGAGGTCCCGAGTTACCGCAACTAAGGAAACCAAGTAACAATGTCGAGCCAACGACAGTAAAAACGGGCAGCTTACCGGGAGGCAACCCGGGCATTTGTTTTGATTTTAATTTTGCAACTTGTTTTTAATTTTTGTGTGTTTTTAGCTTCTTAGGATGCTTCTTTTTAATTGAATCGTGTTTTTAAAATAAAAAGGAACAGAGAGGATTTGCAAAAAGTAGAAAAATACAGTTTTGGTGGAACCTGCGACCGGAAGCCCAGTCTTTGCGATCGCAGGTTATACATTTTGGGGTCGCAGCTAGTCATCGAGGTTTTTCTGGAACTATTTTCACGAAAATGTCAAACCTGCGATCGCAGGTTCCCCCCTTGCGATCGCATATATCAGTTTTAGAGTCTGGAACACTTTTGAACAATTTTAAAAGTAATTGAAGTATATTTCTCAAAACCTGCGATCGCAGGTTTACCCCTTGCAATCGCATGTATCAGTTTTTTTTTACCTGCAGCATATTTGAACATTGACTGATCGAATCTTGTACTTTTCTCAAAACCTGCGATCGCAGGTTTAGCCCTTGCGATCGCATGTACAACATTTTCAAATCTAGACGTTAGCTGGCTTCGAAAAAAGCGCCCAACGGTAATATTTTCAAAACCTGCGATCGCAGGTTACCCCATTGCAATCACATGTATCCGTTTCTTGTCATATAGCCGTTACTTGTCTCGAAAAAAATGCGAACAGTCAAATTTTAGAAACCTGCGATCGCAGGTTCCCCCCTTGCGGTCGTAGGTTGGGTTTTTGCTATAAATATCGATCGCAACCTCATTTGTTACCACCACATTTCAAAAACACTCTCTGAAATCCTCTAATTTTCGAGTTCTTTCACCAATAAACACCCAAATCGCTCGTTTTTCGTCCAAATCAAGAAAAAAGGTATCAATCTCTTCTATTTTACTCCTACAACATCTTTACGGTAAAGAAATCATGATTTAACGGTTGAAATTCTCCAAAAATTTCATTTTATGCATTTGTTTATTTGAATTTTTGTGAGTTTCTTTTTCAGATCTACGCTCCGTTACTTACCCGTAGGCCACGAAAAGTAGATACGTTTGTTCCCGACGCAATTCAGAAGAGATCCATCCGAACGGAATTTAAAAAATCAAAAATTTTTCGGGCGAATAATATACTGCTGCTCAGCGCACAGTCAGGTATTTTCGTTCTGAAACTGAAATTTTTGTTTTTGCCATATATTTGTGCGGGCTTGTGTATCCGCTTGGGAGTAGTTAGATATAATTACTTTTGTTTAATTTTGATTTTTACCTGGAAATTGTGCCTGCCTTGTCCCATTTTTTTTGTGACCTGACAAAATGCCCCCAAGACCTTCCCGTTCATGCAGACAGGTTGACACCTCAGACCCGTCATACACTGTCCAGGTGGACAATGTCGCTATGGATTTAGGTTCACAGGCCGCACTCGACTGTTACCAGCGACTTCTCGACCGCGATATTTTGCCACAGGTCTGGGTCCCTAGCCGCACCTTAATGTAGGAACTCCATATTTATGATGGTGTTCGCACTCTTTTTGCCAATATTGGCTGGGAGCGCCTATTATCTGCAGATTTTGGCACTTGTCCCCTATTGACCCGAGAGTTTTTAGCCACGCTTAGTGAGATAAATCATGAGGGAAACATAGCTTTTCGCATATTTACTGCCCCATACACTCTTCACGTAGACCAGTTATGTACTATCTTCCATACTCCCATCACTAGTTTATCCCAGCCCATCCCCGCTTTTGACGTACGCGAGTTTTGGTACTCCATCACCGGTTTGGAGTCTTATGATTCCGCCTCATCCGTACAGACTAGCATCGTGCACCCTGTTCTCAAAATTGCATTGAAAATTATATGGAATATCATTTATGCACAGATTGAGACTACGAAATCTGGCAAAGCCGAGCTTTTTCTTTTGTGGTGCATGATCACCGGGTCACACCGTCCACATTTTGGTTATATTATCATTAGACGGTTCCATAGAGTTATAGCTCTTCGCACTGGCGGGGCAATTCGCTGTGGTGGTTTGATTTCTGTCATTGCCCGCTCCCTCGCGCCGCAATCTCCTCCGGAGTACACCTTCTTTATAGGTGATTCTTTTCGTCTGACCCTACAGAACTTTCGGGATATGCACATGCTTCATACTGCCCCAGGTGGGTGTGTTTGGATGCGGGGTCGCTCCACGTATTTCAAGGTCACTGGACCCGATGTCATCGCTCTCGCTGACCCCATTAGCGAGACTGTGTGGGTGCTTCCTTCGAACATCCCACCACCTCCTCGCCCACGTAGGGCACATCAGGCACAGCGCCCACAGTCTGATCGACCATCTTCATCCACTCAGCACCCAGACTACACAGACGCTACACCCATATCCTTTAGCCCGCCTGATCCTATGTAGACTGGCTTTCAGGATCAACCCCACCCACCCACCCATCTCACCCTCACCCTAACTCTCCCTTCACCTACCAGCATTATCTTGACCTCCGTCAGGATATTGCTTCCCTTCAGCAGACGATGATTGGTCTTCGCCTCGACTATCAACAATATAGCACTCAGGTCACTGACTATCGTGACGAGCTCTTAGATCTGCGCGACGATTTCGACGATTTCCGCTACGAGTTCTTCCGTCGCTATGCTCCCCCGTCCGAGTGGTTGTCTTTTACTCCTCCCTAAGATTTGAGGACAATGCTTAATTTTAAGCTTGGGGAGGGGATTTCCTATCTTTTTGTAAAAAAGTTTTTATTTTGTTATTTAAAAAAAAACAAAAATCCAAAAAAAATTAGAAAAGTTTAAAAAAAAAAAAGATTTTTCATTTATGTTTCTTTTCTTTGTCATTTTATTTCTTCCTAGTTTTTTTTTCTAAAATATTTTCATTTTGTTGCATTCTGCATTTGACTAAATTTTTTTTTTTATGAGATGATGACACTCTTTACATATGATAGCTCCATGAAGTGGGATATTGAGAATTGGAAATGAAAAAAATCCGAAGCGACTTGATTGTTATTGGAAGTGTAGAATCAGCTGTCATAACCAGGGGCCCCTAGACATCGTGATTCGAGACCCCGGCCTTAGATAATAAAAAAATAGCGTACTGAAACGTTTTTTGGGCGGTAATAACAACTCTAGGATGATTTGCTTATTAATGTTTTAAAAGAATCTTTATCTGCAACTCTGAACCCACAGAACATGGCCCTATTTGTTGACACGCGTTACCCTCGCGGTAACAGAGAACTTAAGTATCAGATCCACACAGTCAAAATGAAGAAAGGGTACAACGTTATATCTAGTACCCAAATCAAAGAATTTCAAGCGCTTAATTGAAGAAACTTCAAGAAATTCCAAAAAAGAAAAAAAAGCGATTGAAGAAATCAAGCTCAAAACGAAGTATAAATCAAGTTCAATCAAATTAGAAGTCGTTCCAAAGTTACATCTGGCAAATAAAGAACTGTGTGATATGATACTTGTGGCTCTCGAAAAAGTGAAAGAATAGAGCTCGGGCTCATACGGGGGTTGGCCCTTACTGCTTCAGCGAAAGCTGATTTGGTCGTGCGGGTTCTTAAGGATGCGTTGATTCTGATTCTTGGCCATCTAGTCTTAAGGACATGAGATCCGAACTATGTTATTTTCGCCCATAAAGCTAATTAAGGTACAAAGTTTAAATAAAACTAGAGTTAGATTATTGGGTTACACCGTTTTGTGGTCTTCCTTACTTTGGGAGTCTGTGATACATGAAAGATAGCAGTATGGTTGCTTTGGTGTTAGTGATTGGAGCCCATTATCGATGTAAAGTCTGATCGTAAAAAGAAAAGAAAAAAAAAGCATGTTTCATTTAGTTATTTGTTTCTCACTTGCATATTTTTTTTAGTTCATTGTTCATCTTTTCATGCATGTTTTATGTTTAGCTTTGGTAGTTCTTATTATTTAGGTTTTCGTTTTTTTAGTTTTAGTTAGTGTGTGTCTAGGTAGTCTAGTTATTACCTTTAGCCCTAATTCCGTTTCCAAAGTTATCGTTTCCTTACTTGTGGGCAAGTAAGGTCTAAGCTTGGGGAGGTTTGTTAGATGCATTTCATAGGCATCTTTTAGCACAATTTCCTACGTATTTCATTATAAAAAGTTAACTAATTCCCGATTATTCTTATGTATTTCGTCTTTCATGATTATTTTGTAGAATGCCCGTACTGCTCACGTTTGTTATGACTTTTCAGGGCTATTTGGAGCACATGGATGATTGTGCAAGTTTGGGATGCGTTTTTGGATGCTTAGGAGCTTAATTGGAGTCTAGACCAAGGAAGGATGTCGGGAAATGATCGAGAACTACTTGGAAGGAGGAACGACGAACAAAAAGAGCCAAAAAGCCTCATTTGTGATCGCAACTTATGTCTTTGCGATCGCAGGTTTGACCTTGCGATCGCAGGTTGGGTCGCAAGTTGCCATCGAGGTTCCGACGAGTCATAAAATTCATCAGATGAGAAAAAAAGAGAACCTGCGATCGCAGGTTGTGCCTTTGCGATCGCAGGTTTGTCAAATTGCCTCAAAATAGCAACGTACTTCATTAAAGAGTCCCGTGACACATTTTTAGTGATACATGCGATCGCAGGTATACCCCTTTGCGATCGCAGGTACGTCGTTTTGACAGCTAGACGTATAAATACTGCCCCATACTCTTCCAGTAACCCTAATTTGGCGATTCCTAGCGATTCAGAGGCGATTTTAAGAGGTTTTCAAGTGAAGAACGTAGATCTAAAGGAGGCGATTCGATTCAAATCCGTAGTTTAGTAAGATTTATCGTTTAGATTCTATTTCCACTGTTTGTAATCCGTTTTTAGCCATGTCAGGCTAAAAACTCAGATTTCAGTTTCGCAAGACGTAACATTTTCATATGATTAATCATTAGGCACTATATTTGACTATGATTACTGTTTAGTTTGATCAGTTCTGTGTTAAATTGAATGTTTGATGTTGATTTCAGTTTCTGTTGGCCACTTAAATTGTTTGTGAATCATTCTAGTCATCTAATTGTTTAGATCCGTAATTGTCTAGATTAATTAGTAAAAAGTGACAAGTATTATATTAATTCTGAGTTTAGGGTTAACTCTAATATGAATTGATCAAACAAGTTTTAACGCCTCTGAGCTTATGAGAGGTATTGAACTTTACTGGGAATTACATTGTGTCTAATGCAACTTTTCTTTGTTAATCAAGAGTCTGTTTGGTTAATTTAGTAAAAAGTTAGGCTTAACTCAAATATCTTATTTTGATTAAATGATTTTTGTAATATAGGTCATTAGAGCTTGTTAATGAACCTAAGTACTAGTTTGAACAAGTGCATAGTCAAATATTGTGTTGAGGGTTAATTATATGATTAGGGGTGTCACCGCGAAACTGGAATTCTTTTCTTTATTTGAATTTACATCACTTTAATTTTAGTCATTTTCTTGTCATTTTCGATTTCTAATAGTTTAATTTTCCAAAACAGTTCCCCCCTTTTATGTTTATCGCATTCATCAAGAATTAGACCACACCTTACGCAAAGAGGTGTAAACATTAGGACGTGTCCCTGAGGATCCGACCCTGCTTACCTGTACTACTTGTTAGTGCAATAAAGCAGTTTATTTATTATTTTTATTTGTTTAAATCATGTACGACAGCGGTATTAACACAAATCGTCTATGCGAGGCAGAGGGTAACAATTCTTCACGGTAAGCTTGTTTAGTTCTCTGTAGTCGATGCACATACGAAACGATCCGTCTTTCTTCTTCACGAACAAGACCGGTGCTCCCTAGGGTGAGAAGCTTGGTCTTATAAAGCCCTTGCTGAGCAGTTCGTTAAGTTGACCGGATAGTTCCTGCATCTCAGCTGGTGCTAGACGATAGGGCGATTTGGCTACTGGGGTAGCCCCTGGAACTAAGTCGATTATGAACTCGAATTGACGTTGCGGAGGTAATCCTGGGAGTTCTTCTGGAAAAATGTCGGAAAAATCGCGTACCACTGGGATGTGCTTTATGTCTTTCAACTCTTGGCTCACATCGATAACATGAGCAAAAAATGCGCGACATTCCTTTCGCAAGTACTTCTGGGCTCGAATACTCGACATGATACGAAGGTTCGTGCCAGGTTTGTCGCCATAGACTACTAGAGTTTCGCCAGACGGTAGATTATGGCGAACAACCTTTTCATAACACATGATGTCGGCACTATGCAGGCTCAACCAATCCATGCCGATAATGATGTCGAAACTTTTAATTGAGACCGACATAAGGTCGATTGAAAATGAATGGCTATCTAGAGTTAGAGTACAACCTATGTATATACTGCTAGTTCTCTCAGTCTTTCCGTTAGCCATTTCTACAGTGAACGGTCCTTTAAGTGCTCGTGATTTTTGCTTAAGTAAGTGAGCAAATTTTTGGTTCACGAAACTCCTCTCCGCTCCACTATCACAAAATAATGCATGCATAAGAGTTATCGAGGAGAAACGTACCAGTGACCACTGTGGGGCCGACGACTGCTTCCTCGTGGCCTATAGCCAAAACTCTTCCCACTCCACCGACATTCCCTGCCTTCGGGCAGTTTCTTTTGTAGTGTTCCACCTCGTCACAACCGTAGCAAGCCTGGCCCACACCAGTGCCGGGGACTTGGTTGATTGTCCTTGTCGAAGCTTTGCAGAAACGGGCAGTGTGCCCCTTCCTGTTGCAGTTTGAGCACTGCATTTCCCGGCAGGGTCCGTTGTGGTGGAAACTGCATTTGTTGCACTTCGGCAAGTTTCCAGCGTACTGCTTTACCGGTGCAGATGCGGCAGGTGCTATCGCAGCATGAACCACTACGACTTGCTGCTTTTTCGTAGCTTTTTGCGCAACGTTCTTCTTCTTGTCATCCCAGAATTTCCGCTTGTTATCAGCGGTTTTGGAGGGTTATGAGATGGCTAGGGTTGTTGTTGTTGACGGGGTACGGACTCCATGGTCAATGAGCCATTGTGCCAATCGTTTGTCACTATCGAATGTAGCGGGGTTTGAAGCTAGTACATTCCCCTAAAATGGAGGCACCAGCCCCAGATATACCTCTCCACCTTCTTTGCTTCAGAAGGGACCATTCCCGGACATAGCGCAACCAGATCGCTGAATCTGGCAGTGTAGGAGACTATGTTGGAGCCCTTCATGGTTAGGCTCCAGAGCTCCTGCTCCAACTTCTGAAATTCGCCCCTCGGGCAGTATTCTTCGATCATGAGCTCCTTCAGAGCTTCCCAGCCGATCGCATTCACCACTATAAGAGATAGTGACTTGACATGGCTATTCCACCAAGTCAGAGCTCGGTCCGCGAAGGTGCAGGCGGCAAATTTAACCTTGCTCCCTTCCGGACAGGAGCAGATCTCAAAGATCGACTCCGTCTTCTCGAACCATTGCGAGAGGGCAATGATTCCGCCAGTTCCGTTGAAGGCCCTGGGTTTGCAGCTGATGAAGTCCTTGTATGAGCACTCTCTAGAGCGCACTGGGGCCTCGACAATAGTGGGAGGCAGATAAGTCCCACTCCCACTAGTACCGGTAGTGGTGAATTGTGCCAAAGCTTCCGTAACAGCCGCATTCACAGCAGCTTGGAAAGCTGCTTGGTTGTATTGAGGAGGAGGAGGAGGAGTTTGATTTGGAGTTATTGGAGTAGTGCGCCTCACTGATCTACGTGGAGGCATCTTGTAGCTATAAGATCACATAAGAGTTTAATAGAGAGGATGACGAGAGTGACTAATCGACTAACTCTCCCTAGTCCAACAACACAATTGAAAGTATGATTGAATGTAGATCTAGTACTAGAAAGATGAAAGCATTTGGATAATAATTTCTATGAGATTAGATATCTGTCAATAATATTGGTGTTACAGATGTAGCAAGTTTGGGAAAAATGACCTAGGAGTAGGTCCTACATCACACCAAGATAGGAAAATTTTGACAAAACTAAGACCTAACAAGACTTTAACAAGTTCAAAGTCTTATCATAGATAGGAAACTAAAACTAGAGTTTTTACATAGACCTAAGTTATATCCAAAAGAGTAAGTGGAGTAGGCTCTATCTACGACAAGAACCACTAGAATGAGTCCTTGATTCTGCCAGACGACGCTCCATGTCCCTCATGCGTCTTTCATACATTGCCTGCCGAGCTCGAAGTTCCCTGACTTCAGCTCGGGTTGCAGTAAGATCTCTCTGCAGGGCCGCATTCTGGTTCTGAGTCCTTTCATAATCAGACTCCAGATGGCGAATGCGAACGGTATTGACTCCCGCATCGGCATCAACTTCCATGATTCAGTTGATGGTTGCTCTACCCTGCTCATCATTACGAGCAATCATGCGGACCAGAATAGGCAGACTCTGTCCGCTGAGCCTCCCTCGCTCAAATTATAGAAGCTTCGATCTCCGTTGTAACGTAAGGGTTGACCCTGTTCGTGGCTCCATCTGTTCAAGTTTGTTGCCCACAGAGGGGTGGGGCCTTGAAATGCTGGACGAGGGTTAGGGTTTGGGATTTGAGCCACTGGGGGTAGGTTATTGACTTCGGGTTCGGAGTCAGAATCCTCCGAAAAGTTCTCTGCGAAGTCGTCATCCAGAGGGATTGGATGATTCTCTTTTGGCTCTGCATCGAGCCATCCTCCGATACCTTGGTTGGGGAAGTACGGGTCGCCGTGGGGATGGAATCCAGCCATGTTATCTACGCGAGAATAGGGATAAAATAAATAATTAATAGACGTACTAATTAAGATAATTATAGGATGATTTTCATCAGTTACTTCAATACGTGCATAGTGTATACTAGTTACATGTAATCAAAATAGGATAGACCTTCGAATAAGTGACCCTAACTCCAAATCCACAACCAAACAAGGAACAGGAAATAAAGCAAAGATCACAGATTCTAAGTCTATGACACCTTAGTCACATATAACCTTAGCGTATCCACCAAGCATCTATTGACCTACTAATAAGGACCTTTAGTTCTAAAATAAGTAATTATAGTAACACAAAATACTCCAATAGTATATTAAGCTTATGTTATGTTCTAATGTTTTCATTGTAGTAGTGTTGGTAAGTTTTTAGACTTGCTGCAACACCACAACCATTCCTAGGCACATGCTAATCACTTCTCGGAAAGAAATAGTTGATCAGGCTATATCACTCCCAGATCTGATTATATGTCCCAAGCCTACTTGTGTTGTCCAACAACCGCAATACTTTTGTTCTGTCCTAGTGACACTGATTTTAGTATGAATGCAGGTATGTATACTTTGGTTAAATATTTTATTATTTAAAAGTATAAAGTCTTGCTCAGAGTATTTTAATCCCGATTGTGTTTATAGTTTGTATATCTTTTATGGGTTGATATACTCGATTCACTATAAACAAAGCTCTGATACCAATCTGTCACACCCCAAAACCTGAACGACGGAAACGTTCGGGGGTGGAGGACGTTATGTACAGTATCACAACAATGCATAATAGTAAACAAGCAACAACATCATCCATTGCATTAATAATATAATTTTAATACAAGTGTGTTATGTATAGTTTATAAGACACCAAAAATATGAATCAAAATAAGAGATGAGTCTTGAACGTGCTCCATCTTCTCGAAACCTGGTCATCGGTACCTGTCTACTGGTGACCTGAGAATACAAGTTATTTGAAAGTGTAGATCAGCATTAAAGCTGGTGAGTTCATAAGTATTTTAGTGTCATTGCTTGTATGAAAGTGTTTGTAAATGTTCGATGTAAATGTTTGTAAGTGTTTGTAGTAATTGTTTGTATCTCCTAGAAAATCCTATATTTTCTACTAAATAGCAGCCTTCTACCAAGGCCCAAAGGTTCTGTGTGTTGTGTTGTTTGTAAAAGTGTGTATCTTTTCCAAGTATGGCTATCATTACCAAAATATAGTTTACATTACCGTTTATGTGAGAAGATCACAATGTGAATGAAATGGGAAAATAACAGTGTATAGTAGTATTGTATGTAAGTAACTACCAATGTACTAACTACCTTAAACCAGTTTGTTAATTAAGGTAAAATGTGATATGATTGTAACCATACTTGATAGACTAGTATAACACGACGCTCTAAGGCATCGAAATGGCATGACATTAGTCACCCGTAGACCTGAAGGTCCCACAGTAGCTAGCAGCAAGGTGTAGGATAGTCAATCTCGTATAGATCTATACACCAACACACGCTCTCCCTCCAGGAGACTCTGGTTTCAAAACGTGACACAACAGTAGTGTGACAGTCGTCAAAATTCGAGTCGGTTTTAGATTTGACTAAACTTAGTTGCACATATAGGCACTACACATACTAGACTTAGTAACTAGAAGCTAAGTTATAACCTACTAGAAACTTGGAAACAATTAGAATCAATGGATAGTGTGCATAGATTTCACATTGATATGTGAATTCTATAACTACTTAACTGTAGAGACTATCCATATTCGGGTCATTCTTTGACTCGAACACCATTTCATGAATCATATTCACACATCATGCACTTGACCTAGAAGTAGAAATTAGGTCAAAGTCTCATAGAAACTTAAGTCAAAGTTGAAGAGTAGGACTAGTATACTTGATTCCTCAATTTCGCTTGAATCTCGGAATCACTACATAGAATGCCAATAAACTGATAAAAATAAATTACAAACATTATTTATAACTATAAAAGAGTTATAATACCATAAGATAATTTAAAGTCTCAAATATTCTATTTATTTTGATATTCAAAGTTTATTAAACTCCAAAACACTAAAAGCCCTAAAAACTCATATTTATAAACTTTAACCTTAAAAATCCTATGAAAACAATTATGAACCTTATAATATTATCTTATCATAATAATTATTATGAAATACAATTCAATGAAAAATAAAGATTTAGTTATTAACATTTACCCTTGATTTATAAGCCAAAAATCAAGAGTTTTATGCATAAAAACTAGGTTAAGGTGCACATTTTATAAAAAGTTGGATATTTTTATAAAAGATTTGAATTTTTATAAAAGAAACAAGAGAGAGGGAGCCTCTCCTCCCCTAAAATCGGATCCCTCTCTCCCCATATCTCTCTCTCACACTCTCATTCTCCAACACACACATCTCTCTTCTTTCTCTCTCTAGAAAACTCTCTCTACCTTCTCTCTACTTTTTCTCTCCAAACACCACTCCATTCTCTCTTCATCCCTCTAAGAACCAAGAAATATTCCAGAAAACAAACCCAAGAACACTCCTCAAACTCGAAATCTTCATCATCTTGTGGTATTCTTGAAGGTAAAATCGATTTCTACTTCACTTTTCCTTCAAGTTTTGCTCTTTTTCTTACACTTTCTCCTTCTTCATCTTCTTCAAACTTGTTTTCTTTTTGTTAAAATGGTTTTTAGAACATGATGGATGTGTTTTAACACCATGCATGTATGATAAACAAGGTTGCATGTTCATGATCTTAGTGCAAAAATCGATTTTAAGGATTAAAACATCAAACTAAAGTTAAGAGTTTTTGAGAAACAAAATTTTCTTCATAAATGCATGTATACATTTTGATAAGTTTTAATCTTTTGATCTCTGGAAACATGACCAAAATATGAGGTTATCATGATATATTTAAAATACTTCAAAAGATTTACTCAAGGAAATGATGAAAACCCACTTTTCTAACCAATCATCATGCATGCAATCTGCCAGATTTCTTTACCTGACTTTAAACTGTCATATCTCACTCATTTCTTAGCCAAAATTCGTGATTCTTTTTCTGAAATATAATATTTTGAGTTAGCTTTCAAACCCATCTGACCTCACTGAAAAATTCCAAAATTTCGATTTTTACCAATTTTTACAAAACTGTTGCTCAAACAGCACTTTCCTTATGAACATTTGTTTTGTGTTGCATGTTCAAAGGACTTATTCATCACTAAAAATCATTCAAAAATTATTTTGAACTCTTAATATCATGTATTAATAGGTACAAAAAGATCTTGATTCAAAAGTCTTTGTAACATGTTGCAAAAATTGTCAAAGTAGCATCAATAATCTTTACATAAATCACAAGAACCAAGTTTTCTCTATAATTTATTGAGCCTTTAGGCATGGTGTTCAACATCAAAAATAAGAACACAAATTGTCATTGTTATCAAATTGTATGAAGATGCATTCTGGAAATTTTCAGCTCAATATATATTTTCTTTATTTTTATATGAAAATAATAAGAAAATAAAGTGTTAAATCATATAAAATACTTAAGCTAGTAAATAAATTATGGAAAAATTCTTGGATGATCCTTTAAGTTAATAAACATCTCCCATTAAGTTTCATCCATTTTTGTTACTGTTTAATATGGTTTTGAATTTTCTTTTTGTTTAGCTCTAATAAATCATAAAACCACATTAGGGAATATAAAAATGGTATCTAATAATTTTCGCAGCTTATACTCTCTGTGGAACACTTAGAAAAATATTTTCAGAATTTTTCATAATGTATTCCTATTTTTCTCCGATTTTTGTATTTATAATGGACTAAAAACAGGAAAAATAGTTTACTCATCCAAACATTATGAAAATTTACCAGAACACCTTGTAGTACATTAGGATGCTACATAAAAATTTTGATGATTTTTCTCTTCTGTATACTATTTTTCTTCTATTTTCCTAAGATTAAATACACTTAAACCCAATTTTTATTAGAATGCATACACAAAAATCATAAAATTGGGTTAAACAGTTTAGAAATTCATTTTTTATATTTTTCCTAGCTTAATAATGACTAATAACAGCGTTACAAAAATTTTGGGCAATTTTGGAAACTATTTTCTATTTATTTCAATTTTTATTAGAATAAATGCTCAAAAATCATAAAATTGGGTTAAATTGTCTGAAAATCTATTTTTATATTTTTCCCAGGTTAAGTACGTGTAATGACATTACTATAAAAAGTTTGGGGCATTTTCTTAACCGATTTCTATTTTTCATGAATTTTTATATATTTGGAGAATTAAATATATGAAAAATGGTTATGCATATCCATAATCCATGAAAATTTATCTAGAAGTCTTTTAACATATTTAGAACTAAAATATGAAGTTTGGTAATTTTTATTAATTGTTTAGTATGTTTCATGATTTTATGGTTATTCAAGAAACTAAAATGGTGAAAAATAGTTAAACAAATCAAAAATTCAAGAAAATTTATCTTGAGGTCTTTAACTTCAATTAAAACTGAAATGCAAAGTTTGGGAACTTTTAGAATTAAATTGATTTAGTTTTGAATATTTAATCATTGGAACACCTCTAAAATGTTAAATATTAACATTTCAATAATGGAAATTTTCCACTTAAATTGTTATATAACAATTGATTCTTTGAAACTTAATTTCCACAGAAAAATGTTTGTAACTTATCTATATTAAATTTTGACACAATATTGGCATAATTCTATTGTAGTAGTATGTATACTAGTGTTAGATTTCGATTAGAGACTCATTAGTGTGTAACGTCGTTGTAGGAAAAACGATAGTGGTATGAGTGGAGCGTAGATCAAGGCACCATTTGCATCATCTCAATGCATTGTGAGTATTCACCACTCCCCTATTTTCGGTTTTTACGTTTTGGGATGGAAAAGCATGTCCTAAACTATTTATGTTTGTTGTCTTTATTTGACTCGTATAAACTTGGTTGCTATATTTTGCATATTGTGAGTATTCACGCACTCCCCTATTTTCAGTTTTTATGTTTTGGGGTGGAAAAGCATGTCCCGAAAAACTATTATTTGAATGTTGTATTTAAATTGATTTGTATCAAACATGATTGCTATTTTATTGCTATGTCTCTCTATGTATGTCTATGCAACACGGAACATGAGAACTTATCGTACTAAGGCCCTTCCCTTATCTCTAACCATTAACTCTTTGAGCCAATGGTCATTATGGATAGCGCTATTAGGAATTGACAACTCCTCACTCGCCCTATTGCTGGAGTGCATGATACCATATTCATCTATGGAACGATAAGCATAGATCTTGATAGGGCTTCAGTCATAGGTTTGGTTGAGACTCATTGTTTGCTCATACACATACAAACTCGTTACTTATTATAGCAATAAACTTGTTTATTAATTATAGCAATGAACTTTGTTTCTCATTACAACAACGAACTGTTATTACTGAAAACTTATATACATGTTTTAGCAATGAAATTGTTTGCTCCTTGTAGCAACGAAATTGATTGCTCATTTTAGCAATGAAACTTGTTTACTCGTTTGAGTAACGAACTTTATCTTCCATGAGAATATGAATGTTGCATCTTATTTGGGCAACATACCTTATCTCTCATGATGACAAAGAACTTTGTTTTTACAAACTTATTTACTCATCTTAACAATATACTTATATTATTGGAAACTTTTATCAAAACTTTGATTTCAATTCATGGAACCAGTATTATTTTGTTTATCTGTGAGTACTCACCAACTATTTTTATAGTTGACGCTCGTTTTACATGCTTTTTCAGGAATCATCGAGTAAGTGGCACTTAGGGACACTTCACTTTTAGGAGCATTCGCATGTGTTGTATTTCAATTTACATTGTAATTTCTTTTAAAAGTTGTTCAAACCCATTGTGAATTTGTAATGATTTTTAATACTATGGTTGGTGTTGTCTTTTAACTTTTGCGATGAAACCCTTTGTACTGCCACGCCCTGTGTTTCCGCTTTAGCGGGGTGTGACAGAAAATGGTATCAGAGCCGAATGTTATAGAGAATACCGGTTTTCCTTTGGAGAACCACAACTATAGCCAAAAAAAAAAAAAAATTCTAAATGTTTTTAAGATACCGAACATACTACTAGTATAACTAATTCGAGTACGCATTATTGGACTTTAACTAAGTATAGCCTGGCCAACTATGCTTAATTAAGGAAGGTTAATGTGAGGTTGGAAACGGTTATACTAGAATTATGTTCCAAACAATTTTCAACTTAAACTTTTGAAAAACAAAATTTTTTGTGAGCGTACGGGCATTGCATATTATAGACATTCATCTAGATACACTTAGAAACTAAGTGCACTTTTATAACAATGTCTTTATTTAGAAATATTCTTATCCCTTATCAAGTGCTAGGTTAACCACTTAGGTTATATCACTAGCCACTCTAGGAGCAATGCACTTAGTACTGAGAATGAGTATTCCTTGGTAGCTATTGACTTTAGATGTAAGGTTAGTAGCTAGATATACACTAGTAATAATCATAAGTCGAAACCTATACCAATTATTCCTCAATACCTCTTCATTGTCTTTGTACTAGAGTTACAACTATGAAAAAGTGTTTCGATATCGACACGAATGATAATTGGAGCATCGCAAGGAGGTAGATGAGTCGCCACTAAGTAATCATTTGGATACCATTGGTGGGCATTCCGGATTCGACTCACGAGGAGACACGAAGGTTTAACCCATACGTGAGACCTTATTACTACGCTACGATTTAGCTCTAAGTTGTTTCCACCTTGAGCTTAAAACTTAACATTGGATATCCATTTGACCTCTATAAAAGGTCGTAAACTGTATTGAGACCATAAAACGTTTTTCAAACAATTTTTCTTGTCATTTATCTTGGGGGAAAAGACATCGGCACTCGCCTTAGACTCGCATTAGTATTTAGGTACGATCAGCTACACTAACATACTTATTCCTTACTTCTTAATCTTCCATCGAAAAATTATTTCGCTTCATCGGTTATATTTATCATCGATAAAATATTTTATAACCACTTCAGTCAACTTAGTAGACATTTCCTAACAATGTAAGCCATATTCTCGCTAAAAAAAATATTTTGACCACTTGCTTTAATTTAACACTTTTCTTCAAAACTCAATTTAACCAATATTGGTTTTAACATTGCTATTTCAATTTCATTTCAATCCATTTCAATGGATAGATGTGCTTTTAAGGGCATATAAACCATTTTAAACCTTGATTACCATTTTGACACGTTTTCGAAAAACTTAGAAACATTTTCTTTTATAAAAGTGTTTAAATTCTATGCTATAAAACTTAGACATATGACATTGAAGTTCATATTACGTGTAAAAGCTTCATCGGATCTTTCAAACGAGTTTTGTTTTGGCTCTTTTGACTACTTTCTTATTTAGGCATTTTACTTTACTTAAATGTGTTTTCCTGAAACCCAACACGGTATTTTTACAACTTTCTAATTCAAACATGTTTATAAGAAATCTCTAATTCCTACATTTCCAACATACCTCATTTATTTATTTTATTTCAAATTACTTTTATACTTTGTAAAGTTTCTAAAATTTAAAGCATTGCAAAACTTAGTGTTCACTTTTAAACTTCCAGTGACGCACTTTCGACAATGCACAATTATTCATATAAATATGTTAAGTCTTTACCTTATCCGTTTTAACCATTGTTGGACTCTAGTCTAAAAGGTCAACACTATCCGATTTTCAATTACCAATTGTAGTGCTTCTTCTTTTTCACAAATGGATTTTAATTTAATAGATAACTCATGAATTTTTAGCAAACACTTTAAAACTCCCACATGACTATGTAACCATCAACATACATCAAATATTGATGTTTGAAATATATCTCAACCTGGTTTTAAATCTACCTATATGTATTATTCTTAAAATTTTAACAATAGCAATCATTGTCGCTGGTACCTTCCTTTCTATCCCCCGCACTTGATTTCTTGCTCTCCTTCTAATTTTAGATATTGCACACCCACGATAATAACATAATACATTGACTAACTTTGTTTCTGTCTATTCTGCTTCTCGTGGTATCATGTTCGTACACATACAGACTAGAAGTCTACCCTTTCGTTTTGAGCGATTAATACGTGTATAGTCGTGACACATAATTTTGATTTAGTCAACTTTGCTATATTCAATTACGCCTTTTATCATATACATCTTGTTTTTATTTTGAAATCTACTATAAACAAATGATCCTTATTTACATTTGCTCTTTCGTTCTAAATTCAAAAACTTGATATAAAATGCAATTTTCATTGTAAGTTTTCCTTATAATTAATACACAAGATGAATACTCGTATGCTTATCGTTTTTCTATATTCAAAAATTATATGTGAAGGATATGTTTCCTTATGTTTTTCTTTTCTTTAAAATACATCAAAAGCTTTGAATTTTACGATTATCTATTCTCTAAATGATTGTTTTTTTAGAAACACTAAACTAAGAGTGTACTATTTTCAAAGATTGACATTTTTACACATTTCTTAAAATAGTATTTTACTTTGCAATTTTCAGTGAGTTCCTAAACTCTCAAACTTGTTTTCATAAGTATTCCGACTCCTCGTAAACTTGAATTTGTCCTGACTTAGACAATTGGACAATTTCTCAAAAATTTAATACAAATATTTCTATACAAATTCCTTTAATGGCGACTTAAACCTTTAACCTTAATTAATCTTTATATTATTTTACTACTTCGTTGGATCGCCACACATGTATCTTCATTATCTTGGAATTATTGAACATTTTGATAACAGTGAGATTTTTGATCACTTCTAAACACTTAAAATGCTATATACACAATGTGATTTAATTTATCATAAATTTTCTTCGCCTCCATTTGCACCAATGACTCTCTAAATATTTTTATTCTTCGAATAAGGTTTTATTATTGTAAGAGTAACCGTAGTGGTAATTATAGCCTCGGAGATGCTCAATCATTTCGTAATTTATTTTGTCGACGACACTTAATTAGCCTTTACATTTGAGATGTACCAAAACTTCGTTGCCTACCCTTAGTACGTATTTTTAAGAACTTACCCTCAATCGCTTCTCTTTCATTCATGCCACCCCTTCTTATTTCAAAATATATCTTTTCCAGATGTAGTAGCCAACCCGGAAGTGAACAAATTGTTCATAATCTCTTCTTTATTAGGCGACAAATTCACACTTAGTGCTAATTTAGAATGCAACTTAAAGATCAATGCGGATTTAACGCTAAATGCAGTTGGTGCTTCGGAAAAAAAAATTATAACTCTCTTGATTCAGATAATATCTAATTAAATAATCTTTTTCAACTAGGTCGCCATGGTTGGATCATGATTTCCATGATCCTAATTTCTCGCAATCTAGACTGTAGAACTCGAATTAAGGAAACATTACTTTGATTATAGCTAAAGAACTGGGCTCTTCCCTTGGAGAATTAACCCAAAATAATCAAAGAACACTTCAAGTCACCACCTCCCGAACGATACAATTGTATTCAGCTGAGTTCTAATAGAATACGTCACGAATTTAATTTCGGGACGAAATTCTTTCAACCGGGGGAGACTGTGACAGTCGTCAAAATTCGAGTCGGTTTTAGATTTGACTAAACTTAGTTGCACATATAGGCACTACACATACTAGACTTAGTAACTAGAAGCTAAGTTATAACCTACTAGAAACTTGGAAACAATTAGAATCAATGGATAGTGTGCATAGATTTCACATTGATATGTGAATTCTATAACTACTTAACTGTAGAGACTATCCATATTCGGGTCATTCTTTGACTCGAACACCATTTCATGAATCATATTCACACATCATGCACTTGACCTAGAAGTAGAAATTAGGTCAAAGTCTCATAGAAACTTAAGTCAAAGTTGAAGAGTAGGACTAGCATACTTGATTCCTCAATTTCGCTTGAATCTCGGAATCACTACATAGAATGCCAATAAACTGATAAAAATAAATTACAAACATTATTTATAACTATAAAAGAGTTATAATACCATAAGATAATTTAAAGTCTCAAATATTCTATTTATTTTGATATTCAAAGTTTATTAAACTCCAAAACACTAAAAGCCCTAAAAACTCATATTTATAAACTTTAACCTTAAAAATCCTATGAAAACAATTATGAACCTTATAATATTATCTTATCATAATAATTATTATGAAATACAATTCAATGAAAAATAAAGATTTAGTTATTAACATTTACCCTTGATTTATAAGCCAAAAATCAAGAGTTTTATGCATAAAAACTAGGTTAAGGTGCACATTTTATAAAAAGTTGGATATTTTTATAAAAGATTTGAATTTTTATAAAAGAAACAAGAGAGAGGGAGCCTCTCCTCCCCTAAAATCGGATCCCTCTCTCCCCATATCTCTCTCTCACACTCTCATTCTCCAACACACACACATCTCTCTTATTTCTCTCTCTAGAAAACTCTCTCTACCTTCTCTCTACTTTTTCTCTCCAAACACCACTCCATTCTCTCTTCATCCCTCTAAGAACCAAGAAATATTCCAGAAAACAAACCCAAGAACACTCCTCAAACTCGAAATCTTCATCATCTTGTGGTATTCTTGAAGGTAAAATCGATTTCTACTTTACTTTTCCTTCAAGTTTTGCTCTTTTTCTTAAACTTTCTCCTTCTTCATCTTCTTCAAACTTGTTTTCTTTTTGTTAAAATGGTTTTTAGAACATGATGGATGTGTTTTAACACCATGCATGTATGATAAACAAGGTTGCATGTTCATGATCTTAGTGCAAAAATCGATTTTAAGGATTAAAACATCAAACTCAAGTTAAGAGTTTTTGAGAAACAAAATTTTCTTCATAAATGCATGTATACATTTTGATAAGTTTTAATCTTTTGATCTCTGGAAACATGACCAAAATATGAGGTTATCATGATATATTTAAAATACTTCAAAAGATTTACTCAAGGAAATGATGAAAACCCACTTTTCTAACCAATCATCATGCATGCAATCTGCCAGATTTCTTTACCTGACTTTAAACTGTCATATCTCACTCATTTCTTAGCCAAAATTCGTGATTCTTTTTCTGAAATATAATATTTTGAGTTAGCTTTCAAACCCATCTAACCTCACTGAAAAATTCCAAAATTTCGATTTTTACCAATTTTTACAAAACTGTTGCTCAAACAGCACTTTCCTTATGAACATTTGTTTTGTGTTGCATGTTCAAAGGACTTATTCATCACTAAAAATCATTCAAAAATTATTTTGAACTCTTAATATCATGTATTAATAGGTACAAAAAGATCTTGATTCAAAAGTCTTTGTAACATGTTGCAAAAATTGTCAAAGTAACATCAATAATCTTTACATAAATCACAAGAACCAAGTTTTCTCTATAATTTATTGAGCCTTTAGGCATGGTGTTCAACATCAAAAATAAGAACACAAATTGTCATTGTTATCAAATTGTATGAAGATGCATTCTGGAAATTTTCAGCTCAATATATATTTTCTTTATTTTTATATGAAAATAATAAGAAAATAAAGTGTTAAATCATATAAAATACTTAAGCTAGTAAATAAATTATGGAAAAATTCTTGGATGATCATTTAAGTTAATAAACATCTCCCATTAAGTTTCATCCATTTTTGTTACTGTTTAATATGGTTTTGAATTTTCTTTTTGTTTAGCTCTAATAAATCATAAAACCACATTAGGGAATATAAAAATGGTATCTAATAATTTTCGCAGCTTATACTCTCTGTGGAACACTTAGAAAAATATTTTCAGAATTTTTCATAATGTATTCCTATTTTTTTCCGATTTTTGTATTTATAATGGACTAAAAACAGGAAAAATAGTTTTACTCATCCAAACATTATGAAAATTTACCAGAACACATTGTAGTACATTAGGAAGCTACATAAAAATTTTGATGATTTTTCTCTTCTGTATACTATTTTTCTTCTATTTTCCCAAGATTAAATACACTTAAACCCAATTTTTATTAGAATACATACACAAAAATCATAAAATTGGGATAAACAGTTTAGAAATTCATTTTTTATATTTTTCCTAGTTTAATAATGACTAATAACAGCGTTACAAAAATTTTGGGCAATTTTGGAAACTATTTTCTATTTATTTTAATTTTTATTAGAATAAATGCTCAAAAATCATAAAATTGGGTATTGTCATTGTTATCGAATTGTATGAAGATGTATTCTGGAAATTTTCAGCTCAATATATATTTTCTTTATTTTTATATGAAAATAATAAGAAAATAAAGTGTTAAATCATATAAAATACTTAAGCTAGTAAATAAATTATGGAAAAATTCTTGGATGATCCTTTAAGTTAATAAACATCTCCCATTAAGTTTCATCCATTTTTGTTACTGTTTAATATGGTTTTGAATTTTCTTTTTGTTTAGCTCTAATAAATCATAAAACCACATTAGGGAATATAAAAATGGTATCTAATAATTTTCACAGCTTATACTCTCTGTGGAACACTTAGAAAAATATTTTCAGAATTTTTCATAATGTATTCCTATTTTTCTCCGATTTTTGTATTTATAATGGACTAAAAACAGGAAAAATAGTTTTACTCATCCAAACATTATGAAAATTTACCAGAACACCTTGTAGTACATTAGGAAGCTACATAAAAATTTTGATGATTTTTCTCTTCTGTATACTATTTTTCTTCTATTTTCCCAAGATTAAATACACTTAAACCCAATTTTTATTAGAATACATACACAAAAATCATAAAATTGGGATAAACAGTTTAGAAATTCATTTTTTATATTTTTCCTAGCTTAATAATGACTAATAACAGCGTTACAAAAATTTTGGGCAATTTTGGAAACTATTTTCTATTTATTTCAATTTTTATTAGAATAAATGCTCAAAAATCATAAAATTGGGTATTGTCATTGTTATCGAATTGTATGAAGATGCATTCTGGAAATTTTCAGCTCAATATATATTTTCTTTATTTTTATATGAAAATAATAAGAAAATAAAGTGTTAAATCATATAAAATACTTAAGCTAGTAAATAAATTATGGAAAAATTCTTGGATGATCCTATAAGTTAATAAACATCTCCCATTAAGTTTCATCCATTTTTGTTACTGTTTAATATGGTTTTGAATTTTCTTTTTGTTTAGCTCTAATAAATCATAAAACCACATTAGGGAATATAAAAATGGTATCTAATAATTTTCGCAGCTTATACTCTCTGTGGAACACTTAGAAAAATATTTTCAGAATTTTTCATAATGTATTCCTATTTTTCTCCGATTTTTGTATTTATAATGGACTAAAAACAGGAAAAATAGTTTTACTCATCCAAACACTATGAAAATTTACCAGAACACCTTGTAGTACATTAGGAAGCTACATAAAAATTTTGATGATTTTTCTCTTCTGTATACTATTTTTCTTCTATTTTCCCAAGATTAAATACACTTAAACCCAATTTTTATTAGAATGCATACACAAAAATCATAAAATTGGGATAAACAGTTTAGAAATTCATTTTTTATATTTTTCCTAGCTTAATAATGACTAATAACAGCGTTACAAAAATTTTGGGCAATTTTGGAAACTATTTTCTATTTATTTCAATTTTTATTAGAATAAACGCTCAAAAATCATAAAATTGGGTATTGTCATTGTTATCGAATTGTATGAAGATGCATTCTGGAAATTTTCAGCTCAATATATATTTTCTTTATTTTTATATGAAAATAATAAGAAAATAAAGTGTTAAATCATATAAAATACTTAAGCTAGTAAATAAATTATGGAAAAATTCTTGGATGATCCTTTAAGTTAATAAACATCTCCCATTAAGTTTCATCCATTTTTGTTACTGTTTAATATGGTTTTGAATTTTCTTTTTGTTTAGCTCTAATAAATCATAAAACCACATTAGGGAATATAAAAATGGTATCTAATAATTTTCGCAGCTTATACTCTCTGTGGAACACTTAGAAAAATATTTTCAGAATTTTTCATAATGTATTCCTATTTTTCTCCGATTTTTGTATTTATAATGGACTAAAAACAGGAAAAATAGTTTTACTCATCCAAACATTATGAAAATTTACCAGAACACCTTGTAGTACATTAGGATGCTACATAAAAATTTTGATGATTTTTCTCTTCTGTATACTATTTTTCTTCTATTTTCCCAAGATTAAATACACTTAAACCCAATTTTTATTAGAATACATACACAAAAATCATAAAATTGGGATAAACAGTTTAGAAATTCATTTTTTATATTTTTCCTAGCTTAATAATGACTAATAACAGCGTTACAAAAATTTTGGGCAATTTTGGAAACTATTTTCTATTTATTTCAATTTTTATTAGAATAAATGCTCAAAAATCATAAAATTGGGTATTGTCATTGTTATCGAATTGTATGAAGATGCATTCTGGAAAATTTTCAGCTCAATATATATTTTCTTTATTTTTATATGAAAATAATAAGAAAATAAAGTGTTAAATCATATAAAATACTTAAGCTAGTAAATAAATTATGGAAAAATTCTTGGATGATCCTTTAAGTTAATAAACATCTCCCATTAAGTTTCATCCATTTTTGTTACTGTTTAATATGGTTTTGAATTTTCTTTTTGTTTAGCTCTAATAAATCATAAAACCACATTAGGGAATATAAAAATGGTATCTAATAATTTTCGCAGCTTATACTCTCTGTGGAACACTTAGAAAAATATTTTCAGAATTTTTCATAATGTATTCCTATTTTTCTCCGATTTTTGTATTTATAATGGACTAAAAACAGGAAAAATAGTTTTACTCATCCAAACATTATGAAAATTTACCAGAACACATTGTAGTACATTAGGAAGCTACATAAAAATTTTGATGATTTTTCTCTTCTGTATACTATTTTTCTTCTATTTTCCCAAGATTAAATACACTTAAACCCAATTTTTATTAGAATACATACACAAAAATCATAAAATTGGGATACAGTTTAGAAATTCATTTTTTATATTTTTCCTAGCTTAATAATGACTAATAACAGCGTTACAAAAATTTTGGGCAATTTTGGAAACTATTTTCTATTTATTTCAATTTTTATTAGAATAAATGCTCAAAAATCATAAAATTGGGTATTGTCATTGTTATCGAATTGTATGAAGATGTATTCTGGAAATTTTCAGCTGAATATATATTTTCTTTATTTTTATATGAAAATAATAAGAAAATAAAGTGTTAAATCATATAAAATACTTAAGCTAGTAAATAAATTATGGAAAAATTCTTGGATGATCCTTTAAGTTAATAAACATCTCCCATTAAGTTTCATCCATTTTTGTTACTGTTTAATATGGTTTTGAATTTTCTTTTTGTTTAGCTCTAATAAATCATAAAACCACATTAGGGAATATAAAAATGGTATCTAATAATTTTCACAGCTTATACTCTCTGTGGAACACTTAGAAAAATATTTTCAGAATTTTTCATAATGTATTCCTATTTTTCTCCGATTTTTGTATTTATAATGGACTAAAAACAGGAAAAATAGTTTTACTCATCCAAACATTATGAAAATTTACCAGAACACCTTGTAGTACATTAGGAAGCTACATAAAAATTTTGATGATTTTTCTCTTCTGTATACTATTTTTCTTCTATTTTCCCAAGATTAAATACACTTAAACCCAATTTTTATTAGAATACATACACAAAAATCATAAAATTGGGATAAACAGTTTAGAAATTCATTTTTTATATTTTTCCTAGCTTAATAATGACTAATAACAGCGTTACAAAAATTTTGGGCAATTTTGGAAACTATTTTCTATTTATTTCAATTTTTATTAGAATAAATGTTCAAAAATCATAAAATTGGGTATTGTCATTGTTATCGAATTGTATGAAGATGCATTCTGGAAATTTTCAGCTCAATATATATTTTCTTTATTTTTATATGAAAATAATAAGAAAATAAAGTGTTAAATCATATAAAATACTTAAGCTAGTAAATAAATTATGGAAAAATTCTTGGATGATCCTATAAGTTAATAAACATCTCCCATTAAGTTTCATCCATTTTTGTTACTGTTTAATATGGTTTTGAATTTTCTTTTTGTTTAGCTCTAATAAATCATAAAACCACATTAGGGAATATAAAAATGGTATCTAATAATTTTCGCAGCTTATACTCTCTGTGGAACACTTAGAAAAATATTTTCAGAATTTTTCATAATGTATTCCTATTTTTCTCCGATTTTTGTATTTATAATGGACTAAAAACAGGAAAAATAGTTTTACTCATCCAAACATTATGAAAATTTACCAGAACACCTTGTAGTACATTAGGAAGCTACATAAAAATTTTGATGATTTTTCTCTTCTGTATACTATTTTTCTTCTATTTTCCCAAGATTAAATACACTTAAACCCAATTTTTATTAGAATGCATACACAAAAATCATAAAATTGGGATAAACAGTTTAGAAATTCATTTTTTATATTTTTCCTAGCTTAATAATGACTAATAACAGCGTTACAAAAATTTTGGGCAATTTTGGAAACTATTTTCTATTTATTTCAATTTTTATTAGAATAAATGCTCAAAAATCATAAAATTGGGTATTGTCATTGTTATCGAATTGTATGAAGATGCATTCTGGAAATTTTCAGCTCAATATATATTTTCTTTATTTTTATATGAAAATAATAAGAAAATAAAGTGTTAAATCATATAAAATACTTAAGCTAGTAAATAAATTATGGAAAAATTCTTGGATGATCCTTTAAGTTAATAAACATCTCCCATTAAGTTTCATCCATTTTTGTTACTGTTTAATATGGTTTTGAATTTTCTTTTTGTTTAGCTCTAATAAATCATAAAACCACATTAGGGAATATAAAAATGGTATCTAATAATTTTCGCAGCTTATACTCTCTGTGGAACACTTAGAAAAATATTTTCAGAATTTTTCATAATGTATTCCTATTTTTCTCCGATTTTTGTATTTATAATGGACTAAAAACAGGAAAAATAGTTTTACTCATCCAAACATTATGAAAATTTACCAGAACACCTTGTAGTACATTAGGATGCTACATAAAAATTTTGATGATTTTTCTCTTCTGTATACTATTTTTCTTCTATTTTCCCAAGATTAAATACACTTAAACCCAATTTTTATTAGAATACATACACAAAAATCATAAAATTGGGATAAACAGTTTAGAAATTCATTTTTTATATTTTTCCTAGCTTAATAATGACTAATAACAGCGTTACAAAAATTTTGGGCAATTTTGGAAACTATTTTCTATTTGTTTCAATTTTTATTAGAATAAATGCTCAAAAATCATAAAATTGGGTTAAATTGTCTGGAAATCTATTTTTATATTTTTCCCAGGTTAAGTACGTGTAATGACATTACTATAAAAAGTTTGGGGCATTTTCTTAACCGATTTCTATTTTTCATGAATTTTTATATATTTAGAGAATTAAATATATGAAAAATGGTTATGCATATCCATAATCCATGAAAATTTATCTAGAAGTCTTTTAACATATTTAGAACTAAAATATGAAGTTTGGTAATTTTTATTAATTGTTTAGTATTTTTCATGATTTTATGGTTATTCAAGAAACTAAAATGGTGAAAAATAGTTAAACAAATCAAAAATTCAAGAAAATTTATCTTGAGGTCTTTGACTTCAATTAAAACTGAAATGCAAAGTTTGGGAACTTTTAGAACTAAATTGATTTAGTTTTGAATATTTAATCATTGGAACACCTCTAAAATGTTAAATATTAACATTTCAATAATGGAAATTTTCCACTTAAATTGTTATATAACAATTGATTCTTTGAAACTTAATTTCCACAGAAAAATGTTTGTAACTTATCTATATTAAATTTTGACACAATATTGGCATAATTCTATTGTAGTAGTATGTATACTAGTGTTAGATTTCGATTAGAGACTCATTAGTGTGTAACGTCGTTGTAGGAAAAACGATAGTGGTATGAGTGGAGCGTAGATCAAGGCACCATTTGCATCATCTCAATGCATTGTGAGTATTCACCACTCCCCTATTTTCGGTTTTTACGTTTTGGGGTGGAAAAGCATGTCCTAAACTATTTATGTTCGTTGTATTTATTTGACTCGTATAAACTTGGTTGCTATATTTTGCATATTGTGAGTATTCACGCACTCCCCTATTTTCAGTTTTTATGTTTTGGGGTGGAAAAGCATGTCCCGAAAAACTATTATTTGAATGTTGTATTTAAATTGATTTGTATCAAACATGATTGCTATTTTATTGCTATGTCTCTCTATGTATGTCTATGCAACACGGAACATGAGAACTTATCGTACTAAGGCCCTTCCCTTATCTCTAACCATTAACTCTTTGAGCCAATGGTCATTATGGATAGCGCTATTAGGAATTGACAACTCCTCACTCGCCCTATTGCTGGAGTGCATGATACCATATTCATCTATGGAACGATAAACATAGATCTTGATAGGGCTTCAGTCATAGGTTTGGTTGAGACTCATTGTTTGCTCATACACATACAAACTCGTTACTTATTATAGCAATAAACTTGTTTATTAATTATAGCAATGAACTTTGTTTCTCATTACAACAACGAACTGTTATTACTGAAAACTTATATACATGTTTTAGCAATGAAATTGTTTGCTCCTTGTAGCAACGAAATTGATTGCTCATTTTAGCAATGAAACTTGTTTACTCGTTTGAGTAACGAACTTTATCTTCCATGAGAATATGAATGTTGCATCTTATTTGGGCAACATACCTTATCTCTCATGATGACAAAGAACTTTGTTTTTACAAACTTATTTACTCATCTTAACAATATACTTATATTATTGGAAACTTTTATCAAAACTTTGATTTCAATTCATGGAACCAGTATTATTTTGTTTATCTGTGAGTACTCACCAACTATTTTTATAGTTGATGCTCATTTTACATGCTTTTTCAGGAATCATCGAGTAAGTGGCACTTAGGGACACTTCACTTTTAGGAGCATTCGCATGTGTTGTATTTCAATTTACATTGTAATTTCTTTTAAAAGTTGTTCAAACCCATTGTGAATTTGTAATGATTTTTAATACTATGGTTGGTGTTGTCTTTTAACTTTTGCGATGAAACCCTTTGTACTGCCACGCCCTGTGTTTCCGCTTTAGCGGGGTGTGACAAGTAGATTGCCATGCCATGAAGTAGTGGCTCACATTAATGTTATAGTGTTCTAGTGTTTGTATAGTATGTTCTAGTGTATCATATGTTCTCTCTGTACTAGTGTTTTGTATGTTCTCTTTGTATAGTGTAGTGTATGTTCTCTTTGTTTCTCATCATAGTATGTTCTTTCTGTTTCTCATAATAGTATGTTCTTTCTGTTTCTCATAATAGTATGTTCTTTCTGTTTCTCGTAATAATATGTTTGTATTGACTCATGAATGAACTGACTCTTGTATGTTTCATTGTTCTAGTAATAGTAAGTAGTGACTTCCTAAATTATACATATTATAGTTTACTAGTAATGTTGTTTGTATGAATGAACATGTTTGTACACCTTTGCTACCCAAAGGTATTGAACTGAATGAAGAACTTTAATGTCTATATACATACACATAATATATAACTAAAGATTCAAACGACCTTCGGATAAACAACCGATACCCTAAGTCCACAACCAAACAAGGAACAGGAAGTAAGGCGAGTTATCAGTTCTAAGTCTTTTCAATCGTACTTATATAACTATATCTATATAGACATGATTTGACAAAATATAAGTTTGAAAGAGTTGAAGTAAAGAATTTAATATGTAAAAGAGTTTAATAAGCGAGTTGAAATAGTTTGTTTGATATCATAGTTTTGAAATATAAGAAAGCCATTTGCTTGATAGTTATTAATCACGTGTGATTGATATAATAACTATGATGTTTCTACTTGTATCCCCCCCATAAAAGCATTTAAAATCATTTAAAAGATAAGTTAAGGGGTATGAACTCACCTATAGTGAGTGATACGAATGTAAGATCGATTGTAGGATGCTAAGTGTCAAGTGAAGGCTTGAGCACAACGGATCCTAATAAGCATATAATGACACATATATGTATATATTTAGTATTTATACAACTAATCATGTAAGGAAAACACCCTAGGACTTAGGAAACACTTGGATTGAAGTGTTAGAAGTACAAAGGGTTGCATATAAGGGGTTTACGGCCACACTATGGTGTTTACAGCCATGTGTTCATGGCCCTTGAGTTTACGGCCATAGGGTTTACGGCCCTATGAGTTTACGATCGTAAACTCATGAAGTCTTGTGCCAAAAGGTGATTTAAAGTCTTTACAAGCATCGAGAAGTGTCCTAGGTTCATTCCAAGCCTTAATGAAGAGTTTATGTCCAACTAGTAGCGTTAACAAGGGTTTACGGCCAAGGGAGATGGTCATGGCCGTAAACTCTTGGAATTCATACATTATTTGATGATTCAAGGCTAGAAATCAAGAGCTTAACAAGCCTAACTATGAGATAGAAGATATACTCACGTTTTTAAAGCTTGGGAGGGGGTTCACGGTCCAAGAACTAGTAGGTGTTCTTGGTGAAATGAAGAACACTTGAAGATCTAACAAAAAGAAGAGATTTCATGGATGAAATCATGTATCTTCACTAGATATAGAAGGATATTAACTTGAAAATGGAAAGATTACTTACTTGATTGAAGATCAAGATGAAACTTCGTGATGATACTTGAGAGAGAAGTCGAGTTCTTGAGGATTAATGGCGAATAATGAAGAAAAGAGATGGAATATCATGTTGAAGGACATGAGTTTACGGACACCTTGAGTTTACGGCCGTAAACTCATATGGTGTGGCCGTAAACTCCACATGATGAAGTTTATGGCTTGCTTGGTGCACAATGGTCTCAAGAAGATACTTCCTAACACCCGATCGTTGGTGGTACTAGGCTTAAAACGCCCTTATTGACTCTAAATAATGCTAGAAGATAGCAAAATGAGTCCAACTTTGATTGATTTGATTAACTGTACAAGATAGAAATTTCGGGTTGTCACATGTTGTATGTGGTATTTTGGGGAACTCACTATGCTTCGTGCTTACCGTGTTATGTTTTATGTGTTTCACGTACTCCAGAGGATCGCGGGAAGGCACCGGCGTGATTGTATAAATCTATTCGTGATGACCTGGAGGATTCTGGGATTTGACTTGTGATTGTGATTTTATGTTGACATTGAGACACTTATGATTTTCTTGAAAGAAACAATGGATGAATTTTGTGTATTTTTAAAATGAAAAAAATTGGTTGAAAATTTACGTTGTTACAAGTTGGTATCAGAGCCTTGGTTTGAGGGATTCGGATACACCTTCGGGTATGTCTGGACTCAAACTGATTATTTGAGAAATTTTTTCTATAAAAACGATATTTCCTAAAAAACGAGAAAGAGTTTTCAAGAGAAAAGGGGAAAGGAGCAGGGTGTACACTCAGCCAGCGCCCGAACGGTGATTTTCCAAAATACCCTTATTTTATGTGCTATATGATATTATGAGATATATATTATGCATGCTAGAAAGTGGGCTAGGTATTTCATATCTTAGGACTAGAGTGGCCTGATTTGTGATGCCTTAGCCTAGGAGTTACTGCTGCTGTGAGTTGCTTTGAGTGCGAGTAGGTAGAAGAGAGGAGCCTATGAGAGGCCTACTAGGGAGTAGCCTGTGTTCAGAGAGGCATAGAGTACTTGCGATCTGGGATCCTAGGAGGAGAACTTGGGATGAATACAGATGTGGTGTGAAAGGTAGTATTGGGCCCGTACTACTGGAAGCACCGGATCGGTAAGCAGTCCAAGTTAGAATCCTTAGGGTGATGAGGAACAAGTAGGGGTGGGTGATCGAGTGCGAGTATTATCGATCGGGTCTCTGATTATTTTTGCGTTGTGTTTCAGAGAGAGACATCATGGTGGGTACGCGCCACAACCCAGGGGCAGTGGTACCAGTGGTACCAGCGATGAGGAGATTCGCAGGATGATTCATGATGAGGTGGCCGCAACTATCCGAGAGGCCATCTCGGAGATGTTTGGGTCTATCAAGACCACATTGATTGAGACGTTTGATGAGCGCTATGCTGTGGTTACCGAGGCGGCTGCTGCTGTAGCCACCGCAGCTGTCGCCGCTGCCAGGCCACATGGGGGTGACTCGTTGCTGTACCGGGAGTTTAGCAACACGAAGCCACCAGAGTTTGATGGGACTCAAGATCCGATTGCCGCGATGAGATGGATCTTTGACATCGAGGGGTGTTTCTACACTTGTTCCTGTCCGGAACATTTGAGGGTACGGTTCGCGCTGAACTAGCTTCGCTTGGGGGCGAAGGACTGGTGGAAGTTTGTGACAGCCAGCTTCACTCCTGCAGAGCTCACTGCAGTGTTGTGACAACCCGAAATTTTCATTTGTATAATCTCTATAGTTAAACACTTCATATAATATTCAAAAACATTTCAGTACATTTTTGGCCGGATTTAAGTCCGTTTGGGTGTTTTATTTTATTTTTCGTCAAACGATTAAATAAAAGGAAGTGTCGTTATTAGTGTGTGTAGCAAGCAAAACAATCAACACCTTAGTTAGGTGTTTATGGCCAAACAAGAGGTGTTTGGGCCGTAAACACCATTTTCCCTAGAACTCATGCATATAGCATGAGTTTACACACCTTTTCCTCATTTTCCACTTCCCACCTCAAGAACACCAAGCTTTTTCTCTCAAATCATAAGTTTATTTTTTCAAATCCACCAAAATGTAAGTGTTTCCTTCCTAGATTCGTTCATACAACACTTAATCTAGTGTTTATACATCATTTCATCCATGGATTCTTGGTTTTTACTTAGATCTTCAAGTGTTCTTCAAAACACCAAGAACACCAAGAACACACACTAGTGTTTTTGGGCTCTAATCACTCTTACAAGCTTCATATAAGTAAGTGTACCCTTCCTATCTAGTTACTTACTTAGTATACTTGTTAATCCTTTGGAAAATCATCAAAATCCCCAAGAACATATGTGTTTACCGTTTGGGGATCTCCCAAAACCGTAAACACCCCCAAATGGTGTTTTGATGCCCCTAACACCTTCAAATGCTTGGATAAAGGGCTAGAAACTTGCATGCATGAGCTAGAAACACCAAAAAAAGAAAAGGTTGAGGCATAAATGAGTTTACGGCCGTAAACTCATGGGCTTACTACCGTAAACCCAAGTGTTTACGACCGTAAACTCTCAAGGATGGTCCAAGGACCGTAAACTCCAATGAGGGGTCCTTTTGTGCCCTAACCATTTCCTAAGCCTTTGACTCGAACTTAGAACCCTTCCTTGTGAGATATAGGACCTTGAAACACAGAAATGCACCATTACCATGAGTTTACGGCCGTAAACTCATGGGGGAAATGGTCCAACAACCGTAAACACATATAGGGTTCCCATTTGAGGAGTAAACTCCAAGGTGAGGCCATACTCTCCTTAGATGCAACCCTTAGCACTGCTAGCACTTGAAACAAAGTGTTTTCATGCATTAGAGTGTCTTTACTTGCTTAATTAGTGATTAAATAACTAATTAGATACATTTATGTATCACTACATGTTAAATAGGATCCGTGTGTGTGTTCAAGCCCTCACTTGACACCTAGCATCCTACCCGACACTTCCATCCACTCCACTCACTGCAGGTGAGTTCATACCCCTAAATCAACCTTTTAAACGATTTTAAATACTTTTATGTGGGGGGGGGGGATACAAGTTGAACTGTTATAGTTATGATATCAATCACATGTGATTAATAACTAGAACAAACTACAAGATTTGTTGCTACTTTCAGATTTCCATCAAACTTTGGGTTTTCAAGTGTTTCAAACCTTTTATCAAATTCTTTAAATGCTAAAACTATTTTCAAACTCTTTTAAACTTGTTTTATCTTCAAAACCATATGTATACTAATATATTTATATAAGTAAGACTTGAAGGACTTAGGACTGATAGCTCACCTTATTTCCTGTTCCTTGTTTGGTTGTGGACTTAGGGTATTCTGTTATTTTTCCGACTGTCATTGAATTCTTAGTTATATATCATATATATTTATGTTGGATACAAAAGTCTTCACTTCAGTTCAGTACCTTTGTGTAACAAAGGCATGCAACCAAGATTACTATTTAACTATAATAGGCATAGTTAAGGATTACTACACATTACTACTATTACCATGACACCTACCAGAATCGGTACAGTTATGAGTCATTACATGCTAAACACTATACAAAGAGAATACTATATACTATACAAGAAGAACACTCTATACAATACACCAGAAAATACATTATAAAGTATACAAGAGAATATACTATAATTAGAATGTGACATACTACTTCTCGATACGACACTTCACAGTGGTATCACCGTGTAACCAGAGTCTCCTGGAGGGAGAGCGGGCATTGTGTGTATAGATCTATACGGGACAGACACCCCACATCCCGATTGCTAGCTACAGTCCCAACCGAAAGGCCAAGGGGTGACAAAATGTCACATCACTACATATGACTCGGAGGGTCATCAGTTATTCGATCGTCAATCAGCATGGTTACATACGAGTTCACATTCAGACCTTTAATTAACACTTTAAGAATTAAAGGCAAAACGGATTCCCCGAGGTGTATTGTACATTTAATACTACCTGGAGTCTGCATTTTCATTACATTAAACCGGCAGTGACACTGCTGGGGTAAAGCATTATTTTTCCCAATTACTTTATATGAATGAAGTCAAAAACTACATTTTCACACTAATAGGTTCACTGGGAAACTTTTTACATTTTCAAAGGATCAAACATGCAACCAACCGGGTCTTGGTAGAAGACTACTTTTACTGGAAAATATAGGATTTTCTAGGGAGCATACTATTTTCAAACATTGATATCAACTATTATACTACATGGTTGTAAACATTTTTATACAAGCTATGACACTTAATAATTATGAACTCACCAGCTTTATGCTGATACTCGCTTTTAAAATAACTTGTATCCTCAGGTCATCAGTAGGCAGGTACAGATGAAGCTTTCGAGAAGATGGGGCACAGACAAGTGTCTTGGGAGAGGTTTACTACTATGTTTCGAGACACGTATGTTCCCCAGATGGAGAGGGAACGTTTGGCCCAAGAGTTCTTGTCCCTCAAGCAGAGGACAGAGTGTGTGACAGTGATTACGAGGATGTTCCATGAGAGGGCGATGTTCTGCCCTTAGCACGTGTCTACCGAGCAGGCACGAATGATGTCACATCCCAAAACCAGAACGGCGGAAACGTTCTGGGGTGGAGGACGTCATGTACAGTATCATAACAAAGCATAATAGTAAAGACAAGCAAACAACATCCATTGCATTAATATAACAAGCGTGTTCTGAACAGTATGTAAGACACCAAAAATGTATAATCAAAATAAAGATGAGTCTTGTATGTGCTCCATCTTCGCTAAAGCTTCATCGGTACCTGTCTACTGATGACCTGAGAATACAAGTTATTTTCAAAGAGTTTGTCAGCATTAAAGCTGGTGAATTCATAAGTATTTTAGTGTCATTGTTTGCCTGAAAAGTTTGTAAGTGGTTGAGTGTGTAAGTTTGTAAAAATGTTTGTAGTGATGGTTTGTAACTCTTAGAAAACCCTATATTTTCTATTAAAAGTAGTCTTCTACCAAGCCATAAAGTACTGTATGTTTATTCAATTTAAAAGTGAGTATTTCTCCCCAAGACATAACGGGGTACTGTAGTATTATGCTATTAGTGACTACTGCTGTATTAACTACCTTAAACCAATTGTTAACTAAGGTATAATGTGATATAATTTTAACCATACTTGATCGACCTTAGTAAAACACGAAGCTCGAAGACGTCGAGATGGTATGACATTCATCACCTGAAGACCTACAGGTCCCACTGTAGCTAGCAGCAAGGTGTAGGACGGTCAGTCCAGTATAGATCTATACACGAATTCTCGCTCTTCTTTCCGAAGACTCTGGTTACAAGTCGAACCATGACATAGTTGCCATGCCCCGAAGGAGTGCCTCACATTTAAGTTATAGTGGGTATGTATTATTTGTACTAGTGTAGTGTATGTTCTCTCCTGATTCTCATCATAGTGTGTTCTTTAGTATAGAGTTTAGTGCGTATGAATAGTATGTACAAGTGTATGTTCTCTCTTTCTAGTGTGTAGTATGTTCAGTTATATAATGTAGTGTATGTAGTGTCTACAGTATGCATTGACTCATGTATGAACTGACTCGTTGTATGTTTTATAGTATTAGAAATAATGTTTAGTAACTCCTAAACTATACCTATTATAGTTTACTAGTAATGTTGTATAAGTAACCTAGCGTATACACTTTTGCTACCCAAAGGGTTGGTACTAAAGTAAAAGATTTATATCTACACATATATACATGATATATAACTAAGGATCAAACGACAGTCGGATAAACAACAGAGTACTCTAAGTCCACAACCAAACAAGGAACATGAAATAAAGTGAGTTATCAGTCTTAAGTCCTTCAAACCTTACTTATATAACTATATATGCATTAGACATGATTTGGCAATATATAAGTTTAAAGAGTTGAAAGTAAAGATTTGATAATCAAGAATAAGTTTTATAAACAGTTTAACATGTAAAAGAGTTTGATAATCATTTTGAAGTAGTTTTGTTGACAAAACAGTTAAAAGTATAGAAAATCCATTTGTTTGCAAGTTATAAATCACATGTGATTGATATTATAACTAGTTTGATTCAACTTGTATTCCCCCTCCCATAAAAGCATTTAAAAACATTTAAAAATGTCGATTAAGGGGTATGAACTCACCTGCAGTGAGTGGTTTGGATGGAAGTGCCGAATAGGATGCTAAGTGTCAAGTGAGGACTTGAACACACACACGGATCCTATTTAGCATGTAATGATACATATATGTATCTAATTAGTCATTTTAACAACTAATTTATCAAGTAAGGACACCCTAATACATGGATAACACTTTGATTTAAGTGTTAGGAGTACATAAGGGTTGCATCTAAGGAGAGTATGGCCTCACATTGGAGTTTACTTCTCATTTGGTAACCCTACATGTGTTTACGGTTTTTGGTCATTTCCCCCATGAGTTTACGGCCGTAAACTCATGGTAATTTGTACGATTGTGTGTTTTAAGGTCTGATACCCCTCAAGGAAGTGTTCTAGGTTTGTATCAAAGGCTTAGGAAGGGACTAGGGCTCAAAATGGCCCTTCATTGGAGTTTATGGTTCTTGGACCACTCCTTGGAGTTTACGGTCGTAAACCCTTGTAAGGTCCTCAAAAGGATCTTTACCAGTAATCAAGCAACAAACAATCACAATAGAAAAGGAGATGAAAAGAAATCGAGCTTGTACACGTTTATATCAGAAAAACGTCAGGTACAACTCGATGGAATACACTGTAAACACTTATGGCATCAACAACCACACATATACCTATACCTCCTCTATTTATACTAGACTGGACCGCAAACTGGGTTTACAACCGTAAACTCTGTTTACGGTCGCAAACACATTTTCTGACCAAAGACACATAAACAACTCACAAACTGTATTACAGACTCCTACTGAACAAAATACAATGAAAGCCTAGACCAAACCATTAACTGGACCCTTCAATCTCCCCCTTGGTTTGGTGCTAGCTTGGACTCAACTTTTGTCGACCACCAGCACATCAGATTTTCCCATAGTTCCGTTCCACATCTCTTTCTCGATAATCTCAGCAACCATCGAAGTGTATTCCTTTGCAGCGGACTCAAAAAGTTCTTCAGCCACCACGATCTGATGAACGGAGAGCTGATGTATATCCCACTTACCAAATTGAAGCAAATCCCTCTTGTCATACAAGCGGATACAATCGTCTTTAAGCTTGATGACAACAGCAGCTGTGGATTCATCATACACCTAATATAGCATAGATGCGAGAGATCCATCTGGATAATTTTGAAGAACAGGAATCTGCTTAACTTGAGCAGTAGCGGGCCACATCACTGACCGAAGGGGCTGACTTGTTTTGGGATCAATGAAGTTAGAGTAAACCTTGATTATAGACTCAGCAGTCTTCATCGAAGGGAAGCCCTTAGCTACTTGATCTTCCAAACAAGATTTGAACTGAGTCGCCCTAGGATTGTTTGATGGATTTGAGAAAGGAGCTTTAGACAGCTCCGTAAGATCAATCCTAGTAAAGGAATGAAAATCGTGAGCATCTTTGTATAATTCAGTATTGCCGCTCTTTCTTCTCACCATAAACATATTTATAGTGTCATGAAATCCCCACGAAATGATTCCTGACCTATCACCATAAACGTCTCTGAAACGATGTTCGCCGAGATCCGTAACGGTGATCTGTGGTTGATCCCAGGGGGCATTATGATCTGCGCTCCTTTTGAATAGAAGTTGACCCTTTTCAGCTGACTTGGCCAATTTAGCGCGTTTTAATGCCATTACACTTGGAGCCTGAGCCGGTTCTTTCTTGAAACGATTAACGACGGTGGTCGTCCTTGTAGGTTGTGGAACTATGGGAGTATCTTGATCAGGAAGATAGATCTTTGGCTCGTCAACAGATTACTTGAATTTGTCGCCAAAGTTTTCTTCCAGCTTCTTCTTAAGATTGTAGTAGCTAGCGGTCAACAGGCCGAAATGCGTCTGAAGGTCAGTAATTTGCTTCGAGTTCAGAGCTTTGTCTTCGATAAGTTCGGCCACTTGAATATTGAGCTTTGTATTCTCAGTCTGAAGGTCTGCGACCTTGATATCCAGCTCAATATTTCTCTGATCTAAATCAACATTTTTCTGATTCAGAGCATCGATCTCTTTCTGGAGTCCAAGAAGTGAAGGATTCTCTTCTCCTGAGCTGCCACCCCCAATAGAAATTCCTTTTCCATGTGAGGGAGGCGTTGTGAGTTGTTCTCTGGCCAAAATCCTGGCTAACTTAACCGAGGCAGCATCATGCTCTGGCCTGGGAGGAGAGAAATACGTGGGGAAGGAAGAGCCACCAGCTTCATAGAAGGTACTAGGACCTTCACTGACAGGTTCAGATGAAACGATAACAGGAGTTGTTGTTGGTGGAGCTGTAAAACTTTGAAGTGTACCCGAGTCAAGAATTCCCTGTCTAGGGTCAAGTCTTCGTCTTTTTGTTGGAGGTTGAGAGGCCTGTGTAGTTGGGTGATCACTTTCCAATGGCTCAGATGTAGGTAAAACAACATCAAGGGAAGGAATCCCTGATACTGTCACCATAGGAATTGCTATTTCCGCCGTTGGATTGGAAGGAGGAGGCGTGTCTTCGAGAACGTCTTTTTTTCCCTTATCTCCGTTGCTGGATGAGCAACTTCATTGATATTTTCAAGCAGTGTGTTGAGGTTTACGCCGGTCATAAAATATTCATTGCTACCGAAGTTGAGAGGAATTTCATTGTTATCGAATCCTGTGAGGTCGAGGCCTTTGTACAAATCAGTCTCCATTCCAGACCCCTCATTGTAATCTCCTTGTACCTGAACAGATGTCAATTCGTGTTCCTCAGCTACTTGAGCATTAGCAGCTGGAGTTTCTTCTTCATCATGATCTGAAAGTGTGATGACATCTTCAGAAACAACTCTCTCGGAGGAAGTGGGCTCAGAAGACATCTTGTCAGACGTTCCATGAGATTCGGAAGAGTCATCTATTTCAGCAAATTTTCCAAATTTCACGAGAGGATGTAAGCCTTGGAAGACGACTTTGCCCTTTCGATTTTGCTTAATGAGACCAATCGTGTGCGGGCCTAATGGCTTTATGTCCAGCTTGTCACCATCTTTGATCATCTCTGGGAATTGGTTGTCGATGAACATCTGAATAAATCTCGGATATAGCAAGAATGCATCTCTGGTCTGCCGGCTTATAGCGTTGATATTTACCAAGAACTCATCCAAAATGAACTTCGAGAAGTTGAATTTGATGCCAGCAGCCAGTGAAACGATTGCCCCTATGTTCATGAGAGAGATTTCATCAGCTCCTGATCTCCTTCCCGAGATACAGCTCACAAACACATGCGCCAAAAATCTCCAGTAGGGAGGCAGAAGCTTCTTCACTGTGGGAGGGTAGATGCCCTCATATCCCATCCTTTTGAGAATCTTTTGAACATCATCAATCCCAATTTCAGTAGGAGAATCGGGTTGATCATTGATCAGTAATGTTTCTCTGATATACTGCTCAGTGATTATGATCTTGCATCCTTTAACCACAGCTTTAACAGCGAACGCACCATTGTCTTTTGATATCTTGGCCGTCTGCCAGAACTCCCTGACAATGTTATGATAAATGGTTGGATTCACAGTGATGGCACAAGCCAGGCAGCATTCTCTTAGTCTGTAGATCATTGATCTGAAATCTCCATGAGCAACAGGAGGTTCATCCAACACAATTCCCAGGTTATGCATGTCAGCAAACTTAAGACTCGCCATTGATCTGCACTAAACCAGGCCAAGTAAGAAAACAAAGTATTTAAACAATTAAAGCTTTAAGTTTTCTTAATTAAACAATTTTATTTTGGCCTTAAAAAAAATTATTTTGATCAAAAAAATTTGAGTTTACGGTCAATATTGATCAAACAAGAGTTTACGGTCCAAAGTGGGTTTACGGCCGTAAACCCATTGCAATGGTGACCTGACCGTAAACTGAGTTTACGGTCGTAAACTCAGAGGAGTTTACGGTTGTAAGCCCAAAAGGAGTTTACGGTCGTAAGCCCAGAAGGAGTTTACGGTTCTTGAATCTCCCCAAACCGTAAACCCTCCCCAAACCGTAAACGCCGACGAACACATAAACGACGATTAATCCTCCAGTTTCAGTTGAATCGATGAACCAATAGCTTTTCCCCAGTCGGTTTTAGCATACCTTCGAAGTGAACTTACTGATTTCGCAAAATCTCACAGAAAATTTCAAGGATGAGAGAGAGTAGAGAGAGAAAGAGTTTGCGGCCGCAAGGAGAAAAGGAAGGTGAAAAGGGTTTACAGTAGTAAACTCCACCTTTTATACCTCCCTTGAAGTTTATCTGTCTCCCACAAAGTATTATGCACAGTCCAAATCCCGATTAAATTTTCAAAAATAAAACCTTTCGAGGATATTAAAATAAAAGTAAAATTAAAATTAAACTAAAAATAAAATAAACTAATTTCTAAAATTTAAGAATTAAAAGATTTAAAAATTAAATTTTTGACAATTATAAAAAAAAAATAAAAAAAAAATTAAAATAAAAATAAGAATAAAATTAAGAATAAACACAGACAGAATTTATCTCAAGAATCACTGAAAGTTATCTTGTGATACTGGGATCAAAGTTGTTAGACAGCCTTAATCCACTTGTCGGTACCTTCTATCTTCACGTCTTTTTCTGGTCGATCGCCGGTATTGTTGTCCACTTAAACATGAAAAATTGTGACAGAATTATGACATACTATTAGTTATAAGACAAAGTGATCCTAAGTTCCTAGAAACTATTTCTTAAGGACCATTGAGCTGACGACGACCAGGGATATTGTTGTTTACCTAAATTGAGCAGCGAGATCTATAGACAATCTGTAAGTGTTCAATTTTTAATTGTACTAGAACATGGTTCCCACTTCCTGATATGCTCCAGTAATCAAGGACTTCCAGAATACTCCTTACATCGGGTGAGTAGACAATTATTAAGAGAGAAGATAGATTTAGAATGCATATGCTATACACCCAGGTCAGATCTCTTCCAATCATGCAGAGGGTGAAACATATGACTAACTGAAGTTTTTAGAGGTATTGAGAAGTAGAATGGTGCATATACTGTGTACCAGGTCGGATTGTGAGTCACGCAAAGGAGACAGTATATGGCTAACAGACAGAAAGAATTGCATAGATAGAAGATGCAGAGAAATAGAATTGCATATGTTACAGTCCAGGTCGGATTTTGAGTCACGCAGAGGAGGTAACATATGACTAACAGACAGATTCAGAAAGAAAACAATTTTCTACAGACGTAATTCATCGAAATTCACCAGTCGCCCCATCAATACCAGAATTAAGGACAGAATCCGCACATCGAGGAAAAGTTAATCCACGGTTCCAAGTACAGGTTCTTTAGTGTGACCAGTAGATTCCCATATAAATCTCCCTGCTCAACCTATCCAAGCGTCGTATGGTCAGGCTAAACTGATCTAACTAGGTCAAGATTTGTCAAGTCTATGAATTCCTTAAGTTCAACTCTGCCTAGTCATGTCCATTTAGAATCTTTCGTGCCTACCAACGCATCAAACCCAGAGCATAGACCCTTCAATTTTGGGTACGTTACGCAGACTCAGATTGCCTGTTATCACTTGATAATATCACTTCCCAGTACTATATCAACAAGCAAAACTGAAAGCGACAATATTTTTGATTTTTCTGAATTTTTAATGTTTTTGGATTTTTGAATGTTTTCTGAAAAAAATAAAATAGAAACAAGATGATTTTGGATTTTTTTTTAATTTTTCAATTTTTGTTTGGTTTTTGTTTATTTCTCCCCCCGAATTTGTGCATGGGTGAGAATGAAAACACTAAAATGCGCAAATTTAAACTAACCTAATGAATAACAAAAATTTAATCCTCAAAACGAATCATTTTTAAAAATCCCACAAGCACATCGAATCGAGCTTTGTTAAAAGGCTTGGTGAACAGATCCGCCACATTATTGGCAGTGGGAACCTGTTCTAGCCTAATGAGCGAGCGCTCGTAACAATCTCTGATAAAGTGAATTTTGATATCAATGTGCTTGGTTTTGGAGTGTTGGAAAAGATTTTTAGTTATTTGAATTGCTGTTGAGGTAGAGACGATATGCTGTTTCTTGCACTGCCACGACACCAACCTATCACCAAGGAATTGCTACCTTCCTGAAGTAGATTTCCTGTCAAGCTCACAGCCTCCATAATTACTGTCAGCAAAAGCATATAAATCAAATTCAGAATTCTTCGGATATCAAAGACCCAATTTTGGGCTGCCTTTGATATACCGAAAAATTCTTTTGACAGCAATAAGATGAGAGAATTTAGGATTAGCCTGATAGCGAGCACATTACCAAACTGTAAACATGATGTCGAGACGACTTGTAGTAAGATACATCAACAATCCGATCATCGATCTGTAGTGTGTCTGATCTACGGATTCACCATCAATATCTGGATTCAGCAGGGGTCTTTCAGCCATTGGTGTCGATGCAGGTTTCGCATCTTGAAACCCGAACTTCTCAAGAATATCCTCCACATACGTAGCTTGATGTAGCAAGATTCTGGTTGAATTTTGTTTGACCTGAAGCCCCAGAAACATGGTCATTTCACCCAGTGAACTCATCTCAAACCGCTTTTTCATCACGCCTTCAAACTCTTTACAAAGCTGTGGACTGGTAGACCCGAAGATAATGTTGTCAAGGTAGATCTAGACTAGTATCTGATCATTACCAACATGCTTGATGAATAAAGTGTGATCAATAGTGCCGCGAGAGTATCCATGCTCGAGCAAATGCTTTGTTAGAGTCGCATACCATGCTCGAGGAGCTTGATGTAACCCATACAACGCTTTGTCCAACTTGTAGACATGATTAGGAAACTTTGAGTTAACGAACCCAGGGGGTTGATCAACATAAATTTCTTCCTTCACCTTGCCATACAAGAAGGCAGTCTTGACATCCATTTGGTAGACCGTGAAGTTCATGTAGGAAGCATATGCGAGAAAGATATGAATAGCCTCCAATCGAGCCACGGGAGCATAAACCTCAGTATAATCAAGACCCTCAATTTGTCGAAACCCGCGAACCACCAACCTTGCTTTGTTGCGCACTATTACACCAGAATCGTCTTGCTTGTTACGATAGACCCAACACGTGTCAAGAGACCTTTTGCCCTTCAGTAACTCAACCAACTTCCAAACCCCGAGCTTTTCAAACTGATTTAGCTCTTCATGCATCGCATCTACCCAGCTGGGCTCATTCAAAGCCATGTCAACGTTCTTGGGCTCTATTTGAGATATAAAGCAAGAATAGAGACATGCATTGACATCTCCACTCTGACTTCTAGTTTTAACTCCGTCACCCAGCTGGCCAATGACGTTATCGATCGGATGATCGCGTTGAATTCTTGAAGGAATGTCTTGGCTGATATCATTGAGTGAAACAGGAAGAGTGTGAATGTTGAAACCTCCATCATTTGCTGATTGATCCACATTGGATGGATCAGCTACAAACTCATTAGCAATTTCTTCAGGAAAGAGTAGTTCCATAAAAGTTGGATTGACAGCGGAAGCATCTCTAGACATGAACTCTCTTTCAATAGGGGTAAGAGGTGTAGCATCAGCATCAGGAGTTCCATCTTGAACTTTAGACTCTGGACTATCAGGTTGATTAGATGACTCCCCCTCAGGTGGAGCAGAGGACTCCCCCTCAGATGGAGCAGAGGACTCCCCCTCAACCGTTAGAGGTCTGTAAACAACTTCTTCGTCTTCGTCTTCAGAAACAATCTTCGAACCAGAGGAGGATCCATTTGAGCCATCTGAAGACACATTTAAGGATTTGAAAAGCGATGTGTAATCAAATAACCAGTCAGGACCCATTCGAGCGTCTGTTTCATTCTCCTCCAACCAGCGCACGTCATAGGATTCAACAATCTGCTTAGTCTTCTTGTTGTAAACCCTATACGCGGTGCGCGCAACATATCCTATAAAGTAACAATCATCGGCTTTGGCATTGAATTTAGGGTTGGATTCCAAGTGAAGAAGGGTGCAAGGACAGTCAAATACACGGAAATGGCTGACTGAAGGCTTGTGTCCATAGAGAATCTCGTATGGTGTCTTCATTTGAGCTTTGTTGATTAGAGCACGATTCTGTACGTAGCAAGCAGTGTTAATCGCCTCGTCCCAAAAGAAAATAGGTAATTTTGAATCACATAGCATTGTCCTTGCAGCGTCTTTTAAAGATCTATTTCTCCTTTCAGCAACGCCATTTTGTTGAGGCGTGTGAGCAGAGCTGTATTGACGTACGATTCTTGAACTCAGTTCCATTGTCAGTACGAAGCGCCTTCACCTGGTTGTTGGTTTGGTTCTCAATCATCACAATAAACTTCTTTATCAGATCAGCAACCCCCGCTTTGTTGGATAAGAAGAAGACCCATGTGAAACGAGGGAAATCATCGATCACAACTAGACAGTACGAGCTTCTGTTGATGCTCAGGACGTTGACCGGACCAAATAAGTCCATATGCAATAATTAGAGCACCTGACTAATTGAGTTGACTTGCTGAGGCAGGTGTGGTTTTCTATGATTCTTTCCTTGGGCACAGGACACACACTTCTCAAATGTAATAAAGTCTCTGACAGGTAAGCCTCGGACCATCTCATTCTTAGCAAGGCGATTCAGGTTTTTCGCGTTAGCATGACCAAGTCGTCGGTGCCACAGCGTTGCGTTTTATTCGGAGACTTTTGAAAATAGGCAAGTGACTTGTTCAGGGATGTTACTGTTCATGTCAATAATGTAAGCATTCCCATCCCATTTAGATTTGACGAGAATCCACTCTTCCGGGATGACAATGCCTGGCTTGAGAATCATGCATTCTTTATCGGTAAAATGGGTAGAATAGCCTTTGTCGCAAATTTGGGAAACACTCAACAAGCTGTGCTTTAACTCGGGAGCAAAGTTGACATTCTCAAAGCTTAGCACTCCATTTGTAACGGTTCCTCTCTGAGTGATCTTGCCACCATCTCCGCCCGTGAAGGAAACATACCCCCCATTAAAAGATTGAATGTCACTCAATTGGGTGATGTCTCCTGTCATATGCCGGGAGCAGCCGCTGTCGACGTACCAAGGACGGACGACATTCCTCCGCAACTGTCCCTGCAAAATAAGCGGGATCATTTAGATTTGGGAACCCAGGTCATCACTGTCCTGGGTTTCCTTTTCGCTTTCTCTGATTTATCCTTTAATGATTTCAAATTAGGATCCTCATTCCTAATCACTTCAGAGGTTGTAGATGATGGATTAGAAATTGATTTGGGCATCCAATGATATTTAGGTTTTACAACATTCTCAGGTGGTTTTGAAATAGGTTTCTTATGAGTTTGCACTGAGCCTCTGGATGTTCTACCAGAAGTAGTTGAAGATCCAAAATTGCTTTTTGACGAAACCGATCTAGGCGGAGCCTTGTTCGGTTTTGGCAAACTATTGTGAGCTTTGTTAGTGAAAACCTTTTTATTCTTTTGAAAAACAACCCTTTTTCTTCTTCTATCATTTTTCCAATCATCATTTTGAGAACGAGTTCTTGAGGATTTTCTAATTAAAGACCTTCCTCGAGATTCGTTCTCTCCTCTTGGTGACATATAGTTCACAAAGATCCTATTTTGACAATTCCTAGCTTTATGACCACCAACACCACAATTAAAACAAATCTGTTTATTATTTGAACTTGTACTACATTTCTCAGATTTATTTTCTTGACAGACACTCTTACTCTTCTCAGAAGAACATGCATGAGAAATAGGTTGTGAGATAAGTGAGGGTGCCTCAGAAGGTGTGACTTGTGGAATTGATGGGTTTTCATGAGAATCATAAGCATCAGAATTACCAAACAATTCATCAAACATATCAAAGAAATTAAGTTCAACAGTAGCAGATGTGGAAACATCACACGAAACATTATCAGTCTTAACATCAGAAACAAAAACTTTTTCATTTGAAACAGAAATATCAGAATTAGAAATAGAAACAGAAAAAAGAATCTCCAGCTTCACGCTTTGCCTGATGTAATGGTTGATCTGCAGGGGAAGTAGAAATGTTAGTGCTTTCAACATTAATAAATCCGCCTGAAACAAAACCAGATGGCTTGCCATAAACCATAAACGGTTCATTGGCAATCTCATCCTTGGATATGGGTTGATACTGATATGTGTGATTATAAGGAGGAGGTACACTATCATATCCTAAACCCTTTGACTGATTTCGTTTGAACTGCAATTGAGTTTCAAATAAGGACTCGACTGTCTTACTTGACGCAGTATAATTTTTGAAACTAACATCTGTTTTTCCACATTTAATTTTCAAAGCGTCAAGTTCTTCAGTTACAGCATCAAATTATCTTTTAATATGATCATAAAGTTCACATTTTTCACTATATTCTGTTTGAATTCTCTTAAAGTCCTTTATTTTTGTTTCTAAGTGGGCTTTAAGAGGTTTCTGTCCCTTCCTAAGCTGATAGCCCTCATATCTAAGGTCCTCTACTTCTCTACGTAATAATTGAATTTCATCATGAAGAAGTTTAACATATTCATTACATGCCTGAGAACAAGACGGTAAATTTACCTCACAAATCCTGGGCTCGGAAGTAGAAGACACCATCAGAGCAAACTGCAGCTCCATCATTTCTGCTTCAGGGTCAGCTGCATCATTCTTCAGAGGATCGTCATCAATTTGTGCTAGGTGAGCGTTTTCTGGCCCTGAAATATTCAAAGCCTGAATCTGGTCCTCCCAGTCAAAGGACTGAGCAACCATAGCAGTTTCACCATTTACCGCAGCACCTGCACGATTATTTCCCACTCCAACCATTGTCCTGTTGTTGTTTATCCTGCGATCTGGCTTTGGACACTCACGGGCAAAATGACCCGGCTCGTGGCAGTTGAAACATCGCAGCATGCCCTTGTTGAATCCTACCTTCTTGTCAGCATTCATGCCCCAGTTACTCTTCCTTGTCTTCTTAGCAAACTGCTTGGCCCTGAAAACAGCCATAGCAATCTGCCATGTGATGTCCATCTCTTCCACGTCTTCAGGATGAATCTGATCCAAGTCAGCAAATGACAGCTGAGGTGGAAGATCTCCAGCTACAAAAGCATTGTAGCAGTTAACAAGTCCAGTGGCTAGAGCCAAATTTTCATCAGTGTCTTTCGTGTTTGAGGAAGAGGCTACAACTGGCACATTTAGAGGGGAAACAGCTTGTGGAGTGACAAATGGCTGGTTTTGAGGATGAGGAATGGATGATGCAGCAGTGAAGGTCTGAATCTGAGGTTGTTGAGCAGCAAATACTTGAGCTGAGGAAGTCATGATTGATGAGAGAGCATTGTTGGATGAGATTCCAAGATTCGCAGTGGAGTACGAGTTCACATGGTTAATTTCTCTCTTTTTGTCATCAATATCACAAGCTTTGATGATTGCCATGATTTCAGCAAGAGTGAGGCGATTTAGATCCTTGGTCTTCTTAATCACAACAACATTCATGTCCCATGATCTGGGAAGAGCATTCAGAAGCTTCTTGTTAATTTCTGACTTGTTCAAGAAAATCCCAGATATGTTCATGTCAGTGGTGAGAGTTGTGAACCGCTGCAGCTGAGCCTCAAGAGTCTCTCCTGGAATGTAGTTGAACATATTGAACTTTTGTCTCAACATGTCCTGGTGACTCTCCTTCATATCTTCATTGCCCTCATATACCTCAATTAGGGCTTCCCACAAATCCTTAGTTGAAGTGTACTCTCGGAACCCTTGAGCAATTTCAGGAGATAATGCCATGGTTAGAGTGGCTAAAGCCCTTTCCTGCTCTTCAACTTTTTCAAACTCCTCATCAGTGTAGTTTTCAACAGCCTTGTCAATCACTTGGCCTCCGACTGTCATAGTGATTCTAACAGGGCCTCTAAGAATGCCTCTCCAGACTTTGAAATCCTTCATTTTAATGTATTTTTCAATTCTGTACTTCCACTCAGGAAAACCATCTGCAGACATTAATCTCGGAATACGCGTAGTAGTGCCCATGACAGTATCAAGTTCGTGAAAATGATTTTGACTTTGAGATTCCATTTGAAATTAAAGCAGATTGAAGTCACAAAAGAGTTTAAGGTTGATGATGATTACGACCGTAAACTGGGTTTACGGTTGAAGAGTTTACGACCGTAAACTTGGTTTACGGTTTAAGTGATTACGACCGTAAACTGGGTTTACGGTTGAGCTGTTTACGACCGTAAACTACGTTTACGGTTGATGAGTTTACGGTTTAAGCGTTTACGGTTAATGAAGCTTGGTTTACGGTTTTTGAAGATTCACAGTTTACGGTTGTTGAAAATCTTGAGTTTACAACCATAAAAAGGGTTTACGGTTGGCAGTAAACTCCCAGAAAGCCTTCAAAAACACGTTTTTGCAGTAGATTCAGTTCCTTTAACCACTAAAACACTAAAACCAATCTTCGAACAATAAGAATATCAGTTTAAGCACCCCAAATCTCGATTGAATGAAGCTTTGACACCGTTTTTTTTGCTCTGATACCAATTGTAAGGTCCTGAAAAGGATCTTTACCAGTAATCAAGCAACAAACAATCACAATAGAACAAGGAGATGAAAAGAAATCGAGCTTGCACACGTTTATATCAGAAAAACGTCAGGTACAACTCGATGGAATACACTGTAAACACTTATGGCATCAACAACCACACATATACCTATACCTCCGCTATTTATACTAGACTGGACCGCAAACTGGGTTTACGATCGTAAACAGGGTTTACAGCCGTAAACTTGTTTACGGTCGCAAACACATTTTCTGACCAAAGACACATAAACAACTCACAAACTGTATTACAGACTCCTACTGAACAAAATATAATGAAAGACTAGACCAAACCATTAACTGGACCCTTCAACCCTTGAGTTTACGGTCGTAAACCCATGAGTTTACGGCCGTAAACTCATGGTCACTCCTACCATTTCGTGATTTGGGGTCTTTAGCTCATGCATGCAAGGTTCTAGTCCAATATCCAAGCCCTAGAAGGTGTTGGGGGACTTAAACACCACTTGATGGTGTTTACGGTTCAAGGAGATCCCTTGACTATAACCCATGTGTTCTTGGGGATTTTTGATGTTTTCCAATGGTTTTGCAAGTATACTAAGCAAACAACTAGATAGGAAGAGTGTACTTACTTATAGGAAGCTTGTAAGAGTGTTTAAGGACCAAAAACACTAGTGTGTGTTCTTGGTGTTCTTGGTGTTTTGAACAACACTTGAAGATCTAAGTAAAAATGAAGAATTTATGGATGAAATGATGTATAACAACTAGATGAAATGTTATAACAACAAATAAAGTGAAGAAAAACTTACATTTTTGGAAGATTGGAAGAAAAGTGTTATGATACTTGAGAGAGAAGTTGGGAGTTCTTGAGTTAGGAAGTGAGAAGTGATGGAATGAAGGGTAAACTCATGCCTTAAGCATCAGTTCATGGTCAAAAGGGAGTTTACGGCCCAAACTCCTCTTGTTTGGCCGTAAACACCCAACTAAGGTGTTGTTTGTTTAATTTCTACACAACACTCCTAAAAGATACTTCCTTTTATCTGATCGTTTCATGAATTTATTTTAAAAATACCCAAACGGACTTTAAACCGGCCAAAAATGTACTGAAATGAATTTGACTATTATTTGAAGTGCTTGACGGTAGAGTTTATACAAATGAAAATTTCGGGTTGTCACATCAACCCCCCGTTAGAGGGAATTTCGTCCCGAAATTAGAGTTCAAGCAACTAAGTTATTACAGAATAACTAAGTAAAAAGATGAGGATATTTAAGTTTCATTTGATCCACGCGCTCCGAAGTGAACTCCGGTCCTCGCTTGGCGTTCCAGCGAACCTTCACAATTGGGATGCGGCTTTTCTTCGTTCGTAAGCTACGGGGCTGATTCTAGCGAGAATCTCGAAGGGCCCTATGTATCTTGGATTTAGCTTTCCACGCTTTTCGAAACGTATCAAGCCCTTCCAGGGTGAGACTTTCAAAAGGACTCGGTCTTCCACCTGGAACTCCAAGGGTTTCCTTTGTTTGTCTGCGTAGCTTTTCTGTCGGTCTCTAGAGGCTTTCAATCGTTTACGAATCTGAACGATCTTCTCTGTCGTTTCCCGAATGATTTCCGGACCCGTGAGAGTGCTGTCAGGAACTCGTCCTTTAGTTAACTGAGTGTCACCCACCTCAGCCCAACACAGAGGGGATCTGCACTTTCGGCCATAGAGGGCTTCAAATGGAGCAGCCTTGATGCTCGTGTGATAACTGTTGTTGTAAGAGAATTCGACGAGGGGCAAGTGAGTATCCCATGCCTTCCTAAAGTCGATCACACAGGCTCGCAGCATATCTTCCAAGGTTTGGATAGTTCTCTCACTTTGTCCGTCGGTCTGTGGATGGTAGGCTGTACTCATGTCCAACCTCGTTCCTAAGGAGCTTTGTAATGACTGCCAGAACCTCGAAGTGAATCTACTCTCTCTGTCGGAGATAATCGATATAGGAACACCATGCAGTCGTACGATCTCTCTAATGTATGTTCTTGTAAGCTTCTCCATCTTGTCTATTTCTTTGATAGGCAGGAAGTGTGCGGATTTGGTCAATCTGTCGACGATGACCCAAATCGTATCAAGCCCACCCGTCGTCTTGGGTAGCTTGGTTATGAAGTCCATAGTGATCCGATCCCACTTCCACTCAGGTATCTCCGGTTGCTGAAGTAGACCTGACGGTTTCTGGTATTTGACCTTGACCTTGGCGCAAGTAAGGCATTTTCTCACGAAGGTAGCAATATCTGCTTTCATGCTAGGCCACCAGTATGACTTTTTAAGATCCAGATACATTTTATCTGAACCCAGGTGGACGGAATATCGAGTGTTGTGCGCTTCCTTCATGACCAAGTCTGTGAAGCCACCGTGTCTCGGTGTCCAGATCCGGTCCATGAGATATAAGGCTCCGTCACCCTTGACTTCCAGATTCTTTTCCATCCCTCGCAGGGATTCACCCGCCACATTTTCAGGTTTCAAAGCTTCGAGCTGAGCCTCCTTAATTTGTGTGGACAGATGTGAATGGATAGTCATAGTCAGTGATTTGACTCTTTGACCAGAATATTCTTTCCGACGTAGGGCGTCTGCTACTACGTTGGCTTTACCTGGATGATAATGAATTTCGTATTCGTAGTCATTGAGTAGCTCGACCCACCGTCGTTGCCTCATATTGAGTTCCTTATGATTGAAGATGTGTTGTAGGCTTTTGGGGTCTGTGAAGATAGTACTCTTCGTACCATACCGGTAGTGTCTCCAGATATTTAGGGCGAACACAACCGCTCCTAATTCGAGATTGTGCGTGGTGTAGTTGACCTCATGTGTCTTCAGTTGTCTTGAGGCGTAGGCGATGACCTTACCTTGTTGCATCAGAACACAGCCGAGCCCCTGGTTGGATGCATCGCAGTATACCACGAAGTCTTCTATCCCTTCGGGGAGGGATAGTATCGGTGCGGTGCATAAGGCTCGTTTTAGCGTTTGGAACGCTTTCTCTTGTTTCTCTTCCCAGTCAAAGGCCACGCCTTTCTGGGTCAATGTAGTAAGTGGTTTCGCAATTCGAGAGAAGTTCTGAATGAACCTACGGTAGTAGCCAGCGAGGCCTAGAAATTGATGAATTTCCATAGGCGTCTTCGGTGCTGACCAGTTCTCAATGGCTTTAACTTTGGAAGGGTCCACGTGGATTCCCTCTTCGCTAACCACGTGTCCTAAGAATTCGACTCTTAGGATCCAAAATTCGCATTTAGAGAACTTCGCATAAAGCTTCTCTGATCGTAAGGTTCCTAGGACTTGTCGTAAATGATCGCTATGCTCCTCCTTACTTCGAGAGTAAATAAGTATATCATCAATGAAGACGATGATGAACCGATCCAAGTAAGGACGGCATACTCTATTCATTAAGTCCATAAACACTGCGGGCGCTTTTGTCAATCCGAATGGTATCACTACGAAGTCATAGTGTCCGTAACGAGTTCGGAAGGCTGTCTTCGGAATATCCTCCTCAAGCACTCGTAACTGGTGATACCCGGACCTCAGGTCAATCTTGGAAAAGTAGCTCGCCCCTTGCAGCTGGTCAAATAAATCGTCTATGCGAGGAAGAGGGTAACGTTTTTTTATTGTAAGCTTGTTGAGCTCCCTATAATCGATGCACATACGGAACGATCTGTCTTTCTTCTTCATGAACAAGACTGGTGCTCCCCAGGGTGAGAAGCTTGGTCTTATAAAGCCCTTGTTGAGCAGTTCGTTAAGTTGTCCGGACAGTTCTTGCATCTCAGCAGGTGCTAGACGATAGGGTGATTTGGCTACGGGGGTCGCTCCTGGAATTAAGTCGATTCGGAACTCGACTTGACGTTGCGGGGGTAATCCTGGGAGTTCTTCCGGAAAGACGTCGGGAAAAACGCATACTACGGGAAGGTCTTTTAGGTCTTTTGTTTTCCGGTTTGTATCGACAACTGTCACACCCCAAAACCAAGAACAGCGGAAACGTTCTGGGGCGGAGGACGTCATGTAAAGTATCACAACAATGCAAAGTAGTAAACAAGCAACAACATCATCCATTGCATTAATATTAGAATTTTAATACATGTGTGTTCTTTCATAATCTATGGCATGATAATAAGAAATTGAAATAAAAGACAAGTCTTGACCGCTCCGTCTTCTCAAAAACTGATCATCGTACCTGTCTACTGGTGACCTGAGAATACAAGTTATTTTGAAAGCGAGTATCAGCTTTAAAGCTGGTGAGAACATAAGTATTTTAGTGTCATTGCTTTGTAAATCTGTAAAGAGAAGATTTATAATTGTTTATGAAAACTTGGTATAAGTATGATAAACCCTAGAAAATCCCATGTTTCCTACTAGTATAAAAAGCAGTCTTCTACCAAGACCCGACTGTTTTGAATATTTGCACTTCTATAAAAAGTAGGTTTTTCCCCATAATATAACTATTACTATTCAAAAGTAGCTATATTAAAACGTGTATGTGAATAAAATCACAAAGTAGCTGTAAATAGGGAAAATACTATTTTGCCTCAGCAGTGACACTGCTGGCTATAAAGTGAATAAAAACATAGACTCCAGGTGGTATCGAATGGACAATACGCCTCGAAAAGTCTGAATGAAAGTAGGGTAGACTCTAGGTGGTATCGATTGAACAATACGCCTCGAAAAGTCTATTTTGACCTTTAATTCTTAATTGGATAAATAAAGGGTTGAATGTGAACTCGTAGGTAACCATGCTCATTGACGATCGAATATCTGATGACCCTCTAGGTCACACGTAGTATGGTGACATTTTGTCACCCTTGGGCCTAGTCGGCTCGGACTGTAGCTAGCAGTCGGGATGTGGGAGTGTCTGTCCCGTATAGATCTATACACATAATGTCCGCTCTCCCTCCAGGAGACTCTGGTTACAAGGTGATACCACTAAGAAGTGTCGTATCGAGAAGTAGTATGTCACATTCTATTTAAAGTATTGAAAATAATTGTATAGACTCATGAATGAACTGACTCTGGTGCGATTCCTTGTACTAGAAATAGTAAATAGTATCTCCTAACTATACCCATAATAGTTATTAGTAATATATGTATATGAATAATAGAAGTATACTTTTGCTACCCAAAGATACTGAACTGACTGATAGAACTTTTATGTCTATATATGTATACATAATATATAACTAATATTTAGACGACCTTCGGACAAATAGCCGATGCCCTAAGGCCACATCCAAACAAGGAAAAGGAATTAAAGCGAGCTAGTAGTCCTAAGTCCTTTAAACATTACTTATATAACTATACATATAGAGGCATGCATTTGATAATATAAAAGTTTAAAAGAAGTTTTGTAAAACATTAGAAAAGTTTAATAACAAGAATTTATGACTTGATGTCAATTTATAAAACGATTTAAAAGCAGTTGTTTGATATAAACTGTTAAAAGTATAAGAAATCCCTTATTGGGAACATAGTTTGAAGTTCATGAAAACCTTTGTTTGAAACATCGATATAACAGGATTTAAAAGGAAAAGTGTAGTTTAGAAAACAAGTTTAATAAATAGTTTAACGTGTAAATACATTCGAGGAAATCATTTTGAAGTAGTTTACTTGATAAAATAGCTAAAAGTGTAGTAAATTCATAGCTTGATAGTTATTAATCACATGCGATTGATATGATAACTATCATGATTCAACTTGTATCCCCCCCATAAAAGCATTTAAAAACATTTAAAAGGTTAATTAAGGGGTATGAACTCACCTGAAGTGGGTGATTCGGATGAACGGATGGTATAGGATGCTAAGTGTCAAGTGAGGACTTGAACACACACGCGGATCCTATTTAACATGTAATGATACATTTAAGTATCTAATTAGTCATTTAATAACTAATTATGCAAGTAGAGACATCCTAATACATGAAAACACTTTGCTACAAGTGCTAGGAGTACTAAGGGTTGCATCTAAAGAGAGTATGACTTCACATTGGAGTTTACTCCCCATATGGTAGCACCATATGGGTTTACGGTTCTGGGACCATTCCCCCCATGAGTTTATGGCCGTAAACTCATGGTAATGGTACCATGGGGTGTTTTAAGGTCTTATACCACATAAGGAAGTAAGTTAGACTTGAATCAAAGGCTTAGGAAGTGGCTAGGGCTCGAAATGGTTCACCAATGGAGTTTACGGTCCTTGGACCACTCTTGGGAGTTTACGGTCGTAAACACTAGGGTTTACGGTCGTAAACCCATGAGTTTATGGCCATAAACTCATGTATTCCTCAACATTTCGTGTTTTGGTGTTTCTAGCTCATGCATGCGAGGTTCAAGTCCTTTTTACAAGCATTAGAAGGTGTTAGGGGAACCAAAACACCATTTGAAGGTGTTTACGGTTCTGGGAGATCTCCTTGAACCGTAAACACATATGTTCTTGGGGATTTTGATGTTCTTTCCATGGATTAACAAGCATACTAAGCAAGTAACTAGTTAGGAAGAGTGTACTTACTTATAGGAGGCTTGTAAGAGTGTTTAGGACCCAAGAACACTAGTGTGTGTTCTTGGTGTTTTGAAGAACACTTGAAGATCTAAGTAAAAATCAAGAATCCATGGATGAAATGATGTATAAACACTAGATTAAGTGTTGTATGAATGAATCTAGGAAGGAAAACACTTACATTTTAGCGGATTTGAAGAAGTGTGTGATGATACTTCAGAGAAAAGTGGTGGGTGTTCTTGAACTTGAAGGTGTAAAGTGAGGAAGTGAGGGAATAAGGGTAAACTCATGCCTTAAGCATGAGTTCATGGTCAAGAGGGAGTTTACGACCCAAACTCGCCAAGTTTGGCCGTAAACACCTAGCTAAGGTGTTAAAATGTTAAATTGCTACACTTCACTTATAACGATACTTCCTTTTATTTATTTGTTTGATGAAAATAAAATAAAACACCCAAACGGACTTTATACCGGCTAAAATTTAGAAGAAAAGTATTTGACTTTTATTTGAAGTGTTTGAATGTAGAGTTTACGCGAATGAAAATTTCGGGTTGTCACAACAAAGTGCGCCAGGAATACACGATATTCCTTACGCAGGTATTTTTGGGCTTGAATACTTGAGATGATACGAAGGCTCGTACCGGGTTTGTCTCCGAAGATAGTAAGAGTTTCGCTTGACGGAAGATTAAGGCGAACAGCCTTTTCATAGCACATGATGTCGGCATGGTGCAGACTCAACCAATCCATGCCGACAATGACATCAAAACTTTTAATTGAGACCGGCATGAGGTCGATTGGAAATGAATGGCTATCTAGAGTTAGAATGCATCCTATGTATACACTACTAGTGCTCTCAGTCTTTCCATTAGCCATTTCTACAGTGAATGGTTCTTTAAGTGTGTGGGGTTGTTGTTTAAGTAAGCGAGCAAATTTTTGGTTCACGAAACTCCTCTCCGCTCCACTATCAAACAGTATGCATGCATAAGAGTTATCGAGGAGAAACGTACCAGTCACCACCGTAGGGTCAACAACTGCTTCCTTGTCGCCTATAGCCAGAACTCTTCCGGCTCCACCAGCATTTCCTACCTTGGGGCAGTCCCTTTTGTAGTGGCCCACTTCGCCACATCCATAACAAGACCGGGTCACACCAGACCCTAGAACCTGGTTGATTGGCCTTGTCGGGGCTCTGCAGAAGCGGACAGTATGTCCCCTTTTGTTGCAGTTGGAACACTGTAACTCCCGGCAGGGTCCATTGTGGTGGAAGCTGCATCTATTGCACTTTGGCAGGTTCCCAGCGTACTGCTTTATCGGAGTAGCAGCGACCGGTGCTATCACGACATGAACCGCCATAACCTGCTGCTTTTTGGCAGCTTTTTGCTTCTTCTTGTCGTCCCAGAACTTCCGCTTGTTGTCAGCGGGTTTGGAAGGTTCGGAGATGGCTTGGGTTGTTGTTGCTGATGGGGTACAGACCCCATGTCTATGAGACGTTGTGCCAACCGCTTGGCACTGTCGAAGGTAGCGGGGTTGGAGGCTAAAACATTCCCCTGCACCGGAGGCAACAGCCCCCAGATATACCTCTCCATCTTCTTCCCCTCCATGGGAACCATGTTGGGACAGAGGGCCACCAGCTCGCTGAATCTGGCAGTATAAAAACTATGTCGGAGCCCTTCATGGTTAGGCTCCACAGCTCCTGTTCCAACTTCTGGATTTCACCCCGCGGGCAGTATTCCTCGATCATGAGGTCTTTCAAAGTTTCCCAGCCCATATCGTTAGCCACTACAAGAGTTAGTGACTTGACATGGCTATTCCACAATGTCAGGGCTCTTTCTTCGAAGGTGTAAGCAGCAAACTTGACCTTACTCGCTGCAGGGCAGGAACAAATCTCGAAGATCGACTCCGTCTTTTCGAACCATTGTGAGAGGGCAATGACTCTGCCAGTCCCTTCGAAGGGCTTTGGCTTACAGTTAGTGAAGTCATTGTAGGAGCACTCTCTCGAGCACACAAGGAGTTCACCTTCAGTAGAATTAACAGGGGTTCCCCCTCCGCTTGCACCAGTGGAGTGATATTGAGCCATGGCCGTTGCTACAGCCGCAGCTACAGTAGCATTCAGAGCCGCCGTATCGATTACTGGAGGAGGTGGTGGTACTGGAGTTGGGGTAATCGGAGGATTAGGCCTTGTTGATTTTCGAGGAGGCATCCTTCAACTGTAAGTTTAAAAAGATGAAGATAATAGTAAGAATCAATTGTAAGTATGATGAGCGTGTTCCATGGACTAAATTGCTATAGTCCAAATATCAGATAGAGCCATAAAAATAGAGTAGGGGAATACAAAAGTACAGACTTTCCCATAGATTAGACAACTGCCAATATTACTGGTATTAATGATGTAAAATGAGTTCGGGAAAAGTGACCTAACAGTAGGTCTTACATCAAACCATAAGGGAAAATGTTGGCAGCTTAGAAGTCTAGTTAGAGTACTTTCAAAGTTAGGAATGTTTACAGACAAGTGCTCCATGGGGCACATAAAAAGAAAGGCTAGTCCTTAATTTAAAAGTATAGATGAGTTGATATCTTCTACCGGCGACGGGTTTCCATTGGGCTAACCCTCAGGTCTTCCAGTTGACGTACAACTTCCTGAAGATGCCGCTCATGCGCCCTCTGACGCACTCGGAGTTCCATGACTTCAGCTCGGGACGCAGCTAGCTGTTGCTGCAGAGCCTCATTGGTCCTCCTAGTCCTATCCATAGCCTCTTCGAGTTGGCGAATGCGGATTGTGTTAAGGCCAGAGTTGGCATCAATTTCCACTACCCGGTCGATGGCTGCATGACCTTGCTCGACGTTCCTAGAAATCCTACGGACCATGATGGGCAGGACTCGGTCAGCGGAACTTCCATCGCTTATGTTGTAGAAGCTTCGGTCTCCGTTGTAAGGTAAAGGCCGACCCTGCTCATCACTCCATTGATTCAAGGTTGTTGCCCACAAGGGAGTGGGACCTTGAAATGTCGGGCGGGGGTTGGGGTTTGAAGCTACTGGGGGTAGGTTGTTGACTTCTGGTTCGGAGTCGGAGCCATCCGAAAAGCCTTCTGCAAGGTGATCATCCAAAGGAATTGGGTGATCATCTTCTGGCTCCTCATCAAGCCATCCACCAATGCGTTGGTTTGGATAATACGGATCGCCGGGGAGATGGAAGCCAACCTAACCATGCTATCTACGCGAGAAATGGGAAAGAATAGTTAATAGACGTACTAACCTAAGATACTTATAAGATGATCGTTATTAGTTGGCTCAATACTTGCATAGTGTATACCAATTACATGCAACCAAAACAGGATAGACCTTCGAATAAGTGACCCTAACTCTAAATCCACAACCAAACAAGGAACAAGAAGTAAAGCAAAGATCACAGATTCTAAGTCTATAGCGTCTTCGTCACATGTAACCTTAGAGTATCCACTTAGCAACTATTGCCCTACTAGTAACGACGTTTTTAATTCTCACATATGTAATTTATATTAACACATAATACTCCTATAGTATTTTGTTCTAACGTTCTTGTTGTAGTAGTGTTGGTAAGTTTTTAGACTTGTTGCAACACCACAACTACTATTAGGCACATGCTAGTCACTTCTCGGATAATATAGTTGATCAGGCTATATCTTCCCAGACTTGACTATATGTGTCTAAGTCTAATTGTGCTGTCCAACAATCGTAATACTTTTGTTCTGTTCTAGTATGATACTGACCCTGGTATGAATAGATGTATATATATACTTAGTTAAATATTTTATTATTTAAAAGTATATATTCTTGGTCAGAGTATTTAAATCACGATGTGTTTATAGTTCGTATATCTTTTATGGGTTGATATACTTGATTCACTATAAACAGTGCTCTGATACCAATCTGTCACACCCCAAAACCGGAACGACGGAAACGTTCTGGGGTGGAGGACGTCATGTACAGTATCATAACAAAGCATAATAGTAAAGACAAGCAAACAACATCCATTGCATTAATATAATAATTGTAATACAAGCGTGTTGTGAACAGTATGTAAGACACCAAAAATGTATAATCAAAATAAAGATGAGACTTGTATGTGCTCCATCTTCGCTAAAGCTTCATCGGTACCTGTCTACTGATGACCTGAGAATACAAGTTATTTTGAAAGAGTTTGTCGGCATTAAAGCTGGTGAATTCATAAGTATTTTAGTGTCATTGTTTGTCTGAAAAGTTTGTAAGTGGTTGAGTGTGTAAGTTTGTAAAAATGTTTGTAGTGATGGTTGTTGGATTAATGTCTAAGTCCATAACTATATTTGGTATGTACTTGACCCGACCCGACATGGTCCATTTGGGTTGCACTTCACCGACACAATTTATATGGATAGTCTTTTGAGAATAGTATATTTATGATTTATATTAATATATTATAAGTTCTAATATATGAATATGGAATCATATTATTTAATTAGTATTGATCAAGAATTAATTTAGAATTAATTAAGTGATCAAAAAAAAGAACTAATGAAATATGGACTCTTATATATATGGAATGGGCCAAGTTCATTTAGGTTGGGCTAAGCTTTCATGGATGGTCCATGGACTTTTAACCCATGGATCCTATGTAAATGAAAGGTCATGGGTATTAGGGTTTACATGGATGTAACCCTAATCCTCCATAATATATAAAGGGGTCCTTGGCTCACAAAATTGGCACAAGTGTGTGAAAATAAGAGTGGGCCGATTTTAGTGTGCATACATATTCTCTCAAGTTCTTCCAAGGTGTTTTGGTGATTAGTGATTCCATTTGAGGCTTCCACACTATTGGGGCTAAGCTCTTAAAGCTTGAAGACATCAAGCTACATCAAAAGGTATGTCATCTAACTAGAACTTTGTAGTATAGGCGCTTCATAATATGCTAGTTAGGATGAAACGTTGGAATAGTTAATATTTGCATGTATAATAGAGAAAACATAGATCCAAGGTTTATAGGGTTGCATGTACACCATAGGAGTGTTAGAATGCTCAAAACCCAACAGTGGTATCAGAGACATTGGTTGTTTTCTGCTATATTGATGCAAATGTTTTATTTTCAAGTTGAAAAAAAGGAAAAAAAAAACATGACGTTTGTCAAATTTTAAGATAATTACTTGTTTTGTGAAAAACGAATTATTTGTAAAATTTGAATCATTTGTTATATGAGTTGAATTAGGTCAAATTTAGTAAAAGATAAAATGATATGATTATTTTATTAGTTTTAAAAGTTTGATCTAAATGTTTTAAGGAGTTACATATTTTGTCATAAAATTTTGGAGCTCAAAAGTTTTTTTAAAGTTGTGATCTTAAGGGTTTTTGAAACTTCCATAAGTTATGGATATGAAAGTTTTTTTTTTAAAAAAAAATTTGATTCAAAGTTTTTATGGAGTTACAAAATTTGGTGTTAATGTTTTAAAGAATTCCATAACTTGTTCTTAAGTTATGGAACATGGAAAGTTTCATCATAAAACACCATTAATTCCATAAGTTATGGAATCCAAAGGTTTTCAAGAATTACAAATATTGCCTCAAGTTTCGGAATTTGAGAAAAGTTTTTTATGAAAAAAAAGAATTGAATTCTAAAACTCTTGGGTTCATAACTTAAACAATTAATTAAATGGTTTTAATTTTGAGTTTAATAATTGGAATTATGATGTTTTGTTGAATAGTTCAAATTAACTCTTATGGACTTTATTAATAGTTAATTAAAGCGTTTAATTAAAAGAGTATTATTAATCCATAAATATATGGTTTGAGTTTAATTAAATTAAAAGTCTAGTTTAATTAATAGATTAAACCACCAAGTATTTTAAATGTCTGAAATACACCCTTATACTATTATAATATTAAAAGTTTAATATATTATATGTATAAGAGCAAGTCGTCTTACCATTAGTAGGCCTCATTCACGAAGCCGGTCTATAAGGGGGGTATAAGGTTACTGCCTATAAAATGGCAGTTTAATGGGTGTCCACTCTCACTCACCGCTTCCTTGACCGGTGGAGGGTCGTTAGCCGAACAGGTATGACAAGGACTATAGTTCTCCATTCATTATAAGTATAATGATAAATACTAAGTAACTAAACACTTATAAACTCCCAATCTTAGTTACTTAGGAAAATGTGAATAAGGTGCTAATCCACGAAATTACACCTTGCACTTTGTTTAAACCGTTAGTGGAGCGTGTGTGGTTAACCGGCACACTAACCTAGATTTAACAAAGTAGGCAAAGGGTAACTTAATATTTATCATAGTATCGGTGGAGCTCGTGTGGTTAACCGGCACATCGATTGAGGGGTAAATATTAAGGGTACCAAGTATATTTGCATGGTTACTTCACACCTTGTTTTGTGATCCTCGGCATCCCAATCACAAAACCTGAAGGGCACACTCGAGATTGAAACATGCCATTGAAAAGTTCAATGAATCTCAAAAGAATCTAGGAGTTTCAAAACCAATTAAAACCTAATAATACATTTCGTTTATCTTGGTGGAAATTCGTGAATCGTCATTTACCTACCTTCAACTATTTTATAACTCGGATTACGGCATCCCTCTTCCAGTTATAAATAGGTTGTTGGATCCTAGCCTTAATATTTCATATTGGGTGTTATATTAAGGACTTTAGATCAACTATCTTGAATATCTCCCAAAAGATGTCGAGTTCAGACATCTATGATCTTCCCAAATCTCTTGGAACTTTACTTCCTCCACCTCCTCCAATTATTCTCCCTAACCCACAAGTTCAAGGTCACTCAAGCCCTAATGACAAGCAAGGTCTCTGTGTGATCACATCTTAGAGATGAAGTCACATATTGACAAGTCGGGAGAGTTGGGTTTCAAAGTCTTAAGAAAGTTGGATGTTCAATCACTTTCTAAGTCACATAGTGAGTTCCTTTGGCACTACTATGATACAGACTATGACATGAATGATCATATCTATTTGCTTGGTGCTGCTGAATCAGCAATGATTTGGAACGATAGTGAAGCAAATTTGATTAGAAGATCAACTTCCCAAAAACTTTATGAACAGTGACAATGGTGACACTGGAAATCCAGAAAAAGCATTCTCTTCCCAATGGAAAGGGATTGGCCATAGTCAACCCGGTTGACCAAATGGTAAAGAGAAAGGCTAAGTCTGAGATAGTTCCATTACCAAAGGGTCCATATGTTTTTTTTGCCAAAGGAAGGGGCGTTGATTGCAAAGCTGCCAAATTTACCTAAGGATGTTAAAGTCAATAAGTTTGACTCTACATTAGGTAGAGCCCATTATCTAACTCTGTTAAGTTCTATTCTGAGATCCTTATTACATGATGTGACTGGGTCACATGTTGATGTTTTAAGAATCAAAGAATAGAGAGAAATCTTAAAGGAAGTATATGCTGATTCTGATCGCGAAGGTGGATTTCGATCGCATCAGAATTTTGAGCAGTTGCTTAAGAAGTTATGATATATTGCTAAGGAATAGATAACAACAATTTTCCATGTGGATTGTAAGGATAAGTTTTTCCGCAAAGTTTTAAAATAAAAGAAAATTGTTTAATTTTATTTATTTGAAGTATCCTTACAATGGCATTTGTGGAAAATTGTTGCTTATATGATTCCACTGACAGCAATATTGGAAAATAGATTTGATTCTTTCATTTGTGGTAGTGTCTAAATTTACCAAATCAGGAAAGTTCCTCATCACCCAAGTTTCAATTGGACCGAAACTTGGAATCATGCAAGTTGAATAGTATGATGAATGAGAACTTTCAAGCATTGGAAAATCAAGACTAATTACTTGTTCACATGGATGTGTGAGTCAAGTGAATGACTAAAGGGATCGAGTACACATTCTTGTGCACTGGTCATGTCCACAACAAAGCTCGTTAAGACTATTTGATTTACTAAAGTTTGGTAACCCTACATGTGTTTACGGTTTTTGGTCATTTCCCCCATAAGTTTACAGCCGTAAACACATGGTAATTTGTACCATTGTGTGTTTTAAGGTCTTGTACCCCTCAAGGAAGTGTTCTAGGTTTGTATCAAAGGATTAGGAAGGGACTAGGGCTCAAATGGCCCTTCATTGGAGTTTACGGTTCTTGGACCACTCCTCGGAGTTTACGGTAGTAAACCCTTGAGTTTACGGTCGTAAACCCATGAGTTTACGGCCGTAAACTCATGGTCACTCCTACCATTTCGTGATTTGGGGTCTTTAGCTCATGCATGCAAGGTTCTACTCCAATATCCAATCCCTAGAAGGTGTTGGGGGACTTAAACACCACTTGATGGTGTTTACGGTTCAAGGAGATCCCTTGACCGTAAACCCATGTGTTCTTGGGGATTTTGGATGTTTTCCAATGGTTTAGCAAGTATACTAAGCAAACAACTAGATAGGAAGAGTGTACTTACTTATAGGAAGCTTGTAAGAGTGTTTAAGGACTAAAAACACTAGTGTGTGTTCTTGGTGTTTTGAAGAACACTTGAAGATCTAAGTAAAAATGAAGAATTTATGGATGAAATGATGTATAACAATTAGATGAAAGGTTATAACAACAAATCAAGTGAAGAAAACCTTACATTTTTGGAAGATTGGAAGGAGAGTGTTATGATACTTGAGAGAGAAGTAGGGAGTTCTTGAGTTAGAAAGTGAGAAGTGAGGGAATGAAGGGTAAACTCATGCCTTAAGCATGAGTTCATGGTCAAAAGGGAGTTTACGGCCCAAACTCCTCTTGTTTGGCCGTAAACACCCAACTAAGGTGTTGTTTGTTTAATTGATACACAACACTCCTAAAAGATACTTCCTTTTATTTGATCGTTTCATGAATTTATTTTAAAAACACCCAAACGGACTTTAAACCGGCCAAACATGTACTGAAATGAATTTGACTATTATTTGAAGTGCTTGACGGTAGAGTTTATACAAATGAAAATTTCGGGTTGTCACAAATGAGCCGGTACTTGAGCATACTGAGGAGGGATATTCGTGAGTTTGTGGCGAGCTCGACATACCGGACATTTGCTGAGCTCCAGCCAAATGCCCGGAAGCGGGAGATGGAGCTGGAGACTCAGGCCAGAGAGGAGGTGGAGTCTCAGGGGAGGGATCGGCGACCGACACAGTCTCAGCCGGCAGCCAAGCGGGCAAAGCCCGCTGATTTGAGGTCTGGGAACCAGAAGGGCCGCACTTGTGGGAAGTGCGACAATGGTCATGAGGGGATATGTCGAGTGGGGTCTTGCTACAAGTGTGGCAAGGAGGGGAACAAGGCTAAGGATTGCCCCAAGGGATTTGCAGTTTGTTTTCACTGCAACCAGACCGGCCACTGGAAGGCCGAGTGTCCCCAGCTGCTTCAGGGATCAGTGTAGGGATCTGCACTTGCTACTGTGCGAGCTACCGTGAGTCGGCCTGTGAAGGCCGAGGCGCCGAAGGTTTGTGGGAGAGCCTTCCAGCTGACAGCGGAGGAGGTCCACGCAGCACCTGATGTCGTGGCCGGTATGTTTTCCTTTGTTTATTTTTCCTGAATTATTTTTGCTTATATTGTGTTATGCGTAGGTACTTTTCTTGTGAGCTATGTGCCTGCCCTAGTGTTATTCGACTCGGGTGCGAGTCGATCTTTCGTATCATTAGCATTTAGTCGCCACATCAGTATCCGGTGTGAGGCATTGAGTCGACCTCTGAGAGTTTCTATAGCCGATAAGAATGCGGTGTTTGCCACTAATGTGATCTCGGGGTGTGTGCTCGAGATTTTTGGTGTTGAATTTCCGATAGATCTGGTGCCGATCGCCAAGGGTGACGTCTGCGTTATTGTGGGCATGGACTGGTTGAGCCGGTTCGGAGCTGTGATCGACTACGAGCGTCAGTTGGTGACCATACAAGACCCCAGTGGGGGAGTGCTTACGGTATATGGCGAGGGTACCCGATCTGGATCAACTTTCTGCTCTGCTGCCCGAGCAAGGCAGAGTCTACAGCAGGGATGCAGGGGTTTTGTAGCATATGTGGTGGATACGCGAGTTGCTGTCGAGAGATCGAGTTCTATCGCTGAGCTCCCAATAGTAAGGGAATTCCCGGATGTTTTTCCCGAGGAGTTACCGAGTGTGCCTCCCGAGAGGCAGGTGGAGTTCCGGATTGATTTGGTTCCAGGAGCGGCGCCTATTGCCAAGGCGCCTTATCGCCTTGCATCACCAGAGATGCAGGAGTTATCCTTGCAGCTTCAGGAGCTGTTGGGGAAGGGATTTATCCGACCGAGTAGCTCGCTGTGGGGAGCGCCGATCGTTTTTGTCAAGAAAAAGGATGGTTCACACCGGATGTGCATTGATTACCGGGAGTTGAACAAGCTGACGGTCAAAAACCGTTATCCACTGCCGAGGATCGACGATCTGTTCGATCAGTTCCAAGATCGACTTGAGGTCTGGATATCATCAGATGAGGGTCCGAGAGGAGGATATCCAGAAGACGGCCTTTAGGACTCGTTATGGGCATTACGAGTTCGTGGTGATGCCTTTTGGGCTCACCAACGCACCGACAACATTCATGGATCTCATGAACCGGGTGTGGAGGCCTATGTTGGATCGATCGGTGATCGTGTTCATCGATGATATATTGGTGTATTCGAGATCCAGAGATTAGAACGAGGAACATTTGAGATAGATTCTTGGGGTATTGAGATCGGAGAGCCTTTATGCCAAATTCTCCAAGTGTGATTTATGGCTACGGGAGGTCCAGTTCCTGGGAACCTCGTCAACCAGAATGGGATATTGGTTGATCCGGCCAAGATCGAGGCAATTATCAGATGGGAGGTGCCAAAATCCCCTACTGAGATCAGGAGTTTTCTGGGTTTGGCCGGCTACTATCGGAGATTTATCAGAGATTTCTCCAAGATTGTTGTCCCCCTCACCAGGTTGACCCGGAAGGGCGTTGCTTTTTCTTGGGGTCCCAAGTAGCAGACCTCATTTGGGACTCTTCACCAGAAGTTATGCGAGGCCCCGGTGTTAGCTCTTCCCGAGGGGATGAAGGACTTTATGGTATATTGTGATGCGTCTATATGTGGGTTGGGGGCGGTGCTAATGCAGAGAGGACACGTGATAGCATATGCATCGAGGCAGTTAAAGCCCCATGAGATGAGATATCCCACCCATGATCTAGAGCTGGGGGCGGTGGTGTTCGTGCTCAAGATCTGGCGCCACTACTTATATGGGGTTCGGTGTACCATATACACGAACCACAAGAGCCTGAAGTACCTCATGGATCAGCCCAACCTGAATATGCACCAGAGGAGGTGGCTGGATGTGGTGAAAGACTATGACTGTGAGATTCTGTATCATCCGGGCAAGGCTAACGTGGTAGCCGACGCCCTGAGCCGCAGATCAGAGTGTGCCCGGATTCGAGACGTGTGTATGAGAATGACGGTGATGACCCCAGTCTTGGATACCATTCGAGAGGCCCAGGTGGAGACCGTGAAACCGAAGAACCGCAAGAGGGAGCGGATGGTTGGGCAGGTGTCCGAGTTTGTGACGGACAGCCGAGGACTTATGACCTTTCAAGGGCGAATTTGGGTTCCCTATACGGGTGGGGCTCGGCGTGTACTGATGGAGGAAGCGCATAGATCGAGGTTCTCGATCCATCCCGGGGCCACTAAGATGTATTTGGACCTGAAGAGAGATTACTGGTGGTCCTGTATGAAGAGGGATGTTGCCTGGATAGTCGAGAGGTAGTATCTCGGCATGGAGTGCCGATCTCGATTGTGTCAGACCGAGACGTGCGTTTTACTTCCAGGTTTTGGAAGAAATTTCACGAGGAGTTGGGCACGCGCCTACATTTCAACACTACATACCACCCGTAGACCGATGGTCAGAGCGAGCAGACGATTCAGACAGTTGAGGACATGTTGCGTGCATGTGTCATGGACTTCGGAGCAAGTTGGGACACATATATACAATTGGCTGAGTTCTCTTACAACAACAACCATCATTCGAGTATTGGTATGCCTCCTTTCGAGCTCCTATATGGGAGGAGGTGTCGGACTCCCATTTGTTGGGAAGAGGTGGGTCAGAAGGTGATGGGCAGCACATAGATAGTGATGAAGACGACCGAGCAGATTCAGCAGGTCAGACAGAGGTTACTGACAGCCTAGAGTCGCCAGAAGAGTTATGCGGATAGGCGGCGGTCCGAGCTAGAATTCCAGGTCGGGGACTTTTGTGCTTCTGAAGGTATCCCCATGGAAAGGGGTGATCCGTTTCCGGAAACGGGGTAAGTTGGGACCCCGATACATCGGTTCTTTCAGAGTGACCGCCAGAGTGGGTAAGGTAGCATACCAGTTAGAGCTACCTGTGGAGTTGAGTCAGATCCATAACACCTTCCACGTGTCCCAGTTGAGGAAGTGTGTAGCCGATGAGACGACAGTGGTGCCACTGGATGTCACACCCCCAAACCAAGGATGGCGGAAACGTCCGGGGGTGGAGCACTTCATGTATAGTATCACAACAACGAGTATAATAGTTCTCAAAGTAAATACACCCATCATAAATATAATTGAAAAGGTTACACCATAGTATATGTTTACATGATTCAAATCAATTACATTATGATGACAAAATGAACTGTTTGACGATTTATCGTCCCATCCTCAAAATGTTGTTGGTTTTCCTGTTTCACTGATTTCCTGAGAATACAAGTAGTTTTGAAAAAGTGTTAACAATTAAGTTGGTGAGTTCATAAGAGTTTTGTTTGATAAAGAAACCGTTTTCCTTGTAAAAGCGACAAAGTATGTTTCCAGAAAATCCAATATTTTCTTTGTTAAGTGAAATAAATGCTTCTATGTTATGCGATAATGAACCCTAGAAAGACCCATAGATTCCTTCTATAATCGCCCAGTGTATATAAGTTATATAAAATTTATGTTAAATAAACCGTCGAATCTAATGGGTCTGCCCTAGGTCCACAACCAAACAAGGAACAGGAAGTAAGGCGGACCCACCAATTCTAAGTCGATTATGACTAGATTCTTATATAACTCTAGCATATACACTTAGCAATTATAGCTGAAGTCTAACAATTCTAGATGAAATATAGTTTTAACAGAGATATGATTCCAAAGAAAATCCTATATTTTCCTTATAAAAGTTATGTGGTCCTAAATCCCAAAACCGAAAGTAAACAAGTATTTCCCATACTTAAAGATATAAAAGTGGTTCTAAATCGGCATAAAACCCTTTTTAAAGTTAGGTAGTCCTAAATCCCAGGACCGAAAATAGACAAGTATTTTACCATACTTAAAGATATAAAAGTGGTTCTAAATCAGCATAAAACCCTTTTTAAAGTTAGGTAGTCCTAAATCCCAGGACCGAAAATGAACAAGTATTTTCACATACTTAAAGTAATTTTTGCAAGTTTAAATCGACATAAACTCGTTTAGTTTTAGAAGTAAAACTCTTTTTCAAAGTAGAATTTTCCATGTAAACTTGAATGATTGTTAACTACCTATGTGAGTCGCTATAACCATACTATGACGAGAAATAACCTGCACAACGTTTTTCAGACGTTAAGATACTATGACTCTTGTCACCCGTAGACCTGCAGGTCCCACTGTAGCTAGCAGCAAGGTGTGGGGTGTCAAACCCAATAGATCTATACACAATTATCACGTTCTCCCTACAAGAGACTCTGGTTATAACTTACAGGAATTGGGATCCCGTACTCGAACGTACGGGGAGGGAATTGCCTCACAACCTAAGTTATCTAGTTTACACATAGTTTGATATTAAAACCTCTTTCGTGGAGGAAGAAAAATCACCTTCTTTGAATAAATAGTGATACGAAATCCTTAAACTATTACTATTATAGTTTATCACGTAGGATATGAAAAAGCCATTTGTTTTGAGAGTAAAACCTTTTTCGTGTAGTAAAATCCATAAACTATCCTTATTGAAGTTTATTATATGTGCTCGAAGCAAATCAGTTAACCTTATCATGAATGACTAAATTTCAGTTTAAGATGATAAACTAACAAGATAATACATTCAATATTTAGAACTTATGGTTATGCACTTTGCTCAACATATTACAAAGTGTTATGAAAGTTATAAGCTGTTAACTAGTTTTTAACCGTTCTGCACTGTTTTAGAAAAATCATAGAAAAATCATACGAAGTCAAAAACTGAATCCCTAAATTCTCAGAGTTCATAAAATATGTCTAGTTTGTTCATAATTTTTATTGTGATTTTTGGAAGTCTTTAACTTGTGTTAAAATGTTCATATTCACAGACTGGTCCGAATGCATTTTTGAAATGATAGGTAGTATTGTAAAAATCACCATAAATCGTAGCAAAATCGTATGGTGATGTGCAAGTAGTCATTTTAAAGGTATGAACCTTAACTATTTGCACCTAATACAGTTTTGAAAACTAAAATGCTTAAGTTGACCAAAACAGTCCGTGAATGGAGTTGAACTTTTATGATGAAGGCTGTTAAATGAGTTTAGTTGAGTTCTTGGTGTTTTAACTTGTATTCCCCCCCTTAAAACTTAAGAAAAACATGAAAATATAGGGGTATGAACTCACCTTGAGTGATTTCAGTAGATGGATGATGGAGAAAAGAGGTGCTCAACTCAAGAACACTTGGGAGGTGCTTGAAGATTTGAAGATCTAACACAAATATGACGATATTTGTGTAAGCAATCTATGATTTGGATGAAAGATAGTAGAATATCTAAGTGTGGGAGGAAGATACTTACCAAATGTGGAGGAAAAACCCAAGACCAGCCTTGGAAGTCTCGAAATTGAGAGAGAATGGTGAGAGAATTTGGAGTGTGATCCTTGGAGGAAAAATGAGGGAATGAAGGAAGTGTGAGGAGAGAGGGTGGGTTGTCCAGCTCTTAGGACGTGGGAATGGCTGGAGATTGATGGAAAAGTACAATGATTGACTAGGTATGGGTGAATAGTGACTAGGGGTTGTACTATGAAGGTATGGGGAGGTTGCTTGTGTCCTTGTTCAAAGGATAAGTCAACACTCCTCCTAAATATCTTACCAACTAGATTTTATTCTTAGGCAATGATTTTCCCCAAAATATAATTAAAATATGAATATTTGGGGTTTATTATGTTAAAATACGAGTTTGGGTGAAAATCCCGCGTTAAAATCACGAAAAACGGGCTTAATACGCTAAAAATATTGAAAACTGGGTAGGAATTGCTGAAATCCGAACTTCAAGGCCGAAGGTGTGCTGGTCCGGCTCCTTAGGAGCATAGAACCGAAGGCGAGGCTCGGTTGTGCATGGGAACCGAGAGGTCTCGCAGGCTGCTCATCAGAAGGGACTGAGAGTGGAGGGGTTCGGCTGCGCAGGTGCTTCTCGGACCGAAAGTGAGAAGTCTTCTCGGACCGAAGGTAAGAAGGGAAGAGCCGAAAGTCAGGTCTCGGTTCTGATTAGTCAGGGGACCGAAATAGACCGACCGCTCGGTCCATTTCGGTTGAGAGGGTTTCGGTTCTCAGGAGGTTCGGCTCCTAAGAGGTTCGGCTCCTAAGAGGAGTTTCGGTTCCTAAGAGGAGTTTCGGCTCCTTAAGGCTGTTTTTCGCGTAGACTTCCGTTTTCGAGCTGTTTTCGTCAAATTCGAGGGTCGGGATGCCCCGAGGGATTATAAAAAGTTGAGGGAGATTTTGAGAGAGATTTGGGAGAGATTTGTCATACTTGGAGAGATTTCTCATATGATTTGGGAGAGATTTCACATTCTTGGAGAGATTTCTCATACAGAGAGAGATTTGAGAGATATTTCACATTCTTGGAGAGATTTCTCATACAGAGAGAGATTTGGGAGAGATTTCACATTCTTGGAGAGATTTCTCATACAGAGAGAGATTTGGGAGAGATTTCACATACTTGGAGAGATTTGGGAGAGATTTGACATTCTTGGAGAGATTTCTCATACAGAGAGAGATTTGGGAGAGATTTCACATACTTGGAGAGATTTGGGAGAGATTTGACATTCTTGGAGAGATTTCTCATACAGAGAGAGATTTGGGAGAGATTTCACATACTTCGAGAGATTTGGGAGAGATTTGACATTCTTGGAGAGATTTCTCATACAGAGAGAGATTTGGGAGAGATTTCACATACTTGGAGAGATTTGGGAGAGATTACACACACTTGTAGCGATTTCTCCTACTTAGAGAGTTTTGGGAGAGTTAGAGTGAAAGAGATTGGGAGAGACTTCTTTTGTGACCTTTTTGAGTGTTTGGCTTCGCAACGCAAGGTTTGTACATCCCGTTAAGTCTCGTTATGATTGTTATATGCCCCTGAGGGTTAAGGAATAATGTTTTATCGAGTAGTTTCATCACTTGCCCTGATTAGAGTTTAGAATTTCCGAACACGTGAAAACTCTAAGTGATACTTTGTATTAAGATTGTGAGTTGTTCAATAAGAAACATAATGGAAACCCTAATGTACAAGGCTAGATGAGTTGACCGGTTTGACTCGTTGACTTTGGTTGAATTTGACTTGGCCAAAAATTGACGGTTGTCACACTGGAAGACATTCAGGTTGATGCGAGCCTGAATTATATTGAGAGGCCGATCGCGATCTTGGATTGAAAAGTGAAGGTTCTGAGAAACACGGAAGTACCCCTGGTTCAGGTTCAGTGGCAACACGGGAGAGGATCCGAATTGACTTGGGAGCCGGAGTCAGAGATGCGGGAGCAACATCCAGAGTTATTTGCAGAGGAAGACTCCGAGGGCGAAGTCCAATTCTAGTGGGGGAGAATTGTAACATCCAGATTACCAGGTACTATTTTCATTATTTATTTTTGAGGATCATTGATCTACTCGACGAGTTGGCGCTATGACTCGTCGAGTAGAAGCAGGTTTGACACGTGAGTTTAATGATCTACTTGACGAGTCCGAAGGTAGACTCGACGAGTAGGCGCTGGGATGAGAAACCCTAAATTCCCGGGTTTGGAGCCTATTTAAAGGCACTTATACCCTCCTTGGGCGGCCACACTTCACAGAAAGAAACCCTAACCTGCCCTTTTCGTGGTATAGAGAGAGAGAGAGAGACCATTTTGAGCATTCTTGAGCTTCTTGAAGGAAAGATTGGAAGAGTATGGTAGATCTAATCAAGAGGAGGCTGTGGATCTTGCATTCTTCTGTCATTAGCTGCTATTCTAAGGTAAAAAGCTCTCATCTTAGCCTCTTGTTCGTTAGATCCCATTTTGGGAAGCTTTTAGGGTTTTCTCCCAACATATTGTGCTCTAGAGCTATATGGCTATGGTTTGAGGTTAGAACCTCAGATCTGGACTAAAGAGGACCTTGAGGGTCCAAAGTTTCGAACTTTATTGAGTTAGAGGCAAGTCCCCATGCATTTGACCTTCCTTGGGGTTTGTAATGGCGTTATGAAGCAGTTGTGCCAAGCATGTTCGTCAAGATCGAACCTTTACATGACTTTTGGGTATTAGGAGGCTAGATCTACAGGTTGGAGTTGCAGATCTGACCTCAGACGTCCATATGAGACACCAAGACGAGTCAACTCGCCGAGTCTATGAGATGACTCGACGAGTCGGATCGAGTTGCCCCAGCGATTCGTGACCCAGTGATAACCCGTCGAGTTGGGGGTCAACTCGACGAGCTGTGTGAAACCTTAGGAAGAATTCAGAGGATGCGAGTGGACTAGGCGAGTCACCTGAGTGCACTCGGTGAGTCGGGCAACCTTGGCTGCTGACTCATCTTGGCTTCTGTTGAATTGAGAGTAGGGCAATTAGGAACATTGAGACCATGGAGGGGTAAAATGGTCTTCTACCCATCCAAGAGAATAGAAATAGAAAAGAGGACTTTAGGTGTAAATGAGGAAAAGAGGGATATTGATTGAAATGGTTGTCTAATGTGTTAGGCGGAGGCTAGTTCGGGATTCTCGAGTGTGTGTCCATTTCCTACTAGCTGCGAGGTGAGTCTTCTCACTATACATACCTAACCTAGAGTGGTAATCAGAGTTGTGTGACAGAGTATCTTATATGTTATTTGTGTACTGTGATATACTGCATTATTTCTATGTGATTTGTGCTATGCATTATTTAGAGTTTACAGAGTTAGGACCGGAAGGTCCACAGAGTTAGGACTGGAGGGTCCCACTGGGACACATTGACCGGAGGGTCTTACAGAGTTATAGCCTCGAGTGGCTAATGTGTTGTATGTGGTATTTTGGGGAACTCACTAAGATTCGTGCTTATTGTGTTATGTGTTATGTGTTTCAGGTACTCCAGAGGATCGCGGGAAGGCACCAGCGTGATTGTACACATCTGTTCATGATGACATGGAGGAATCTGGGATTTGACTTATGATTGTGATTTTATGTTGACATTGAGACACTTATGATTTTCTTGAAAGAAACAATGGATGAATTTTGTGTATCTTTAAAATGAAAAAATTGGTTGAAAATTTACGTTGTTACAGATTTCCTCACCTGTATATTAAAGATATTTGTTCCTTCCCTCATAACATCAACGATTTCTTTAAATCTTTTCACAATAGTGTGTTCAAAAGATTATGGTTGAGGTTCAGGTACTACTTCACCTTCATCTTGAAGGTTTTTTTTAGCTTCTTGGCTTTTGAACTCTCATCGGGTAAAACATCTGTTGCAGACACTATTTGAATGTCCCCCTCATCATCTTTGTATTCATTATCCAGAATTACCTCCTTATTTGCCAATAGCTCATCCACATCAGCAACTTTTTCTATTATAATTTATGTGGATTTGCTTAACCGGGTGTTATTTTTTCTTTTGCTGATTTGGCTTTTGATCCCGATGTTGATGAGATTGCAACTTTAAGATTGATAGATTCAAGAACAGGTAAATAATTCAAGCACAAAGAATGAAGATCAAAGTCGTGGTTAATGATGATAATATATGCCTTAGAAGAGATCGATAAAGAACTACTACTGTAAAGGCATAGTAGGACAACAATACAACCGACATCTAAATAAGGTGCATCCATGCACTATTTATAGTCTAACTCTAGCACATTAAAAACCGGGTGGACAGGCCTAACCCATTACAGAATGGACTATTCTATAAACATTACAATTGACACAATCTCTAAATAACCCAACAATCTCCCCCTTTGTGTCAATTAAAGAAGGCAAATTCTTAAGTGTTGTTGGCGCTTCTGAACAATAAACAGTTTCAGCATTATTCCAAGTAGATTTTTGTGAACCAAGATGTACCAGTTGATCATATATGCGAAACATTTCTTGTCTGCAACACTGTTCGCTCTACATTGTTCAATAAGTTGCAAAATGTATTCCAGGCACGAAGTGGAGTAGAGATGCTTGTCAGGCAAAAAGAAACAAACTCTCTAAGCATTGTCACCAAATATGTCACTCAGTTGGAATGCCAAACTCCAGTTGTCTTTACGAATCCTTCCCAACTTCATCTTGTCAAAATCTTTTGGAGTTTCCTTCGGCAGCACTATCGGCTTCTTTCATAGTATAACCGCTATCTCCACATCTATCTTACCAACTTCTTGGATGTAGCAGATCAACATCCTATTATGATGCGCCACAATAGGTTCGAACTTCTGTTCATCCTGTAACAGAGAAATCCAATCAAATGGGTTCAGGCATGTCACACCTCGGTCGGCGGCGGAAACACCGGGCGATGCAACGTCATTTCTCGTATCACAGTTACAAAACATACATTGAATTGTACAAAAGAATTTCATGGAATACATACCTTTATTGATGATTGAAAGTTACATTATTTTAGTTTTCCTAGTATCTATTACATAATATCCGACTATGGCATACGTCTTAACGAACATAAAGATTAATAATAAAACTTCTTCTATTCGATTAACATACCGGCTGGTCACGTTCCTGAAAACACATGCATTTGAAAATACGTCAACATAAAGTTGGTGAGTTCACAGGTTTTGACTCCATATAAGGTAACACTATTTCTCAACTTTAAAAGTATTGTTTTGAAAGTATCATTTTGACTGTCCAATATTAGGTATAATAGTTTATTTATCAAATAAGTGATATACCTAAACAATAATTGAACCTAAGGTATAAGTATGGGGAAGTATAACGACGAAGTATAATGTTTCTAACAAACTGCTACCATGAGTTTGTAACCGCTGCTAGACAACAAAACCTCTGACAGCCACTCATGTTATTCATGAGAATTTCCACACGCATACACATAATACCGCGTGCTTCATCGATGCCGAAACAATAACAAATAAAAGGAACGGATCGTCACTCGCTTATGTTTGGTTGTAATTAGCAACCACGAGTGGGGTCGTCAACCCTTATCTTATTCATACACGAATTCCTCGCTCACACGGGATTAACGGTTACAGGTCAGAGGACTTCCAGTAAGATCTCCAATCTTAGATGATGAATACAGTAGCTCATGTAGACTTTGAAGGCTTTCTATAGTTCTAACAACAAAAGCATTTTCATGTCTAAAACCCTAAGTAACTAGACTATGCTTTTAAACATTGCTCCTACTTTCATAGCATTTAGGCAGTATAACAGCTATAACTTGAAGTAAAACCAGGTTTTATCATGACATAAAACCAATAATAATATATAACATACCAGGTTTTATTTTGACATAAAACCAAAAGTAATAACATATAACATACTCTAACAAGTTATATATATAACTTCCGAGTATAACTCTGGGTCTATCACACAACATAGTATATATAGAATCCCAGAGTAAAACTCATAAGCTACATCACACATATTTATATAATTCCCGAGTATAATTTTGGGTATATATTAGTATACTTCCATAATAATAACATACTGGCCTTAGTTGGTCTTTGTTTTATCCAAAACATCACAACTTACCAATTTCAAATGTACAAGAGTAAGAAAACATTTTTACTCTACATTTGACAAGTGTTTTAAACCTTCTAAAGACTATGTCACTCAAGTTACAATCTTGGAGTATAACTCCAGGATTTGTTTTTGGAACGAAGTATGATTTATCTTTTGATTTAACCATTTCCACAATTCACGATTCCTCTCCTTAGCCAACAAATGCACTAAGGTGTCCTTAGAGGAACAATTGTGATATGGTTCCATAATCACTAAGATAATCATAAAACAAGATACACAAGTACTCTCCTATCTCTTCAGATTGGAGAAACTTTTATCTTTCTGCCTTATTTGATTCTTCTTATTCATTATGCCATATATTGAAACTTTTCCAATGTTTCAGCATTACACTTAAACTTGTAAGCATAATCATATTTACTAAACTTTAGTAAATCATAAAGAATAATCTTATAAACCTTTGTGGTGTACCTGACTAGTGCACAGCCTAATATACCCGATCCTTTAGTCCTTCGCTTGACTCACATGCGAATGTGAACAAGGAATTAGTCTTAATTTACCAAAGATGAAAAATCTCATTCATCACACAATGCAACTTGCATGATTCCAAGTTTCTATCCAACTGAAACTTGGGTGATGAGAATCTTTCCTTATTTGATAAATTATGACACTACCACAAACGAAAGAATCAAATTCATTTTCCAATATTGCTTATCAATGGAAACATATAAACAACAATTTTTCACAAATGCCTTTGTAAGGATACTTAAAATAAATAAAATCAAAATTTTTCTTTTATTTTTAAAAACTTGCGGGAAAAACTTATCCTTACAATGCAAATTCATATGAAAACTTTGTTGTTATCTATTCCTAAGCAATATCTCATAACTCTTATGCAGTGGCTCAGCACACTTCTTTCTTTAAGCTTCCTTTGATTCTTCAAAAACATCAAAATGTAATTAGATTACATTATGTATTAAGAATCTCCAAAAGAGACTTAATAGAGTTAGATAACGGACTTTACCTAAAGTAGAGTCAAACTTTTGACTTTACCATCCTTATGAGGTTTCAGGTAAATTCGGCAGCTTCGCAACCAATGCCCCTTGGCAATAGGCACATATGGACTCTTTGAAATGGTAAATGGGACTATCTCATACTTAGCCTTTCTCTTTACCATTTGGTCAACCGAGTTGACTATGGCCGATCCCTTTCCATTGGGAAGAGAAAGTTTTTCTGGATTTCCAGTGTTACCATTTTCAGTGTCCAAATAGGTTTGGGAAGTAGATCTTCCAATCTAATTTGCTTTACAAATGCTCCAAATCATTGCTGATTCAGCATCATCAAGCAAATATGTAACATCATTAAGGGTCATGTCATAGTCTGTTATCAGGAAGTGACTAAAGAACCCAGTCAATAGCCAACTTTCCTCAAGACTTTGACACCCGACTCTTCCGGCTTGTCAATATGTGACTTAATCTCTAAGACCTAAGCACATATAGACTTTGTGAGTGACTTAGAACTTATCAAGTCTTGAAACTTGTGGGATAGGGAGAATTTGAAGGATGTGGAGGAAATGAAGTATGATTTCCAGTCCCATTAGTGCTCACTAAAGGGATTAGTCTTTCACCTTGATTGCCTTTTGGGATATCATCTTCATTAGGAAGCTTGTTCCTAAAGATTTGGGAAGACCATAGTTGTCTAAACTAGACATCTATGAGGGAGAAATTCAAGTTAGTTGATTTAAAAGTCCTTAATATAACACCCAATATGAAATATTAAGGCTAGGACCCAACAACCTATTTATATTTGGAAGAGGGATGCCGTAATCCAAATTATAAAATAGTTGAAGGTAGGTAAATGACAATTTACCAATTTCCACCATGAAAAACGAAATATAATTAAGTTTTAATTGGATTTGAAACTCCTAGATCTTTTGAGATACATTGAACTTTCAATGGCATGTTTGAATCTCGATTGTGCTCTCTCAAGTTTGTGACTGGGATGCCGAGGATCACAAACAAGGTGTGAATAACCATGCAAATTGACTTGGTACCCTTTACTTTATCACCTAATCGATGTGCCGGTTAACCACACACGCTCCACCGATCTATAATAAAGTCAAGTTACCCTTTTCCACTCTTACTAGTCCTTATTAGTGTGCCGGTTAACGACACACGCTCCATTAACGACTTGGTAAGGTACAAAGTGTAATTTCATGGGTTAGCACCTATTTCACATTTTCCTAAGTAACTAAGATTGGGAATTTATAAGTGTTTAGTTACTCAGTATTTATCATTATACTTTTAATGAAGGGAGAATTATAGTCCTTTCCTACCCGTTCGGCTAACGACCCTCCACCAGTCCAGGAAGCGGTGGGTGAGAGTGGACACCCATTAAACTGCCATTTTATAGGCAGTAACCTTATACCCCCCTTATAGACCGGCTTCGTGAATGAGGCCTACTAACGGTAAGATTGACTTTATCTTATACATATCTATATAATTAAAATTATAATAATAGTATAAGGGTGTATTTTAAACATTTAAAATACTTGGTGGTTTAATCTATTAATTAAACTATACTCTTAATTTAATTAAACTTAAACCATGTCTTTATGGAATTATTAACTCTTTTAATTAAACACTTTAATTAATTTAATGAAGTCCATAAAGATTGAATTTTAGCTTTTAAAATTCTAAGGGTTCAATTTGGAATTAAAGTATACATGAAGAGTAACTTTACAAATTCCAAAACTTAAGGGCAAGTTTTGAAACTATTCAAGACTTTTCATTTCATAACTTATGAGTTTAATGTACATTAAAATGAAGTCTCTTCATTTTTATGTAACTCCTTATCTTTTAATGACATCTTTTAAAGAACTGACTCTTTAACATCCATAACTTGAGGACAAGTTATGGAGTCATAATACTATTTAATGAAAAAGACTCTTCACTTTTATGTAACCTATGACACTTTTATGAGTTTTAAGATTCATAAATATGACTTTTCATATAACTTGAAGACAAGTTACAAAACCATATTTTATGAACTAACTCTAGATTAATTTGGATTAAAAACAACTAAAACACATTTTTTTCATTAATCTAAACTAACTCATAAATCAAGGAAACACAAAAAACTTTTGGTAATCCATAACTTGAGGACAGGTTATGGAGTCCATACAATTTCATTGAGATCAAGAATTATACTAACAAACAATTTGCACATAATTCCTATGATCTACCAAAACTCATAAGCATGAACATTCATAATCAACAATTTTTCAAGAATCACATAAACATATATAAAACTTGAAACTTTGATTATAGCATTGAAATTGGTTTAACATAATCATTACCACATTAAAAACAGGTTTTATAAGACCAAAACAATCAAAGGTAATGATTCTAGACCAATTCCAGCACCAAAACTCGAAGATATGATGTTTGGGGGTCCAACTCGTCGAGTGCACGAACCAACTCGGCGAGTTGGATGCATTTTGTCTTGGACTCGTCGAGTGCCTTAATGGACTCGTCGAGTCCCCTGTTCAGACAGCACAAAACTTCGATTTTTAAGCAGTTTGCATCAAGTATAAGTGAAAACAAGCCTAGGCTCTGATACCATTGTTGGGTTTTGAGCATTTTAACACTCCTATGGTGTACATGCAACCCTAAATACCTTGGATCTATGTTTTCTCTATTATACATGCAAATATCAATTTCCAAGGTATTGTTCTAACTAGCATAATATAAAGTACATATAATATAAAATCTGGTAGAATTACATACCTCTTGTTTGGTGCTTGATTCCATGGAGCTCAAGAGCCTAGTGCCCCAAGTGTGACACCTCAAATGGTTCACACAACATCATATGCACTTGGAATAACTTAGAGAGAAATCATCACTTCATGAAATCGGTTTGCCCTCCACACATAGACTCAGTGGTCGATTTTGACAAGAATGATATGTTTATATAGTGTGACACTATTAGGGTAAACCCTAATTGTCATGGCTTTCCATTTCCTAGGATCCATGGGTTCAAATACACCATGGAGCATCCATGGAGCATCCTAATGGGTTTTAGCCCAACTTGACAATCCATGAAGCATTAACCCACCATATAAGTATGGATGATTTACACAATCAACCCGTATATTTAATTAGTCTTCTTTTGATCACTTAATTAATTCTAGATTAATTCTTGATCAATACTAATTAAATAATCTTATTAATATATTAGAACTTATAATATATTAATAAACCTTAAGTGTTATTTCTCTCATTTTAGTCTATCCAAATGCACGATGCCATGCAACCCAAGTGGACCATGCCGGGTCGGGTCAAGTATATACCAATTATAGTTATGGACTTAGACACTAATCCAACAGATGTGACAACCCGGAAAAATTTTGATTTTTAAGCCCAGTCAATCAACTCAAATGAGTGCCAAACTCATTAATACTGAGTCTAGCCCTGTTAAAGGTCTTTCTAAGGAGTTTAGGCCTAGTACACTTAAGGAATAAGTGTTGGAATTTATCTGCTAAAGGCCAGGGTACAAGAATCAAGCCCTAAACTCCATCAAATGGAGTTTACGACCGTACACATGGAGTTTACGGCCGTAAACTCATGTAGGCCGTAAACTCCTCCATATAAGTTCATTTCCTTCACTTTTCTTCATTCTTTCACTTTCCCTTTAAGAACACATGAGTTTTCTCTCAAGTATCATCCCGATCTTCATGCTTGATCTTCAAAAATCATAAGTGTTCTTTCTCTAGTTTGTTGATAATCCTTCTTAACTAGCTTCATCCTCATGATTCATCCATAAAAATCATGTTTTCTTAGATCTTCAAGTTTCACCAAGAACACACACTAGTGTTCGTGGCCAATATCAACCATTTCAAGCTTCTAGATTGTAAGTACACTTCCCTATACTTCATTTCTAGTTAGTATCCATGCTTAGAGACTTGGAAACATCAAGAACACAAGATCAAAGGGAGTTTACGGCTGTAAACTTTCAAGACCGTAAACCCCTTTTTGGTGGCCATTAGGGCCATAAACCCTATAGGATGCAAGGCAAGTGACCCAGAACCCTTCCTTGATGTTTGAAGGACCTTAAACTTCACTCAAGATCTTAATGACCATGAGTTTATGGCCGTAAACTCCTTTGGGCCGTAAACTCATCAAAAGCCTCATTTGAGGTGGTCTTCTTCATACAAGTGTAGAGCAAAAGTCCCTAAAGTTTCCCTTGTCTTCAAACTTGCACTTCGCCATGTTTGACCATGAGTTTAAGGCCGTAAACTCCCTTGGGTCGTAAACTCATGACCGTAAACACATGTTAGTGCCATTTCACTTTCCTTTCATGAATCACATGTGATTCCAACACTTGATGAAGGTGCTTCCTAGTCCCGGAAGGTGTTTCCTTTCATATAGTTGTTTATAAACACTATATTCATGTCAATATGCATCCTTATATGTTATTTAGGACTTATTGTGTCTCAGGACTTCATTCGTGGAACTTCTCATCCTTACACGCATACCCGTTTGAATCACCCACATCAGGTGAGTTCATACCCCGAAATGAATCTTTTAACTGTTTTAACTGTTTTAAGGGGGGGAATACAAGTTGAACACAATGATAATTATGTAAATGTTTGTTATAAACATCTTTCAAAATGTTACTTATGTCATTTATAAGTCGTCAAAACATTTCAAAACTCTTTTAAAGTTATGTTACTTTCTAGTTATACAAAACTTTGTTTTTAAAGTACAAACATAACTTAGTAGATAAATGAGTCTTTCCAGTAACAGTCCAAGTAGAACATTAGTAAGCTATAATAGGTATAGTTTAGGAGAATGCTATTCATTACTTCTAGTACAATGAAGCACACAAAGAGTCAATACCATACAGAACAGATAGTGAAGAGAATCAAAAAATACCATACAGAGAGAACACATAATTACTAGAAACAAACAGAACGTACAAGATACAGTACAAAACAAACAAGTTAGGTTGCTATAGCATGAGAACACACATACAGGATCTAATTATACCAATGAATCACTAACTCATTGTTTTAAACAAAAGGTGATAGTTATATTGGGTATACATGATCATATACTTTAATGTGAATTACATGGCTTGCAAGAATTTGCAGAGGTCGTATTTAGTTCCCCTAATCTCCTGACAGGGAGAGCGTATAGTAAGGGTTCTAGCCTTCACATTATAACCGTAATAAAAAAAATATGTTTTTAGGTTATTAGTACATCCGCATGTCATTATAAACGACAACTGTGTACTTACACTTCCCTTTCTTTCATAAAGTGACGGTACCACTTGAAAGTCCAACCCAAACTATTTTCGAGTCAAGATAGTTATAAACTAGGGAAAATATACATTCTTACAAATGACAAACGGAACAGTCGAGTCTAGCACATAACCGAAGATGCCTTGGTAGAAGGATACGAGTAAAAGATAGCACCATAATGCTAGTCTTATGATTCCTTAATGTATACATAACAGGATATATATATATATATATATATATATATATATATATATATATATATATATATATATATATATATACCAATAGGGTCCGACAGGTAATAGGATGTGTGCTCTCTGCTTCATTTCCTTTTCCTTGTTTGGTTGTGGGCTTGGAACGAATTCACCCAATCTATTTTCTACCCGATTCTATATATATATATGTATGCTTAGTATACATTGAGTCATCATAAGGGTACCAGGTATGGGGCAGGTTATAGGACACAGAGTCAAAGCGCATTTTTTATAGTACAAAACACACTTTCAGTACTTTTGGTACACAAAACTAGAAACTTCCCGGTAAAGGGTTTAACCCATTTTATTAAACCGGTACAATTTAAAAGACCTTATATGAGTAACTCTATAATACCTTAGTTTATACACCATGTTTATGTATAAAACTAATACACAATAGGTAGTTGGATGTATGCTTTCCGCCTTACTTCCTGTTCCTCGTTTGGTTGTGGAATTAGGGCAGATTCGCTCAATTAACTTTCTATCCGATATTAGATTATATATAGCTGTATAAACTAAGCTATTATAAAAGTAGTCACTATGGTCACTATTTTATTATAAGAAATAAGGGTTTTCTTAAAGAACTTCTTCATTAGATATAAAGGAAACATTACAATTAACTCCATGAGTAACAAGTGATTACACCAGGGTTATATATGACGACGATCTAACAACCAATGGAATGTGTGCTATCCGCCTTAATTCATGTTCCTTGTTTGGTTGTGAGCTTAGGGCAGATGCACACAATCGATTGTTTGTTTACTCTGAGTCTTATATAACTTGTACCCACTTAGTAGGAAATATATGATTTTCTAGAGGAACAGGCGAACGTTTCCAAAACAGAACTTACAACTTACAACATTTTACAACTACATGTTACAACTACATTTTCAACACCATTTTACATCTACATTTTCAACAACACTTTACAACTTACTTACATCACTAAACTCTTATGAACTCACCAGCTTAATTGCTGACCAACTCTTTCAAATAACTTGTACTCTCAGGAGACTATTAGACAGGTGCTCATGCTGGGGATTCAGAAGATGAAGCATTATAGCTTCAAGTCTTGTTTTCTTATTTGTATATGAATTCTATGTTTTGTGAACACACACATTGTAAACACTTTCTTTCGAAATGAAATGGTTGCTCATTACTTGCTTACCATATACATATCTCGTGATACTAAACATGACGTCCTCCACCCCAGAATGATTCTGCCGTTCCGGTTTTGGGGTGTGACATTGTTGTTGTTGTTGTTGTTGTTGTCGTTGTTGTTGTCGTTGTCGTTGGCGTTGGCTTTGGCGTTGGCGTTGGCCTTGGCGTTGGCGTTGGCGTTGGCGTTGTCGTTGGCGTTGGCGTTGGCGTTGGCGTTGGCGTTGGCGTTGGCGTTGTCGTTATCGTTGTCGTTGTCGATGTCGTTTTCGTTGTCGTTGTCATTGTCGTTGTCGTTGTCGTTGTCGTTGTCGTTGTCGTTGGCGTTGGCATTGGCGTTGGCGTTGTCGTTGGTGTTGTCGGTGGTGTTGGTGTTGGCGTTGGCGTTGGCGTTGGCGTTGGCGTTGGCGTTGTCGTTGTCGTTGTCGTTGTCGTTGTCGTTGTCGTGGTTGTTGTCGTGGTCGTTGTCGTGGTCGTTGTCGTGGTCGTTTTCATTGTCGTTGTCGGTGTCGTTGTCATTGTCGTTGGCGTTGTCGTTGGTGTTGGCGTCCGCGTTGGCAACGCGTTGGCGTTGGCGTTGTCGTTGTCGTTGTCGTTGTCGTTGGCGTTGTCGTTGGCGTTGGCGTTGGCGTTGTCGTTGTCGTTGTCGTTGTCGTTGTCATTGTCGTTGGCGTTGGCGTTGGCGTTGGCGTTGGCGTTGGCGTTGTCATTGGCGTTGTTGTTGGCGTTGTCGTTGGCATTGTCGTTGGCATTGGCGTTGGCGTTGGTGTTGTCGTTGTCGTTGTCGTTGTCGTTGTCGTTGTCGTTGTCGTTGTCGTGGTCGTTGTCGTGGTCGTTGTCGTTGTCGTTGTCGTTGTCGTTGTCGTTGTCGTTGGTGTTGGCGTTGGCGTTGGCGTTGGCGTTGTCGTTGTCGTTGTCGTTGTCGTTATGGTGGTAGTTGCATTTGTTACACTGCATCTCTCTGCACTCGCCATTGTGGTGGTAGTTGCATTTGTTACATTTTAGTAACATTCCGGAGTAAGGCTTGGTAGTAGTTTGCACGGATGAGGCTGAAGCAGCTGGTGCCGGTGCAACTTGAGCGGTAGCAGCGTGGACTGCAACAATTTGCTGGTTTTTAGAGGATCCCTGGTTCTGTCGTCCCTTTCGCTTGTTTTCCCAATTCTTCTTGTTATTCCCTTCCTTCTTGATCTCATCCTAACCAGTTTTGGTACCTTTCTTGTTGCCATGATCGTAAAGCTTCTGAGCTAGTCTTTTCGCAATGTCAAAAGTCTTAGGGTTTGCTAGAAGTGATCATACCCGGGAACAGAAGTGCTAACTCACTGAGTCTTGAGATGTAAGCCTCGATGTCTGAGTTTTGTACTGTGAGGTTCCATAATTCCTGCTCTAATTTCTGGACTTCCCTATGGGGACAGTACTCTGCCATCAACATCTCTTTGAGGTCGTCCCACGGCATAGCATTTGCCACTTGGAGTGTCATGGCTTCAAGGTGACCATTCCACCACGATAGTGCTTGGTCGACAAACGTGCAAGCTGCAAATTTCACCTTACTCGCCTCAGGACATTCGTATATTACAAAGACTGACTCCGTCTTTTCAATCCAACGCTTCAAAGTTATTACACCACCAGTTCCATTGAATGTTCGAGGTTTGGCATTTGCGAAGTCTTTGTAGGTGCAGACTTTTGCAGGTCCTTGGTTCATTCCTTGGTTTGGGCTTCCAGTTCCTTGACCGTTTCCGCCACCATTTTTCCCAGTTTTAATGTGGGCCAATGTTGCAATGAGTGCAGCCGAGACTGTTGCCTGGAAAGCAGCAGAGTTCACCTCCGGCTGTAGCGGTGGTGGTGGTGGTGCAGTCATGTTGTGAATTTTGCGATTGGATCGTCTAGGCATCTTTTGTCACAGAACAGAAGGACGATGAGTTCATTGTTATTGTCTATAGGTTGCGGTGTTTCGGTTGTGCATATAACTGAGTTCATACAATTTCATGAAATAAGGAAAATAGAACACATAACAGATAACAACATCACAATAAAAACACATAATTGATATAATATTCGTAGTACAATGCAAGAAAATTTGCCTTTGAAAAGGCATATAGTACATAGAGAAAATATATAATCCGACAACATAACGACTTTATGAGTAGTGTAGTCACTTAATCCTAAAGTCGGACCTACATACAATAGTAAATAAAAGAGAGCCATAAAATTAGTGGTGGTGGGTGGAGCTGATCCTAGTCGCGGCGGGAAGTGTCTGGTGGTGGTGCTCAGATTCCGAAGTGACGCACCAAAAGATCAGCCAGTTCACTCATCTCCTGAGTGATCTCATCTCTATCTTGTTCCGCTCGAACCGCTCTTTCTTCTAGTGCAAAAAGTTGTCGCCTGAGAGTGGCAAACTCCTCCTCTAAGGAGCGTAGCCGGTCAGTGGAGTCCTCCTGTGCACTGTGCTGATCTAGTACAATATCCAAAGGGTGGGGTTGGCTAGAAATTTCCCCAATGCCCTCAACCTCATCTGTCTCTACATCAGATCTCTCATCCTCATAATCCGTATCGTGGTATTCTTCGGGTCCGATTCCTAGGTCTCCCTCTTGAACAATTTCTGGTTCTTCTTCAACCCACCCGTGGGCCACTAGGGCTTGGTAGTAGAGGTCACCTTGCTGGAACTCATCCATGATGTCTGTGCGAGAAATGGAAATGTGAGGAATGTGTGGAAAGTGTACATATGAATTTCATATAATACCCTAAAATACTCCTATAGTATTTTATTTAGTTAGGTTTTGTTCTATAAACTTTTTGGATAATTTAGATGGTAAATTTTTAGATTCATTGCCCACCACGATCACTCCTGAACACATGTTGGTCATATTTTGAATAAATACAGTTGATCAAGTTATATTTACCCCCAATACGACTACATAACTGCCCGGGTTTAACTACGATGTTCAATTCCTCCAAAGACTTTTATTGTTATTGTAGTAATGCACACATAGGTATGTATTTTTGTTTTGTTCAGAGTATTTTAGTCCCAATGTATTTATCTTGTATGATTAGATATGCCAGTTGTGACAACCCGAAATTTTCATTTGTATAATCTCTACAGTTAAACACTTCAAATAATTAGTCAAATACATTCCAGTACATTTTGGCCGGTTTGAAGTCTGTTTGGGTGTTTTATTTTTAAATTCGTCAAACGAATAAATAAAAGGAAGTGTCGTTCTAAGTGATGTGTAACAAACAAAAACAACAACACCTTAGCTAGGTGTTTACGGCCAAACAAGAGGAGTTTGGGCCGTAAACACCATTTTCCCAAGAACTCATGCATATAGCATGAGTTTACCCACTATTTCCCTCATTTTACACTTCCCACCTCAAGAACACCAACTTTTTCTCTCAAGTATCATAAGTTCATTTCTTCAAATCCGCCAAAATGTAAGTGTTTCCTTCCTAGATTCTTTCATATAACACTTAATCTAGTGTTTATACATCATTTCATCCATGGATTCTTGATTTTTACTTAGATCTTCAAGTGTTCTTCAAAACACCAAGAACACCAAGAACACACACTAGTGTTTTTGGGTCCTAAACACTCTTACAAGTTTCATATAAGTAAGTATACTCCTCCTAGCTAGTTATTTGCTTAGTATACTTGTTAATCCATGGGAAGAACATCAAAATCCTCAAGAACATACGTGTTTACGGTCAAGGGAGATCCTTGAACCGTAAACACCACCAAGTGGTGTTTATGTGCCCCTAACACCTTCTATAGCTTGGATAAAAGACTAGAACGTTGCATGCATGAACTAGAAACACCAAAACACAAAATGGTTGAGGAACCATGAGTTTACGGCCGTAAACTCATGGGTTTACGACCGTAAACTCAAGGGTTTACGACCGTAAACTCTCAAAGGTGGTCCAAGGACCGTAAACTCCAAATAAGGTCCATTTCGAGCCCTAACCACTTCATAAGCCTTTGATTCAAACTTAGAACACTTTCTTGTGAAGTATAAGACCTTAAAACACACAAATGCACCATTACCATGAGTTTACGGCCGTAAACTCATGGGGGAAATGGTCCAGAAACCGTAAACACATATAGGGTTACCATTTGAGGAGTAAAGTCCAATGTGAGGCCATACTCTCCTTAGATACAACCCTTTAGCACTCCTAGCACTTAAATCAAAGTGTTTCTATGTCTTAAGAGGTCTTTACTTGATTAATTAGTTATTAAACAACTAATTAGATGCATTTATGCATCACTACATGTTACATAGGATCCGTGTGTGTGTTCAAGTCCTCACTTGACACCTAGCATCCTACCCGGCACTTCCATCCACTCCACTCACTGCAGGTGAGTTCATAGCCCTTAATTAACCTTTTAAATGATTTTAAATGCTTTTATGGGGGGGGGGGGAATACAAGTTGAATATTTCTAGTTATTGCTTTAATCATATGTGATTAATAACTAGAACAGACTACAAGATTTGCTTATGCTTTCAAATTACCATCAAACTTTGGATTTTCAAGTGTTTCAAACCTTTTATCAAACTCTTTAAATGCCAAAACTGTTTTCAAACTATTTTAAACTTGCTTTATTTTCAAACCGATATCTATACTAATATATTTATATAAGTAAGACTTGAAGGACTTAGGACTGATAGCTCACCTTATTTCCTGTTCCTTGTTTGGTTGTGGACTTAGGGTATTCTGTTATTTGTCCGATTGTCGTTGAATTCTTAGTTATATATCATATATATTTGTGTTGGATATAAAAGTCTTCACTTCAGTTCACCTTGTGTATCAAATGCATGCAACCAACATTACTATTTAACTATAATAGGTATAGTTAAGGATTATTACTCATTACTACTATTACAATGACGCCTACCAGAGTCAGTACAGTTATGAGTCAATACATGCTAAATACTATACAAAGAGAATACTATATACTATACAAGGGAACACTCTATACATTATACCAGAAAATACATTATATAATATACAAGAGAATATACTATAATTAGAATGTGACATACTACTTCTCGATACGACACTTCACAGTGGTATCACCATGTAACCAGAGTCTCCTGTAGGGAGAGCGGGCATTGTGTGTATAGATCTATACGGGACAGACACTCCCACATCCCGACTGCTAGCTACAGTCCCAGCCGAAAGGCCAAGGGGTGACAAAATGTCACATTACTACATATGAATCGGAGGGTCATCAGTTATTCGATCGTCAATCAGCATGGTTACATACGAGTTCACATTCAATCCTTTAATTACACATTAAGAATTAAAGGCCAAGCAGGCTCCCCGAGGTGTATTGTACATTTAATACTACCTGGAGTCTGCATTTTATTTCATTTAGCCGGCAGTGCCACTGCTGGGGTAAAATCTTATTTTTCCCAATTACTTTACATGAATAAAGTCTAAAACTATATTTTCTTACTGATAGTTTCACTGGGGAAAACTTTTACATTTTCAAAGGATCAAACATGCAAACAAATGAGTCTTGGTAGAAGACTACTTTTACTGGAAAATATAGGATTTTCTAGGGAGTATACTATTGTCAAACATTGATATCAGCTATTATACTACATCGTTGTAAACATTTTTATACAAGCAAAGACACTAAATACTTATGAACTCACCAGCTTTATGCTGATAAACTCTTTTCAAAATAACTTGTATTCTCAGGTCATCAGTAGACAGGTACAGATGCAGCTTTTGAGAAGATGGAGCACATACAAGACTCCTCTTTTATTTTGATTATATTTTTGGTGTCTTACAAACTATACAGAACACGCTTGTATTACAATTATTATATTAAAGCAATGGATGTTGATGCTTGTCTTTACTATTATGCATTGTTATGATACTAACATGACGTCCTCCACCCCAGAACGTATTCCGCCGTTCCGGTTTTGGGATGTGACAGATTGGTATCAGAGCACTGTTTATAGTGAATCAAGTATATCAACCCATAAAAGATATATGAACTATAAACACATCGGGATTAAAACACTCTAACCAAGAATATATACTTTTAAATAATAAAATATTTAACTAAGTATATATATATACACCTATTCGTACCAAGGTTAGTATCATACTAGAACATAACAAAAGTATTACGATTGTTGAACAGCACAATTAGGCTTAGAGACATATGGTCAAACCTGAGGGGATATAGCCTGATCAACTATATTTTCTGAGGAGTGACTAGCATGTGCCTAAGAACGATCGTGGTGTTACCACAAGTCTAAAAAGTTACCCATACTACTACAAGAGCATTAGAACAAGAATACTATAGGAGTATTTTGTATTACTATGAATTACATATGTGAGAACTAAAAAGGTCGTTACTAGTAGGACAATAGTTGCTAAGTGGGTACACCAAGGTTACATGTGACTAAGGCGCTATAGACTTAGAATCTGTGATCTTTTCTTTACTTCCTGTTCCGTGTTTGGTTGGGGATTTAGAGTTAGGGTCACTTATTCGAAGGTCTATCCTGTTTCGGTTGCATGTAATTGGTATGCACTATGCAAGTATTGAATCAACTAATAATGATCATCTTATAAGTATCTTAGATTAGTACGTCTATTAACTATTCTTTCCCCATTCTCGCGTAGATAGCATGGCCGGCTTTCATCTCCCTGGCAATCCATAATATCCAAACCAAGGCATTGGAGGATGGCTTGATGATGAGCCGGAAGATGATCACCCAATCCCTTTGGATGATCACCTCGCAGAAGGCTTTTCAGATGGCTCCGACTCCGAACCAGAAGTCAACAACCTACCCCCAGTAGCTCCAAACCCCAACCCCCGTCCGACATTTCAAGGTCCCACTCCCATGTGGGCAACAACCTTGAACCAATGGAGTGATGAGCAGGGTCAGCCGTTACCTTTCAATGGAGACCGAAGCTTCTACAACATAAGCGAGGGAAGTTCAGCTGACCGGGTCCTACCCATCATGGTCCATAGGATTGATCGGAACGTCGAGCAAGGTCATGCAGCCATCGGCAGAGTAGTAGAGATTGATGCCAACTCTAACCTTAACACGGTCCGCATTCGCCAACTTGAAGTGACTGTGGATAGGACTAGGAGGACCAATGAGGCTCTGCAGCAACAATTAGCTGCATCCCGGGCCGAAGTCATGGAACTCCGAGTGCGTCAGAGAGCGCATGAGCGACATCTTCAGGAAGTTGTACGTCAACTGGCAGACCTAAGGGTTCGTCCGAGAGACACCCGTCGCCGGTAGAAGATGTCAACTCGTCTTTACTTTTGAATTAAGGAATAGCCATTCTTTCCTATGCTCTAGAGAGCACTTGTTTGTAAAATATTCCTAACTTTTAAAAGTACTCTAGCTAGACTTTTAAACTGCCAACATTTTCCCTTGATGGTTTGATGTCAGACCTACTATTAGGTCAACTTTCCAGAACTCATTTTACATCAGTAATACCAGTAATATTGGCAGATATCTAATCTATTAGAAAGTTCTTACTCTTGTGTTTCCCTACTCTATTGTTATGTCACTACCTAACAGTTGGACTATGGCGATTTAGTCCATGAAACACTCTCATTGTACTTACAATTGATTCTTACGGTTGTCATCGTTTCTATAAACTTGCAGTAAAAGATGCCGCCTCACAAGCGTCCGACCAGAAACACGCTTGCAAGTCAAACTCCACCACCACCACCTCCTCCGAAGTTCGATGCGGTGATGTTTCAAGCAGCTGTGACTGCAGCTGTGACCACAGCTATGGCCCAAATAAATTCTGGTGACGCAAGTGGAGCTGGAACGGGCACCAACTCTAGACATGGTGAAATCCACCCACGTACACAGGGGTGTACCTATAAGGATTTCATGAACTGCAAACCAACATTCTTCAATGGGACCGGAGGGATCATTGCACTGTCCCAATGGATCGAAAGAACTGAAGCCATCTTCGAGATGTGCTCATGCCCCGAAGAAAGCAAGATAAAGTTCGCTGCTTGCACCTTCACTGAAAGGGCCCTGACATGGTGGAATGGCCATGTCAAATCACTCTCTTTGGTAATAGCCAACGCCATGGGCTGGGACACACTGAAAGACCTTCTGACAAGGGAGTACTGCCCTAGGGGCGAAATCCAGAAACTCAAGGAGGAACTTTGGAACCTCAAGATGAAGGGGACCGACATAGTGGCTTATACAGCCAGGTTCTGCGACCTGGTGACTCTATGTCCTAACATGGTCCCCACCGAAGGCAAGAAAATTGAAAGATACATCTGGGGTTTAGTGCCCCCGTATCGAGGGAACGTCCTAACATCACACCCTACGACCTTTAGCAGTGCCAAGGAATTGGCCCAAAGGTTGATTGATCATGAAGTTCCTTACACTCCATCAGCAACCACAACGGTTGCCACTGCACCGACCAAGACATCCGACAACAAAAGGAAGCGGTGGGACCGAAAGAAGGGTAAATCAGCCCAATCCTCTTCAAAGAACCAACAAACGGTGGTTGTCCATGCTGCCACTACTCCTGCTGCCCCTGTACCAGCCAAAACATATGCAGGGAGTCTACCCAAGTGCACCAAGTGCTCTTTCCATCACAACGGTCCCTGCCGGGAAATGCACTGCACTAACTGTGACCGGAAGGGCCATACCGCCCGGTTTTACCGAACACCACCCAAACCCATTTCCCAGGTCCCCAGTTCGGGAGTAAGCCAGGCCTGCTACGGCTGTGGCGAGGTAGGACATTTCAAAAGAAACTGTCCAAAGGCTGGGAATGCGGGAGGAGCGGGCAGACTACTTGCTATTGGCCACAATGAAGCAGTAGCAGATCCCACAGTAGTCACAGGTACGTTCCTTCTCGATAACTCTTATGTTTGTATCCTATTTGATAGTGGGGCAGAGAGGAGTTTCGTAAACCAAAACTTTAAACACTTACTTAAACAATCACCGCAACCACTAAAAGAAACCTTCGTCGTAGAAATGGCTAACGGAAAGACAGAGAGTTCTAACGAAATCTACATAGGTTGTACCCTCACACTAGATAACCATTCGTTTCCAATCGACCTCATACCAGTAGCAATCAAGAGCTTCGATGTCATTGTGAGCATGGACTGGTTGAGTCTCAATCGTACCGATATTCTGTGTTTCGACAAAGCAATCCATCTGAACCTACCAAATAACGAAACCTTGTTGATCTACGGAGACAAACCCAATACGAGCCTTCGTATCATCTCAAGTATTCAAGCCCAGAAACATTTGTGTAAGGAATATCGCGCGTTCCTTGCACACATCGTTGACACGAGCCAGAAAACAAAAGACCTGAAAGACTTCCCCGTGGTGCGTGACTTCCCCGACGTCTTTCCAGAAGAGCTACCGGGATTGCCTCCCCAACGTCAAGTCGAGTTCCGAATCGACTTAATCCCAGGAGCCACCCTCGTAGCCAAATCGCCCTATCGTCTAGCGCCTGCTGAGATGCAAGAACTGTCCGGTCAACTTAACGAGCTGCTCAGCAAGGGCTTAATAAGACCGAGCTTCTCACCCTGGGGAGCACCAGTCTTGTTCGTGAAGAAGAAAGACGAATCGTTCCGTATGTGCATCGATTACAGGGAACTCAACAAACTTACGATCAAAAATTGTTACCCTCTTTCTCGCATAGACGATTTATTTGACCAACTGCAAGGGGCGAGTTACTTTTCCAAGATTGATCTGAGGTCCGGGAATCACCAGTTGCGAGTGCTTGAGGAGGATGTTCCGAAGACAGCCTTCCGAACTCGTTACGGACACTACGAGTTCGTAGTAATGTCGTTCGGACTAACCAATGCGCCCGCAGTATTCATGGACTTGATGAATAGGGTATGCCGTCCTTACTTGGATCAGTTCGTCATCGTCTTCATTGATGACATACTTATCTACTCTCGAAGTAAGGAAGAGCATAGCAATCATCTACGACAAGTCCTGGAATCCTTACGATCGGAGAAGCTATACGCGAAGTTCTCTAAGTGCGAATTTTGGATCCGAAGAGTCGAATTCTTAGGGCATGTGGTGAGCGAAGAAGGAATCCACGTGGACCCTTCAAAAATTAAAGCCATTGAGAACTGGTCAGCACCAAAGACGCCTACAGAAATTCGTCAATTTCTAGGCCTCGCTGGCTACTACCGCAGGTTCATTCAAAACTTCTCTTGAATCGCGAAACCCCTGACTATATTGACCCAGAAAGGCGTGGGCTTTGACTGGGAAGAGAAACAAGAGAAGGCATTCCAAACTCTGAAGAGAGCCTTATGCACCACACCGATACTGTCCCTCCCCGAAGGGATAGAATACTTCGTGGTATACTGCGATGCATCCAACCAAGGGCTCGGCTGTGTTCTGATGCAACGAGGTAAGGTCATCGCCTACGCCTCAAGACAGCTGAAGACACACGAGGTAAACTACACCACACACGACCTCGAATTAGGAGCGGTTGTGTTCGCCCTAAAAATCTGGAGACACTATCTGTATGGTACGAAGAGCACCATCTATACCGACCACAAAAGCCTCCAACACATCTTCAACCAGAAAGAGCTCAACATGAGACAACGACGGTGGGTTGAGCTACTCAATGACTACGAATGCAAAATTCGTTATCATCCGGGTAAAGCCAACGTAGTAGCAGATGCCATAAGTCGGAAAGAATATTCTGGTCGAAGAGTCAAGTCACTAACAATGACTATCCATTCGCATCTATCCGCACAAATCAAGGAGGCTCAGCTCGAAGCTTTGAAACATGAAAATGTAGCGGGAGAATCCCTGTGAGGAATGGATAAGAACCTGGAAGCCAAGGGTGACGGAGCCTTATATCTCATGGACCGGATCTGGACACCGAAGCACGGTGGCTTCAGAGACTTGGTCATGAAGGAAGCGCACAATACTCGATATTCCGTCCACCCAGGTTCAGATAAGATGTATCTGTATCTCAAGAAGTCATACTGGTGGCCTAACATGAAAGCAGAGATTGCTACCTTCGTAAGTAAATGCCTTACTTGCGCGAAGGTCAAGGTTGAATACCAGAAACCGTCAGGTCTACTCCAACAACCGGAGATACCTGAGTGGAAGTGGGAGCGAATCACTATGGACTTCATAACCAAGTTACCCAAGACAACGGGTGGACTGGATACCATTTGGGTCATCGTCGACAGATTGACCAATTCCGCACACTTCCTACCCATCAAAGAAACCGACAGGATGGAGAAGCTCACCAGAACATACATTAGGGAGATCGTACGGCTGCATGGTGTTCTTATATCTATTATCTCAGATAGAGATAGTACATTCACTTCGAGATTCTAGTAGTCATTACAAAGCTCCCTAGGAACGAGGTTGGACATGAGTACAGCCTACCATCCACAGACCGACGGACAAAGTGAGAGGACTATCCAAACCTTGGAGGACGTGCTGCGAGCCTGTGTGATCGACTTTGGGAAGGCGTGGGATACCCACTTACCACTTTTCGAATTCTCGTACAACAACAGTTATCACACGAGCATCAAAGCTGCTCCATTCGAAGCCCTCTACGGACGGAATTGCAGATCCCCTCTGTGCTGGGCTGAGGTGGGTGACACTCAGTTAGCTAAAGGACGAGTTCCTGACAGCACTCTCACGGGTCCGGAAATCATTCGGGAAACGACAGAGAAGATCGTTCAGATTTGTGAACGATTAAAAGCCTCTAGAGACCGACAGAAAAGCTACGCAGACAAACGAAGGAAACCTTTGGAATTCCAGGTGGGAGACCGAGTCCTTTTGAACGTCTCACCCTGGAAAGGCTTGATACGCTTCAGAAAGCGTGGAAAGCTGAACCCAAGATACATAGGGCCATTTGAGAGTCTCGCTAGAATCGGCCCCGTAGCGTACAAACTCAATCTTCCCCACAAGCTTAGTAATGTACACCCTGCCTTCCACGTTTCGAACTTGAAAAAGTGCCTATCCGACGAGACTCTTGTAATCCCACTCGACGAGATCGATATCAACGAGAACCTCAACCTCGTGGAAGAACCTGTAGAGATTATGGACCGAGAGGTCAAAAGAACGAAACAAAGTCGTATCCCGATAGTGAAGGTTCGCTGGAACGCCAAGCGAGGACCTGAACTCACATGGGAGCGCGAGGATCAAATGAAACTTAAATATCCTCATCTTTTTACTTAGTTATTTCGTAATAACTTAGTTGCTTGAACTCTAATTTCGGGACGAAATTCCCTCTAACGGGGGGATGATGTGACAACCCGAAATTTTCATTTGTATAATCTCTACGGTTAAACACTTCAAATAATTAGTCAAATACATTCCAGTACATTTTGGCCGGTTTTAAGTCCGTTTGGGTGTTTTATTTTTAAATTCGTCAAACGAATAAATAAAAGGAAGTGTCGTTATGAGTGATGTGTAACAAACAAAAACAACAACACCTTAGCTAGGTGTTTACGGCCAAACAAGAGGAGTTTGGGCCGTAAACACCATTTTCCCAAGAACTCATGCATATAGCATGAGTTTACCCACTATTTCCCTCATTTTACACTTCCCACCTCAAGAACACCAACTTTTTCTCTCAAGTATCATAAGTTCATTTCTTCAAATCCGCCAAAATGTAAGTGTTTCCTTCATAGATTCGTTCATATAACACTTAATCTAGTGTTTATACATCATTTCATCCATGGATTCTTGATTTTTACTTAGATCTTCAAGTGTTCTTCAAAACACCAAGAACACACACTAGTGTTTTTGGGTCTTAAACACTCTTACAAGCTTCATATAAGTAAGTATACTCCTCCTAGCTAGTTATTTGCTTAGTATACTTGTTAATCCATGGGAAGAACATCAAAATCCTCAAGAACATACGTGTTTACGGTCAAGGGAGATCCTTGAACCGTAAACACCACCAAGTGGTGTTTATGTTCCCCTAACACCTTCTATAGCTTGGATAAAAGACTAGAACCTTGCATGCATGAACTAGAAACACCAAAACACGAAATGGTTGAGGAACCATGAGTTTACGGCCGTAAACTCATGGGTTTACGACCGTAAACTCAAGGGTTTACGACCGTAAACTCTCAATGGTGGTCCAAGGACCGTAAACTCCAAAGAAGGTCCATTTCGAGCCCTAACCACTTCCTAAGCCTTTGATACAAACTTAGAACACTTTCTTGTGAAGTATAAGACCTTAAAACACACAAATGCACCATTACCATGAGTTTACGGCCGTAAACTCATGGGGGAAATGGTCCAGAAACCGTAAACACATATAGGGTTACCATTTGAGGAGTAAACTCCAATGTGAGGCCATACTTTCCTTAGATACAACCCTTTAGCACTCCTAGCACTTAAAACAAAGTGTTTCTATGTTTTAGGAGGTCTTTACTTGATTAATTAGTTATTAAACAACTAATTAGATGCATTTATGCATCACTACATGTTACATAGGATCCATGTGTGTGTTCAAGTCCTCACTTGACACCTAGCATCCTACCCGGCACTTCCATCCACTCCACTCACTGCAGGTGAGTTCATACCCCTTAATTAACCTTTTAAATGATTTTAAATGCTTTTATGGGAGGGGGGAATACAAGTTGAATATTTCTAGTTATTGCTTTAATCATATGTAATTAATAACTAGAACAGACTACAAGATTTGTTTCTGCTTTCAAATTACCATCAAACTTTGGATTTTCAAGTGTTTCAAACCTTTTATCAAACTCTTTAAATGCCAAAAATGTTTTCAAACTATTTTAAACTTGCTTTATTTTCAAACCCATATCTATACTAATATATTTATATAAGTAAGACTTGAAGGACTTAGGACTGATAGCTCACCTTATTTCCTGTTCCTTGTTTGGTTGTGGACTTAGGGTATTCTGTTATTTGTCCGATTGTCGTTGAATTCTTAGTTATATATCATATATATTTGTGTTGGATATAAAAGTCTTCACTTTAGTTCAGTACCTTGTGTATCAAAGGCATGCAACTAACATTACTATTTAACTATAATAGGTATAGTTAAGGATTATTACTCATTACTACTATTACAATGACGCCTACCAGAGTCAGTACAGTTATGAGTCAATACATGCTAAATACTATACAAAGAGAATACTATATACTATACAAAGGAACACTCTATACATTATACCAGAAAATACATTATACAATATACAAGAGAATATACTATAATTAGAATGTGACATACTACTTCTCGATACGACACTTCACAGTGGTATCACCGTGTAACCAGAGTTTCCTGGAGGGAGAGCGGGCATTATGTGTATAGACCTATATGGGACAGACACTCCCACATCCCGACTGCTAGCTACAGTCCCAGCCGAAAGGCCAAGGGGTGACAAAATGTCACATTACTACATATGAATCGGAGGGTCATCAGTTATTCGATCGTCAATCAGCATGGTTACATACGAGTTCACATTCAAACCTTTAATTACACATTAAGAATTAAAGGCCAAGCAGGCTCCCCGAGGTGTATTGTACATTTAATACTACCTGGAGTCTGCATTTTATTTCATTTAGCCGGCAGTGCCACTGCTGGGGTAAAATCTTATTTTTCCCAATTACTTTACATGAATAAAGTCTAAAACTATATTTTCTTACTGATAGTTTCACTGGGGAAAACTTTTACATTTTCAAAGGATCAAACATGCAAACAAATGGGTCTTGGTAGAAGACTACTTTTACTGGAAAATATAGGATTTTCTAGGGAGTATACTATTGTCAAACATTGATATCAGCTGTTATACTACATCGTTGTAAACATTTTTATACAAGCAAAGACACTAAATACTTATGAACTCACCAGCTTTATGCTGATAAACTCTTTTCAAAATAACTTGTATTCTCAGGTCATCAGTAGACAGGTACAGATGCAGCTTTTGAGAAGATGGAGCACATACAAGACTCCTCTTTTATTTTGATTATATTTTTGGTGTCTTACAAACTATACAGAACACGCTTGTATTACAATTATTATATTAATGCAATGGATGTTGATGCTTGTCTTTACTATTATGCATTGTTATGATACTGTACATGACGTCCTCCACCCCAGAACGTATTCCTCCGTTCCGGTTTTGGGGTGTGACACCAGTTCACTATAAACATTGCTCTGATACCAATCTGTCACACCCCCGAACCAGAACGGCGGAAACGTTCGCGGGCTGGGTGACTTAATCTTGTAATATCATCACAGTATATATAATTGAATCAAGACAAAGTCATCATCACAAATACAATAATACAACATACTGGGTTTACATCATTGTATTTGTTCACAAAAGTTACATCCCAAAATAATAAGTGTATGATGGAAACAAAATACAACAAATTCCCACATGTTCTTGAAGTCTAACCTGCTTAACGTGTTCCTGAGAATACATGTTATTTTGAAAACGTCAACATATATAATGTTGGTGAGTTCATAAGCATGTTCGTATGAAAAGTCTTGTAACGTTTGTAAACACCATAAAATCCGATATTTTCTTGTCATAATGGTTTGAGAGTTTTGTTTCAAATCTAGTATTAAAGCATATGTGTTCCGTTTTCGAAAAATGTATAAGGAAAGAGAGTTCCTGGAAAATCCGATATTTTCTGTTATAAGTAAAATGTAATCTATAATGAATGTTTCCCAAAAAATTCATTATTTTCTGCTTGTAAAAGTATTGTGGTCTTAAAAGCCTAAGACCAAAAAAAATAGTATATGTATGATTTCGTATTAACAGAGATGCATATGTATTCCGTAAATTTACAATGTTTGTTAATCTCTATGTGAGTCGTTATAACCATGCTTGATATGACTGTTCTGCCTGTCATGACATTCTTCAGGCGTCGCTTGTTTAAGGTAAGACGTTTGCCACCCTAGACTGGCCTAGTCTAGCTTTAGCGAAAACCTCAGGTGTGGGATGTCAACCCCGTATAGATCTATACACAAACTCTCGCTCTCCCTCCAGGAGACTCTGGTTATAACTACAAGACTTATGGTGTACGCTAGGTAGGTACAAATGAAGACGTGTCTCACAAGAGCCTTAACTAATTTACGCGAGTATTGTATCACACTATTTTACTTTTTAGATTGTGTTTCGAGTATGTATGAAGACAACAAGGCCTAAAGAGTATGTAAAGGGATGTATGGGGTCCAATAAGCATGAAATTTGTATACAAGGTCCGTCGAGCATGTAAATGGGTCAACAAGGCCCAAAAAACATGTAAAGAGTATACAGGACCTATCATGCATGTAAATGGGTCAATAAGGCCCAATAAACATGAAATGTGTATACAAGGTCCGTCGAGCATGTAAATGGGTAAACCAGGCCCAATAACCATGTGAAGAGTATACAGGACCTATCAAGCATATAAATGGGTCAACAAGGTCCAATAAACATGTAAATGGGTCACTAAGGCCCAATAAACATGTAAAGGGTATAGAAGGCCTAAATAGAAGTGGAAATGACGTAATTAGCCCATTTGTTGTTATAATGCATTGTTTTAGCTCCATTACTTATCAAAATGACATAAAAGAACCACTTTTTATTGAAAATGACATTCTTGGCCCATTAGACCGAGAATTTACATTATAGGTCCATTTTTGATAAAAATGACACATTAGGCCCATTAAGACCGAAAGTTTACATTTAAAGGCCCATTTTGATAAAAAAAATGACTTTTTAAGCCCATTTTTGATAGAAAGGACATTTTCGGCCCAATTTTGATAGAATTGACATTTTTAGCCCATTTAGCCGAGAATTTACATTTTAGGTCCATTTTAACCTTATTTTTCATTAAAAGTCTTCTTTTGTGAAAAATGACATTTTTGGACCCATAAAACTGTATATGTACAAATAAGGCCCATAAAACTTAATATTTTCAAATTAGGCCCATAAATTCGTATATTTTCAAATAAGGCCCATAAAAACCGTAATTTGGAAATTTAGCCCAATAAAACCATAGGTCGACAATTTAGGCCCAATAAAACCGAAAAATCATCAACTTGAGTCCATTAAACCGAAAATGACTCCAGAGTCCATCTTGTTTATCTTTATGGGTGATAAGTTTATCATAAAAAATGAAGTTAAACTTCTTGAATAGATTTAACTTACCAAGAATGTGAGTTGGAAGATCCTTCTTGAGCACACACACACACTCACGGAAATTAGGAGGTAAGGATGGGATAAATTTTTAGATATTCTTTGATAGGAATTATGGAGTGTTTGTAGTTTGGATGGAGAGGGGAGAGTGGTATGCTATCTTGGCCGAGAATTTTTAAGGAAAGAAGAGAGAGGATTAAATGGGTAATACATGAACGTTTGATCTTAGAGATATGGAGGATAATTGCTTGGAATACCATTAAACAATAGTGAGGTGTCAAGTTATTAGGTTAATCTCATTTCTCTCTCTCTTTTTTTAATATATATCCGAGAATTAGGGAAGCAAAAGAGAGAAAAGAAATATTGGGCTTGAATTTTAATAGCAACCGAAAATGTATGGCCCAATAAGGAAATTTCCGGCCCATTAGGTCCACATACAAGTTTTCGGCCCAAAAGAGTAAAAGGAATGGGTTTTCGGCCCATATAATTAAAGAAGATGGTTTTCGGCCCAAAAGGACCCATGATGAGTCTTATGGCCCAAAAAGCTATTGCTTATTAAATGTGGGTCCAACTAGGGCCCAAATGAGGTTTCTTAGCCCAAAGGAATCAATTTGAGGGTTTATTGGTCCATTAGGCCCAATAAGAGGATCCTGGTCCAATAAACGTTTGAACCGGGAAGTTAGGGTTTCAAACCCAAGGTTGAGTGAATGTAGTTCATTGAATTAAGTTTAGGGCTTCACGTGCGAGTTTTGATTCGAATTGTTGTTTTTGAATGAATTACATGTATAACATAGTACTTAGGGTTACAAGAATTCACCAAAAAGTAATTACACACGGACAAAATTTCCTAGCCTAAAATGCAAGTTATGACAATTCATCCTTTTGGTAAGTTGTTATCAAACTCAAGTTTTTTTGTTTTCAATCTATGCTAAGATCATTCATCATACAACACCATTTCGTGTTTTGTTTCCTAGAACTCCCTTAGATTCTAAAATCTTTTCGAAGTAACAAGCTAGGACCGAAAGCTCCCTTCCTCTTCCACTTCACAACCGAGAAAACTCTAGGTGAGCTTCATACCCCTTGTTTTCGTGATTTACTATCTTTTGGGGGACAATACAAGCTTGTTTTGTGTTTAATCTTGGTATTTATGCATGCATGTGTATATTTTTCATGATATGTTATGAAACTATGTTAAACACTCGTAAACTTGAAATATATTACAAGATTTGAAGGTATTTGTAAACAAGTTACTTAATGTAACTTTCCATGATGTTTGGAAAGATTAAATATGCTAAAAGTTACTAGAAAACTAAAGAAAGTATACAAAAGGGCCATATTTGACAATAAAGATAATAATGGGCCTCTTATGATATTCTCGGTTTTAATGGACCTAGAGTGTCATTATCATAAAAAAGGGCTTTTATTTGACATTCACGGTTTTATTGGGCTAAAAATGGCATTTTTAGTAAAATTGGGCTTTGTTTGACAATTCACGGTTTTATTAGGCTAGAAATTTCATTTTTAATAAAAATGGGCTTTGTTTGACAATTCACGGTTTTATTGGGCTATAAATGTCATTTTTAATAAAAAGGGGCTTTGTTTGACAATTCACGGTTTAATTGGGCTAAAAATGTCATTTTTAATAAAAATGGGCTTTGTTTGACAATTCACGTTTTTATTGGGCTAAAAATGTCATTTTTAATAAAAATGGGCTTTTATTGTTATTCGGTACTATTGGACGAAAATGGTAATTTTGATAAAAGTTGGCCTTTTATGTCATTTTTGGTATTATTGGGCCAAAACGGTTATTTTTCTTTTTATACAAATGCACCATTTACGATATTTTTAATCAAATTGGGCCAAAAATGGATAAATTAACAAACTTGGCCCATTTTTACAAATGGGCCTTAAATGGATATCTTAGTAAAAATGGGCCAATAATGACATTTTGGATAAAATTGGGCCACTTATGCATAATTTAGTAAAAGATTGGGCCTTAAAGTTAAATACATACAAATTGGGCCTCATTTAACAAACTTTATATAAATTGGGCCTTATGTGCCAATTTTCTTCTAATTGGGCCATATATGATAATTCTATTCTAATTGGGCCTTTTATGACAAATTTTATTTTAATCGGGCCGTTAGAAAAAATTCTAATACACTCGAATCATTCATAATACTTTGGGATAACTATGAGTTATCCACGATAACATCAAATATTTTGACACTTTTGATAAAAACAATTATATTTTATCACCAATGGTTTGTAGTCAAAATACACACTCGCAACCATTATTTATAACGTTAAATAATGAGATACACCATTCGCATAAATTTAGTTAAGGCTCTTTTGAGACACTCCTTCACTCGTACCTACCTAGTGTACTTAGTAAGTCCTATAGTTATAAGCAGAGTGTCCTAGAGGGAGAGCGGGAATTTGTTTATAGATCTATACGAGGTTGACACCCTACACCTAAGCAGTTTGCTACAGCTAGACAGGTCAGTCTAGGGTGACTAATATCTTACCGAAACCAACGCCTGAAGAACGTCATGACATGCATATCAGTCACATCAAGCATAGTTATAGCCACTCACATAGAGAATAACAATAAAATAAATTTACGGAATACACATACTCTACTCATGATACAAAGTACGAACTATGCATTCATTATTTATGTTTAAACTTTCACCACTCGGGTCTGAGGGTTAAGACCACACTTTTTCATTATACAGAAAATACAAGATTTTATGGGAATCTCTCTATACACTATCAACAAGAATACACATGCTTTAATACATGATTTGAAACAAAAATCACAAACTAGGTTTTTTTACAAAAAATATAAGATTTTCTAGTGTTTATAAACTACTACAAAGCTTTTCATACAAACTTGCTTATGAACTCACCAACATTTTATATGTTGACGCTTTTTGTGACAACCGTCAAAATTCAAGTCGGTTCAAGATTTGACTAAACTTAGTTGCACCTATAGACACAACGCATACTAGACTTAGTAACTAGAAGCTAAGTTATAACCTAACAGAAACTTGGAAACAATTAGAAACAATGGATAATGTGCTTGGATTTCACATTGGTATGTGAATTCTACAACTACTTAACTGGAGTGACTATCCACATTCGGGTCATTCCTTGACTTGAACACCATTTCATGAATCATATACACACATCATGCACTTGACCTAGTAGTAGAAATTAGGTCAAAGTCTCATAGAAACTTAAGTCAAAGTTGAAGACTAGGAGTAGTATACTTGATTCCTCAATCTCGCTTGAATCTCGAAATCACTACATAGAATGCCAATAAACCGTAAAAAAATGAATTACAAACATTATTTTTTTAACAAGAAAAGAGTTTTGAAACTCTATTATAATTTGATATCTCAAATAATTCAATTTATTTTGATATCCAAATATTTATTAAATCTCAAGACCCTAAAAACCCTAAAAACTCAAATTTATAAACTTTAACACCTAAAAATCCATAAAATTTGGTATGGAATTTATAATATCAATTTAAAATAACTCAAATTAGTAAAATATAACCAAGGAGAAATAAAATTTAAGTCATTAGTATTTAACTTTATTTTCTAAGCCAAAAATCAAGGTTTTCTGAATGAAAATTAGCATAAGGTGCATATTTTATAAAAACTTGATATTTTTATAAAATAAAGTTGTATTTTATAAAATTTAAAGGAGGGAGACCCTCTCTCCATTGAAAAGTCGGATTCCTCTCTCTCTCTCTCTCTCTCTCTCTCTCCTATTCCCAACACACTCAATCAATTCCCCTCCACACTCCATTTCTCCATACTTCACTTTCTCTCTCACACTCCCTCACTTCATTTTCTCTCTATTCTCTCTTCCTCTCTCCATCAACCACGAATTTCTCCAAAAAATGGGTCATAGAACACACCTTGAACTCAAAATCTTAATCATCTTGAGGTGGTCTTGAAGGTATAATCGATTTCTACTTCACCATTCCTTCAAGTTTTACTTGTTTTTCATGGATTTTCTCCATCTTCTACTCCATTATATTGTAAAATCATGAACACTTGCACTTACTCACGATTTTGATGATAATGGTGGTAGGATTTCACCCAAAAACAACATGCATGTTGTAGATGGTGAAGTCTCATGACCTAAACCTAAGTCAAAATCAAGGAAATGCACGTTTCTACATGTTTTGGTGGAAAAACACCACATGCAACCAAAATTTTCTTTAAAAAACGAATTTTGAACATTTCAAACTCATGAATGGTCTTCAAACAAACATGCATGTGATGATCTTCAAGCTTAGATGCTAGATCATCAAAGTATGTTGTTAAAAGCTTTCAAATATGTTCATGAAGAATGTATTTCCAAATAAATATCTAAAACTCCTTTTCTGACCAAATCCGATTTTTCCTAGATTCCCATCAACAAAATAAGATGATCTATAAATATCTAGAAAATAATTCATTTATCTCGAATTATTATAATCAATGCAAGAAAATAGGGCAATAAATCATATAAACTACTTTCTGAGGTCTATCAATCCTACGTAAATTCGCGGATGACCCCTATGCTAAAAAATGACGCATCATTAAATTTCATCTAATTTTGTTACTGTTTAGTATGGTTTTGAATTTTCTTTTTGTTTAGCTCCAATAAATCATAAAACCACTTTAGAAAAGGTGAAATGGCTACCTAATAATTTTCGAGGCTTGTACTCTGTGTGGAAGACTAAGAAAAATAATTTCCGAATTTTTGATATTCCATTCCTATTTTTCCTAGATTTTGGTATTTATAATGGCCTAAAAATAGAAAAAATAGTTCTGCTCATCCAAAATTCATGAAAATTTACCAGAGCACCTTGTAGTACATTAGGATGCTACATAAAAAACGTTATGATTTTTCTCTTCTGTATACTAATTTTCTTCTATTTTCCCAAGATTAAATACACTTAAACCCACTTTTTATTAGAATAAATGCACAAAAATCATAAAATTGGGTTAAACAGTTTAGAAATCTATTTTTATATTTTTCCCAGCTTAATAATGTTTAATAACAGTAATGCAAAAAGTTTGGGTAATTTTGGAAACTGTTTTTCTATTTATTTCAATTTTTATTAAAATAAATGCACAAAAATCATAAAATTGGGTTAAACAGTTTCGAAATCCATTTTTATATTCCCAGCTTAATAATGTTTAATAATAGTAATACAAAAAGTTTGGGTAATTTTGGAAACTGTTTTCTATTTATTTCAATTTTGATTAGAATAAATGCACAAAAATCATAAAATTGGGTTAAACACTTTAGAAGACCACTTTTATATTTTTTTTAGCTCAAGTATGTCTAATGGCAGTATTATAAAAAGTTTGGGAATATTTATCATCTGGATACTATTTTTCACAAATTTATATTGTTATTAAGGCTTAAAATTTGGGAAAATAGTTAATCACATCAAAAATTCAAGAGAAAATTTCAGGAAGACCTCTACTATGTTTAGAATGAAAATACAAAGTTGGAGAATTTTTGGAAACTATTTGATAATATTTTGGCTTTTTAAGAGCTTAAAACACATTTAAATGTGTTGAAATACCCTCAATTAATATTACAAAAATCTGGAAATTAATATCCAAAATTGTCTTAATCACATGAGCTATAAAATTTCACCATTCCAGAAAAATGTTTGTAACTTAACAATATTAAATTTTGACACATTATTGACATAATTCTATTGTAGTAGTAAGTATACTAGTATTAGATTTCAATTAGAGATTCATTAGTGTGTAACATCGTTGTAGGAAAACGATAGTGGTACGAGTGGAGCGTAGTTCAAGACACCATTTGCATCATCTCAATGTATTGCGAGTATTCACGACTCCCCCTATTTTCGGTTTTTATGTTTTGGGGTGGAAAAACATGTCCAAAAAATTATTTATTGTTCGTTGTATTTAAATTGATTTGTATCAAACTTGATTGCTATATTTTGCTATATCTCTCTATGTATGTCTATGTAACACGGAACATGAGAACTTATTGTCTTAAGTCCCTTCCCTTACATATTTCTCCAACCATTAACTCTTTGAGCCAATGGTCATTACGGATAGCGCTATTAGAAATTGACAACTCCTCACTCACCCGATTGCTGGAGTGCATGATACCATATAATCTATGGAACGATAAGCATAGATCTTGATAGGGCATCAATCATAGGCTTGGTTGGGAACTCATTGTTTGCTCATACACATACAAACTTGTTATTTATTATGACAATAAACTTGTTTATTAATTATAGAAATGAACTTTGTTTCTCATTACAACAACGAACTTTGTTTATGCAAACTTAATACCCATTTTTGCAATATATTTCTATTTATGGAAACTTTGATCAAAACTTTGATTTCGATTCATGAAACCAATATTATTATTATTTTTTTTATCTATGAGTACTCACCAACTATTTTTATAGTTGACGCTCGTTTTACATGCTTTTTCAGGAATCATCGAGTAAGTGGCACTTAGGGACACTTCACTGTTAGGAGCATTCGCATGTGTTGTATTCCAATTTTCATTGTAATTTCTTTTAAAAGTTGTTGAAACCCATTGTAAATTTGTAATGATTTTTAATACTATGGTTGGTGTTTTCTTTTAACTTTTGCTATGAAACCCTTTATACTGCCACGCCTCGTGTTTCCGCTTTAGCGGGGTGTGACAGAAATGGTATCAAAGCCAAAGGTTATAGAGAATACCGGTTTTCCTCTGGAGAATCACAACTATAGCCTAAAATTTTCAAAACGTTTTTAAAATACTGAACATACTACTAGTATAACTAATTCGAGTACGCATTATTGGACTTTAATTAAGTATAGCCTGGCCAACTATGATTAATTAAGGAAACTTAATTCGAGGCTCGAAACAGGTATAGTAGAATTATGTTCAAAACGATTTTCAGCTTGAACTTTTGAAAAACAAAATTTTTCGATGTACGTACGGGCATTTCATATTATAGGCCTTCATCTAGATACACTTAGAAACTAAGTACACTTTTATAACAATGCCTTTATTTAGAAATACTCTTATCCCTTATCAAGTGTTAGGTTAACAATTTAGGTTATATCACTAGCCACTCTAGGAGCAATCCACTTAGTACTGAGAATGAGTATTCCTCGGTAGCTATTGACTTTAGATGTAAGGATAGTAGCTTGATAGACACTAGTAATAATCCTATGTTGAAACCAATACCAATTATTCCTCAATACCTCTTCATCGTCTTCGTACTAGAGTTACAACTAGGAAAAAGAGTTTCGATACCGACACAAATGATAATTGGAGCATTGCGTAAGGAGGTAGATGAGTCGCCACTAGTAATCACTTGGATACCATTGGCGAGCATTCCTGACTCGAGTCATGAGGAGACACAAAGGTTTAACCCATTGCTACTGATACGCGAGACCTTCTTTCTACGCTATGATTTAGCTCTACTTTGTTCCCACCGTGAGCTTAAAGTTAACATAGGATATACCTTTGACCTCTATAAAAGGTCGTCAACTGCATTGACACTATAAGATGTTTTTCAAACAATTTTTCTTGTCCTTTATTTTGGGGAAAAGACATCGGCACTCGCCTTATACTCGCTTGGTACTCGCCTTAGTATTTAGGTACGATCAACTACACTAATCAACTTATTCCTTACTTCTTAATCTTCCATCAAAAAGTCATTTCGCTTCATCGGTTTTATTTATCATCGATAAAATACTTTATAACCACTTAATCGAACTTATTAGACCTTTCCTAACAATTTAAGTCATATTCTCGCTAAAAATCTTTTGACAACTTGCTTTAACTTAACACTTTTCTTCAAAACTCAATTTAACCAATATTGGTTTTTACCTTGCTATTTCAATTTCATTTCAAATCCATTTCAATGGATAGATGTGCTTTTATGGGCATATAAACCATTTTAAACCTTGATTACCATTTTGGCATGTTTTTGAAAAACTTAGAAACATTTTCTTTTATAAAAGTGTTTAAATTCTATGCTATAAAACTTAGACATATGAAATTGAAGTTCATATTATGTGTAAAAGCTTCATCGGATCTTTCAAACCACTTTTGTTTTGACTCTTTTGACCACTTTCTCATTTAGGCATTGTACTTTACTTAAATGTGTTTTCTTGAAACCTAACATGATATTTTTTTTACAACTTTCTACTCCAAGCGTGATTACAAGGCATCACTAATGCGTACATTTCAAAACACACCTTATTTGTATCTTTTATTACAAATTAGTTATATAATATGTAAAACTTCTAAACTATAAAGCATTGCAAAACTTAGTGTTCCCTTTTAAATTTCCAGTGACGCACTTTCAACAATGTATAATTACTCTTCTAAATATATTTAGTCTTTACCTTATATGTTTTAACTATTATTGAACTCCATTCTAAAAAGTCAAATTGTCAAATTTTCAACTACCGTTTGTAGTGCTTCTTCTTTTTCACAAATGGAGTTTAACTTAATAAGATAACTCGCGATTTTTAGCAAACATTTTAAGACTCCCACATGTCTATTTAATCATCAACATACATCCAATATTGAAGTTTGAAATATATCTCAACCTGGTTTTAAATCTACCTATAGGTATTGTTCTTATAATTTTAACAATAACAATCATTGCCGCCGCTACCTTCCTTTTTCTTTCCCCCGAACTTTATTTCTCGCTCTCCTTCTGATTTTAGATCTCGCACGCCATAATATTAACATAATACATTGTCTAAATTTGTTTTTCTGTCTATTTTGCTTCTCTTGGTACCATGTTCGTACACATACAGACTAGAAGTCTACCCTTTCGTTTTGAGCAATTAATACGTCTATAATCGTGAGACATAATTTTGATTTAGTCAACTTTGATATATCCAGTTATGCCTTTTGTCACATACATTTTATTTTTATTATGAAATCTAGAGTAAGTAAGTAATTTGTATTTACATTTGCTATTTCGTTCTAAATTTGGAAACTTGATTTAAAATGCAATTTTCATTGTATTTTTCCATATAATTAATACACAAGATGAATACCTTTATGCTTATCATTTTTCTAAAACCAGAAGGTATATGTGAAGGATATCTTTTCTTATGTTTCTTCTTTTCTTTAAATACATCAAAAGTTTTGAATTTTACGATTATCTGTTCTCTAAATGATTGTTTTTGTAGAAACACTAAACTAAGAATGCACTATTTTCAATGATCGATATTTTTATTCATTTCTTAAAAATAGCATTCTACTTTGCAATTTTCAGTGAGTTGCTAAACTCTCAAACATGTTTTCATAAATATTCTGACTACTCTTAAATTTGTATTTTTCTTGACTTAGACAATTAGTCAATTTTACAAAAAGCATAATATCAATATTTCTATAAAAAAAATTCCCTTAATGACGACTTAAACATTTAAATTTAATTTATATTTTTATTATTTTACTACTTCGTTTGATCGCCACACATGTATCTTGATTATCTTGGAATTATTACACATTTTGATAATAGTGAGATTACTTATCGTTTCTAATCACTCAAATGGTTATCTAGACAAGGTGATTTAATTTATCATAAACTTGCATCGCCTCCATTTGTGACAATGACTCTCTAAATATATATATTCTTTGAATATTGTTTTATTATAGTAAGAGTAACCGTGGTAGTAAATATTGCTTCGGAAATCCTCGATCGTTTCGTAACTTATTTTATAGACGACACTTAAATAGCTTTTACATTCGAGAGGTACCAAAACTTCGTTGCTTACCCTTAGTGCGTATCTTTAAGAACTTACCCTCAATCGCTTCTTTTTCATTCGTGCTACCCCTTCTTATTTCATATTATATATATTTTCCATATTTAGTAGCCAACCCGGAAGTGAACAAATTGTTCTTAATCTCTTCTTTATTAGATGGCGAATTTACACTTAGTGCTAATTTAGAATGCGACTTAAGGATCAATGCGGATTTAACGCTCAGTGTAGTTGGTGCTTCATCAAAACTTATACTGCTCTCTTAATTCAGATAATATCTAACTAGATGATCTTTTTCGACTAGGTCGCCATGGTTGGATCATGATTCCATGAACCAAATTTTCCATACTCTAGACGAAAGAACTCGAATTAAGGAAACATTATTTTGATTTTAGCTAAAGAATTGGGCTCTTCTCTTAAGGAATTAACCCAAATAATCAAAGAGCTTTTCAAGTCACCACCTCTCCAGCTATACGACTGTATTCGGCTAAGTTCTAATAGAATACGTCACGAATTAAATTTCGGGACGAAATTCATTCAACCGGGGGAGACTGTGACAACCGTCAAAATTTGAGTCGGTTCTAGATTTGACTAAACTTAGTTGCACCTATAGGCACAACGCATACTAGACTTAGTAACTAGAAGCTAAGTTATAACCTAACAGAAACTTGGAAACAATTAGAAACAATGGATAATGTGCTTGGATTTCACATTGGTATGTGAATTCAACAACTACTTAACTGGAGTGACTATCCACATTCGGGTCATTCCTTGACTTGAACACCATTTCATGAATCATATACACACATCATGTACTTGACCAAGTAGTAGAAATTAGGTCAAAGTCTTATAGAAACTTAAGTCAAAGTTGAAGACTAGGACTAGTATACTTGATTCCTCAATCTCGCTTGAATCTCGGAATCACTACATAGAATGCCAATAAACCGTAAAAAAATGAATTACAAAAATTATTTTTTTTTAACAAGAAAAGAGTTTTGAAACTCTATTATAATTTGAAATCTCAAATAATTCAATTTATTTTGATATCCAAATATTTATTAAATCTTAAGACCCTAAAAACTCAAATTTTATATACTTTAACACCTAAAAATCCATAAAATTTGGTATGGAATTTATAATATCAATTTAAAATAACTCAAATTAGTAAAATATAACCAAGGAGAAATAAAATTTTAGTCATTAGTATTTAACTTTATTTTCTAAGCCAAAAATCAAGGTTTTGTGAATGAAAATTAGCATAAGGTGCATATTTTATAAAAACTTGATATTTTTATAAAATAAAGTTATATTTTATAAAATTTAAAGGAGGGAGACCCTCTCTCCATTGAAAAGTCGGATTCCTCTCTCTCTCTCTCTCTCTCTCTCTCTCTCTCTCTCCTATTCCCAACACACTCAATCAATTCCCCTCCACACTCCATTTCTCCATACTTCACTTTCTCTCTCACACTCCCTCACTTCATTTTCTCTCTATTCTCTCTTCCTCTCTCCATCAACCACGAATTTCTCCAAAAAATGGGTCATAGAACACACCTTGAACTCAAAATCTTAATCATCTTGAGGTGGTCTTGAAGGTAAAATCGATTTCTACTTCACCATTCCTTCAAGTTTTACTTGTTTTTCATGGATTTTCTCCATCTTCTACTCCATTATATTGTAAAATCATGAACACTTGCACCTACTCACGATTTTGATGATGATGGTGGTAGGATTTCACCCAAAAACAACATGCATGTTGTAGATGGTGAAGTCTCATGACCTAAACCTAAGTCAAAATCAAGGAAATGCACGTTTCTACATGTTTTGGTGGAAAAACACCACATGCAACCAAAATTTTCTTTAAAAAACGAATTTTGAACATTTCAAACTCATGAATGGTCTTCAAACAAACATGCATGTGATGATCTTCAAGCTTAGATGCTTGATCATCAAAGTATGTTGTTAAAAGCTTTCAAATATGTTCATGAAGAATGTATTTCCAAATAAATATCTAAAACTCTTTTTCTGACCAAATCCGATTTTTCCTAGATTCCCATCAACAAAATAAGATGATCTATAAATATCTAGAAAATAATTCATTTATCTCGAATTATTATAATCAATGCAAGAAAATAGGGCAATAAATCATATAAACTACTTTCTGAGGTCTATAAATCCTACGTAAATTCGCGGATGACCCCTATGCTAAAAAATGACGCATCATTAAATTTCATCTAATTTTGTTACTGTTTAGTATGGTTTTGAATTTTCTTTTTGTTTAGCTCCAATAAATCATAAAACCACTTTAGAAAAGGTGAAATGGCTACCTAATAATTTTCGAGGCTTGTACTCTGTGTGGAAGACTAAGAAAAATATTTTCCGAATTTTTGATATTCCATTCCTATTTTTCCTAGATTTTGGTATTTATAATGGCCTAAAAATAGAAAAAATAGTTCTGCTCATCCAAAATTCATAAAAATTTACCAGAGCACCTTGTAGTACATTAGGATGCTACATAAAAAACGTTATGATTTTTCTCTTCTGTATACTAATTTTCTTCTATTTCCCAAGATTAAATACACTTAAACCCACTTTTTATTAGAATAAATGCACAAAAATCATAAAATTGGGTTAAACAGTTTAGAAATCCATTTTTATATTTTTCCCAGCTTAATAATGTTTAATAACAGTAATGCAAAAAGTTTGGGTAATTTTGGAAACTGTTTTCTATTTATTTCAATTTTTATTAAAATAAATGCACAAAAATCATAAAATTGGGTTAAACAGTTTAGAAATCCATTTTTATATTCCCAGCTTAATAATGTTTAATAACAGTAATACAAAAAGTTTGGGTAATTTTGGAAACTGTTTTCTATTTATTTCAATTTTGATTAGAATAAATGCACAAAAATCATAAAATTGGGTTAAACACTTTAGAAGACCACTTTTATATTTTTTTTAGCTCAAGTATGTCTAATGGCAGTATTATAAAAAGTTTGGGAATATTTATCATCTGGATACTATTTTTCACAAATTTATATTGTTATTAAGGCTTAAAATTTGGGAAAATAGTTAATCACATCAAAAATTCAAGAGAAAATTTCAGGAAGACCTCTACTATGTTTAGAATGAAAATACAAAGTTGGAGAATTTTTGGAAACTATTTGATAATATTTTGGCTTTTTAAGAGCTTAAAACACATTTAAATGTGTTGAAATACCCTCAATTAATATTACAAAAATCTGGAAATTAATATCCAAAATTGTCTTAATCACATGAGCTATAAAATTTCACCATTCCAGAAAAATGTTTGTAACTTAACAATATTAAATTTTGACACATTATTGACATAATTCTATTGTAGTAGTAAGTATACTAGTATTAGATTTCAATTAGAGATTCATTAGTGTGTAACATCGTTGTAGGAAAACGATAGTGGTACGAGTGGAGCGTAGTTCAAGACACCATTTGCATCATCTCAATGTATTGTGAGTATTCACGACTCCCCCTATTTTCGGTTTTTATGTTTTGGGGTGGAAAAGCATGTCCAAAAAATTATTTATTGTTCGTTGTATTTAAATTGATTTGTATCAAACTTGATTGCTATATTTTGCTATATCTCTCTATGTATGTCTATGTAACACGGAACATGAGAACTTATTGTCTTAAGTCCCTTCCCTTACACATTTCTCCAACCATTAACTCTTTGAGCCAATGGTCATTATGGATAGCGCTATTAGGAATTGACAACTCCTCACTCACCCGATTGCTGGAGTGCATGATACCATATAATCTATGGAACGATAAGCATAGATCTTGATAGGGCATCAGTCATAGGCTTGGTTGGGAACTCATTGTTTGCTCATACACATACAAACTTGTTATTTATTATGGCAATAAACTTGTTTATTAATTATAGAAATGAACTTTGTTTCTCATTACAACAACGAACTTTGTTTATGCAAACTTAATACCCATTTTTGCAATATATTTCTATTTATGGAAACTTTGATCAAAACTTTGATTTCGATTCATGAAACCAATATTATTATTATTTTTTTTATCTGTGAGTACTCACCAACTATTTTTATAGTTGACGCTCGTTTTACATGCTTTTTCAGGAATCATCGAGTAAGTGGCACTTAGGGACACTTCACTGTTAGGAGCATTCGCATGTGTTGTATTCCAATTTTCATTGTAATTTCTTTTAAAAGTTGTTGAAACCCATTGTAAATTTGTAATGATTTTTAATACTATGGTTGGTGTTTTCTTTTAACTTTTGCTATGAAACCCTTTATACTGCCACGCCTCGTGTTTCCGCTTTAGCGGGGTGTGACAGAAATGGTATCAAAGCCAAAGGTTATAGAGAATACCGGTTTTCCTCTGGAGAACCACAACTATAGCCTAAAATTTTCAAAACGTTTTTAAAATACTGAACATACTACTAGTATAACTAATTCGAGTACGCATTATTGGACTTTAATTAAGTATAGCCTGGCCAACTATGATTAATTAAGGAAACTTAATTCGAGGCTCGAAACAGGTATAGTAGAATTATGTTCAAAACGATTTTCAGCTTGAACTTTTGAAAAACAAAATTTTTCGATGTACGTACGGGCATTTCATATTATAGGCCTTCATCTAGATACACTTAGAAACTAAGTACACTTTTATAACAATGCCTTTATTTAGAAATACTCTTATCCCTTATCAAGTGTTAGGTTAACAATTTAGGTTATATCACTAGCCACTCTAGGAGCAATCCACTTAGTACTGAGAATGAGTATTCCTCGGTAGCTATTGACTTTAGATGTAAGGATAGTAGCTTGATAGACACTATTAATAATCCTATGTCGAAACCAATACCAATTATTCCTCAATACCTCTTCATCGTCTTCGTACTAGAGTTACAACTAGGAAAAAGAGTTTCGATACCGACACAAATGATAATTGGAGCATTGCGTAAGGAGGTAGATGAGTCGCCACTAGTAATCACTTGGATACCATTGGCGAGCATTCCTGACTCGAGTCATGAGGAGACACAAAGGTTTAACCCATTGCTACTGATACGCGAGACCTTCTTTCTACGCTATGATTTAGCTCTACTTTGTTCCCACCGTGAGCTTAAAGTTAACATAGGATATACCTTTGACCTCTATAAAAGGTCGTCAACTTCATTGACACTATAAGATGTTTTTCAAACAATTTTTCTTGTCCTTTATTTTGGGGAAAAGACATCGGCACTCGCCTTATACTCGCTTGGTACTCGCCTTAGTATTTAGGTACGATCAACTACACTAATTGGGCTAAAAATGTCATTTTTAATAAAAATGGGCTAAAAACGCTTATTTTTTGACAATTCACGGTTTAATTGGGCTAAAAATGTCATTTTTAATAAAAATGGGCTTTGTTTGACAATTCACGTTTTTATTGGGCTAAAAATGTCATTTTTAATAAAAATGGGCTTTTATTGTTATTCGGTACTATTGGACGAAAATGGTAATTTTGATAAAAGTTGGCCTTTTATGTCATTTTTGGTATTATTGGGCCAAAACGGTTATTTTTCTTTTTATACAAATGCACCATTTACGACATTTTTAATCAAATTGGGCCAAAAATGGATAAATTAGCAAACTTGGCCCATTTTTAAAAATGGGCCTTAAATGGATATCTTAGTAAAAATGGGCCAATAATGACATTTTGGATAAAATTGGGCCACTTATGCATAATTTAGTAAAAGATTGGGCCTTAAAGTTAAATACATACAAATTGGGCCTCATTTAACAAACTTTATATAAATTGGGCCTTTTGTGCCAATTTTCTTCTAATTGGGCCATATATGATAATTCTATTCTAAGTGGGCCTTTTATGACAAATTTTATTTTAATTGGGCCGTTAGAGAAAATTCTAATACACTCGAATCATTCATAATACTTTGGGATAACTATGAGTTATCCACGATAACATCAAATATTTTGACACTTTTGATAAAAACAATTATATTTTATCACCAATGGTTTGTAGTCAAAATACACACTCGCAACCATTATTTATAACGTTAAATAATGAGATACACCATTCGCATAAATTTAGTTAAGGCTCTTTTGAGACACTCCTTCACTCGTACCTACCTAGTGTACTTAGTAAGTCCTATAGTTATAAGCAGAGTGTCCTAGAGGGAGAGCGGGAATTTGTTTATAGATCTATACAAGGTTGACACCCTACACCTAAGCAGTTTGCTACAGCTAGACAGGTCAGTCTAGGGTGACTAATATCTTACCGAAACCAACGCCTGAAGAACGTCATGACATGCATATTAGTCACATCAAGCATAGTTATAGCCACTCACATAGAGAATAACAATAAAATAAATTTACGGAATACACATACTCTACTCATGATACAAAGTACGAACTATGCAGTCATTATTTATGTTTAAACTTTCACCACTCGGGTCTGAGGGTTAAGACCACACTTTTTCATTATATAGAAAATACAAGATTTTATGGGAATCTCTCTATACACTATCAACAAGAATACACATGCTTTAATACATGATTTGAAACAAAACTCACAAACTAGTTTTTTTTACAAAAAATATAAGATTTTCTAGTGTTTATAAACTACTACAAAGCTTTTCATACAAACTTGCTTATGAACTCACCAACATTTTATATGTTGACGCTTTTTGTGACAACCGTCAAAATTCAAGTCGGTTCAAGATTTGACTAAACTTAGTTGCACCTATAGACACAACGCATACTAGACTTAGTAACTAGAAGCTAAGTTATAACCTAACAGAAACTTGGAAACAATTAGAAACAATGGATAATGTGCTTGGATTTCACATTGGTATGTGAATTCTACAACTACTTAACTGGAGTGACTATCCACATTCGGGTCATTCCTTGACTTGAACACCATTTCATGAATCATATACACACATCATGCACTTGACCTAGTAGTAGAAATTAGGTCAAAGTCTCATAGAAACTTAAGTCAAAGTTGAAGACTAGGAGTAGTATACTTGATTCCTCAATCTCGCTTGAATCTCGAAATCACTACATAGAATGCCAATAAACCGTAAAAAAATGAATTACAAACATTATTTTTTTAACAAGAAAAGAGTTTTGAAACTCTATTATAATTTGATATCTCAAATAATTCAATTTATTTTGATATCCAAATATTTATTAAATCTCAAGACCCTAAAAACCCTAAAAACTCAAATTTATAAACTTTAACACCTAAAAATCCATAAAATTTGGTATGGAATTTATAATATCAATTTAAAATAACTCAAATTAGTAAAATATAACCAAGGAGAAATAAAATTTAAGTCATTAGTATTTAACTTTATTTTCTAAGCCAAAAATCAAGGTTTTCTGAATGAAAATTAGCATAAGGTGCATATTTTATAAAAACTTGATATTTTTATAAAATAAAGTTGTATTTTATAAAATTTAAAGGAGGGAGACCCTCTCTCCATTGAAAAGTCGGATTCCTCTCTCTCTTTCTCTCTCTCTCCTATTCCCAACACACTCAATCAATTCCCCTCCACACTCCATTTCTCCATACTTCACTTTCTCTCTCACACTCCCTCACTTCATTTTCTCTCTATTCTCTCTTCCTCTCTCCATCAACCACGAAATTCTCCAGAAAATGGGTCATAGAACACACCTTGAACTCAAAATCTTAATCATCTTGAGGTGGTCTTGAAGGTAAAATCGATTTCTACTTCACCATTCCTTCAAGTTTTACTTGTTTTTCATGGATTTTCTCCATCTTCTACTCCATTCTATTGTAAAATCATGAACACTTGCACCTACTCACGATTTGGATGATGATGGTGGTAGAATTTCACCCAAAAACAGCATGCATGTTGTAGATGGTGAAGTCTCATGACCTAAACCTAAGTCAAAATCAAGGAAATGCATGTTTCTACATGTTTTGGTGGAAAAACACCACATGCAACCAAAGTTTTCTTTCAAAAACGAATTTTGAACATTTCAAACTCATGAATGGTCTTCAAACAAACATGCATGTGATGATCTTCAAGCTTAGATGCTAGATCATCAAAGTATGTTGTTAAAAGCTTTCAAATATGTTCATGAAGAATTTATTTCCAAATAAATATCTAAAACTCCTATTCTGACCAAATCCGATTTTTCCCAGAATCCCATCAACAAAATAAGATGATCTGTAAATTTCCAGAAAATAGTTCATTTATCTCGAATTATTATAATCAATGCAATAAAATAGGGCAATAAATCATATAAACTACTTTCTGAGGTCCATAAATCCTATGTAAATTCGAGGATGACCCCTATGCTAAATAATGACGCCTCATTAAATTTCATCGAATTTTTTGTTTAGCTCCAATAAATTATAAAACCACTTTAGAGAAAGTGAAATGGCTACCTAATAATTTTCGAGGCTTTTACTCCATGTGGAAGACTAGGAAAAATATTTTCAGAATTTTTGATATTCCATTCCTATTTTTCCTAGATTTTTGTATTTATAATGGCCTAAAAATAGAAAAATAAGTTCTGCTCATCCAAAATTCATGAATATTTACCAGAACACCTTGTAGTACATTAGGATGCTACATAAAAAACTTTATGATTTTTCTCTTCTGTATACTATTTTTCTTCAATTTTCCCAAGATTAAATACACTTAAACCCACTTTTTATTAGAATAAATGCACAAAAATCATAAAATTGGGTTAAACAGTTTAGAAATCCATTTTTATATTTTTTCCAGCTTAATAATGTTTAATAACAGTAATGAAAAAAGTTTGGGTAATTTTGGAAACTATTTTCTATTTATTTCAATTGTTATTAGAATAAATACACAAAAATCATAAAATTGGGTTAAACAGTTTATAAATCCATTTTTATATTTTTTCCAACGTAATAATGTTTAATAACAGTAATACAAAAAGTTTGGGTAATTTTAAAAACTGTTTTCTATTTATTTCAATTTTTATTAGAATAAATGCACAAAAATCATAAAATTGGGTTAAACACTTTAGAAGACCATGTTTATATTTTTTTTAGTTCAAGTATGTCTAATTAAAGTATTATCAAATGTTTGGTAATTTTTATCATCTAGATACTATTTTTCACGAATTTATATTGTTATTAAGGTTTAAAACTCGGGAAAAATAGTTAATCACATCAAAAATTCAAGAGAAAATTTTTGGAAGACCTCTAGTATGTTTAGAATGAAAATGCAAAGTTGGAGAATTTTTGGAAACTATTTGATAATATTTTGGCCTTTTAAGAGCTTAAAATATATTTAAATGTGTTGAAATACCCTCAATTAATATTACAAAAATCTGGAAATTAGTATCCAAAATTGTCTTAATCACATGAGCTATAAAATTTCACCATTCCAGAAAAATATTTGTAACTTAACAATATTAAATTTTGACACATTATTGGCATAATTCTATTGTAGTAGTAAGTATACTAGTATTAAATTTCAATTAGAGACACATTAGTGTGTAACATCGTTGAAGGAAAACGATAGTGGTACGAGTGGAGCGTAGTTCAAGACACCATTTGCATCATCTCAATGTATTGTGAGTATTCACGACTCCCCCTATTTTCGGTTTTTATGTTTTGGGGTGGAAAAGCATGTCCGAAAAACTATTTATTGTTCGTTGTATTTAAATTGATTTGTATCAAACTTGATTGCTATATTTTGCTATATCTCTCTATGTATGTCTATGCAACACGGAACATGAGAACTTATCGTCTTAAGTCCCTTCCCTTACACTTTTCTCCAACCATTAACTCTTTGAGCCAATGGTCATTATGGATAGGGCTATTAGGAATTGACAACTCCTCACTCGCCTGATTGCTGGAGTGCATGATACCATATAATCTATGGAACGATAAGCATAGATCTTGATAGGGCATCAGTCATAGGCTTGGTTGGGAACTCATTGTTTGCTCATACACATACAAACTTGTTATTTATTATGGCAATAAACTTGTTTATTAATTATAGCAATGAACTTTGTTTCTCATTACAACAACGAACTTTGTTTATGCAAACTTAATACCCATTTTTGCAATATATTTCTATTTATGGAAACTTTGATCAAAACTTTGATTTCGATTCATGAAACCAATATTATTATTATTATTTTTTATCTGTGAGTACTCACCAACTATTTTTATAGTTGACGCTCGTTTTACATGCTTTTCAGGAATCATCGAGTAAGTAGCACTTAGGGACACTTCGCTGTTAGGAGCATTCACATGTGTTGTATTCCAATTTTCATTGTAATTTCTTTTAAAAGTTGTTCAAACCCATTGTAAATTTGTAATGATTTTTAATACTATGGTTGGTGTTGTCTTTTAACTTTTGCTATGAAACCCTTTATACTGCCACGCCTCGTGTTTCCGCTTTAGCAGGGTGTGACACTTTTCAAAATAACTTGTATTCTCAGTAACTCGTTAAAACAGGTTGGTCGCTATGGAATGAGGAATTTTGCTGTAATTTTGTTTTCACCATACTTGATATTTTTGGATGTAATGTTATGAACAAATACAATGATGTAAAACTATGTTGGTTGTTATATTTTATGTATGGTGATGACGTTATCTATGATTCAATTATATACGATGTGATGATATTACAAATGAAGTCACCCGCCCCCGGATGTTTTTGTCGTTCTGGTTTGGGGGTGTGACAGTGTTCCCTCTACTTGCGTTGGGCGTTCTTTTGAGTTGTCTTGCATTTGACCCTCTTGTCTTTTAAAATCCGTAAATTTCGCATACAAGCTCCATTTTCGACTTTCTTTATATTCACGCATAGGTGAAGACGTACTCTACAACTTTCGTTTGGACTCCGTTGGTTAATTTTGATTTTATTTTAAAAGTTATACATTAGCAGGCTGGGACAAGAAAAGTACATTAAAAATTCATAATTTTATCATCCGACGTCCGTTTGCGTCTGTTTTTTTATTGTTGAGCTCCTATTAACGAGATATTCGATTCTCATTTAGGTTGTGTCGGCTAAAAATCGGTTGATCTAAGATTCGAATTCCGGGCTGCACACTGCTATGCCAAATCTTAGAAAAATCATAACTTCGTCATACGAAGTCAGATTTGGACGTTCTTTTTATGCATGCTCTCGGTTTAACGTATACTACGACTTTCGTTTAGATCTCTAAGGCTAGAAAATACTTTATCATAAACTTACTTTTTACGTCACACAGCGTCGTGCCGGTTTTGTCGCGAAACTTCGACATGTCATAACTCCTTCATTATAACTCGTATTTCAACATTCTTTTTATGTACAGAATCCTTATGACATATACTATGACTTCGTTAATATTATTTACTCTAAATAATCTTTTATCAAAAATTCATTTCTTGACGCTTATTGTCTCTAAATTGAGTAGCCCGAATATGCGGGCATTACAACTTCTATTCTAGGATTTACAGTTGTTGTAATAGACCAGACGGTTTCTGGTACTCTGCTTTGATCTTGGAGGAAGTTAAGCATTTACCGACATGGGTGGCAATCTCTACCTTCATATTTAGTCACTAATAAAGCTTTTTGAGGTCGAGATACATCTTATTTGATCCAGGATGTATTGAATATATATCAATTTATGAGATTCATTTAAAACTAAACTCCTGACTTCACCAAACTTTGGAGTCCAAATTCGGTTAATGAAATATCGGGTTCCATCTTCCTTGATGTCGATTTGTTTGTCTATACCTCACAAGTTTTTTTTCCATGATATTCCTGGGTTTATGTGCTTCTAGTTGACCATCTCGAATTTGGGTGGTGAGGTTTGAGTGGATAGTTAGGGTTAGAGCCTTTACACGAAGTGGCTTTGCTTGCTCTTTCCTGCTTTAAGCATCTACTACTACATTTGCTTTACCAGGATGATAACAAATTTTGCATTCATAATCATTTATCAATTCGACCCATCTTCATTGTCTCATGATGAGCTCCTTTTAGTCAAAGATGTGTTAAAGGCTTTTATAGTCGTTGAATATGACACACTTTCCTCCATACATGTAGTGCCTTTAAATCTTTAAAGTAAACACTACAATTCCCAACTCTAAGTCATGGGTAGTGTAGTTTTCTCATTTGGCTTGAGTTATCGGGGCGCGTATGCAATGAATTTATTTCTCTGCATTAGTACACATCCTAACCCTTGGTGTGAGGCATCACATAATATTATAAAGTCTCCAGTTACCTCTAGAAGAGACAAAATTGGTGCACTACACAATAATTGTCTTAATTTTAGGTAGATGCTTAACTGTCTCCCCAATTGAAGTTTTTGTCTTTCTGGGTTAGTATGGTGAGAGGCTTGGCTATCCTGGAGAAGTTCTTGATGAATCTCCGATATTAGCCCGCTAGTCCTAAGAATTCGCGTACTTCGGTTGGTGTCGTTGGGGCTTTCCAATCCATAACACCTTCGATCTTCTTGGGATCGACATGAATCCCTTTACTACAGACCACATGGCCGAGGAAATGTACTTCGTTCTTTAATAACTCACATTTAGAAAATATTGCATAAAGTTTCTCTTAACAGTTCCAGAATTAAACGCAAGTGTTGCCTATGTTCTTCCTTGGTTCATGAAATATCAATATATCGTCGATGAAGATGATTACAAATTTATCCAATTAGGGTTTACACACTCAATTCATAAGGTCCATGAATATAACCGGTGCGTTGGTCAGTCCAAATGGCATAACCAGAAACTCATAGTGATCATATCAAGTCTGGAATGCTGTCTTTGGAATATCTGCTTCATGAAATCTAAGTTGATGGTAGAAGGATCTTAGATCGATCTTTGAGTGGTAGCACATCCTTGGGAGTGGATATCGGTTCATTATGGTGAGCTTGTTCAACTCTCGATAGTCGATGCACAACCTGAACGATCCATCCATCTTTTTTGACAAACAATACTTGGGATACCCATGGAGAGAAGCTTGGCCGGATAAAGCCTTTTTTGAGAGATTATTGAAGTTGACTGGACAGTTCTTGCATTTCCAATGAAGCAAGGTGATAAGGAGCTCTTGGCACTGGTGCTGCACCCGGGATTAGGTCGATTTGGAATTTGACCAGTCTGACTGGAGGTACTCCAGGTATATCTTCTGGAAATACGTTTGGGAAATCACAGACTTGCGGTATGTCTTTGATTTCCTTACCCTTGCCTTGCATATCCACCACGTGGGATAAGAAAGCAAAGCATCTTTTCTGCAAAATACTTCCTTGCCTTCATGCAAGTGATGAATCTTAGGTTCTTCCTTGATTTATCTCCATAAATCACAAGGGCTTCATTGTTTGGTAAAATTAGTCGAACAGCCTTTTCGTAGTATAAGACTTCCGCGCGGTGTAGTGATAACCAATCCATTCTGATGATTACATCGAAGCTTCCAATGGTCATTGGCATTAGGTTGACATGGAAGACATGATTATTTAGGGTGAGTAGGAAATTAGTGAGATTTTCTAAGGTGCTTTCTATTTTACTATTTGCTACTTCTACCATGCAAGCTTCATTAAGTTTGCATGATTTATGATTTATCATTCTTTTAAACTTATGGAAAATAAAGCTTCTATCGGTACGCGTGTCAAATAATATGGAAGCATAATATTATTGATATCATTCATACCAGTAACCACAGTTAGTTCGTGGTGTTCATCTCTCGCACCTATCACAAATGCTCTTCCGTTACCTCCCTGGTTATTTAGTTTAGGACAGTCTTTCTTGAAGTGTACTGGTTGGTTGCATTCGAACTAGTTTCGGCTTCCACCTGTAGCAGTGGTTTAGGTTCTGTTGTTCGAAGCCTTTTTTTAAAACCTAGCGGTGTGATCACTTAAGTTGCAGATGTTGCAGATCAATTAATTTCCAACATGGTGGAAGTTCCACTTAGTACAATGGGGTAGGGTTCCACAATAAGGGTTTGCTGGAGTGGAAGTGTTTGTGACTGTAGCATATATAGTCACGGTTCTGGATTGGTCATGCGATGCTTGAAGTTCCCATTCGGCTTTCCATGAAACTTCCTCTTTATACTCCCAACTTGGTTCTTCTATTTTGGCAGGGTCATGGTACCCTAGTGGATACATTGCTCGATTAACAGATAGGCTAATTACTTGGCATTATCGAAAGTGGAGGGCCTTGATGCAGTAACCAGTCCTTGGACTGGTGAAGCTACATAGTCGTAATATAATCGAGTATGAATTAATAGATCATAGTAAAGTAAGAATGATGAACACGATATCTAAATAAAGTCTGTTTAGCTCAATTATGCTTTCAGTAAGTACAGAGAGTATTAGGCGAAGTGAAAAAAGTTCTTTCATCTCTAGTACACATCTCATATTTATAGGGATCATGAAAGCTTACAAAAAATACAAGGGACTGAACACTGAAAACTTCGATACATAAAGTGCCCTTATAATAAAATAACAGATTGTCGAAACTAATCATGACCTTCGACACCTCACAATAATATTCCACATCAATATTCTCCCCCTTTGTGAGAAGTGTCGAATCTAGGTCATCAACATCCGAATAGCTTGGCGCATAGTTCTTCGAATTTCCATGTACCAAGTCATTATCTTTTTCAGCTCTGCCTTGTCTCCATCATTGTTCTTCTTACAACTTTTCATACGAACATGTAAATTCGTATAGTGAGCAGTTATATACCTTTCAACATCACAAGCCTGAAACAAGTACTTGGTATTTTTCCCATTCTTGTTTTTACCAATGAAAACTATTCCAAGAGGATTCAAATAAATTTCACCATCAACAAAAGACTTCAACTCTGATTGCTTCTTCAATAAAGACTGAGGCACAATAATCTCTTTCCCCATTGCTAGTTCTAGTTCGACATCAGTCAAAGCTAAGCACTCATAGTAGTTATCAATGAAAAGCTTGATGTGTGCAAGTACCAGCAATTATTCTTCCTTACTGGTACTTTGAAGCTTTGAATCATCAATACCTTTGAGAATTCATGCAACTTGAATCAAATCATGAAGATTCACGAGTGGGAAATCAGCAATTGAAAAGTCGAATGTGGAGTTGTTAGCTCTGACCACATGATAGCGAAAATTATGTAATACTCCCTCAAATAGAACATCTTTGGAAATACAAAGAACTCAAACTATTTTAATAAGCGACCTGACCTCTTCTTCTTCTTTTCAAACAACTGCATGGAATCGAAGCTTTAACTTTTTTAACTCTTCTTTGTCTTGGAACTAGCAGTTATGAACATCATCTTGTTGATTGGAAAGTCCAACTGATTCAAATCAGAATTTTCTGTTGCAAAGATTTTCTTTGAAACCTTCTCAAAATCATGCATTTCACCATAAACAACCATTGCCTCGATATTCTCATAGCTATACAACTTCTTCGGATCACCCTTATTCAAACTTGGTGGATCGTTTTGACGAATTCTGAGAATACTTTAGATTTGTTGCTTTTTTTCGATTTCTGCTTTAATTGCAGCTTTCCTCTATTCTTTCGAAGGCTCAGTACTTCCACCCTTTCCTTTTCCTTTATCAGCTTCAGTAGGCTTGGGTTTTGAAGAAGAACTTGAACTCCCAATTACAATTCCTTTTGTCAAAGGCTTTGTCATTGTTGTTGTAGAAATGATTGGATCAGTCTTCTTTGGCATTGTAGTTGGAATATGAGTAGTCTTGATCTTTCCAACTACCTTCGCATCATCACTTTTTTTGCCAGAACCTCCTTTACCTTTAACATTTTTCGAGCTTATACCAACACTCCTCAATTCTCCCCCTTGCACCCTTGTGACAACAGGTGGGGCATATGTTGGCAAGTTTCGCAATCAGAGCCAATTCATTGTGAATGGTCGAATCTAACAAATGAAACTTCTGAGTTAAGAACTCATGAGTGAGTACTGAAGACGACGAAGAACCAAACTTGGAAACTAGATCCTTTAATTCACCCAGCAAATTATCAACATTTCCAAAACTTGTAGCATCCACTTCAGCCTTCTTATCGAGTTTCGGTGCCATAGAGTTATACCATTGAACCGTGCTTGTTACTGCATCGACTATAATATCTGTCACACCCCAAAACCAAGAATGGCAGAAACGTTCAGGGGTGGAGGACGTCATGTAAAGTATCATAATAGTGCAAAGTAGTAAACAAGCAACAACATCATCCATTGCATTAAAAGTAAAGTTTTAATATATGAGTGTTCTTTCATAGTAATAAGACACCAAAATATGTAATCAAAATAAAGGACGAGTCTTGTCTGTGCTCCGTCTTCTCAAAACCCTGGTCATCGTACCTGTCTACTGGTGACCTCAGAATACAAGTTATTTTGAAAGCGTAGATCAGCATAAAGCTGGTGACTTCATAAGTATTATGGTGTCATTGATTCGAAAAGCTGTTATGAAAGACTTGTAAATGTTTAATAAAACATTTAGTATAAGTGTGAAAACCCTAGAAAATCCCATATTTCCTACTAGTATAAAAAGTAGTCTTCTACCAAGACCCGAATCCTTTGAAGGTTTGCATTTTTGTATCAATGAAGATTTTTCCCATGTGCAACTATTATTATAAATATATAGTCTACCTCATCGTTTATGTGAATGTGTCACAAAATAAAAGTAATAGGGAAAATTATATAATCACTGAAATCGTATCCTTTTGCCTTAGGATAATCACGGCGTGGAAACTCGCCGAACAGTACAACCGAGAACATCCGTCGATGAACAGGTCCCGCTGTAGCTAGCAGCCAGGTGTAGGATGGTTAGTCCAGTATAGTATATATAGTATCTCTCTCTGTATAGTATATAGTATTTCTCTCTGTATAACAAGTAATAGTATCTCTTCACATAGTATTTAGTATATTTGTATAGACTCATGAATGAACTGACTCTTGTGTGATTCTTTGTAATAGGAATAGTAATTTGTATCCCCTAAACTATACCTATAATAGTTTACTGGAATGTAAATTGAATTTCCAAGTAGGTTTATACTCCCTTGCTACTCAAGAGTGTTGGAAATGAAGAAAGAATGAAAGCTCTCATATCAATACATATATACATGAAACATAACTCTATAGATATGGTTTTTAACAGTAAATTGAAAGAGGTTTTGTAAAACATTTAAGAGTTTTGAACAATAAATAATAATGACTTGATGTTAGTTTATAAAATAATTCAAAAGTAATTTGTTGATAACAAAGTAAAAATAGCTGAAAAGCATTGTATTTATCACATTTTGAAGTATGTGAAATCAGTTGTTTGAAAACACAGTTATAAATCACATGTGATTGATTCTATAACTTCCTGTTTTCTACTTGTATTCCCCCCCATGAAAGCATTTAAAATCATTTAAAAGATTGATTAAGGGGGTATGAACTCACCTGTAGTGAGTGGTTTGGATGAACGGATGATGTAGGATGCTAAGTGTCAAGTGAAGACTTGTACACACACAATGATCCTAGTTAACATATAATAACACATATATGTATCCAATTAGTCATAAAACAACTAATTAACGAAATTTAAGACATCCTAAGACATGTAAAACACTTGATTTAAGTGCTATAAGTCCTAAGGATTGCATCTAAGGGTGGTAGGACCTTGTAATTGAGTTTAGGGTTCAAGGGTGAACTCCTTTGGAGTTTATGGTTTGGTGACCACTCTTATTGAGTTTACAGTCGTAAACCCATGAGTTTACGGCCATAAACTCATAGTACTTGACCATTTTGTGTTTTGAAGCCATAAAGATCATAAGAAGCATTCCTACTTCATGTTTAAGCCTTAGGAAGAGATTAGGGCACCATTTCACTCCTTTAGGGAGTTTCCGGTCCTTGGACCACTTCTCCTTGGGTTTACGGCCGTAAACCCCAATGGTTTATGGTCTTTTGATGTTTTCAAGTACTAAGGACATCAAGGAAGGGGTCTAGGCTAGTTTCCAAGGCTTGGTAAGGGACTAGGGCCACTTTGGCCCCTTTGTTAGGGTTTACGATCCAAGAACATCTTGGACCGTAAACACCTTTGATCTCGTGTTTCTTGGGTGTTTTCTTGATGATTAGAAGTGTAACAAGTCTTATAATACACTAGGGTAAGAGTACTTACTAGGTAGAAGCTTGAAAAGGTGCTAAAAGTCCAAGAACACTAGTGTGTGTTCTTGGTGAAACTTGAAGATCTACACTTTTGGAATGATTTCACGGATGGAATCATGTTAGATCACTAAATTAAGTAAGATATCAACTTTTTAGGGCTAGAAACACTTACAAAGTTGAAGATCTTGAAGAAAAGTCGGATGATACTTGAGAGAGAAATGGGTTTTGGATCTTGAAAATGTGAAAAGTGGTAAATAATGACTAAGTGTCATATTTATACCCCCTTTTAGGGTTTACGGCCATAAACACTTTTGTTTAGGCCGTAAAGTCCAAACTCTTGGAGTTTTGGGACATTATTGTTGCACAATAAACCATAGGGCATCCTTTCTCCTGTTATCTCCTGAAGTACGAACTTCTAAACACTCAAACTTACTCCCGAAAGCTTGAAAGTTAGCAGAAACTGTTCTGACTTCTATTGAATTGAATGGTTGTACATAATAGAAATTTCGGGTTGTCACATCATCCCCCCGTTAGAAGGAATTTCGTCCCGAAATTAGAGTTTAAGCAAATAAGTAGTTACAAATAACTAATTAAAAAGATGAGGATATTTCAGTTTCATCTGATCCTCTCGCTCCCAAGTGAATTCAGGTCCTCGCTTGGCGTTCCAGTGAACCTTCACTATCGGGATACGACTTTGTTTCGTTTGCTTGACCTCCTGGTCCATGATCTCTACTGGTACTTCCACAAAGTTGAGGCTCTCGTTGATCTCGATCTCGTCGAGTGGGATTACAAGAGTCTCGTCGGACAGACACTTTTTCAAGTTCGAGACGTGGAAAGTAGAATGTATGTTACTGAGTTCGCGTGGTAAGTTAAGTTTGTAAGCTACAGGTCCGATTCTAGCGAGAATCTCGAAAGGCCCTATGTATCTTGGATTTAGCTTTCCACGCTTTCCAAAGCGTATCAAGCCCTTCCAGGGTGAGACCTTCAATAGAACACGGTCGCCCACCTGGAATTCCAACTGTTTCCTTCGCTTATCAGCGTAGCTTTTCTGTCGGTCTCTAGAGGCTTTCAATCGTTCACGAATCTGAACGATCTTCTCTGTCGTTTCCCGAATGATCTCCGGACCTGTGAGAGTGCTTTCAGGAACTCGTCCTTTAGCTAACTGGGTATCACCCACCTCAGCCTAGCACAGAGTGGATCTGCACTTTCGGCCATAGAGGGCCTCGAATGGAGCAGCCTTTATGCTCGTGTGATAACTGTTGTTGTAGGAAAATTCGACAAGGGGTAAATGAGTATCCCATGCCTTCCCAAATTCGATCACACAGGCTCGCAACATATCTTCCAAGGTTTGGATAGTTCTCTCACTTTGTCCGTCGGTCTGTGGATGGTAGGCTGTACTCATGTCCAGCCTAGTTCCTAGGGAACTTTGTAGCGACTGCCAGAACCTCGAAGTGAATCTACTGTCTCTGTCTGAGATAATGGATATGGGAACACCGTGCAGTCGTACAATCTCCCGAATGTAGGTTCTTGTAAGCTTCTCCATCTTGTCTGTTTCTTTGATAGGAAGGAAGTGTGCGGACTTGGTTAATCTGTCGACGATGACCCATATGGTATCAAGTCCACCCGTTGTCTTGGGAAACTTGGTTATGAAGTCCATAGTGATCCGCTCCCACCTCCATTCCGGTATCTCTGGTTGTTGTAGAAGACCGGAGGGTTTCTAGTATTCGACCTTGACCTTGGCGCAAGTAAGGCATTTACTTACGAAGGTAGCAATCTCTGCTTTCATTTTAGGCCACCAATATAGCTTTTTAAGATCCAGATACATCTTATCTGAACCTGGGTGGATGGAATAACGAGTGTTGTATGCCTCGGTCATGACCAATTCTCTGAAGCCACCGTGTTTCGGTGTCCAGATCCGATCCATGAGGTATAAGGCTCCGCCACCCTTGACTTCCAAATTCTTATCCATCCCTCTTAGGGTTTCACTTGCCACATTTTCAGGTTTCAAAGCGTCGAGCTGAGCCTCCTTAATTTATGTGGACAAGTGTGAATGGATAGTCATAGTCAATGATTTGACTCTACGACCAGAGTATTCTTTCCAACTTAGGGCGTCGGCTACTACGTTGGCTTTACCTGGATGATAATGAATTTCACATTCGTAATCACTGAGTAGCTCGACCCACCGTCGTTGTATCATGTTGAGCTCCTTCTGGTCAAATATATGTTGTAGGCTTTTGTGATCTGTAAAGATAGTACTTTTTGTACCATACAGGTAGTGTCTCCAGATCTTCAGAGCAAACACAACTGCTCCTAGCTCAAGATCGTGGGTGGTGTAGTTGACCTCGTGTGTCTTCAATTGTCTCGAGGCATAGGCGATGACCTTACCTCGTTGCATCAGAACACAACCGAGCCCTTGATTTGAAGCATCGCAATAGACAACGAAGTCTTCTATCCCTTCGGGGAGGGACAGTATTGGTGCGGTGCACAAGGCTCGCTTGAGCGTTTGGAACGCTCTCTCTTGCTTCTCTTCCCAGTCAAAGGTCACGCCCTTCTGGGTCAGTGTTGTAAGAGGTTTCGCAATGCGGGAGAAGTTCTGAATGTACCTGCGATAGTAGCCAGCGAGACCTAGAAATTGACGAATTTCTGTAGGTGTCTTCGGTGCTGACCAGTTCTCAATGGCCTTGATTTTGGAAGGGTCCACGTGAATTCCCTCTTCACTAACTACGTGGCCCAAGAATTCGACTCTTCGAATCCAAAATTCGCACTTGGAGAACTTCGCATAGAGTTTCTCCGATCGTAATCTTTCTAAGACTTGACGAAGATGTTGACTATGTTCCTCCTTACTACGAGAGTAGATGAGTATGTCATCGATGAAGACGATGACGAACTGATCCAAGTAAGGACGACACACCCTATTCATTAAATCCATGAATACTGCGGGCGCGTTAGTTAATCCGAATGGCATCACTACGAATTCGTAGTGCCCATAACGAGTTCGGAAGGCTGTCTTGGGAACATCCTCCTCTAACACTCGTAGTTGGTGGTACCCGGATCGTAGATCTATCTTCGAGAAGTAGTTGGCTACTTGAAGTTGATCAAATAAATCGTCAATGCGGGGTAATGGATAACAATTTTTAATGGTAAGCTTGTTGAGTTCCCTATAGTCGATGCACATACGAAACGATCCATCTTTCTTCTTGACGAACAAGATCGGTGCTCCCCATGGTGAGAATCTTCGCCTAATGAATCCCTTCTGGAGAAGTTCGTTAAGCTGACAGGAAAGTTCCTGCATCTCCGCTGGTGCCAGACGATATGGAGATTTGGCTACTGGAGTAGCCCCTGGCACTAAGTCGATTCTGAACTCGACTTGTCTTTGTGGTGGTAATCCTGGAAGTTCTTCTGGAAAGATGTCGAGAAAGTCGCGTACTTCTGGGATGTTCTGAATATCTTTCACTTCTTGACTCGTATCGATGATGTGTGCGAGGAATGCATGATATTCTTTTCGCAAGCACTTCTGATCTTGTATGCACGAAATGATGCGAAGGTTCGTACTAGGTTTGTCGCCGTAGATAACTAGAGTTTCGTTGTTAGGAAGGTTAAGACGAACTGCTTTTTCAAAGCACAAGATGTCGGCGCGATGAAGACTCAACCAATCCATGCCGAAAATGACGTCGAAACTTTTAATTGGGACCGGCATTAGGTCTATCTTGAAAGTATGGCCATCTAAAGTTAGAGTACAACCTACGTATGTGCAGTTAGTACTTTCCGTTTTCCCGTTTGCCATTTCTATAGTGAATGATTTATCTAGTGCACGTGGTTTTTGTTTAAGCAGGTGTGCAAATTTTTGGTTTACGAAACTTTTCTCAGCTCCACTGTCGAAAAGTATGCAAGCATATGAGTTATCGAGGAGAAACGTACGAGTAACTATTGTAGGATCAGCTGTGGCTTCCTCGTGGCCTATGGCCAGAACTCTTCCTACTCCGGCAGCTATCCCTGCCTTAGGGCAGTTCCTCTTGTAGTGGCCCACTTCGCCACAACCGTAGCAAGCTTGGCCAACACCGGCGTAAGGAACTTGAGCGGTCGGCCTTGCTGGAGTCTTGCAGAAACGGGCAGTATGCCCCCTTCTGTTGCAGTTAGTGCACTGCATTTCCTGGCAAGGTCCGTTGTGATGGAAGGTGCATTTGTTGCACTTCGGAAGATTACTGGCATAAGGCTTCGCGGGTAAGGGATTAGCAAGGACAACAGGAGTTACCGTGGCAGCATTGAGTGTAACTAGTTGTTGTCTCTTTGAGGATTCTTGCGAAGTCCCGCTTTTCCTCTTGTTCCACCCCTTTTTCTTGTTGTTGTTGTTGTTTCCCTTTTGTTTCTCGGGTGTAGAAATCGTTGGGTTCTGGTAGTTTCCATGATCTATAAGAGATTGTGACAGCTCTTTAGCGTTGTCAAAAGTAACAGGCCTTATTGCTAACACACTTGACTGGATCTGGGGCGACAGTCCCCAAATATATCTCTCTATTTTCTTGCTCTCTAGAGCAACCATATCAGGGCAAAGAATTGCCAGATCACAAAATCTATTAGTATAGGTTGATATGTTAGAACCAACCATTACAAGACCCCACAGTTCCTGCTCGAGTTTTTGAATTTCCCCTCGTGGACAGTACTCTCTCATCAGCATGGCCTTCAAGTTCTCCTAGCTTATCGAATTTGCCACGATTAGGGTCAGTGACTTAACGTGGCCTTTCCACCAAGTTAAAGCCCTGTAAGAAAAGGTACAAGTAGCAAACTTGACCTTATTGTTCTCTGGGCATGCGCAGATTTCAAAGACTGCTTCTGTCTTTTCGATCCACTGCCTTAAGATCATAACCCCTCCAGTTCCATTGAAATTTCTGGGTTTGGCATTCGTAAAATCCTTGTAGGTGCATTCCCGGGGGTGCCCATGACTCTCGCCATGGTTAGAAATAGGTGCACCAGTTCCTGATCCACTAGGGACAGGAGTATTGATGTGGGACATGGCATCCGCTACGGCCGCCGTGACAACTGCTTGAAACATAGGAGCATCGAACAGAGGAGGTGGTGGAGGTGGTGGTATCGGTGTTTCGTTATTATTGTTACGCCTCGGATTTTTGTGAGGAGGCATCTTTTAACTATAAGTTTAGAAGGATGAAGACATTGATAAGAATTTAATAGGAAAGTTGATGAAAATGACTCATGGACTAACTCTTCATAGCCCAAGAGCACGATTGAATGTAGATCTAGAACTAACAGATGATAGCATTTGGATAATAATTTCCATGAGATTAGGTACCTGTCAATATTACTGGAATTACAGATGTAACAAGTTCGGGAAAAATGGCCTAGTAGGAGGCCTTACATCAACCAAGATGGGAAAATTTTGACAGGACTACGACCTAATCAAGACCTAACAGGTCTAAGATTTATGAAGATAGGAAATTGGACCAGAGTTTTACATAACTAGGTTATATCCAAAAAGAGAAGTCGATGAGATTCTATCGGCGACGAGAACTACTAGAGTGAGTTCTTGATTCCGACAGAAGGCGTTCTATGTCCCTCACACGCCTGTCAGATCTTACTTGCTGAGCTTGAAGCTTCCTGACTTCAGCTTGGGTTCCAGCAAGTTCTTTCTGTAGAGCTGCATTGTGGACCAGAGTCCTTTCATGAGCAGACTCTAGTTGGCGAATGCGGACTGTGTTAACGCCAGAGTTGGCGTCAATCTCCATGACTCGGTCGATAGCGGCTCGACCCTGTTCGGTGTTCCGGGAAATCCTACGAACCATGATGGGTAGGACCCTGTCAGCTGAACCTCCTTCAGTGAGGTTGTAGAAGCTTCTGTCTCCATTGTAGGGGATGGGTTGACTCTGTTCCTGACTCCATCTATTCAAGTTTGTGGCCCACAGAGGTGTGGGTCCTTGAAATGCTAGGCGAGGGTTTGGGTCATGAGCAGCTGGGGGTAGATTGTTGACTTCTGGTTCTGAGTCAGAACTATCAGAAAAGCCTTCAGCTTCGTGATCATCCAAAGGAATTAGGTGATCATTCTCTGGCTCTTCTCCGAGCCATCCAGTATTGCCGTGGTTAGGGTAGTACGGGTCGTCGTGGGGATGGAGTCCAGCCATGATATCTACGCGAGAAAAGGGATATAAGAAGAAATTAATAGACGTACTAACTAAGATAATTATAAGATGATCTTTATCAGTTACTTCAATACTTGTTTAGTGCATACCAGTTATATGTACTCAGGACAGGATAGACCTTCGAATAAGTGACCCTAACTCTAAGCCCACAACCAAACAAGGAACAAGAAGTAAAGCAAAGATTCACAGATTCTAAGTCTATAACCTCCTAGGTGCATATAACCTTAGTGTATCCACTCAGCAACAATTGACCTACTGATAAAGACCTTTTAGTTCTCAGATAAGTAATTATAGTAACACCAAATACCCCTATGGTATTTCTTTGTGGTAATGTTGGTAAGTTTTTAGACTTGTTGCCATATCACAACCATTCTTGGGCATATGCTAATCACTCCTCGGACCAGCATAGTTGATCAGGCTATGCCACTCCCAGGACTGACCATATATCCCCGAGCTTACTTGTGATATTCAACAATCGTAATACTTTTGTTTTTGTCGTTGTGACACTGGTTTTAGTATGAATGCAGGCATGTATACTTAATTAAATATTTTATTATTTAAAAGTATAAACTCTTGGTCAGAGTATTTTATCCCATTGTATTTATAGTTAGTATATCTTTTATGGGTTTATATACTCAATTCACTATAAACAAAGCTCTGATACCAATCTGTCACACCCCAAAACCAAGAACGGCGGAAACGTTCAGGGGTGGAGGACGTCATGTAAAGTATCATAACAGTGCAAAGTAGTAAACAAGCAACAACATCATCCATTGCATTAAAAGTAAAGTTTTAATACATGAGTGTTCTTTCATAGTAATAAGACACCAAAATATGTAATCAAAATAAAGGACGAGTCTTGTCTGTGCTCCGTCTTCTCAAAACCCTGGTCATCGTACCTGTCTACTGGTGACCTGAGAATACAAGTTATTTTGAAAGCGTAGATCAGCATAAAGCTGGTGAATTCATAAGTATTATGGTGTCATTGATTCGAAAAGCTGTTATGAAAGACTTGTAAATGTTTAATAAAACATTTAGTATAAGTGTGAAAACCCTAGAAAATCCCATATTTCCTACTAGTATAAAAAGTATTCTTCTACCAAGACCCGAATGCTTTGAACGTTTGCATTTCTATATCAATGAAGATTTTTCCCATGTGCAACTATTATTATAAATATATAGTCTACCTCATCGTTTATGTGAATGTGTCACAAAATAAAAGTAATAGGGAAAATTATATAATCACTGAAATCGTATCCTTTTGCCTTAGGATAATCACGGCGTGGAAACTCGCCGAACAGTACAACCGAGAACATCCGTCGATGAACAGGTCCCGCTGTAGCTAGCAGCCAGGTGTAGGATGGTCAGTCCCGTATAGTATATATAGTATCTCTCTCTGTATAGTATATAATATTTCTCTCTGTATAACAAGTAATAGTATCTCTTCACATAGTATTTAGTATATTTGTATAGACTCATGAATGAACTGACTCTTGTGTAATTCTTTGTAATAGGAATAGTAATTTGTATCCCCTAAACTATACCTATAATAGTTTACTGGAATGTAAATTGAATTTCCAAGTAGGTTTATACACCCTTGCTACTCAAGAGTGTTGGAAATGAAGAAAGAATGAAAGCTCTCATATCAATACATATATACATGAAACATAACTGTATAGATATGGTTTTTAACAGTAAATTGAAAGAGGTTTTGTAAAACATTTAAGAGTTTTGAACAATAAATAATAATGACTTGATGTCAGTTTATAAAATAATTCAAAAGTAATTTGTTGATAACAAAGTAAAAATAACTGAAAAGCGTTGTATTTATCACATTTTGAAGTATGTGAAATCAGTTGTTTGAAAACACAGTTATAAATCACATGTGATTGATGCTATAACTTCCTGTTTTCTACTTGTATTCCCCCCCCATGAAAGCATTTAAAATCATTTAAAAGATTGATTAAGGGGGTATGAACTCACCTGTAGTGAGTGGTTTGGATGAACGGATGATATAGGATGCTAAGTGTCAAGTGAAGACTTGTACACACACAATGATCCTAGTTAACATATAATAACACATATATGTATCCAATTAGTCATAAAACAACTAATTAACCAAATTTAAGACATCCTAAGACATGTAAAACACTTGATTTAAGTGCTATAAGTCCTAAGGATTGCATCTAAGGGTGGTAGGACCTTGTAATTGAGTTTAGGGTTCAAGGGTAAACTCCTTTGGAGTTTACGGTTTGGTGACCACTCTTATTGAGTTTACGGTCGTAAACCCATGAGTTTACGGCCATAAACTCATGGTACTTGACCATTTTGTGTTTTGAAGCCATAAATATCATAAGAAGCATTCCTACTTCATGTTTTAAGCCTTAGAAGAGATTAGGGCACCATTTCACTCCTTTAGGGAGTTTACGGGCCTTGGCCCACTTCTCCTTGGGTTTACGGCCGTAAACCCAAATGGTTTATGGTCTTTTGATGTTTTCAAGTACTAAGGACATCAAGGAAGGGGTCTAGGCTAGTTTCCAAGGCTTGGTAAGGGACTAGGGCCACTTTAGCCCCTTTGTTAGGGTTTACGGTCCAAGAACATCTTGGACCGTAAACACCTCTGATCTCGTGTTTCTTGGGTGTTTTATTGATGATTAGAAGTGTAACAAGTCTTATAATATAGTAGGGTAAGAGTACTTACTAGGTAGAAGCTTGAAAAGGTACTAAAAGTCCAAGAACACTAGTGTGTGTTCTTCGTGTTCTTGGTGAAACTTGAAGATCTACACTTTTGGAATGATTTCATGGATGGAATCATGTAAGATCACTAGATTAAGTAAGATATCAACTTTTTAGGGCTAGAAACACTTACAAAGTTGAAGATCTTGAAGAAAAGTCGGATGATACTTGAGAGAGAAATGGGTTTTGGATCTTGAAAATGTGAAAAGTGGTAAATAATGACTAAGTGTCATATTTATACCCCCTTTTTGGGTTTACGGCTGTAAACACCTTTGTTTAGGCCGTAAACTCAAAAATCTTGGAGTTTTGGGACATTATTATTGCACAATAAACCCTAGGGCATCCTCTCTCCTGTTATCTCCTGAAGTACGAACTTCTAAACACTCAAACTTACTCCAGAAAGCTTGAAAGTTAGCAGAAACTGTTCTGACTTCTATTGAATTGAATGGTTGTACATAATAGAAATTTTGGGTTGTCACAATATCTACCTTTGTGTGAAGAGTAGAATGGTGCTGAGTCAATTCTACAACTCCTTGACCATATCATTGCGAAGCTCTTCGATCTTAAGATTGACATTCTCACGAACTCTCTTAACATCTTGAACGAAAAGAACATGATGTTCCTTCGCTACCTCCTTCAACTCTTTAAGTTCTCCATTAAAGAACTTAGATTGAGACTTTACCCGTATCTCGTTTTTCTTGTCCATCTGATCAAGTTTATTCTGAATACGATGTTCTTGAGCTTTCAACATCACATCCACCTCTATTCCAGACACTGAATGTTTACCCCCAACATCAGCTTGGAATTGTAGCAATGAATTAAGCTTCTAATTCAGAATCTTAAATTGCTTCCCGGATATCAGCATGTGATCATGTGATTGTTGGATTAGGTGTCTAAGCCCATAACTATAATTGGTATGTACTTGACCCGAGAGTAGCATGGTCCATTTGGGTTGCATATGACCAGGGAAATTTGATAGGATGGACTTTTGAGAAGAAGTTATTTATGATTTATTAATATATTATAAGTTCTAATATACTAATATGAAATCATATGATTTAGTTAGTATTGATCAAGAATTAATTTGGAATGAATTTAGTGATCAAAAGATACTAATTAAATATACGGGGATTGATTAAGTAAATCAATGATTCTTATAGTATGGGGCAATGGTTATTTAGGATGGGCTAAACCAATATGGTAGTCCATGGATAGTCCATGGAGGTTTATGTTGGGTTTTGAGCACTCTAACACTCCTAAGTGTACATGCAACCCTAAATACCTTGGATCTATGTTTTCTCTATTATACACGCAAATATGAATATCCAAGGTATTACCGTAACTCGCATACAAAACATTGATACTTGGATAATAAACTAGATAGAAATACATACCTTGCTAATGGAGCTTGAATTCTTGGTGTATTTAGCCTTAAAGAGCTTAGCCCCAATAGTGTGGAAGCCTCAAATGGAATCACACAACATCATATGCACTTGGAAAGACTTAGAGAGAAATAACACTTCATGAAATCGGCTTGCCCTTTCTTTCACACACTTGTGGCCGATTTTTCCTAAGAATATGATCTTTATATAGTGTCACAATTAGGGTAAACCCTAACTATCATGGCTTTCCATTTCCTTGGATCCATGGGTTCAAATACACCATGGAGCATCCATGGAGCATCCTATGGGTTTTAGCCCAACTTGATAATCCATGAAGTCTTAGCCCACTATACAAGTATGGATGATTTACACAATCAACCCATATATTTAATTACTCTTCTTTTGATCACTTAATTAATTCTAGATTAATTCTTGATCAATACTAATTAAATAATCTTATTAATATATTAGAACTTATAATATATTAATAAACCTTAAGTGTTATTTCTCTCATTTTAGTCTATCGAAATGCATGATGCCATGCAACCCAAATGGACCATGCCAAGTCGGGTCAAGTACATACCAATTATATTTATGGACTTAGACACTAATACAACAGTCTCCCACTTGGATAAGTCTAAAACTATTATTGTGTATGACTTCAAGAACCAATTGGCAATCGTAGCTCTCAAAAGCCGCTGTCGAACTCTGACCTTGTAGATGAACTCTGACCCATGTCAATGACTTGTCCATTAGATAAGGGATCATATATTCCTCCATTCTAGATATCATATGGACTGAGACATGGATTATAAATCATTCTCTCTATCCATTTGTTGTTTCCCGATTTTGGATGTATGACGACTGACTAATTGAACAAATCAAATCAGTCCAGGCCCGACCGAGCACTTACATTTGTCATCACTAAATCATCGAGGGCCCCACAGATATCGCTTTTATCCCGAAGGTAAAAGGAATGGATAAACTTCGACTCATATGGCTTGTTCTACTACTTGTTGAATCGTACACAAAGGCACATTTTATAACATCGAGTTACCAATGCTGTTTCGTGCAATCAATGTACAACCAACTCATAGTAACAACTCATATCTCTAGGTTTGAAGAATATAAGATATTATTGTCTCATGATCACTCGTGATAATATCCATGAAGTGATTCAAATGAGTGCGGGTTGAATCCAATACTCAGAACTTATGAGCACTCATGAGTGTTGTAGCACCGCTTTGTCCAACATCTTAGACCTCTACAATCCAACTCATGATAGTCTTGATTCATATCTACTTCCAACATATGACCGACTGTGGATGGTTTGAATAACTTAGTCATTCGGGAAGAATGACCTAGTTTATTCTGGAAGTCAAAACATGCAAAATGAAACACAAGAATAATTGAATCTAGTATGGTATCAAAACCTATGAATATAAATAGAACACATTTTATTTATCACCATACTGATTACTCATTATTCATTGTTTCGGTTTTATCAACTTTATACTTGAATTAAAAACACTAGTTGTCCCATGCTCCAAGCATGTACACTATGTTTTTCTAAACACTAGTCATGCCATACACCAAGTATGCATACTAAGTTTGTCTATGATCTTTACTTTGTAAACTAGATCGATTGAACATAACTTCAATGATTCTCTTTTCACACTCCCAAGTCCTTATCGAAAATGTAAGAAGTCCAAATTCCTATCATTACCGAAATCTAAACTTATATGCATTGATTCTCTTGTAATGATTATGCACAAAGTCACAAAGACTTGTCAACATACATTACAGAGTATTCCAATGGAGATCAACTCCATGGAAACATCTTTCTTGCATTAAGTTTTTCTAATCTTACACAGATTGAATAACTTCCAACTATGAACCATTTCCATATTCCCATTTTGACTATCACTTCTGAAAAAGAGTTACCTCTTTTCAGAATATGTCAATAAGGTCCTCTCCAAAATTTAACACCATGCTTCCAACTGTCCCTGAGCAACTAATCTTTGGTAAACCGTAGATTGTCCTCGACAATTGCTTAATAATTTTAGTCATATCCAATTCTAGATTTTTCCCCCTTAATGCCCAGAGCATTTGGAAAATTTAGAAAGGATGGATATTATAGCACATGCAATCGATCCTATATCCTAAGCATATGGGACACGATTCATGATGTCTCACATGAAGACATGACACTAGACCAATCTTTTTGATATAATATTTATACGTCTAGTTGCCAAGTTCTCAAAATTCAGATTATGAAAAGGAATGTCGTAATCATAATCGAATTTTAGAACGCAAATAATGGACCCATATATATAATTTCCTTATGTTAAGCCATTCCAACATAAAATTCATATATATAACCTTGACTGAAGACGATTAAAACCTCAATCTAAGATTTTAGAATTTAAATGAAGTACAATTTCCTCTCCCTTAATTATAGCAAAACAACTTGTTCCCAATTGAAACTTTTGTTTTCTATAATTAACATTGCTAACTTGCAATACTTATCATAATTATCATGCTCCCACTAACATGAAAATTATTAGCATAACACTTATGCTCCCACTAGCTTTGACATGTATCCAGAAATTAGCTGGACTTCTAGAAATCAATACTCTATTGACTTTCTTACCAAAGTTCAGATTTCTGATACAAGATTACTTTGATAAGACTTTATCAAAATCATACACCTTATCTTAGATAGCTCATAGGTGTGTCTAAACAATTTTAGAACTATGAAAAGGGATGCTATAATCATAGTGTCAATTGTTCAGACCTTTGCCATTCCTCACAAGTCCATGTTAGTGTGCCGGTTAGACACACATGCTCCACTAATGACTTTGAGAATGCAAATATCACAATTTCTATCTAGTTAAAATCTACTTAGTGAAAGTGTTTCCTCACTATCATTTCCATGAATTGGAGAGAAACCTTATGACAATTAGATTTTATGGTGTATGAGTTCTTATCCATGTGAATTTGTCAAAACCATAATCACTAGACTAGGTTGGTGACGAATCCAAACTCATAGGGATTGAACTTGTGCAATCTTAACTTCTCGCCACCTGGCAGTACAGGGCCTGCCATTTCTTCCAAGTAGTTATGCAAACAATTGAGAACATGTAGGACTCAAATGTATAGTCAACTTTACTGGAATGGGCACAGAAATGTCAACACAATACGTTATAACCTCTAGTCGGGTGCTAGTGATGAAATACAGGTTTTATTCTTGATTAGATCTTGAAATACTTTCAGAATCTTTTAGACTCCCATTGTCCTCTTGACATGTAAGACTATCTTGCCAAATATTCAAGAGATAGTGCGGATTCTTTATCAAGACAAACACTTCACACAATTGGCCTTAGTTGGTCTTTGTTTTATCCAAAACATCACAACTTACCAATTTCAAATGTAAAAGAGTAGGACACTTTTACTCTTACATTTGACAAGTGTTTTAAATCTTTCTTTAAGATATGTCACTCAACTTACAGTCTTGGAGTATGACTCTAAGACTTGTTTTGGAACGAAGTATGACTCATCTTCTTGATTTAACCATTTCAGCAATTCTTGATTCCTCTTCTTAGTCATAAGAATGCACTAAGATTTCCTTAGAGGACTAATTGTGATATGATTTCTAAATCATTAACATGATCACAAAACCTGATACTAAAGTACTCTCCCATCTTTTCAGATTTGAGAAACTTTTATCTTTTTGCCAAATTTGATTCTTCTCATTCGTTCTGCTATACATCGAAACTTTTCCAATGTTTCAGAATTACACTTAAACTTGTAAGTATAACCATATTTACTAAACTTTAGTAAATCATGACGAATAGTCTTATCGATCTTTTGTGGTGGACTTGACCGGTGTAGCAGAAGGTATACTCGATCCCTTAGTCCTTCACTTGACTCACATATACATGTGAACAAGGAATTAGTCTTAATTTTCCAAAAATGAAAATTCTCATTCATCATACTATACAACTTGCATGATTTCCAAGTTTCTATCCAACTAAAACCTTGGGTGATGACAATCTTTCCTTATTTGGTAAATTTAGACACTACCACAAATGAAAGAAACAAATCCATTTTCCAATATTGCTATCAATGGAATCATATAAGCAACAATTTTTCCACAAATGCCATTGTAAGGATACTTATAATAAATGAAATCAACAAATTTCCTTTTATTTTTAAAAACTTTGCAGAAAAACTTATCCTTACAGTGCAAGAACATATGAAAACTTTGTTGTTATCTATTCCTAAGCAATATATCACAAATCCTAAGCAACAGCTCAAAATTCTGATCACTGAACCATGCGATTGAAAGCCATCTTCGCGATCAAAATCAACATATACTTCCTTTAAGTTTCTTCATTTTTCTTTGATTCTTAAAACATCATCATGTGACCCAGTCACATCATGTAATGAAAATCTCAGAATAGAAACTTAACAGAGTTAGGTAGTGGACTTTACCTGAAGTGGAGTCAAACTTCTTGACTTGATCAACCTTATGATCTTTCAGGTAAAGAGGCAGCTTCGCAATCAATGCCCCTTCCTTTGGCAAGAAAAACATTTGGACTCTTTGGGAATGGTGTACTGGACTATCACAGATTTGCCTTTCTCTTTACCATTTGGTCAACTGAGTTGACTATGGCCAATCCCTTTCCATTGGGAAGAGAAAGCTTTTCTAGATATCCAATGTTACCATTTTCAAAGTCCATGGAAGTATGGGAAGTTGATCTTCAAATCAAATTTCCTCTATTAGTGCTCCAAATCATTGCTGATTCAGTAGCACAAAGCAAATAGATAGGATCATTAAGGGTCATGTCATAGTCTGTTTCATAGTAGTCCCAAAGGAACTAACTAAGTGACTTAGAAAGTGATTTGAACATTCGAATTTCTTAAGACTTTGACACCAAACTCTCCCGGCTTGTCAATATGTGGCTTCATCTCCAAGATGTGAGCACACATAGACCTTGCTTACCAATAGGTCTTGAGTGACCTTGAACTTGTGGGTTAGGGAGAATAATTGGAGGAGGTGGAGGAAGTAAAGTTCCAAGAGATTTGGGAAGATCATAGATGTCTGAGCTAGACATCTTTTGGGAGATATTCAAGATAGTTGATTTAAAGTCCTTAATATAACACCCAATATGAAATATTAAGGCTAGGATCCAATCACAATATATTATAACTAAGAAGAGGGATGTCGCAATCCAAGCTATAACATATTTGAAAGGTAGGTGAATGACGATTCACCAATTTCCACCATGAAAAAACGAAATAATTTATTAGGTTTTAATTGGATTTGAAACTCCTAGATCTTTTGAGATTCATTGAAATTTCAATGGCATGTTTCAATCTCGAGTGTGCCCTTCAGGTTTTGTGACTGGGATGCCGAAGATCACAAAACAAGGTGTGAAGTAACCATGCAAATTACTTGGTACTCTTAAATGTTTATCACTTAATCGTTGTGCCGGTAAACCACACGTGCCCCTTCCGACCTCATGAAAAACCTTAAGTCACCCTTTGCCTACCTTGTTATGTCCAAGTTAGTGTGCCGGTAAACCACACACGCTCCACCAACGACTTAAACAGGGTGCAAAGTGTAATTTCATGGATTAGCACGTTATTCACATTTTCCTAAGTAAGTAAGATTGGGAATTTATAAAAGGTTTAGTTACTTAGTAATTATCATTAATACTTTTAATGAAGGGAGAATTTATAGTCTTTGTCCTACCCGTTCGGCTAACGACCCTCCACCAGTCAAGGAAGTGTTGGGTGAGAGTGGACACCCATTAAACTGCCATTTTATAGGCAGTAATCTTATACCCCCCTTATAGACCGGCTTCGTGAATGAGGCCTACTAACGGTAAGACTGACTTGCTCTTATACACACACACACATATATATATATACATGTATATATATATATATATATATATATATATATATATATATATATATATATATATATATATTATTAACTTATAATATTATAAAGTATAAGGGTTGAATTTTAAATTTTAAAATCCTAAGGGCTTAATTTAGAATTAAAGTATTCATGAAAGAAAACTTTTCAAATTCCAAAACTTGAGGGCAAGTTTTGAAACTATTCAAAAACTTTTCAATTCCATAACTTATGTGTTTAAAGTAGTTTTAATTAAAAAAAACTCTTCAAGTTCCATAACTTGAGGACAAGTTATGGAAGAATTTAAACTATTAAAACAATGTGACTTTTCCTTTACTCATAACTTATGAAATATTTATGAGTTTTATGATTCTTAAATGTGAGTTTTCATCAAACTTGAGTACAAGTTACAAAAACACATTTTAGAATCAACTCTTAGATTAATTTGGATTGAAAACAACAATTTCACATAACATTCCTATTAATATAAGCAACTCATAAGAACAATATAATTTAATCAAACTTTTTCATGTAATTAGCCTATCCATTAAACTAATACAAAACATGAATCTAATGACAATTATTTATGAAATTGGATTAGCATGAACATTACCACATCAAAAACAGGTTTATAAGTTCAGAAACAGCTTAGGGTAATGTTTCTAGTCCAATTCCAGCAAAAAAACTTGAAAATATGCTGTCTGGGGCTCCTACTCATCGAGCAATTTTCTTCATGGACTCGGCGAGTCCAGTGCCCAGAAAGCCAGAAAATCGATTTTTTCAGCATTTTTCAGCACTTTGCATCAAGTATAAGTGAAAACAAGCCTAGGCTCTAATACCACTGTTGGGTTTTGAGCATTCTAACACTCCTAAGTGTACATGCAACCCTAAATACATTGGATCTATGTTTTCTCTATTATACATGCAAATATGAATATCCAAGGTATTACCCTAACTAGCATACAAAACATTGATACTTGGATAATAAACTAGATAGAAATACATACCTTGTTAATGGAGCTTGAAGTCTTGGTGTATTTGGCCTTAAAGAGCTTAGCCCCAATAGTGTGGAAGCCTCAAATGGAATCACACAACATCATATGCACTTGGAAAGACTTAGAGAGAAATGACACTGCATGAAATCGGCTTGCCCTTTCTTTCACACACTTGTGGCCGATTTTTCCCAATAATATGATCTTTATATAGTGTCACAATTAGGGTAAACCCTAATTGTCATGGCTTTCCATTTCCTTGGATCCATGGGTTCAAATACACCATGGAGCATCCATGGAGCATCCTATGGGTTTTAGCCCAACTTGATAATCCAATGAGTCTTAGCCCACTATACAAGTATGGATGATTTACACACTCAACCCATATATTTAATTAGTCTTCTTTTGATCACTTAATTAATTCTCGATTAATTCTTGATCAATACTAATTAAATAATCTTATGAATATATTAGAACTTATAATATATTAATAAACCTTAAGTGTTATTTCTCTCATTTTAGTCTATCCAAATGCATGATGCCATGCAACCCAAATGGACCATGCCAAGTCGGGTCAAGTACATACCAATTATAGTTATGGACTTAGACACTAATCCAACAGTTTAACCCATGGATCCTAAGTAATATGAAAGGTCATGGGCATTAAAGTTTGCATGGATGTAACCATAATATTGCAACACTATATAAGAAGCCCCTTAGCATCCAAAATAACACACTACTGTTCTTGGAGATCATATGAGGCGTTTTTTGGTGTAATAATATTCTCTCAAAAGTCTTCCTTTGTCCAAGGTGTGTTGTGATTCCATTTGAGGCATTCATACTATTGGTGTTAAGGACTTAAATCAACTAACTTGAATTTCTCCCTCATAGATGTCTAGTTCTGACAACTATGGTCTTCCTTATCCTTTTGGAAAAAGCTTTCCTAACGAAGATGATATCCCACATAGCGATCAAGGTGAAAGATTAATCCCTTTGTCGTACATTAATGGGACTGGAAATCATACTTCACTTCCTCTACCTCCTCCATTTATTCTCCCTAACCCACAAGCTCAAAGACTTGAAAAGTTCAAGGTCACTCAAGCCCTATTAGCAAGCAAACACAAAGATGGAAAGTCTGTATGTGCTCACATCTTGGAGATGAAGTTACGTATTGACAGGCTGGGAGAGTTGGGTGTCAAAGTCTCAAGGAAGTTGGTTATTGGCTGTTGATTGGGTTCTTCAATCACTTCCTGAGTCGTATAGTGAGTTCTTAAGGACTACTATATGACAGACCACGACATGACCCTTATTTGGCGCAATGGTAAAGCAAACTTGATTGGAAGATCTACTCCTCAAACTTCCATGGACATTGACAATGGTAACATTGGAAGTCCAGAAAAGCTTTCTCTTCCCAATGGAAAGGGATCAACCATGGTCAAGTCATTTGACCCAATGGTAAAGAGAAAGGCTAAGTCTGAGATAGTCTCGCGTACCATTCCCAAAGAGTCCATATGTTTCTATTGCCAAGAGAAGAGGCATTGGTTGGGAAGCTGCCCTATTTACCTAAAAGATCAGAAGGATGGTAAAGTCAAAACGTTTGACTCTACTTCAGGTAAATCCAATATCTAACTCTATTAAGTTCCTATTCGGAGATTCTTAATACAGGATGTAATGTAATTACATTTATATGTTTTGAAGGATCGAAGAAAAGAAAGGAAGCTTAAAGAAAAGGTAAGATGATTCTGATCGCGAGGAGATGGATTTCGATCGCATGGATTAATGATCGGAATTTTTAGCTGCTGCTTAAGAGTTATGATAAATTGCTTAGGAATAGATAAAAACATAGTTTGCATATGTATTTTCAATGTAAGGACAAAATTTTCCGCAATTTTATAAATAAAAAGAAAAAATTTTGATTTTATTTTATTTTATGTTTCCTTACAATGGCATTTGTGAAAATTTTTGTTTATATGTTTCCATTGATAGCAATATTGGAAAATGGATTTGATTCTTTCGTTTGTGGTGGTGTCATAATTTACCAAATAAGGGAAGCTTCTCATCACCCAAGTTTCAGTTGGATAGACACTTGGAATCATGCAAGTTGTACAGTGTGATGAATGAGAACCTTCATCTTTGGGAAATTAAGACTAATTCCTTGTTCACATGTATATGTGAGTCAAATGAAGGACTAGGGGATCAGGTACACTTGGTTGTGCGCTGATCAGGTCCACAACAAAGAATGATAAGACTATTCATTATGATTTACTAAAGTTTGTTAAATATGGTTATGCTTACAAGTTTAAGTGTAATTCTGAAACATTGGAAAAGTTTCAATGTATGGCAGCACGAATGAGAAGAATCAAATTAGGCAGAAAGATAAAAGTTTCTCCAATCTGAAAAGATGGGAGAGTAGTTTAGTATCGTGTTTTATGATCATCTTAATGATTATGAAAAATCTTATCACAATTGAACCTCTAAGGATATCTTAGTGCATTTGTATGGCTAAGAAGAAGAATCTTTAATTTTTGAAATGATTAAATCAAGAAGATGAGTCATAGTTCGTTCCAAAAACAAGTCTTAGAGTCATAGTCCAAGATCGTGCCTTGAGTGACATAATCTTAAGAAAGGTTTATAGCACTTGTCAAATGTAGGGTAAAATGTTTTCTTGCTCTTGTACATTTGAAATTGGTAAGTTGTGATGTCTTGGATAGGACAAAGACCAACTAAGACCAATTGTGTGAAGTGTTTTTTTTCTTGATAAGAAACCGCACTAACTCTTGAATACTTGTTTGTCAAGTAATGTTTCTTGACAACGAGAATCTTATATGTCAAGAGGTCAGTGGGAGTCTTGAAAAAGTTTCAAGAACTAATCAAGAATAAAACTTATTGTTTATCACTAGCACTCGACTTAAGGTTTGTAACCTATCGTGTTGATATATTCTTGTTTCTGTGTCATTCCAGCTAAAAGTTGACTATGCATGTGAGTTCAATGAGTTCTCAATTGTTTGCATAAGGCAAGGCACCTGGATCAATGAAAGTTTCATTGATCAGTATGGTTGAGCTGTTGAACAACTTGGAAGACATGGTAGGCCTTTGTGTTGCCAAGTGGCAAGAAATTAAGATTGAACTAGTTCAGTCTATATGAGTTTGGATTTATCACTAACCTTGTCTTGTGATTATGGTTTTGACAAATTCACATGGATAAGAACACATACACCATAAAAATCTAAGTGTCATAAGGTTTCTCTCCGCTTCGCGAAAATGATTGTGAGGAAACGCTTTCACTAAGTAGATTTTAAGGAGATAGCAATTGTCATATTTGCATTCTCAAATTCGATTATGATTACGGCATCCCTCTTCACAGTTCAAATTGTGAGAAATAGCAAAGGTCTAAACATCTGAGACTTATTGCTGTAAGTTCTAAAGTTGTTTAGACACACATTTGAGCTATCTAAGGAAAGGTGTATGAGTTTGAGAAGCCTAGATAAAGTCTTATCGAAGCATCTTGTATCAGAAATTTGAATTTGGTAAGAAACTCAATAAGAATTGATTTCTAGAAGTCCAGCTGATTTCTGGGTACATGTCAAAGCTAGTGGGAGCATAAGTGTTATGCTAGTAAGATAATAATTATTATGCAAGTAAGAGCATAATTATTATGGTTAGTGTTGCAAGCTAGCAATGTTAATTATAGAAAACAAAATTTTCAATTCGCAAAGTTGCAGAGTTTGAAAAGTTGTTTTACTATAATTAAGGGAGAGAAAATTATAATTCATTTCAATTCTAAAAGCTTAGATTGAGATTTTAATCAAGTTTAGACAAATATATATATATATATATATATATATATATATATATATATATATATATAGAATTGCAAGAGACAGGTAAAGTATCACGTCTTTATGTAAGACATTATGTATCATATCCCACATGCTTCGGGTATAAGATCGATTTCATATGCTATAATATTAATTTGTTCTAATTTCCAAATGCCTAGGGCATTAAGAAGGAAAAGGGACTAGAACGAGATATGACTAAAATGGTTAAGCAATTGTCGATGACAATATGAGGTTTACCAAAGATTGGTTTCTCATGGACAGTTGGAAGTATAGTGTAAATATTGGAAGGACCATATTGACATATTCTGAAAAGAGGTAACTTTTGTTCAGAAGTGATAGTCAAAATCGGAATATGGAAATGTTCCATAAGTGGAAGTTATTCTTTAAATCTGTGTGAGATTAGAAAACTAAAGGCAAGATGGATGTTCAAAGGAATGTACTTTGAATGTGAGACTTCGTTTCCATGGATTTGCTCTCCATTGGAATACGTTGTAATGTTTGTTGCCAAGTTGATGAATTAAAGAATCGAGTAATGAATTAATCAGAGTATGAATTCAAGTAAGAGTGCGAAATTTGAACACGGAATGTAAATATGATCTGTTATGCTCTATTACGCTTTCGAATTCTTTACAGAGTACAAGAGACAAGTCTGTAAAAGTTCTTCTCTAACTCTAGTAAATAACCCTATTTATAGGGAACTGAAAGCATACAAAAAATATACTAAGGCATAGACACTAAAGCTTCGAATAAAAGTGCCCTAGTAAAATACATTACAAAATATTCGAAGAGTACAAAACATACTTCGACCAATTACAACAATTCGACCCTTACAATCTCCCCCTTTGTAATCATAGTCGAAGTCTTCAATTTGTAAGAAGCGTGATGGAATATAGTAATACTCTTCGAATCTCCGTGTACCAGGAGACAATCTTCTTCAGATCTTTCTTGTCACCTTCATTGTTCTTCTTGCAATGATTCATACGAACAATTAAGTTCGTATACTGTGACGTAGAATATCTCTCCACTTCACTTGCCTGGAATAAAAACCTTTTAGCTTTTGCAGCTTTGTCTTTTCCTGCGAAGACCATTCCAAAAGGCTTCAGGCAAATTTCACCATCAGCATACTTTTTCAATTCAACCTGAGTCTTCGTAGGAGCCATAGGTGCTTTTTATTTACATTCCCTTGGCAGTATCTAACTCCACATCTGTTAGTGCCAAGCACTCATAATAATTTTCGATAAAAATCTTGATGTGAGCAACTCCAAGCTTGAATTCATCCGGTTCAGTGTTTTGAAGGAATGAAAATGATTTGTCTTTTAAGAGCAATGCAACTTGTATGAGATCATACAAGTTCATCAAAGGAAAATCAGCAATCGTAAATTCGCAAATCTTTCCATTTGCCCTGGCAACCACATACTTAACATTCTGGACTGTGTTTTCGAAAATCACATCCTTCTTCATACTGATCACTTTCTTGATTTTAATCAATGACCATACTTCCTCAGGGGCTTTTCCAAGAACAACATGAAAACGAATTTTCATGTGTGTACCTTCATCTTTATTTTTAAAATTCCCTTCTGCTTTGAACTGAGGCATGATAAACATCATTTCGTTTATGGGAAAATCCAGCTGGCTTGGATCAGTGTTTGTGACCAAATAGCTCTGCTTTGGTTTCTTTTCGAATGTATACATGTGATTGAACGCAACCTTGGCCTCGATTGTTTCGTAATTATAATGTTTGGCTGGATCACCTTTATCCATTCCCTTCGGATCACTAGCTCGTTGAGTCATAATGCTTTGGATAATCCTCAGTTTTTCAATTTCAGCTTCTGCTTCAGCCTTCTTTTCTTCTTTCGATTTTTCCATAAGAATTGATTTCCCTTTATCTTTCAAGGCTGGATTATCAATTGTTTCTTTTGGATTCGAACCACTCCCACCAGTCTCCGAAGATTTACCAATCACAATTCCTTTCGAAATTGGTCTTGAAATTGGTATTGTTGTTACGACTGTTGAAGTAACTATTTCAGCAGAAACAATTATTGGTTTTGTTGTTGGGATTTTTGAAGAAAAAACTTTTCCCACAACTTTCGCATCCTCACCACTAGCCTTCGACTCAGTAGTTTTTCTTTCTCCCCCTTGCACCCCTGTGAAAACAGGCGGGGCATTTGTTGTTGGAAGAAGGCTGGATATGCGAAATAGAGGAGCGAGTTGTTTGTTGAGAATGGCTTCGATTTGTATAAACTTCTAAGATAAAAATTCAGGAGAAATCAATGAAGAAGACATTGGCCTATCAGAAATCTCCTTTAACTCCTTGAGCAACTTAAGCACCTCCTCAAAGCTTGCACTTTCGGATGTTGAAAGTTGAGTAATTTGAGGACTCAAATTTTCATACAACTTAACAAATCGGGTGACTGCGTCACAAATGATATCAACCTTTTGATGCAATGATGCATAGTCATGTTGAACAGTTGCTAATTCTCTTTTCATATCTTCACGAAGATCGTAAATTTGCAAGTTGACATCCTCGCGTACTTTCTTCACATCTTGAATAAAAAGAACGTGTCTTTCCTTTGCAACATTCTTCAACTCTCTCAGATCACCAGTAAATTTCGAATTTTGAGAATTGATCTGAAGTTCATTGTTTTGATCATTATGATCAATCTTCTCCAAGACTCGAGATTCAGAATCTTTAATCATCCCCGATACTTTACTTATGATTCTGGATTCAAACACCTTCAGCAACGAATCAACTTCAATACTTGAAACATATGAACCAACCCCGAGATCTGCTTGAGATTGAATGACAGAATTCAACTTTTGATTTAAAATCTTAAACTGCTTCATGGTCATCAGCATGTGATCTGGAAACTGCTCTTCTTCGTCATGAAACTCCAAATCTTCAAACATTCCGCCAAACCCCTCATTATCAGTCTCTGTCTCCATACAAACAGTTTCTTCAACAGGTGAATTTGGTTTGGGTGGTTCAGTAGATTGAGAAGAAAAAATAGAAGTAAAGGGTTGATCAAGAATGTGTTCGAATGTTGGGGAATCTGTTGTTGAAGTAAGAGGAGTAGAAGATAATGGTAAGGAAACAATACTTGCAAAAGGAGCAGAAGTAGATGGACCTTTAGCTCAATTTTTCGAACCTCCTTCACCCATATTGACATTTGCATCCGTATCAGATACGTGTGCAGGGATGCCTGAAGTTCGAACCTCCTCAGGAACTGATTTGCCAATCGAAATTACGGGTGGTATGACGACTGTCTTCTCAGGAGTAGACCTTTCTGTGATAAGAGTAAACTCTGGAGTTTCTGGAATTCTTTCACCTTCATCTTTGGTTGACTCAGTAGAAATCACAAGTTTGCGAGTCTTCTTCTTCTTCTTCTTCTTCGACAAACGTTTTGCCATATCTTCAGCCCTCCGTTTCTTTGACACAGGAGAAACAGGTGCTGGCACTTCCTTAATTAAAACGCCTTGATGAGTGATTTGAGGCTTTCGAATCATTTGTTGTGTGGGAGACTTGCGTTTATGAGAAGACTTCATTTTAATTCTTCAAAACATTCCAGTCTTCGAAGGAATAATAACATTTTCTTGTGTTTCCTCAAGAATGGACTCAACCACTTGAGTCTCAGCAACAAATACTTCAACAGTTTCAGGCTTCTTCTTGGGAGATTTCGAAGATTTTGACTCTGTTTCATTCTTCTTTGTCTTCTTGGATTTCGTATCTTCTCTATCCAATAGTACGCCAGATTCAATTGTAGTATCGATAGTCTGTAAATATGCCTCCAAGACAGTGTTCGACGGATCAACTTTTTTAAGCATAGCATCTGGAATACGAGCCACTGATGGAAAATTTTCAGCACTGTCGGTGACATCCTTCGGATAATGGTATGGTTGAAAAACTGCTCTTTCTTCATCATTGGGTACTAAAATACCTTCCTTATTGTAGAAATGTTGCAAGATCAAGCTCCAGTATCTTGTACACGAAATGCCATGAATGACATTCGTATGTTCTACACCCTTTTGAAATTCCTTCCATAATTGAGTAGAATAGTCCACTTGAATATCATAATATATGCTAGCAACCATGGCATAAACTTCCATCCTTCCTTTATCAAGACCAGCGGATCGCCCAGCCAAACATCTTAGAAAAATTCCAAATAAGAAATTCCATATTCTTGGAAGTCCAGATTTCTTAAAATCACTAATCTTGGACAATGGTGGTTAATATCCCATCTCATTGAACATGTGAACGATTTGTGGAAAAGTAAATGAAACATATGGAGGCGAATTCGGAATATCAAGAATTTGACAAAATAGTTTCTTGGTTAGCCTGACCTTTTTGTCGTTCACCAGATGAAATGTAACCGTATCAGATGCTTTGTTGTATGTTGCAGTCGATCCTGCTTGAGAAAGCCAGGACAATGGAACAGAGAAAGAGTTGAACATCGCTTTAGCCAAAACCGAGTTCTTCAAAGCAACTATGAGCATCTTTAATTCTTCCGGATACTGAGAAACTTCACCCTCCAAGTAGTAGTTTGTTGCTTGAATCTTCATTATTGGTAATGAAGAGGCATCTTCAGTTGTAAGAGAATCAACATGAGCAGAAGTCGCCATTGTTTGGGTTTGAAGAAGATGATGAACAGAGAATTTTGGGAAATTTGCTTTTTGATCGCGTAAACAGACAATGGACCCTTGAATCCCCTTTTATATGTAACCCTGAAGTTTGAATTTGAAGCGGGATGTGTATTTAATGAAATCCGACGTGGCACCTTGAAAGTCGGACCACTACTGCTGAAAAGTAGCCATGCGTCAAAAAGTAGTTGTCACATCACCTTGAAAACCGGACAGAATACCATACATCATTTAAAAACAGCCTGTCTTGTGATCACCAAGAGTATTGTAACCGTCAGAACCCTTCGAATGGAAGCAAGGCTCTTTCACTTTTGGGATGAAAAGCGAAGTCATACGCCAAAAGTTCGAAATCATCAGCCTGAGTTGGTATTACTCAGAACCTCAAGGATTTCGTGAGTGCTGTGTTCTAAAGAATAGAGATGTGAAACAAATATAAGAAAAATATGGGATAGTGTGATGTCAAATTATTGACACAAAAGCAAATTCAATCCCGTGCAAAGATTACTTACTTCATTAATCATTAAGAGAAATTATCAATAGCTTGTGTGGGTTCCCGTGAATTACAATCGAATACTTGTTGATAAGTATCGAAGGGCTTCTTTTAAAATGCTTCGTGGGTAGTTCAAAAAATTTCGTTACATGTCAACCTAAACATAAGGTGAGAAATTGTAACAGAAATTACTTGTTTGACCAGTGTAGTCAGTGACAAGTTGGCGTTGAAAATTTTTGAAATAACTAGGACATTCGAATGAAACTCACACGGAAATCATATTAAAAAAAAAATTTGTGTTCTGGATCTTGTTGGGTAACAAACATCGTTGGTTTCGAATGTTTGATCAAGACCACGCATTCGAAATGAATATGATTTGAAGTTTCGAATTTTTGTACAGAAACAAAAGTTTTGTGAAAATCTGGAACTTATTTCCCCGTCAATTCCTTAAAAAAGATAATGAAAATTGGGTTTCACTTTCATCACGGTCTCATGATGTCAGATATAAACACAGAGTTTTGATATATCTAAGTCTCGATGGGTTTGATCAGAGACCTCTCGGATATATGTCTTCGTGTGTGATCGTGTAAGAACTTTATGGATGAAAAAGATTGATTTAAGACACGAAAAGTACCTCTGTTATGTTTGGACCAAACAATAAACTCTTAACTCATTTTGAGAAGAGTAAGGTAGCTCAGAGACTAATGTGAATATAAGCCTGATTGGGAAGAAATCTTCGTATGAATAATTTCATGAAGGCTTTCGTACACACACATTGAGTCATGGAGGCTTTGGTCAACATGCAGCAGCATGCTTCTAGGGACAACCTAACTAGTTCGAATGATGAAAAATTTATCAATTCATACGAAAAATGTACCTTACCCTAGTACTGCAATCGTAATTCCCTCTGAATCTATATGATAATCTACAACAACATACTAAAAAGAAATAAGAATCAAAATATTTTTGTTGTTTTGATTTTTTGAAAATAAAAACAAAACAAACTAAAATCTTTTTGGATTTTTGAATTTTCGAAAATAAAGACAAAACAAACTAAAGTCTTTTTGGATTTTTGAATTTTCGAAAATTGAGACAAAACAAACTAAAATCTTTTTGGATTTTTGAATTTTCGAAAATTGAGAGAAAACAACCTAAAATCTTTTTGGATTTTTGAATTTTTGAAAATTGAATTACAAAACTAAATAAAATCTTTTTGGAGTTTTGATTTTTCGAAAATAAAGACAAAACAAACTAAAATCTTTTTGAATTTTTGAATTTTCGAAAATTGAGACAAAACAAACTAAAATCTTTTTGGATTTTTTAATTTTCGAAAATTGAATTACAAAACTAAATAAAATCTTTTTGGAGTTTTGATTTTTCGAAAATAAACAATACTTGTTGTAAAGATGCGAAATTTTATCATCCTCTTTTAAGTAACAAATGTACGAATTCGAAGAGGTCGAAGCGTTGACTATGAAGAGTAACAGCTGAATCAACCCTTAATATAAGTAACAAATGTGCGAATTCGAAGAGGTCGAAGCGTTGACTATGAACAGTAATAGCTGAATCAACCCTTAAAATAAGTAACAAATGTGTGAATTCGAAGGGGTCGAAGCGTTGACTATGAACAGTAACAGCTGAATCAACCCTTAAAATAAGTAACAAATGTGTGAATTCGAAGGGGTCGAAGCGTTGACTATGAACAGTAACAGCTGAATGCTGAATGACTTTGCCTTGTCTTTTATTAAGTGCCTCTGATTCATTCCTTATCGTGCATCATTCTTCTTTTTCGCATGGAACAGAATTTCCATCGATCATTCCAAGTCCCTCTATAATTCTTACAAGGGATTTTTCATCTAAAGGTTTCGTGAAAATATCAGTTAGCTGATCAGTTGTTTTCACGAAATGTACTTCAATATTCCCATCCTCCACGTGATCCTTGATAAAATGATAACGAAGAGCTATATGTTTAGTCTTCGAATGTTGCACAGGATTATGACAAATTCTTATAGCACTTTGAGAATCACAATATAATGGAATCTTTTTCATATTTATTGCATAATCACGCAATTGACTTTGGATCCATATTATTTGCGAAGTGCAAGCAGCAGCAGCCACATATTCTGCTTCGGCTGTTGAGATTGATACACATGTTTGCTTTTTCGACTGCCAGCTCAACAATTTGCCATCGAGAAATTGACATCCACCACTTGTGCTTTTTCGATCAAGATTACAACCACCCAAGTCTGCATCCGAATATGCTTGTACAAAGAACCCAGTGTTCGAAGGATACCACAATCCTAACGAAATTGTTCCTTTAAGATAACGAAATATATTCTTCACAGCAGTGAGATGTGGTTTTCTTGGATTTGACGGATACCTTGCACAATTACACACAGAAAACATGATATCAGGTCTACTTGCAGTAAGATAAAGTAATGAACCAATCATGCTTCTGTAAAGAGTTAGGTCAACTGTAGGTTTATCTAACGAAGGTGTTAGATTTATGCCAGTTGCCATTGGAACTCGTAACTTCATGCTATTCGTCAATCCAAACTTTTCCAGCAGATTCTTCGTATATTTTTCTTGATTGATAAAAATTCCTTCTCTGCTTTGACGAATATTCAAACCAAGAAAATTATTGATTTTTCCCATCATGCTCGTTTCGAACTTACTCTTCATCAAATCTTCGAATTCTCTAGACAAAGCAGGGTCAGTTGAGCCAAAAATAATATCATCAACATAAATTTGAACAAGCATTAGATGATTCCCCACTTTCTTTCGAAATAATGTAGGATCAACTGATCCTTGTTTAAATTTAGATTGTTTCAAGAATGAAGTAAGAGTTGCATACCATGCTCGTGGTGCTTGTTTCAAACCATAAACTGCCTTATCTAAAATATAAACATGATTTGGAAATTCTTCGTTAATAAAACCTGGGGGTTGTTCCACGTATACTGTTTCTTCAAGCTCTCCATTTAGAAATGCACACTTCATGTCCATTTGATAAACATCAAAATCCATGTGAGCTGCATAAGCCTTAAATATACGAACCGCCTCGAGTCTTGCGACAGGGGCAAAAGTTTCTTCATAGTCGATTCCTTCTTGTTGTGAATATCCTTTGACAACAAGTCTGGCTTTGTTTCGAACAATATTTCCATCTTTGTCGGTTTTATTTTTGTAAATCCATTTTAACCCGACAATCGAAACATTTTCAGGTTTAGGAATTAATCTCCAAACCTTGTTTCGTTCGAATTCAGATAATTCAGATTGCATTGCAACAACCCAATCTGAGTGTTCCATTGCAATCTTAACTGTTTTTGGTTCAATTTTAGAGATGAAAACATTGAACATGCAAAATTCTTGATGAGTATTCAATACCTCATTCTTTGCATGAATTTGAGCTCTTATTAAGACTCCCTCTTGTGGATTCCCAATTACTTGATCCTTCGGATGATCTCTTGTCCATTTTTCCATTGGTGGATATGTTGGATCAAATTCCAATGGTGCATCTTCGTACATATCATCATTCTCTGAACCTGCAATCGAACAAGCATCATCTAAATCAGTATTATTTTCAATATTCTCTAAATGCTCCCCCCTCAACATTATGCTCCCCCTTAACATCATAATTCAATCTTTCTTTCTCCCCCTCAAAAGAATGTTCTTCGTTATTGAATGTATTCGAATCCAAGTGCTCCCCCTCTACTGGATTATTTTGCATACTTTCACCTTTCTCTAAAGAATTGGATGTTGAATCATCAATAAGCTTTGTTTGTTCAGAGAGATGATTATCATTTGCGTTTATTTCAGCATCAACAGCATGATCTGAAATTCCAAAAATTAAATCATAATCAATATCTAAGGTTTGTGAGGATTCAGATTCATCTTGTATGTCTTTCAGTATAGGATGATTTTCAAACTGTGATGTTGTTTGTTTAATGTAGTAATCATCAAATGTAAGATTAAAAGTTTCTTCAACTTTTCGTGTTCTTTTATTCAACACACAATATGCGACTGAATTATGCGAATATCCCAAGAAAATCCCTTCATCAGCTTTAGCTTGAAATTTCGTAAGATGATCCTTGAGATTCATAATGAAGCATCTGCATCCAAAAACATGGAAAAATTTGACGTTAGGTTTTCAATTGTTGAGAATTTCATATGGTGTAATGTTAAAACGACGATGAATGAACGATCTGTTTTGAGTGAAACATGCAGTTGATACAGCTTCAACCCAAAGGTATTATGGAAGATTCGCATATGCCAACATAGTCCTTGCCGCTTCGCATAGAGACCTATTTCTTCGTTCAACAACACCATTTTGTTGTGGTGTGTATGGTGATGAAAAATTATGCGAAATTCCTTTGTCCACCAAAAACGAATCAAGAATATTGTTCTTAAATTCAGTTCCATGATCACTCTTAATTTTTCGAACAATTTTCTTCAATGTTGTTTCCATCTTTTTGATAAAATCGATCATGATTTGTGCAACTTCGGATTTAAACCTGAGAAAATAAACCCACGTAAATCTGGAAAAATCATCAACAATAACTAAAATGTACCGTTTCTTGTTGAGAGTTAAAACAGTCCAAGGTCCACACAAATCAATATGTAAAAGCTCTAGAGGTGCAACAATTTTCGAGTCTATTGTAATTGGATGACCTTGTTTATGTTGCTTGCCAACTTCACAAGCTGCACATAAAGAATCATTGTCAAATTTAAGTACAGGTAAACCTCTTACCAGATCTTGTACCATAAGTTTATTGATGTTTCGAAAATTGAGATGAGAAAGTCTTCGATGTCATAACCAACTTAAGTCTGTTATTGCTTTCGAAAGAAGACATATAGCAGGTTTCCCTACTATCGGATTGATATCCAAAGTGAACATGTCACCTTTCCTTTTGGATTTCAGTAATACTTCTTTTGTGTTGACATTCGAAATTACACTTCCTTCTTCGTTAAAAAGAACTTGATTGCCAGTGCCCACAACAAGTTGAGAAACACTTATCAATTTATGTTGAAGACCTTCGACATATGCAACACGATTCACTGTGAATTGTCCATTCGTGATCTTCCCATATCCTTTGACTTGGCATTTTTGATTGTTCCCAAACTTCACTACTCCAGCATTTTTGAGACTTCGAAAATCTCGTAAATTCTCCTTCTTCCCAGTCATGTGACGAGAGCAACCACTATCGATGTACCATTTGTTATCATATTGCTCATCACATAGTACCTACATTCAATTGAAAATTTTAGGTACCCAAGGCTTTTTGGGTCCTTGGAAATTAGATTTCAATTTCGAATGTAATGAAGAACTTTTAACCCAATCACAAACTTTGGTTTTGAGACTATCAATTAAGTTTACTTCTTCATTTAAAGGAACCGAAACATAAGTTTTTGATGGTTTCAAATGTTCACTGACATTACCCTTCGAATTCTGAGTTTGTGAATGAACATTCTTTACTTTTATTACTGGTTTTCAAGCTTTGACTGAAATGTTAGAATCCTTAGAAGATGAACTGCCATTTGATGAAGTATTCACATATTTTTCATATGCATCGTGAATTTTCTCCTTTGAATATTTATTTGATTGATACATCTTTCCTTTGCCTTCAAGCCAATGATCAATGTTTTTCCTTGAAGTCATTCCTTTTTCCCATGAAGTTTTCATTGTTTCTTTCTTCGTATGATTAGGAAAATTTGGCTTTTGAGGAACAAAATCAACTTTTGGATTTGATAAAAATGATTGAGCGTATGATGAATCAACAGTTGATTTAAAATGTTGATGTTGAAAGAAATGTTGATTTGATTTAGATTTATTTGAAAATGATCTTGATTTATTAGTTGTTGTAACTTTCGAAAACCTTGTGTGTTTATTCACTTCAGAGCTTAAATTATTTGTATGAGATGATTGTTGAGGTTTTGTTGAAAAAGAGGAATTTTTAGCTTTGAAAACACTTTTGGTTGATTGTGATTTAGACATCTTTTGAGACTCAACATTTTGCCAAAATATTTTCTTTCTTGCTTGTCTTTTTGAAATGTTGCGTTCCTTCGAAAATTTTTCAATTTGATCTTTAAATTCCTTAGAATTGAGTTTGACAACCTTTTCATTTTCCTTTTCAACTTGATTTGAAAACACTTTTTCTATTTTTGATTTTTCAACCCATTGTCTTTTTGGTTTTTGACGTTGGAATTCATACGAATTCTTAGTTAAGTTGTTTTCAATTGTGCTTTGATTTGAGAAAAAACCTTCTTCAGTTGTTTTTGAATTATCCTCCTCCACTAACTTCTTTAATTCTGGTTTTATATTCTCAACATTTCCAGTAGTTACAAAAACTTGATTTGGAAAAATGACATCATCTGTACATTTGAAATTTGGATAAACCACTGTATTCGTTTCAAGATAGTGTTCTCCTTTTTCATTCATAACTTTTTCGAACTTTTGTGTATCACCATACACTTGATCAACCACCATTCGAGGAGTTTCTTCTTCTTTTGTAAATTTCTTTTCCTTCGAAATTTTCTCTTCATCGTCATCATCACTATCATCAGTTTGGCTGTCTTTGAGATCCACGAAGTTCATATCACAAACTTTCGAAGTTGAGGGTGTATCAGTTTCATTTTCAACCATCAAATCCTTAACTTTTTCTTTCCCTTTAGATGTTAAAGCAACATTAACAACATACAACTGAGAACAATCAACATCTTCTAGTTCACTAATTTCACTAATATTGTCAGAATTATCTTCAATATCAGCAAAATTAGATTGAGAATCAGATGTTGAATTCTCAGTCTTTTTCAAAATTTGGATTTGTTCAGATTTAGTCAAAGTATCATTCACTATGTTAACTAATTCTTTCGTATCAAGACATTCATCAATTTTGACAATTCCATATTTATATCTATCATCAGGAACTTTGTCAAAATCAACTATTATCTGCTCACAATCATACGAAATATTATCTACCTTAGCTCTTTCGAATGCTAGAAAAGGTAGTAATTTTCTATGTTGCTCTTTACTTATGTCACTTGAATGATGTAAATTGGTTAATTTGCCATATAGTCTTTTCGCAGAATTACAATAAATGTTTCTTTGTGCTAGTAAAAGTTTAACTTCACTCGTTAAAGAATCTCTATCACACATAATGTTTGTTATTTGTAATTCCATACATTCAATTTTGCTTATTTTCAAGTCTAATCTCTTTTTGGTCTCTAACAACTCCATGGACAATTTGTTGGCCTCATTACTAGCAGAAACAACAATTGAATCAAAATAAGTAACCGTCTCATCAAAAGATATTAGTTCAGAATCATAAGAATGAGTAGGAATATTAAAAGATTCGAGAATTTTACGTACCTTTGTAGTCATTGGAGATTTGTCAGCAGCTTTGGATACGAAGCATCGTCCCCTCACTTCGAATTCCTCATCCTCTGAGTTTTCCTCCATTTTCGCATACAATGCCCCATGTGTCGGATTTCGCATTTCTTCATCATCTGATCCAGATGACCAGATTTGATATGTTCCTTCTTCATCCTCATGCTCACCCTTTGCAACTAATGATAAATTCTTGGCTTTAGCACGAACCACCTCAAGCTTCTATGCATAGTATGCCTCATCCTTGACTTTATTCTTCCTCTCATCCTTCTTTCGAAGCATACAATCATTTGCAAGATGATTCGCTCCGTTGCAATAATGACAATCTATTCCAGCATCACCTTTCAACTTCTTCTCACTCTTTCCTTCAGCTATCTTCGAATCTTGCTTCTCAACTTTCTTTTTCTCCTCAACAACATTTTTACTCACAGAAATTCCTTTCACCTCAGCAAGCTTAGTCTTCGAATTGAACGGCTATTTGAAAAATTTCTTGACACGATTATTCGAGTAAAATGTTATTGCTTCATCATCCGAATTCATAATGAATCCTTCTTCTTCCTCAGAATCACCATTCTCAGCTTCTTTCTCCGAAATCTTTGACACAAGAGCTAATGGACCTCCCAAATTTAACTTCGATTCCTCAGCAATTTCATTTACTTCAACTTCGTGTGTTTTCAACTAATTTTACAAATCATTGAGAGTTGATGTATCAAAACTTTGCTGATTCTTCACCATCAAACTCACACTTCTCCATTCTTTTCGAAGCCCCATTACAAAGATGAGATTGAATTCCATTGAAGTCCTGGTAATTCCATAGCGATTGCATCGATAGATTAGCTCATTCAAACGATCATAGTGAACTTCAATTGTTTCTCCTTCTTTTTGTTTGAAGTCTTTCAGCTCAACCAAACACTGTTTAACTGAATTGATTTTTGTCTTCTCACTTCCTTGAAATTTATCTTTCAGATTGTTCCAGATTTCCTTTGCAGTTGTACAACTCCTAACGTAATTGTACACAACTGGAGGTAAAACACCTCGTAATTCCCTCATACACCTTTTCTCCAATTTCTTCAGACGATCACCTTGATTATCAACACCAGAATTTGTGGAAGAAGATCCGATTGGTTGAACATTCGCTGGAACATTGATACTTCCAGTGATACATGTCCACAATACTTCTTCAAGACCATTCAGATAATCCTGCATCCGATCAGCCCATTGATCATAGTATTCAGGGATTAGCATTGGAATTTTGGTTGATGAACCTAGCAGATGAGAAAACGAGGTCATCGAATTGAGATTGAAAGTCGCCATTGTTGTACGGAAGAAGATTTTGAGAAGTTTGAAAAGATTTGAGAATTTGAGAACAAACTAGATGAATCAAATCGAATTGATGAGAATAACACTCGATTCAACAATTCAAATGCAGCGTGCATGCTTGGAGCATCGGATAACTATTGTTTTAATTCAAGTATTAAGTTGATTATTTGAAACATTATACAATGAATAATGTGTAATCAATATGGTGATTAAATAAAAGGTGTTTTAGTTACATTCATAAGTTCTGAGACCATATTGGATTCGATTATTCATGTGTTTCACTTTGTATGTTTTGACTTCCTGAATAACTAGGTTATTCAAGCCGTCCACAGTCGATCATACTTTGGAAGTAGGTATTGACGCAAGGCTGTGATGAATGGGTCTGTAGATTTGTCTAAAGGCTTTTAGGCATAGCACAAGTTTGATGCAGTGTTCATGAGTACTTCTGGAATAAGATTCGAGTATTGGATTAAACCCACGCTCATCTAAATCACTTCATGGAGTTTATCACGAGTGATTGTGAGACGATAATATCTTATATTCTTGAAACCGAGACATGTGAGTTGTAGTTTACAAGTCAGTTGCGCATTGACATATGTAAACGCACCAGTAACTTGGTGTTATAAAACATATTGTTGTGTGTGATTTGATGAGTAAGTACAAGCAAGCATTTGAGTCGAAGTTTATCCATTCCTTTTAGCCTTAGCGGGATAAAAGCGATATCTTTGGGCCCCTCAATGATTTAAGGATGACAACCCTAAGTGCTTGGCCAAGCCTGGACTGATTTGATTTGTTTAATTAGTCAGTCGTCATAAATCGGAAATCGGGAAACAACAGATGAACAAAGAGAATGATTATAATCCATATCTCATGTTCATATGATATCTAGAATGGAGGAATATATGATCCCTTATCTAATGGACGCGTCATTGACTAGGTCAAAGTTTTACAACGGCTTTTAAGAGCTACGATTGCTAGTCGGGATTTTGGAATTGTACTTGTAATGATAGTTATTAGACTTATCCAAGTGGGAGACTGTTGGATTAGGTGTCTAAGCCCATAAGTATAATTGGTATGTACTTGACCCGAGAGTAGTATGGTCCATTTGGGTTGCATATGACCAGGGCAATTTGATAGGATGGACTTTTGAGAAGAGGTTATTTATGATTTATTAATATATTATAAGTTCTAATATATTAATATGAAATCATATGATTTAGTTAGTATTGATCAAGAATTAATTTGGAATTAATTTAGTGATCAAAAGAGACTAATTAAATATACGGGGACTGATTAAGTAAATCAATGATTCTTATAGTATGGGCCAATGGTTATTTAGGATGGGCTAAACCAATATGGTAGTCGATGGATAGTCCATGGAGGTTTAACCCATGGATCCTAAGTAATATGAAAGGTCATGGGCATTAGGGTTTGCATGGATGTAACCCTAATATTGCCACACTATATAAGAAGCCCTTTAGAATCCAAAATCACACACTAGTGTTCTTGGAGATCGTATGAGGCGTTTTTTGGTGTAAGAATATTCTCTAAAAAGTCTTCCTTTGTCCAAGGTGTGTTGTGATTCCATTTGAGGCATTCACACTATTGGTGCTAAGTTCTTAAAGGCCAATTACAACAAGTTCTACAAGATACATAAAGAGGTAAACTCCTAACTAGTATTTTATGTTGTTTATGTCAATTCTATGATAGTTGTAGGCTTAAAGCGTTGGAAACAATATTGCATGTATAATTAGAGAAAACATAGATCCAAAGCTTTTAGGGTTGTATATGCACCATAGGATGTTGTAGTATATAAAACCCAACAGTGATCAGGTATATTCTCTTCTTCTGGATCAAACTCTATCTCAGCAAACGACCCCATGAATTCACCATCATCAGTTTCATCATCATTTACTGTTTTGGGACCTTTAGTGGATTGGGATGGGAATAATGAGGTGATGGGTTGTTGCATTATATTATCAAAGGTAGGTGAATGTGTAGAAGGTATTGTAGAAGAATCAGGCATAGAAAATGGTGGTAGCTAAACAGTATTATCAACACCAGATGTGTCGAAAGAAGATGAGATAACAAGAATAGGATTAACTTGGGTTGTTGTATTCGATACAACTTCATCCGTAGTGACATTTGCGTCCATATCAGATATGTTCGCAGTGATGCCTGAAGTGCGAACCTCCTCAAAAATTGATTCAACTGTCGACACTCCGAGTGGTATGACAATGGTCCTCTCAGGAGTAGAATTCTTTGATTGTTCATCGTGATTGGTGGTTGTGTCGACTCTAGAAGCTTCCACATTTCTACCGTGATTTCTAATCGCCTCGAGATTCGATTTGATTGGAGAATCCCTCGTTGGTGAAGGAAAACCCAGAATAGCATTTGGATTTAGAGACTCAGGTACAACTTCATCATCCATGGAACTATCGACAACTTGTGGCTTCTTCCTTTTCTTTGAAATTAGTTTTACCATGTATTTTGCTCTCCTTTTCTTTGACGTTGGAGATACAGGAGTTGGGATTTTACGAATAATTACCCTTTTATACTGAGTTGAGGCCTGCGTGTAACTCCCTTTTGTGAGAAACTACTTCATCTTTCAGGTGAAAGATGAGGTTTATGGGCTATCTTCTTCAATCTTTTCAACACTCCTGACTTCAAAGGCACAACCTTTTTATCAGGCCCAAAGGTTTTTTCGATATTTCGCACTATATTCTTCTTTGAAGACTTATCAGCCTTAACTACTTTCTTGGGAGTAGGCTTAGCAATCTTTGCAACTGGTTCAGAACTAGGTTTCGAAGGACTAGCCTGATCATCTTTCTTGGAGCTTCTTCTCTTCTTAGAAGGACCTCAGCATAATTTTGTAATAACACCCCATTCTCAATCGATGGATTGATGTGTTGAAAATAGTCTACCAAAATAGGGTTCGAAGGATCGACTTTTCTCAACATCGCATCTGGGATACGAGCAATAGAAGGAAACATATATTGATTATCTTCGACTGATTTCGAATAATGATACACCGAAAATTCAGCAGTTTCTTCATTTTCAGGAATCAGAAGGCCTTCCTTCTCATAGGCAAATTGCAAAAATTAAACTCCAGCAACGAGCACACGAGATCCCATCATCTGCATTCGTGTTCCCGATACTTTTAACAAATTCATCGCATAATTGGGTTGCATAATCTATTGCTAAGTAATAGTAGATTCCTACCACCATAGCGTAAACCTCCAATCTAGCTTTATGCAACCCCACACTTCGACCCGTCAGGCATCAAAGGCAAATTCCAAATAAGAAATTCTAGATACAAGGCAACCCAGACTTCTTAAACTCACTGATCTTGGTAAGAATAGGTTGATACACCGTCTCATTGAACATATGAATGACCTGTTCATTCGTTACCTTGTAGAAGGCTTCAGCATTTGTGATGTTCAAAATCTGGGCAAAAAGCTTCTTTATCAACTTCAACTTCTTATCATTCGTCATTTGGAAAGTGAAAACTTTCAATGTCTTATTGTACAACGTTGTAGAACCAGCAAGAGATAACCAATATAATGGCACTGAGAATGAATTGAACATCGTAGTGGATAACACCGAATTTTGTAGAGAAACAATCAACATCTGTAAGCCCTCTAGATAAGCAATAGCATCGCCTTAAACTTGATAGTTAGTGCTCTGAATCTTCATGATTGGTTATGAAGAAACGTCTTCTGTGGTTTGTGATTACTGAACTTGCTTAGCCGCCATGGTTATGTTTTTGAAGAACTTGAAGAAGATCAAAGAGAAAAGGGTACAAATATTTTGAGAAAATTATGTGAGCGTAAAGTTGGAATAGAATCTCCAAATCCCTTTTTATACGTACACCTAATTTGAATTTCAAGCGGTTGCCATTAATAACATGCCACATTTCACCATGAAAACTGGCCTAGTAGTCGTAAAGTTAGCCACGTCTGCAAGGTGATGATCACTTTTTTCCTTGAAAACCGCATAGCAACCAAACTGTCATATCAAACAGCCTGCTTGAAAGCACTCAGCACATAAGTACAAACATGGAACCCTTCGGCATGGAGGCTGGGCTCTTTCACTTTTGGGTTGAAAAGCGATGTCATTTGCCAGACTTGCGAAATCTTCAGCCTAAGTTGGTATTACTCAGAACCTCAAGGATTTCGTGAGTGCAAAGTGTGCCAAAGAAAAAGATAAGAAGCAAAATAAGAAAATTCTGGTTCTGTGATGTCAAAAATATTTCGACACAAATGCAGTTAGATCCCGAGCAAAGATCGCTTCGTTATTCATCAAGAGAGATGACTAACAGCATGTGTGGTTTCCCATGAATTACAATCGAATACTTATAGCGAAGTATCGAAGGGCATCTTTTAATAGGCTTTGCGGGTGGTTGAAAATTCCGTTACATATCACAACTAAACATAAGTGTGAGACATTGTAAGGAAAATTACCTGTTTGACTAGAGTAGTCAGTGACAAGTATGCTTTGAAAAATTTATCAAGTAACCAAGGATCATGAAGATATTCAGATGGAAATCATATTCCAAGAAAAAATAAGTGCTCGATCTTATTGGGTAAAAACGTCTTGGGATAAGAACATTTTATGAAGATCACTCAAAATGAAAGAATATGATTTTGAATATCGAAAAATGGTACTGAAACAAATGTTTCGTTAAAATCTGGAACAAAGTTCCCCATCAACTCCATCATGGTTTCGAAATTTGGGGTTTCACTTTCATCATGGCCTCATGAATCCAAATCATGAACACAGATTGTTTACATACCTATAACCTGGTCGGTTTATACCAGAGATGTCGTAGATATGTGTCATTGTGTGTGATCGTGATAAAACTTTGGGGTGAAAAAGATTGTTTCAAGATTCGAAAGTACCTCTGCTATGAATGGACCAACCAGAAAACTCTTAAATAATTTGAGAAGAGTAAAGTAGCTCGGGAAATAATATGAATATAGCCTAATTGGGAAGGAATTTTCGTGATGAAAAATCCATTAAGGCTTCGAAACACATTGAGCTATGGAGGCTTTGCTCGACATGCTGCAGCATGCTTCTAGAGACATCTTAACAAGTACATAGTTTCGAAAGTATACCTTTGCCTAAAGCAGTAGGCATGAGTCAGTAAGCATCTTCGCTAAAAGCTACACAAAAAAAAAACACAAAAATATTTTTGGATTTTTTATTTTTGAAAGAAAATTACAAAAGTAATAAAAACTTCTTGAAATTTTTGAATTTTGAATGAGAAAGACAAAAATGAAAAATCTTTTTGTTGTTTTTAATTTTTAAAGAAAAATAGTAAACAATAAAAGAAATGTACCTGACTAACGAAAATAAAAAAAAGACATAAGTAGCAAAGATTTTGTCAAACTATTGTGCATGATGTCGAAAGCGAAGTATGTCGAAGCGTTGACTGTGAGACGTAAATGCTGAATAATAAATAGTAACCGTTGAATCAACATTTCTCCACCATTTTGGCTTGTCATTCTAATGAAATTAGTCCTGGAACAGAACTTGCATCGATCATTTCTAAGCCCGTCAGTATTCTTACAAAAGATTTCTCATCTAATGGGATCAACAGATCCTTGTTTAAATTTCGAAGATTTTAAGAAATTAGTATGAGTGGCATACCAGGCACGTGGAGCTTCTTTAAGACCATAAACAACTTTGTCTAAAATATAACAATGATCAGGGTATTGAGAATTGACAAAACCTTATGGTTGTTCAACATAAACCGTCTCTTCAAAAACTCCATTGAGAAAAGCACACTTCACATCCATTTGATATACATCGAAATCTTTGTGTGTTGCATATGCTAAAAATATTCGAACAGCCTCGAGTCTTGCAACAAGGGAAAAGGTTTCTTCATAATAAATCCCTCCTTGTTGCGAATATCCTTTAACTACTAGCCTAGTCTTATTTCGAACAATGTTTCCTTCTTTATCAGGTTTATTTTTAAAGATACATTTTAATCGTATTACTGACACATCTTTTTGTTGAGGAACTAGACGCCAAACTTTATTTCTTTTAAATTCAGCAAACTCAGATTGCATAGAAACAATCCAATCAGGATCTTCCATAGCATTCTTGACTATTTTTGGTTCAATTTTCGAAATAAAGACATTCAAAATGCAAAATTCTTGATGAACATTGAGTACCTCATTTTTAGCACGAAGTTGAGCTCTAGTCAAAACTCCATCTTGAGGATTACCAAGAACATGTTCATTTAGATGATTTCATGTCCATCTATCCAATGGTGGATATGCAGGATCAAACTCTAATGGTGCATCTTCGAAAGTTTCATCATTCCCTGATCCTTCACCTGCAATAGACACATTATCAGTTGTATCATGAAATGTCTCATTTTGAATATTTGAAATATTTGGTTGATTTCTATCTTGCTCCCCCTCAACAACTAAGTTATCTTTAGAATGCTCCCTCTCGACATCAACATTTATTCTCTCACTCCCCCCCTCGAAAGTATGCTCCACCTCAACCTGATCAGTCGAAGTCAAGTGCTTTCCCTCCACTTGATCATGTGGTATAACTGGCATACATTCGTTAAACACGGGAGAATTTGTTGATGAGTTTAAATCTGCATCATCCTGAGTAATTGTTGAATCGTCAGTATGCTTTGATGCTTTAGGTATTCGATTATCATCAGCATTAATTTCAGCATCAATAGCCCTGTCAGGAACACCAAATATTAAATCATAATCAAAATCTAACGAATTCAAACTTTGAGATACATCATTTGAGTCATTAAGTATCGACTTTTGTTCAAAAGATATTTCAACTCGTTTAACATAATAATCATCAAAAGTAAGATTAAACATTTCTTCAATTTTCCTGGTTCTTTTATTCAACTCCCTGTATGCAACCGAATTATGTGAATAACCCAAGAATATCCCTTCGTTAGCTTTTAACTGAAATTTCAAAAAGTTATCCTTGAGATTCATAATGAAGCACCGGCAACCAAAAACATGGAAAAATTTCACATTTGGTTTACGGTTGTTTATGATTTCATAAGGAGTGATGTTAAAACGACGATGGATGAAAGATCGGTTTTGAGTAAAACATGAAGTTGATATTGTTTCAGCCCAAAGATATTGAGGAAGATTCGTATATGTGAGCATTGTTCTTCCTGCTTTGCAAAGTGAACGATTTCTCCTTTCGACAACACCATTATGTTGAGGCGTGTAAGGTGAAGAGAAATTATGAGAAATTCCTTTGTCGGTTAAGAACGAATCAAGAACATTGTTCTTAAATTCTGAGTTGTTGTCACTCTTGATCATACGAACCTTTTTCTTCTAACTTGTTTGAATATGCTTTATAAAATCAATCATTGCTTGAGCGGTTTCAGATTTTAACCTGAGAAAATATACCCAAGTAAACCGTGAAAAATCATCAACAATAACCAAAATGTACCGTTTCTTGTTGATTGTTTCAACAATTGAGGGTCCACAAAGATCAATATGAATAAGTTCTAGTAGTTCAACAATTTTCGAATCAATCACAATTGGATGACTTTGTCTATGTTGCTTTCCCTGTTCGCAAGCTGCACATAAGGTATGATTATCAAAATTTAACACACGTAAACCGTGAACAAGTCCATTTACCACCAATTTATTGAGATTTCGAAAGTTCAAATGAGAAAGTATTCGATGCCAAAGCCAACTTATATCTAAGTAACCTTTCGAAAGTAAGCATACTGAGGGAACGCCAACAGTTGGTTTTATGTCGAGAGTGAACATGTTGCCTTTTCTTTTGGATTTGAGCAAAACTTCTTATGTTTCCTTGTTTGAAATTACACTCCCTTCTTCATCAAAAACAAATTGATTTCCAGTGCCCACAACAAGTTGTGAAACACTAAACAGATTATGTTGAAGACCTTCGACATCAGCTACCCTATTCACTATGAATTTCCCATTCGTTACTTTTCCATATCCTTTGACTTGACATTTCTTATTATTGCCAAATTTCACTACTCCAGCATTCTCCAAATTTCGATAATCACAAAGATTTTCCTTTCTTCCAGTTATGTGACGAGAGCAACCACTATCAATGTACCATTTGTCATCATATTGCTCGGCACACAAAATCTGCAATCAATGAAAGAATTTAAGCCCCCAAGGTTGTTTGGGTCCTAGGTGATTAGATTGGAAAACATTGTGAAACGAAGACCCTAAGACGTAATTATGAACTTTAGATTTAAGACTATCAATTAGGTTCACTTCGTTACTTAAAGGCACAAAAATGTAATTATTCACAGGTTTAGAGTTTTCACTAACTTTCGCCTTTTGATTCTCAGTTCGTTTGTCATCAACCTTCGTTTTTGGAATAGCTCTCCACTGTTTGACTGAGGGATGCAAATCCTTGGATGAAGAACTTCCATTCAAAGATTCATTCAAATATTTTTCATATTCATCCTTGATTTGTTGTTGAGAAAACTTCCTTGATTGAAATGATTTTGCTTTTTCGTCGAGCCAATGATTAATGTTTTTCACATCTAACTTCCCTTTGACATACGAAACTTTGGAAGATTGTTTCATAGGAGAAGTAGGAAAATTTGGTTGGTTAGGTTTGAAAGACACATTTCGTTTAGAATTGGTTTTATCAAACTTTTGAGATGAAAACACCGGTTTCCTTTGTGATTGAAAACGATCTTGAAAATAGTTTGGATTATTCGAAAATCGGTTTTGTCTTGAAAAAGGATTTTATGAATACCTTGTTTGATAATTTGAATTGAAAATCCTTGTTGATTGATCTTTTGTTAACTTCATTGAAATTGATGTTTGATCATTGGTTTGGGAATTTGATTTTGAACCTTGAGGTTTAGATTTTGAAAACCATATTGTGGTTGATTTTGAGTCAAATCCTTTTGAGTTAGAGCAGGGTTTTTCTTATTTTCAACAAACTTTGGAGAGGATGTTTGAACCGATTTAGACATTTTCTGTTCAGATGATTTATTTAACAAAACATTCGATTTCTTTCAAGACTCAATGATTTGCCAAAAGCCTTTCTTTCTTGCTTGTCTCTTTGAAATACCACTTTCTTTTGAAATTTTTGAAATTTGTTCTTTAAACTTTTGAGAATTAATTTTGACATGTTGTGAAACAATGTCAACTTGTTTTGGAACAACATTTGAATTATTAGATTTTTCAACCCATTTTCTTTGTGGTTTTTGTCGTTGAAAAATGTATGAGTTCTTTGTTAGGTTATTTTCGACAGTGCTTTAATTTGAGAAAAACCCATTTTTTGATGCTTTGTTGTTATCCTCTTTTACCATTTTGTTAAATTCAGGTTTAATTTTATCACTATTTCCTGCTGTGACAAAAACCAGATTCGGAAAGATAACATCATCTATACACCTGAAGTTTTGATACACAACCGTATTTGTTTCAAGGTAATGAGAACCTTTTTCCTTCATTATTTTGTCGAATTTTTCTATTTCGTCATAAACCTGATCGACTACAACCATTGGGATGGTTTTTTCTTTCGGTATAGCTTCATTGTCGTCATCACTGTCTGTTTGACTAGAACGCTTAGAATCATTTCATTTTTCTTTGCCTTTAGCCATTGATGTGACATTAATGACAGACAACTGAGAACAATCGGCAACTTCCTCCTCCTAAATTTCACTAATATCATCATAATCATCTTCGATATCAACATAATTGGTTTAAGAGTCAGATTTTGAGTTCTCAGTTCTTTTCAAAATCTTTATTTGTTCATTTTTGGTCAAAATATCATTTACAATATCTACCAATTCATTAGCATTCAGACACTCTTCAATTTTCATAATACCATATGCATATCTATCATTTGGAACCTTATCAAATTCAGAAATTGTCTTTTCACAGTCATAGGAAGTTGTGTCAATTTTCTCTCTTTCGAAAGCTAAAAAGGGCAAGAGCTTCCTATGATGTTCTTTGCTAATGTCAGATGAGTGATGCAAGGCAGTAAATTTAGCATATAAACGTTTTGCTGAGTTGCAATAAATGTTCCTTTGTGTTGGGTATAGGTGTGCGTCTTTGGGTTTTATGTTTTGTATAATTTTGTAGTCTGGTATGGGCCTGTCCATCCAGATTTTATTATTAGGGTTAGATTATTTAAGATGCATGCGTGCATCATGTTTAGTTAACTTTGACAATATTCTGTAAACCCTAATCACGCCTCTACAGTAGCAATTCCTAATCGAGTTCTTCTGAGGCTGTGACGTTTAATCATTCATCACACTTTGAATCATTGTCTTGTTCATTCTTCTTACTTTGTTTTCTGTTTAGAATCTAATCGATCATTAATATTTTCTTCTCAGCAATTGGTATCAGAGCAGGAAACTGTGTAATGTATACGCATCTCTTCTGTTTAAAGAGCTATTAGGGTTTCCATTAATATTGGATCGATTTTAGCTGTCATCACCGTGTTCTTGACGTTGTTTAGTGATCGTAATATTACCCTAAGTTTTACAGGTCTGATTCTTAACAAGTTACAAAGATCTTTTCGTCATGCAACACGACGATTCTCAAATCAACTCCATTAGCAGCATTGGACTAACAACAAGAATTCCATTCCTATTTCCCAGTGAATATGAAGTCTGGGCACTTCACTTTGAAGATTATGTTTTGGATTTGTAAGATAATGGCTATTTGATTTGGCAAGCCATCACTCTTGGAGCCTTTATTCACTCTGGAATAAGAAGAGTTATTAAAACTCAGACGGACTACAATAGACTTCTTCTTGATATCAAGGATATTCCTCAGGATGAGAAGGATAAGCTATTATGTAACATTAAAGCAATGAGAATCATTATATTTGTATTGAAGGCTGATACGTTTCGTCTGGTTAGTTCTTGTGACACAGCCAAAGCCATATGGGATAGGTTTAAGGAGCTCTACTCGACAGATGTAGATCTGGAGCATTCCACACAAACGCTCCTGCTTTCTGGATTTGGAGCTTTTGCACAGAAGGATGAAGAGAATTTAATCCAAACTTTTGATCGCAATAATCATCTTCTAAGCAATATGATGAAACATGGTATAGGGCGAGAAGTTATCGAACAGAAGGTCACGTTTATGAATGGGTTAAGGTCTTAGTAGATGGAAGTAGTATCGACGGTCAAGGCTCACGAGCAATTCAGAGATTATGTAAGTCCCCAAAATGCTTGTGTATCAATCAGATCCGTTTGATGGTGCGGAATCCCAATCAAACGGATGATGTCAGATCAAATAGAAGAGAAGGAGAAGAAGAAGATGATGAATCTTGAATGTATTGATTAGAATGAAGTTCCCTTACACAAGATTCACACACTTACACACATATGCTCCTTTCTCTCTCTCTTGGCCGTACACTCCTTTTCTGTTCATCAATCCCTCCTCAACCACCTAACACCTATATATATACTTGGGGAATATGGGCCATAAATGGGTTTACGGCCGTAAATGGGTTTACTGCCGTAAACACCCATTGGTCCGTAAACAGGGTTTACGGCCGTAAACACCTCCCTGGCCATAAACACATAAAATGTTACATAAAAATACAATTGCCCAGAAATGCAAAGTATAAACCATATTTTTGACCCAACAATCTCCCCCTTGGTTTATAGCTTTCTTTTCTTAATTGACCTAACAAGCTCCCCCTAAAAAGTAGCTGGCTTTTCTTATCAATCTTCATCGAGAGCTTGGCTTCAACATTAATCTTCAAATTCTTCACAACTTCAAGATGAACTTGATGAATCTTCAATGAAGGACTTCATCTTGAGCAGTTGAGCTTTTCTTCAGAATTTGACATTGAACGCACATTGGATGAGGAGGCTTCTTGTACTGATTCTTGAAAGATAGCGCTTTCAGCTTGAGAATCTTCAGAGAGAATATCAGAGAGAACTAATCTACTGGATCACTTCAACAGGTTCAAGTCAGCAGCAGACTGATTGAGGAGGCTTCAATGCAATCCATCACATAATCTTCAATTTCAGCTTCACCTTGCTTCTGGGGTTGAAAGATTGAATGTCGAAAGAATAATCTTCATTTCTTGCTCCTTCGAATGAGAATTCTTCGATGATCACGGATGAAACCTTGGCTCAGAAATCTTCGACACAAACTTCCATGAGTTTCATCTTCACCTGAATTCACTATTCAAGACAAAACAAAACTAAAAGAAAAAATTTAGCACACAATATTTTTGGATTTTTCATATTTTCTGAAAAAGAAATAAAAAAGAAATAACACTATTTTTGGATTTTTAATTTTCTGATTTTTGTTTGGTTTTTAAAATTTTTAATTCTCCCCTAATATTTAAATTAGAAGAAACTATGAACAAATTTAACAAAAATAAAATGATATCTAACTTTAAGAGTGATTTGGAATCAAAGTTTTTAGACAACCTTTATCCGTTTATCAGTACCTCTCTCTTCATGAATAGATCTGGTCAATCGCCGGTATTGTGGTCCACTTAAACACAAGAGATTGTGACAAAATTAGGACATACTATAATAAGACAATGTGATCCTAAGTTCCTAGATAATATTCCTTAAGGACCATTCAGCTGACGACGACCAAAGATATTGTTGTCCACCTAAATCGAGCAGCGAGATCTACAGACAACCTAATGATTGTTCAATTTTAAATGTACTAGAACATGTTTCCCACTTCCTGACATACCCCAATAATCAGGAACTTCCAAAGTACTCCTTACTTTAGGTGAGCAGACAATTATTATGAGAGAAGTCAGATTTAGAATGCATATGCTATACACCCAGGTTGGATCTCTTCCAATCTCACAGAGGGTGAAACATATGACTAACCAGATTTAGAGGGATTGAGAAGTAGAATTGTGCATATGCTGTGTACCAGGTCGTATGTATTTCAATCACGCAAAGGAGACAGCATATGACTAACAGACATGAAAAATTGCATAGATAGAAGATGCAGAGAAATAGAATTGCATATGTTTCAGTCCAGGTCGGATGTATTTCAATCATGCAGAGGAGGCAACATATGACTAACAGAAAGAAAGCAAGAAAATAATTTCCTACAGACCTACTTTATCGGAATTCCCCAATCGCCCCATCAATACCAGAATTAAGGACAAAGTCCGTACATCGAGGAAGAGTTAAACCACGGTTCTAGATACATATTATTTTTGTGTGACCGGTGGATTATCATGTATATCTCCCTGCTCAACCTATCTGAGCGTCGTATTGTCAGGCTAAACGGATCTATCTAGGTCATGATTTTTCAAGTCTCTAAATTCTTTAAGTTCATTAATTCCTAGTCAAGTCCATTTTAATCTTTAGTGCCTACCATCGCATCGAACACAGAGCCTAGACAATTCAGATTCAGTCCCTTACACAAATTTAGATTGCCTCTTATCACATGATTATATCACTTCCCAAAACATCTCCCTCAAGCACATTTCATTAACACCATATTTTTGGATTTTCTGATTTTCTAATGTTTTTGGATTTTTTTTTGTTTTTATTTCTCCCCCTAAATTTGTGCATAGGAGAGAAATGAAAGTAAATGCGCAAATTTAAACTATCCTAAAACAAAAATTAGTCTTTAAAGCGAATCAGCTTAAGAAAACTCAGGAGTATAGAGAAGAAAACTCAAACCGTAAGTCACCGATTGAATTTGCATCTAGAAGGTCTGAGAACAGCACGCGTAATCTCAGAACAGATCCGAAAATTCTTCATGTCATTAAGCACTAACCCCGTTTGTTATCTCTTCCTTTCTTCCTTTCCCACAAAAGGACACATACTCTCAAACAAAGGTCTAAATGTTGTACAGTTGAGAGATGTCCCCTATCATGTGCCTGGAACAGCCACTACCAACAAACCGAAGTATGATGATATGCCTCCATAGCTGCTCTGATACAGAGCGGGATTAGTTGGTCTTTGGAACCCAGTCCATTTTGAAACTGGGTTGACCTTTGTCATCATTATAGGGTACTCTCTCCCATGACATATCCTATTTATCACAAACAGAAGATGAAGAAATATTAGAATCGTTGGAAGATTTGGGAGAGTGGGCCTTTGGAACCCATCTGTAGTCGGGTTTAACCCATTTCTTTTTCGAGCCGATGGGTGGCTCAGTACTTGCTTTTGATCTTGATGTCAGCCGTTGAGATGACTTTGACCTAACCGGTGTTTGTTTCACTGGAGCATCTCTTGGATTCGGCTTCTTGGCCGACATTCCCTTCTTGCCCTTGGGATTCGGATTCTTGGCCTTGTGGGTTTGATTATTGGCCTTCTGGGCGTTCCAGTCACCATTGCCTGAACGTGACCTTGAGGGGTTTCTTTTGGAGTATCTCCCTCTTGGTGCGTTCTGCCACCCTTGTGCATAGTAGGGAACGTATGCGCGATTAGGACAATATCTGGCAATGTGTCCAGGTGTTCCACAGTGAAACATGTCTTTTTCTTCACTGTGAAGTTGTTTCTTCCTGCCCATGGTGGCGTATCTTTGCCTTGTCTCTTATTGTTCCCACAAGCACAATTATAACAGGCACTTTGTTTCACTTGAATTAGTGGCCTATATTTCTCAACAACAGGTTGATCAGAAGCAGCTGAGTTCGAAGCAACAGATTCAAAGTTCAAGGAGATGTTAGTTTGTTCAATGGTGTTCTCCTTGTTCTCATCCTCTGCTACTTTACCTGCACATGAAGTAGATGTGCTAGAAAGAGGAACATCAGCATTTTCAAACAAATCATCAAATATTTCAAAAAAATTTAGCTCAACATGATCCGATGCAGAAGCATCACAAGATGTATCATCAATTTTAACATCAGAAACAATAGAGTTTTCATTCGAAACAGAAACATCAGGTTCAGACTCAGTTTTATTATCAGAAAAAGATCCTTCAACTTCGTGCTTTGACTGATCTAAGGATTGATCTGCAGGGGAAGTAGAAACGTTAGTATTTTCAACATTAACAAATCCTCCTGAAACAAAACCAGATGGCTTGCCATAAACCATGAATGGTTCGTTGGCAATCTCCTCTTTATACAAAGGTTGATACTGATATGTATGATTAAAAGGAGGAGGTACATTATCGTATCCTAAACCCTTTTCTTGTTTCGTTTGAACTGCAGGCAATGGTCAATCATGTTGGCAACTACCTCGCTTGATACATCAAACCTTTTAAAATCAAAATTTGCAGTTTCAAATTGTCTCTTTAATGTATCAAGCTCAGTAATTAACTCATCATTCGATCTCTTGATATAATCATAATTTTCACATTTTTTCACTGTAGTCTTGCTGAATTCTCTTAAAGTCCTTTATTTTTGTTTCTAACTGGGCCTTTAGGGGTTTCTATCCTTTCCTGAGTTGATAACCTTCATATCTCAGGTCCTCAACTTCTCTTCGCAATAATGCTATTTCGTCATGAAGAAGTTTAACATAATCAGTACATGCTTGAGAATAAGAAGGTAAACTTACCTCACTTTTCTTAGGCTCGGAATTAGAAGATACCATCAGTGGAAACTACATCTCCATCATCTGCTCTTCAGGATCAGCTGCATCATTCTTCAAGTGAGCATCATCATTGATTTGGGCTAGGTGAGCATCTTCAGGTTTTGAAATGTTCAGAGCCTCCACGATTGGCCTCCCAGTCAAATGACTGAGCAACCATAGCAGTCTCACCATTGGCCACAATACCTCCACGATTGTTTCCCACCGCAACCATCGTCCTATCATTGTTCAACCTTCGATCCGCTTTTGGGCACTCACGAGCAAAATGGCCTGGCTCGTGACAGTTGAAACATCGCAGCTTTCCCTTGTTGAACCCTTCCTTTTTATCAGCATTCATCCCCCAGTTATTCTTCCCTGTCTTTTTAGCAAACTGCTTCGCCCTGAATACTGCAATAGCAATTTGCCAAGTAATATCCATCTCTTCCACATCTTCTGGATGAATCTGGTCCAGATGAGCAAATGAAAACTGAGGTGGAAGCTCTCCAGCAACAAAAGCATTATAGCAGTTAACAAGTCCTGTGTCTAGAGCAAAATTTTCATCACTTTCCTTTGTGTTTGAAGAAGAGGCTACAACTGGCACATTGGAGGAGGGAATAGCTTGTGGAGTGACAAATGGCTGGCTTTGAGAATTAGGCATGGATGACGCAACATTAAAGGCTTAAATATGAGATTGTTGAACAGCAAATGCTTGACCTGAGGAAGAGATGATTGATGAAAGAGCATTGTTAGAGGAAATTCCGATATTTGCAGTCGAATACGAGCTCACATGGTTAATCTCTCGTTGTTTATCATCAATATCACAAGCCTTGATGATCGCCATTGTTTCAGCAAGAGTAAGGCGATTCAGTTCCTTGGTCTTCTTAAACACAGCAACATTCATGTCCCATGACTTTGGAAGAGCATTCAGTAGCTTTTTATTTATCTCGGACTTGGTCAAGAAAATCCCAGATATGCTCATCTCAGTAGTGAGAGTTGTGAATCGTTGTAGCTGTGCCTCCAGGGTTTCTCCAGGAATGTAGTTAAACATATTGAATTTCTGTCGCAACATATCCTGGCGGCTTTCCTTCATGTCTTCATTTGCTTCATACACCTCAATCAAGGCTTCCCACAAAGCTTTAGCTGAAGTATACTCTCTGAAACCTTGAGCTATATCAGGAGATAAGGCCATGGTTAGAGTGGCCAAAGCCCTTTCCTGTTCTTTCACTTTCTCAAATTCATCATCTATATAGTTCTCAACTGCTTTGTCAATCACTTGTCCTCCAACCGTCATAGTAATTCGAACAGGACCACTGATGATGCTTCTCCAAACTTTGAAGTCTTTCATTTTAATGTACTTCTCAATCCGGTATTTCCATTCGGGAAAAACATCTGCCGACAGCAGTCTTGGAATACGTGTGGTTGTGCCCATGACAGTATCCAATTCATGAAGATGTGTTTGACTTTGAGAATCCATTGATGATTAAATTTTAAATCAGAAATTAATATTAAAATAATGTCAAAAATAAGTTTCCGGTTAAGGTGTTTACGACTGTAAACTGAGTTTACGGCCGTACGTTTACGGTTATAGTGTTTACGGTTATTGAAGCTTAGTTTACGGTTATTGAAGATGCCTTGTTTACGGTTCAAGAACACAGTTTACGGTTTATGAATGTTCTTGAGTTTACGACCGTAATCTATTGGCAGTAAACTCCCAGAAGTTCTTCGAAAACGCGTTTTTGGAGTAGATTCGATCCTTTTAGCAACGAAAACACCAAACCTAATCTCGAACAGTGAAGAGTATATGTTTAAACGGCTGAAAACTCGATTGAATGATGCTTTGACACCGGTTTCGCTCTGATACCAATTGTAAGTCCCAAAAATGCTTGAGTATCAATCAGATCCGTTTGATGGTGCGGAATCCCAATCAAACGGATGATGCCAGATCAAAATAGAAGAGAAGGAGAAGAAGAAGATGATGAATCTTGTATGTATTGATATGAATGAAGATCCGGATACAAGATTCACACACACTAACACACACTCACTTTTCTCTCTCTCTAAAACACCTTCAAATACACACACATAAGCTCCTGTAGACCGTACACTCTCTTCTGTTCATCTATCCCTCCTCAACCACCTAACACCTATATATATATACTTGGGGAACATGGGCCGTAAACCCGTAAACAAGGTTTACGGCCGTAAACCTGTTTACGGCCGTAAACACCTCCCTGGCCGTAAACCTGACCGTAAACTCATAAGATATTACAGAAAATTACAATCAACTAGAAAAGCAAAGTATAAACCAATATTTTGACCCAACAATCTCCCCCTTAATTTTCAGAGATCTATCCAAAAACGCAAGAATCTTTCAAAAATAAGATCAAATAAGCTCTAGATCTGACAAAATTGATTGATACAACCAAGCTCTGATACCAATTGTAAGTCCCCAAAATGCTTGTGTATCAATCAGATCCGTTTGATGGTGCGGAATCCCAATCAAACGGATGATGTCAGATCAAATAGAAGAGAAGGAGAAGAAGAAGATGATGAATCTTGAATGTATTGATTAGAATGAAGTTCCCTTACACAAGATTCACACACTTAGACACATATGCTCCTTTCTCTCTCTCTTGGCCGTACACTCCTTTTCTGTTCATCAATCCCTCCTCAACCACCTAACACCTATATATATACTTGGGGAATATGGGCCATAAATGGGTTTACGGCCGTAAATGGGTTTACTGCCGTAAACACCCATTGGTCCGTAAACAGGGTTTACGGCCGTAAACCTGTTTACGGCCGTAAACACCTCCGTGGCCGTAAACACATAAAATATTACATAAAAATACAATTGCCAAGAAAAGCAAAGTATAAACCATATTTTTGACCCAACAGATTACATCTTGGCAAAGCTTGTAGGTATCTTGAAGGTGCATGAAAGCAAGGTGACTAAAGAAGCGAAAGTAGTGTCTGGCATCGGTTCGTTGGCTTTAGTTGCAAAGGGAAAGAAATTTGTTGAGGATGGTTCAGAGTCTGATCTTTCTGAATGTGAGCTTACGAATGAAGAATTCGCATTAATGGTGTCGAATCCTAAGTGATTTGCAAAGAAAAAGTTTCCCTCCAACAAAAACCGAAACATGCAGGGAAGCTATAGTTCAGAAAAGGTGAAGGAGGATAATGCGAACAACTTTCTGAAGGAAGAAGATAAGAAGGAAAAGAAGCTTGTAGGTGATTCTGGCTACGACTGCAACTATTGTCATGGCAAGAACCATTTGGCCAAGGAATGTATGATGCCACGGTTGAATGAGAAGAAGGAGGGAGAAGATGATAAGGCTTACCATCTCCGAAAACTTGAGGAGATAAAGAAGAAAAAGAACTCCGATAATACAATGCCTTCTTTGATTGTGCAGGGAAATGATGTTGAGGATGAGTTTGTAAGGGTGAAGTGTGGTCCACTGATTCAGAAGATGAAGAAGTTCGTAGGCCTACTCATGGGAAGAGCTTCGTTGCGAACGAAGAAGATTCGCATGTTGGTGGAAAATGCTTTATGGTAACATATGATGTGTCACAATTGCGAGGGTATGCAACTGATAGTGGACATGGTGATGCGAATGTAAGAAGAGATGATAGTTGCTTCGCTGCGAAGCTCATCTTCCAGCAAATAAGCGAATGTGATCAGTTGATCAAGAAGGTAAATTCCATTCTTGAATCTCTTAATATACCTGTATCCGGATATGAAACTGAATTAAACGAATTAAAATTCACCTTTTCAAGTATAAGTGATAGCTTAAAACAAACTCACCTATCAAATTCTAACCTAAACGATCTAATCAAAAGGATTTCGTCAAAGAGTGAGGAGCGAAAGATGTGGATTGATAAGACTGAGTCAGAGTTGTCTAGGTCTAAGGATGAGTCGATTTACATACAACGAGAAAATTTAATGCTTTTAAAACAACGGAACATCTTTTGTTTGATTGCTAAGAGGCTTTATTTTAACATTAATCAGCTGCATTTTGATTGTGAAATTGGTAAGAAAATTCATAAACTGATCTACCATTCCTTGAATTACAGGAAGACGAAATTGATGTTGTTTGTTATAAATGTGAATCCATCGTCTCATTAGACGAAATTTCAGAAGCTTACGGGATTGGACTAGAGAAAATTGAATCATTCATTAAGTCCAAAGAACACAAGGACATGCTGAGACAGTTGTTTAATGAAAATGATAGGTTAAAAATCAAAACCTAAACTGTGCAGAAATTTGACTCATTGAGTTCAAAATTGAGTTCAGATAAGAAATTGAATGTTGAAACTGTATCTGAATTTGATGATGACGGTGATATGAGTGAAATATCTGTAGAGGACGAAGTTGACTGTTCAGAGTTTGTTAAAAGCGAACCCGAACCTGCGAAAGTCCTTATTTCAGAAAACTCAGTTGAATTCGCAAGATTTTCTGAAAATAAATCTAAAATTTTGAAAGAAAAAGTTGTTGTTTTTCAAAAGGTACACACTGTGCCAAACCAAGTTTTTGCAACCTCAGGACTTAACAAGAACCAAACAGCTGAACTAACGTCCTTGGTTGAAGAAGATAACGGTGATGGATGCGATGAGTTCTTTTGGTCAACTCCAATCGACAATGCAGATGAAACTAAAGGTCTTTCAGAACGAACTTCTTGGAGAGTAAACAGAAGATACGTAGCAGAACCTTTTAAACAAGGTTAATTCTAGCTATGAGAAAGGAAGTTCAAGTGGGACTACAGATGTTTCTAGTGACACATCCTTGATGAGAAACGAAACTCAAATGAGAAAGCAAAAAGCGAAAGCTAATGTTCACAAATCCTCAGAACAGTTCGCTGCCAAGAAACATCAAAGTAACATGAGATACAACAAAAATCTCATGGAACGAAATCAGTTCTGGCAGTCAAAGAACCCTGATTATGCTCACATTAAAAAGAGTTTCAATCCAAAAATGAATGTTGATTCTAACCAGAATGCGAAAACATCTTCGCATGACAAACCAAAAGGCTTCGAACAGCGAACGATTCACAGGACTCGGAGAGTTTCTCAAAAACCAAATTTCTCTAATCCTAAATACTCTGTTCAAAACCGCTCTTCTTACTCCAAGGCTTTGCATAGTCAAGTCTTTAATCCAAAATCTATTTCAAAGCCTACTTTCAAATCCAAACCAAGAGTTTCGCATAATCCAAAAGCGAACACTATCTATATGGTTGATCCATTTGTTACTTATCATGTTCCTATAAAAGACTCACAAGGACCCAAACACCTTTGGGTTCCTAAATCTGCTTAATTTTTGCAGGTAATTTGTGACGAACAGTTTGACACTGAGTGGTACATCGACAGTGGTTGTTCGCATCACATGACAGGGAGAAAGGAGGAATTAAGAGAATACAAAGAATTTAAGAATGGAGGCAAAGTAAAGTGTGGAAATGACTCTCTGGGAGAAATCAAAGGCTATGGAATGATAACAAATGGAAAATTCTCAATTCGCAAAGTGGCCTACGTAGAAGGTCCGCAACACAACCTGATAAGTGTTTCTTAGTTGGTCGTGGGAACTGGACTGAAAGTCTCATTTGATGACAAAGGATCAGAGATAATTGAAAAGAGGACGAAAGTTGTTCTTCTTAATTCTAAACGCAAGGGCGAGATGTATCCATTGAACATCAAACCGATACGAGGGAAACCAACTATATGTCTTCTAACTAAAGCACAAAAAATGATAGCTGGCTATGGCACAGAAGACTCTCGCATCTTAACTTCGATGACATCAACAAGTTAGTTATAACATCTTGAATTCCCAACACCAGTTTAAAGCTCCAAGGGTCATGTTTAAAATGCGACTTGACGAGTTGATAGGCCAACTAGTCGAGTAGAGAACAAATCAGCCGCATGGGTTTTAGACCCTACTCGACGAGTTGGAGGACCCGACTCGACGAGTAGGTGCTGGAAAGTAAAAACCCTAATTCTTAGGGTCTGCACCCTATTGAAAGGTACTTAACTTTCCTCCTCAGCCTCCTTTGTCACTCCCACGTCCAGAGACACCCTTATTGCAAGCTAGCCTCCATTCTCGAGGGTGTGAAGTTAAGAGGGAGAGTGTTGGAGCATTTCTTGAAGGAACAAGGAAGAGCTTTTAAATCCAGTCTCTCTAGTGTTGTGGCAGCAAGTTGGAGGTATAAAGCTACCACCTTTACATTTCATTTATTAGATTTCTCTTTATGGGAGGAAATGGCCATTTCTAGGGCAAATTGGAGTCCCATTCGGGTTTGAGCATGTCACAAGGGGATGGTTTCAGATCTAGAGTCCTCCAGGTCCGCTTAATCATAAAGTTATGGGATTTGGCATCAAGGACCTTGCATGCACGTGAAGTTTGCAACTTTACGTGATAAACATGCTTTAGGAGGATAGAACTACTGTTTGGAGCTTTGGAGCAGCTTGAAATTGTCTCGATGAGTGATGGACAGAAAGGACTCGACGAATTACTTATCCGAATCGGCGAGTCGGTTGAAGATTTGCCCGTTTTGGTTTTGCATGGACTCGACGAGTTGGTTGGAAACTCGGTGAGTCAGTTAGGGTTTTTATGACTTTCTGAGTTCTGGAGGAACTCGATAAGTCCGTAGTTAGACTCGACGAGTAGGGTCAACATGGACTGCTGACTTTGACTGTGATAGTTGAATTTGACTTGGACCAAGAGTTGACCAGTTGACTTCTAAGGCTATTCTGGTAATTTAGGAATTAATGGACTTGGTTCCATGGAGCTTATTGGTGGTGGTGTTCGTGGCTGTGATTTGGGGGATTTGGTCTTATCACTGCAGGTTCGGCATTGTGAGGTGAGTTATCCTCACTATACTCAAGGGTCTAAGGCACCAAGGCCGACCCTTTTTAGATTGTTATCCTGATATACTATATTGTTATGATCCGTTAGATCAACATCCTGGTAGATAGGATGATATTATACTGTTATGATCCGTTAGATCAGCATCCTGGTAGATAGGATGGTATTATACTGTTATGATCCGTTAGATCAGCATCCTGGTAGATAGGCTGATATTATACTGTTATGATCCGTTAGATCAGCATCCTGGTAGATACGATGGGTATATGTTATAGTGTAACTCTTCTGCGTGTGAAATGGTTATTGAGCGAATGCGTTCAGTCACATATCTCATGGGTTAGATGATCCTAGGCTAGGGGATTTGGTTCTGTTGTGCAACTCTCGTTTGATTCTAACCATTGTGGAATCGGATCTTTTAGCCTAGGATTGTTTAAGCCATGAGGTATGTGATAGTGTTCAAACAGTAACCATCTAGCACCCCGGAGAGTTAGGCGGTAGTTGTGGCATGATGACTGTTATATGTTACTTGTTGTATGTGCACTTGCTTGATCAGTAGCCAGGAGTATTCCATCCCGTTGGATGATTCGACTCGTAGTATGTGGGCATTCCAACCCGATGGTTGTGCGCCAGGAGTATTCCATCTCGTTGGATGATCAGACTCATAGTATGTGGGCACTCTAACCCGATGGTTGTGGGCCAGGAGTATTCCATCCCTTTGGATGATCGGACTCGTAGTATGTGGGCATTCCAACCCGATGGTTATGGGCCAGGAGTATTCCATCCTAATGGATGATCAGACTCGTAGTATGTGGGCATTCGAACCTGATGGTTGTGGGTCAGGAGTATTCCATCCTGTTGCATGATCGGACTCGAAGTATGTGTGCATTCCAACCCGATGGTTGTGGGCCAGGAGTATTCCATCCCGTTCGATGATTGGACTCGTAGTATATGGGCATTCCGAACTGATGGTTGTGGGCCAGGAGTATTCCATCCCGATGGATGTTTGGACACATACGATGTTGGCATTCCAACCCGATCGTTGAGCGCCTGGGTATTCTAACCCGATGGTTGATTGTACCCATAGTATGTTGTTTGTTTATTCGCATGATATGTGTATTATTGCGTGTATGGGTATTTTGAGGGGTAACTCACTAGGCCTTCGAGCTTACATTTATCAATTATTGTTTTAGGTACAACGGACGACCGCGGGAAGGCGAAGGCGTGACCGTACACTTCCTCGATTTATGATTTTGGTTTCTGGGAAAACTCTGATATGAAACTATTGGGATTGAAACCCCAATTGAGATTTGATGAACAAGATGCGGAAAATAAGAACAAACAGAAATATGACGATTAGGTCGAATGATCACTCGATTTATTCAAATATGAGGAATAAATTACACTTTCAGCATAGACTAAAGAATCTAACACTACATAAGAAACCTCACGTGGCGGCTACATTTTGCCTCACTCTTAACCCTAATTATGAATAATACATGACTATTTATAGGGAAAAGACAAGTCTTGGGCTTTTAACCTACACTTCATCAAAGGGGCCCATTGCCATCATCCATGGAGTGCTTTGAAAACCTACAATCTCCCGCTCAAAGTATGGAATGGATGACAATGCTTTAACTTCTAAAACAAGCATCTAACAAATAAAAAGATCTAGAACGAGGAATATATGAAGCAATCCACAAATCTTGATTCTTCAATAGTCTTCAAACATGGGCTCTAGGATATATAAACCAAGCACTGAAGTAATGTCTCTAAACTTCATTTTCGAATGTAATCCCAAAAAAAATATTCATGAAAACCAAACCCGCCATGAAAAACCCATTTCACAACAAAGAAACCAAATCACTTCTTGTCTTTGAAGAGCTCCCCCTCCAAGTCACAATGATCTTCAAATAAACTAACGATATAAGCCATCAAAAAATATCATGTACCAACCCAAACTTTAAGATTCGTAACGCCACTTGATCGAGAAAATACAAGAAGTCTGAGATATAACAAGCCCTTAGATGAGCTCGATGTCGAACTTCTACTGTAAAGGATACTTCTCTGTAAAAGCTTTAGCAGAGCTCGATGCAGAACTTCTACTATAAAAGCTACCTTCATAATTCTACCACAAGCTTTATCAAAAATCTTCAACTTTGAAAAGTCACAATCCAATTTCGAATGGCCATACCAAATTCTCCCCCGATTTATAATCAAAAACATGATTATAAAGCCTTCAAATGGTCATGAGAATGATCTTGAATGGAAAAAAAATTACTATGCTCCCCCGCGACAAAATGATATACATAATGAAGTATAAAATTCGAAAAAGTCGTGAAGATTTGACATTATCACGAAAAACGAATTTCCGAACTGCCAAGACTTGATGGAATCCTTAATTTCCTGTTCACGAAAAAATATTAAAGAATTCAAAACTGTTCACCAGCCCTCAAATTCGTTTCAGGAAGAGGAAATGGTTGGGTTTCCGATACTATGAATTATCAGGATTATCGCCAGGATTGGCAAGGTGGTAGATAGATTGGGCTTGTTAGAGGAGCTTAGTTGGATTATGGCAATCTCCATTGTTCGCAAGTTATGAATGTGCATGTAAGACGGGAATGTTGAGGTATCATTGGGTGATATTTAGGCTGAAGTGTGTCAACACTAAGTAGAGAGGCCGGTGGCCGGCCTGGAAGGAAAAGTAAGAGTCCTGCACAGGAAAGAGATATCTCGGTAAAGGTACGGTAGCAGCGTCTGAAGAGACCTGAGTTGACTGGGGGAGCCGGAGGCTGCAATGCAAGAGTTTTATCTGAATTCGTGTAGTACAGCAGGCTTCAAGGATGAAGCCTAGTTTAAGTGGGGGAGAGTTGTAACATCCCAATTTCCCAATACCAGTTTAAAGATCGAAGGGTCATGTTTCAAAGGCGACTCGACGAGTTGATAGGCCAACTCGTCAAGTAGAGAACAAATCAGCCGCGTGGGCTTTAGACCCGACTCGACGAGTTAGATGACTCGACTCGACGAGTAGGTGCTGGAAAGAGAAAACCCTAATTCTTAGGGTTTGCACCCTATTTAAAGGTCGTTAACTTTCCTCCTCAGCCTCCTTTGTCACTCCCACGTCCAGAGAAACCCTTATTGCACGCTAGCCTCCATTCTTAAGGGAGAGAGTGTTGGAGCATTTCTTGAAGAGTGGAAAGCTTGGAACAAGGAAGAGCTTGTAAATCCAGTCTCTCCAATGTTATGGCAGCAAGTTGGAGGTATAAAGCTACCACCTTTACATTTTATTTATTAGATCTCTCTTTGTGGGAGGAAAAGGCCATTTCTAGGGCAAATTGGAGTCCCATTCGGGTTTGAGCTAGTCACAAGGGCATGGATTCAGATCTAGAGTCCTCCAGGTCCCCTTAATCATAAAGTTATTGGATTTAGAAAGCTAAGGCTCTTCCTCCTGGTTTAAACCTTCCCCTTAACTTAGTTTTGGCGTCAAGGACCTTGCATGAACGTAAAGTTTGCAACTTTATGTGATAAACATGAATTCAAAACTGTTCACCAGCCCTCAAATTTGTAAACTTTTCGGAAAAATGGGCTGAAATTGTCACTTTCCAGAAACTCAGGGGCTGGAATGGTAATTCTGCATCAATATACCCCTTTATTTGTAACAAAATCAGGAAATGGTCCAAAACTGCCAAGGCATGAAAAGTATAGGGACCAAAAGAGTCAATTCGCTGAAGTTGCAGGGACCAAGTATGAAACATTACGTCATCTTCCCCATTTATATTCAGATGAATGAACACAACGACTGGAACAACCCGTAACACCGAACCCAAACTAATTAACTCCGAGATACACTTTCGGTCCGAGAATAAAGAAGCGAATCTGAGACATTCGTAGTCGATTGCAAGCCAGATCATCACAACGAACAGGAGCCAAATTCTTACAGTCTCGGTGCGAAACCCAGTCAATAGGTTCGCTTTCGGTCCTCCCTTCTTTTGTTCCAAGCACAATCACACGAACTCAAGTTCGTTCCAGGTTCATTCCAAGTCCGTTGATTATACCCCCAAAGCGAATCTAAGTTCGTTCCAAGCATCACGATGTGAATCCGATTTCATGACAAAAGCGAAACCTTAGCCAAACCGAATCACATGTTCGCTTTCCCCTCTTTCGTTCCAAGGCTAACAAACGAACCCAATCATAGGTTCGCTTTCTCCTGATGTTTGAGGGATCGCAGGACAATCGTTCATAGTTCCACCCAATTCACAGTCAATTTTGACTTTTTCTGGTTTGACTTTTCACATCGAGATACGGAAAATGTATCTGTTCCGATTCCTTCATTTTGATTGCGTTCATAATCCATTCGTTCCGATCACAAATAGATAGCCTTCGTTCTGATCGCCTGCGTTCCAATTCCAAGCATTCAATTTCATCATCGTTGCGAATTCAAACAAAATTTTCACAATTTCGATTTAGTCTCCAAATCGTAAATCAAACCAGATTCCTTTATCGAATCTTGAAAAACGTTGGCCATCGGAACCCAATACTTGACAAACACCAAATTGATTTTCAAAAATCGATTTAAAGATCAAACACCACTTCAATCGAATTTATCACCATCTTCATCTGTTCTTGACAATACTTCATCTTTTCTTTAAACTCAAAAACATCGAATGACAATTCTGGACCCCAAAATCACAATCGAACTTAACAATAACAAGAGACGATTCACGTTTAATAATATCTAGAAAATCATTATCAATTAGAAAAAAAAATCGATGTTGAACAGGTTAAAAGAACTCGGATGGGAACAAGTTACGCACAGTTAGATATAAGAAATTGGATTCAAAGACCAAATCGATTAATAAATTAAACCAGAGTCATGAATCATGAAATCAAGCGAAACATAAGAACAAAACGCTTAGATTAACCAGAGGATTTCGAGATATGTTGACGCGTGATTGGTGATTTCAAATGCAATAAGGAACGATCAACGAATAAAGTTATTGGACTCAAGAATGAACAGTAAACGACACTAGTTGGGCTCAGGAACAAAGTAGAATTGAATTAATGGATTAAAACAAAAGAAACAAATCCATTGACAGCAAACAAATAATCCTACCCAATCAAAAATATGAACTTAAAATCGAATGGGATAACAAAAACAATACCAGATGAACAGTAAGTTTTCATGAACAGTTGCTTGAACAGAAAGCTTGATTCCAAGTAGCCAAAACACCAATAATCTTCAATAACTTGTGCAGAAAATCATCAAATCAAGAACCGATACTTCAAAAATCAATAGATCTTCAAAGACCCGCTCTAATACCACTTGTTGGGATTGAAACCCTAATTGAGATTTCATGAACAAGATGCGGAAAATAAGAACAAACAGAAATATGAAGATTAGGTCGAATGATCACTCGATTTATTCAAATATGAAGAATAAATTACACTTTCAGCATAGACTAAAGAATCTAACACTACATAAGAAACCACACGTGGCGGCTACATTTTGCCTCACTCTTAACCCTAATTATGAAAAATACATGACTATTTATAGGGAAAAGACAAGTCTTGGGCTTTTAACCTACACTTCATCAAAGGGGCCCATTGCCATCATCCATGGAGTGCTTTGAAACCCTACATAAACTATTTTGAAAACATATTAGTAATAATTAATGGTTTTTGAATATCTAAAAAGTTTTAAATTGGCTTGAATTTTATGGATGTTACAAGTTTGTATCAGAGCCTTGGTTTGAGTGAATTGGAGGAACACCCGTGTGAATCCAATGTCAAACTAAGGAAAAAGGTTTTCAAAAATTATTTTCAAATGGTTTTCAAAATACTAAAAGAGGATGTGAAGTGTACGATCAGCCGGAGCCAGTAAGTAGACCCAAAATACCATACAGTTATCTGATATTGTGATATGTTAGAACAACATGCTAGTACTAGGCTAGGAATCTTCAGGAATTGCATGATAGAATTGCCTGATTGTATGATGCCTGGTAGCCTAGCGTTTTCCTTATATCAAATTGACATCATTACTGTAGTTGCTTTGTGTATACATCATGACTGTACATAATTAAGATCGTATAGCCTGAGAATGTTTGGTTTGGCCTTATTTTCTGTTCTTGTATAATGAAGGGCTTACGGTAGGATCAGGTATTCAAAAGTCTATAGGGTCCAGCGTTATGTAAGGTTAGCATACACAAGTGCTTCAGGGTTGGTGGAAGTTTCATGAGTGGGTTGTGTTAGGCCGGTAGGCCAGTTATGAGATATAATTATAGCCTTCCTCTAGGAGTGATGATTGAGCGTTCGTTTATGTTATGTGCATTGTTAGGGTTTTGTGATGATCCTTGAGACAAATATGGGTAGGTGTGGAAGGTAGTATGGGCACATACTACTGAAAGCACAGGACCCATACACGTAGCAAGGAAGTCACAAATCCCCAGGGTTGTGTTGGGAGTCGGTTCCCTGTCATTATATGGATTATCACAGAACTTTCTGGGGGTATTACCAGAATGGTGGTTACGAGACGCCTTGAGAACGAATCAGGTTTACGATTAGGAGCTAGCAGCCAAGATAGGTCAGTATTGTTAGGGGATCGAGTTAGTGAGATCATCCGGAAGGAGGTGATTGAGGTTGTCCGGGGACAGTTGCCGAAGATGGTTGGGGCTATTATGATAGTCATGGTTGAGTATTGTGATGAGCAGAGGACTGCAGCTACTTGCGATCAGGGAGACGTTCCGTACTCGTTACATTCTGCAGATTGAGCCGGAGAGGCTGGCACATGAGTTTCTGGATTTGAGGCTTCCGGGGGAGGGGGGGTTGCTCGAGGTCGGGATGCGAGTCGCAGGGACCCCGGAAGGGAGTGATGATTATGATCAGGTTGAGTTTGTAGCTGGAAGTGGAATGATTGATTGATGGATTGGAGTGTCATTTCCTAGGGCAAGGATTATGCCCTTACAGTTTTATGAGTTTGAGGGGTGAGCATACCTGTGACCCCACAACGCTTTGCTTTTAGCAATTGTCTTTTCCTTTGACGAAACCTAGTATCATTATCACTAAGTTTTAGTCTAATATTTATTGAGACTAATTATTATCTAGATTCATCATTAACTCAAAGTCTAATTAAGATCTATCAGGTAAGGAACAACCAGGTAGGATCATATTGGAGGTAGGGTCTGTTTGGTATACAAAATATACTGTTTGGAAATCCCTCTTTAAACACCTCATTAAATCCAGCCTAGGCATCATCCCTATAAGTAGATCAATTAGTATAACGACTTGGAATCACTAATAAATCTTGTTCATAGGTTCATAATAATGATAATGAAGTTAAACATAAGTTATACTTAAACTATGGTAAGCATAACTCAACTTACAAGTGGTTTAGCGAGAAATCGGGCTCTGCACGGGCAAAACTTCTAATCCGAAATCTCCACTCCTCGGGGATTTCCCTTGCTCTGGGGCTTTGTTACTAACACCTAGGAGGTTCTAAATAAAAGCTTAGAGGGTTTGGGGGTATTTGGGAGAGATTTGGTTGAGAAGGTGTGGAGAAATGAGTAAAAAACGAGCTCTATTTATAGGCTGCCAGGAGCCCAGTTCGTTGGGCGTACATAAATTTATGTTGGCCGTAATGGATTAAACAACATTATGTTGGGCATACTTCCAGCTAAGATGGGCGTACTCCGTCCAGGTTTCGCGATCTTGTTGCAAGCTGTGGGGAAGAGTATCTTGTGAGCACAAGTGGATCGCACAAGTGGATCGTTGTGGCATGAGTATCTTGTGAGTCATGTTAGGTACCATATTCCCGGGTAGGCCGGGTACCGGATTTTCATTGGGATTGAAAACATGGATTAGTTCATGTTACCTGAGAGCGAAGGGGAGTTTTCTTACGCATAGTGTATCTAAGGAGGAGGAAGACAGGATTTCCTCGAACGCCTTTGAGAGTGTGATATCTCTGGTATTCTTCAGGATTGTATCGGGAATTCTATCGTATTAGAATTTTGCTGGGTTGGGTAAGTTATATCCCCGGTTGACATTATGTTATTCTTGGGTTATTGAGGGTCGTTACATAGCTTTCTGCATGCCAGAAGTATTCACCCGAAATTCTGGCTTCTCTTGGGATTCGATTGATCCAGATCGGGAGGATCCCTTTGCACGTGTCATTCATTCCAGGGTCAGAAATGATCGTACCTGGTTGAGCTGGTTTGATTTATGGATTATTTTCGAACTAGTGGATGGTAGTTGGAACCCTAAGTGGGGGAGAATTGGAAATTCTCAGCTGGACTGTTAGTCAATGGAAGTTTTGTCAGTTTCTGTACGGAAGACGAGTTTTAGAGTGGTTGGACGACCTAACCTGAAGTCGAAAACATCCTCAAGTACGCGCACGGAGGTGATTTTTTAGGTATACATGCAGGTGTTCAAGATAGCATTAGGTTGGACCAACTTACGTGAGTGGTTAGATCAGGAAGGGAATCGTGTATGGTAGGGTTTCAGTATTGTGGCGCGTGTTTGATGCTGTATACGACATTGATTAGGCCTTTTGGACAATGGAAGAAGGAGAGTATCTTCAGGTCGGAGAGTTGGGAAGGTGAGGTAACGACAGCATTGTCGATAGGTTATTGAGAGTATTTCAATCATGGGTTGCGGGCATAGAGATCGTGATGGTTTATTTCTCCTGTTGGAACGTCTTCGGAAGGAATGTGTCGTTGTGGTTCGGGTGTGTACTCTGTTGCGACAATTCAGAGAATCTTGGAGGAGATTTGAGGATAAGTTATTCCGTTTCAGGTTATGAGTTCGGACCCGAGTTATGGATATACTGGTATTCCAATCTAGGGTATTCCATCCTAGAGATGATGGGGCCCTACGATTGGCTGGACCTGACATGTTTGGTATTCCAACCTGAGGGTTGATTGGGCCAAACATGTATGTGATACGAGGGTATTCCATCCTAGGGATGACTGGACCCGTCGTAGGCATGCCTGGTATTCCAGCCCGAGGCTGATTGGGCCAGGTATGAGTGTTCATGCTTGTTAGCTGGTTGTTCACGTGTGTTGTTTCGAGAGTTGAAGGACGCATTGTCATGTCAGCACAGAAAGGATTCGTTTTAGGAAGAGGAAATGCTTGGGTTTCCGATACTATGAATTATCAGGATTATCGCCAGGATTGGCAAGGTGGTAGATAGATTGGGCTTGTTAGAGGAGCTTAGTTGGATTATGGCAATCTCCATTGTTCGCAAGTTATGAATGTGCATGTAAGACGGGAATGTTGAGGTATCATTGGGTGATATTTAGGCTGAAGTGTGTCAACACTAAGTAGAGAGGCCGGTGGCCGGCCTGGAAGGAAAAGTAAGAGTGCTGCACAGGAAAGAGATATCTCGGTAAAGGTACGTCTGAAGAGACCTGAGTTGACTGGGGGAGCCGGAGGCTGCAATGCAAGAGTTTTATCTGAATTCGTGTAGTACAGCAGGCTTCAAGGATGAAGCCTAGTTTAAGTGGGGGAGAGTTGTAACATCCCAATTTCCCAATACCAGTTTAAAGATCGAAGGGTCATGTTTCAAAGGCGACTCGACGAGTTGATAGGCCAACTCGTCAAGTAGAGAACAAATCAGCCGCGTGGGTTTTAGACCCTACTCGACGAGTTAGATGACCCGACTCGACGAGTAGGTGCTGGAAAGAGAAAACCCTAATTCTTAGGGTTTGCACCCTATTTAAAGGTCGTTAACTTTCCTCCTCAGCCTCCTTTGTCACTCCCACGTCCAGAGAAACCCTTATTGCACGCTAGCCTCCATTCTTAAGGGAGAGAGTGTTGGAGCATTTCTTGAAGAGTGGAAAGCTTGGAACAAGGAAGAGCTTGTAAATCCAGTCTCTCCAATGTTGTGGCAGCAAGTTGGAGGTATAAAGCTACCACCTTTACATTTCATTTATTAGATCTCTCTTTGTGGGAGGAAAAGGCCATTTCTAGGGCAAATTGGAGTCCCATTCGGGTTTGAGCTAGTCACAAGGGCATGGATTCAGATCTAGAGTCCTCCAGGTCCCCTTAATCATAAAGTTATTGGATTTAGAAAGCTAAGGCTCTTCCTCCTGGTTTAAACCTTCCCCTTAACTTAGTTTTGGCATCAAGGACCTTGCATGAACGTAAAGTTTGCAACTTTATGTGATAAACATGAATTAGGAGGATAGATCTACTGTTTGGAGCTTTGGAGCAGCTTGAAATTGTCTGGATGAGTGATGGACAGAAAGGACTCGACGAGTCACTTATCTAACTCGGCGAGTCAGTTGAAAATTTGCCCGTTTTGGTTTTGCATGGACTCGACGAGTTGGTTGGAAACTCGACGAGTCAGTTAGGGTTTTTATGACCTTATGAGTTCTGGAGGACCTCGACGAGTCCGTAGTTAGACTCGACGAGTAGGGTCAACATGGAATGTTGACTTTGACTGTGATAGTTGAATTTGAGTTGGACCAAGAGTTGGGGCAGTTGAATTCTAAGGGTATTTTGGTAATTTGGGAATTTATGGACTTGGTTCCATGGAGGTTATAGGTGGTGGAGTTTGTGGCTGTGATTTGGGGGTTTGGTCTGATCACTACAGGTTCGGCATTATGAGGTGAGTTATCCTCACTATACTCAAGGGTCTAAGGCACCAAGGTCGACCCTTTTTAGATTGTTATCCTGATATGTTATACTGTGATGATCCGTTAGATCAGCATCCGGGTAGATAGGATGGTATTATACTGTTATGATCCGTTAGATCAGTATCTTGGTAGATAGGATGGTATTATACTGTTATTATCCGTTAGATCAGCATCCTGGTAGATAGGATGATATTATACTGTTATGATCCGTTAGATCAGCATCCTTGCAGATAGGATGGGTATATGTTATAGTGTAACTCTTCCGCATGTGAAATGGTTATTGAGTTAATGCGTTTAGTCACATATCTCATGGGTTAGATGATCCTAGGCTGGGGGATTTGGTTCTGCTGCGCAGCTCATGTTTGAGTCTAACCATTATGGAATTGGATCTTCTAGCCTAGGATTGTTTAAGCCATGAGGTATGTGATAGTGTTCAAGCAGTAACCATCTAGCATCCCAGAGAGTCAAGTGGTAGTTGTGGCAAGATGACTGTTATATGTTACTTGTTGTATGTTCACTTGCTTGATCAGTAGCCAGGAGTATTCCATCCCGTTGGATGATTAGACTCGTAGTATGTTGGCATTCCAACCCGATGGTTGTGGGCTAGGAGTATTCCATCCCGTTGGATGATCGGAGTCGTAGTATGTGGGCATTCGAACCCGATGGTTGTGGGCTAGGAGTATTCCATCCCGTTGGATGATCAGACTCGTAGTATGTGGGCATTCCAACCCGATGGTTGTGGGCCAGGAGTATTCCATCCCATTGGATGATCGGACTCGTAGTATGTGGGAATTCCAACCCGATGGTTGTGGGCCAGGAGTATTCCATCCTGTTGGATGATTGGACTCGTAGTATGTGGGCACTCCAACTCGATGGTTGTGGGCAGGAGTATTCCATCCCGATGGGTGATTGGACTCATACTATGTTCGCATTCCAACCCGATGGTTGAGGGCCTGGGGTATTCCAACCCGATGGTTCATTGGACCCATAGTATGTTTGTTTATTTGCATGATATGTGTATTATTGCGTGTATGGGTATTTTGAGGGGTAACTCACTAAGCTTTCGAGCTTACATTTATCTATTATTGTTTCAAGTGTAGCGGATGACCGCGTGAAGGCGAAGGCGTGACCGTACACTTCCTCGATTTATGATTTTGGTTTCTGGGAAAACTCTGATATGAAACTATTTTGAAAACATATTTGTAATAATTAATGGTTTTTGATAATCTAAAAAGTTTTAAATTGGCTTGAATTTTATGGATGTTACATTAGTTCTTGGTGATCGTGCGCGAGGCCTTCCACTTCTAAAATACAATCAGGATCATCTTTGTGCTGCCTGCGAAATGGGAAAGCAAAGCAGGAAAAGTCATCCAACTGTAGTGAACATGAAAGTCATTGAGCCACTCGAACTTCTACACATCGATCTTTATGGCCCATCTGCAATTGAAAGTATTGGCGGTAACAAGTATATTCTCGTTATTGTAGATGATTTTTCTCGTTTAACTTGGGTGTTCTTTCTTAAGCTGAAATCTGAAGCAACTCCAAAACTCAAAGATTTCATAAAGCAGATAGAGCTACAACTGCGAAAGCATGTTCGCAATATTCGCAGTGACAATGGTTTGGAATTCAAGAACCAAGCGTTTGATGAATTTCTTACGAAAAAGGGTGTATCACACAACTTTTCTGCTCCCTATGCTCCACAACAGAATGGAGTTGTTGAAAGGCAAAATCGATCACTGTGCGATGCTGCGAGGACCATGCTTTTATTCGCAAATCCGCATCTCTATTTCTGGGCTGATGTGATTGTGACTACATGCTTTACCCAAAATAGATTTATTCTCAATAAACGCTTTACTGTCACTCCCTACGAAATCATAAATAAACGAAAACCTAACGTTAAGTTTTTCCATGTTTTTGGTTCCAGGTGTTTCATCTTCAATTCAAAAGAAAAACGGAACAAATTCGATGTGAAGGTTGATGAAGGCATTTTTCTGGGATATTCGCTAAACTCGAAAGCATATAGGGTTCTATACAAACGATCTAAAAAGATTGATGAAACCAATTATGTCACGTTCGACGAAAATTACTTGAAGAAGTCTCAAGCGAATGACAGTCAAGTACAAGAGATCTTTCCAACACCTAGTCCAACCACGATCCCACTCTCGAATCTATACGAAGAATTCATGCTTCTATTTGATGAACCAGAGAAGGATATCTCATCTGATTCAAAAGCAGCTGACAATAAAGTCATGAACAAAGGCCCATGAAGTGAGAATGAGCCTAATGCTGCGAACTCCTCAGCCCAGGAGGAGAACTCTTCTCCACCTACAACACCTCGTGCATCTGCTCAGGGGGAGGATTCTAATCCACAAGTTAATAACGAAACTCCACTACAGGGGGAGGATTCTATTCCTTATGTTGAAATAGTCTCTTCATTCGAGGGGGGAGAATAATGAAACAAATGAAGATTCATATGTGAATGAAGACTCTGATGTACAATCAGAATTCGTAGAGGTGAATGCTGAACTGGATCCCACTTATGATCCAAACTATCCTCCACTAACCAAATGGACCAGAGATCATCCAAAAAACCAAGTTATTGGTGAATCGTCTGCAACAGTTCTTACTAGATCTCAATTAAAAACGAAACAAACTGCTTTATTCTCCAAAGTAGAATACTGTATGTTTAATTTGTTTATCTCCAAGATCGAACCCAAAACAGTCAATGTTGCTCTCGATCACTCTGATTGGGTGCAGGCAATGCAAGACAAGCTCAACGAGCTCGAACGAAACAGGGTCTGGAGACTGATTCCCACTCCACCGGATGCATCTGTAGTTGGTCTCAAATGGGTATTTCGCAACAAATTGGACAAAGAGGGTAACATTATTGTTGAAACATAGAAGTGACCTTCTTAAACTTAATCAAAATCTTAGCCTTTTCCTTATCCGTAACCACTACTTCATCTGCAGTCAAGAACAGCAACCGTGGTCTTCGTCATCAACACTTAGTCTTAATCTTTTATCTTTTTTTTAAATGTAATTTCCTTTATCCAATGTGCCTTGCATGGCAACGTTAAACAGATAGGATATTTGTAATCTTTGAGACTCTATAAAAGGAGTTTTGTCTTTCTGAATTAAGCACATCTACGCATCTTGAATTTCCTATCTCTCAAAATTCATTACTCACTCATCTCCTTCTTACTCTCTAAATTCTACTAAACATAATCTATAATATAACATATATAAATCTCTCCTTCGTAGCAAGTCAATCTTGACTTAATCACTAAGTTTGATCTCACTTACTAACATGGTTTGATTGCATTCCTTGATAAGAATCAACTCAAGTGTATACTTGATATAATACTTGATGTCATTTATATTTCCTTATATTTCCGCATCTAGCCATATAACCATCTAAGCATCTAACTATATAACTCTAACTCTTATTATTGTTGAACTTTATGATCCTTTGAGTTAAACTTTAAATTCCACAATATAAACTTGTTCTAACGTTTGCTCAAGTGTATTTCTCATGTTTTTCTCTCAACAATTGGTATCAGAGCCAAAGTGGTTGCCTTTTGAAACAAAACTCTGATTTTCAAAAAGCCTTCTATACCACCGAAGCTCATTTCTTTTAAAAAAACCAAAAATTTTCAAAAATAAGGAAATATGGCACAAGCATTATCACTCAATGTTTCCAACATTGTTGGTGGCTCTAACAGAGCTCCAATATTGGTGGAAAACGAATACCATCACTGGTCTCAGAGAATGGAGAGATACTTAAGGTGACTTGGAAGAGATGTATGGAGATCTGTAGAAGAAGGGACACATGTCCCTGTTCTTACACCAAGTTCAAACTGACGGAGCCACAGCCAGACTAGGAGGAGGTCAACCAGTCCTGAATCATCCCACCAAAGATGATATCGACAAAATGGAAAATGACGCTATTTGTTTTTATGAAATTTCCTGTGGAGTTACGCCTGACAACTTCGACATTATCATAAACTGCAAATCAGCAAAAGAGATCTGGGATGTTCTCAAGAACTTATATGAGGGCACAGAACAAGCTCAAGACAAGAAGCTCACAACCGCACTCAATGAATTCAACAATTTCAAAGCTCATGCTGGTGAAAGTTTGGAAGACTCTTTCAAAAGGTTCAAGTTGATTGTCACTAAGTTATCTACTGCTGGCACGGTCTGAAGCAACCATGAAACAAATCTTCAATTTCTCAATGGTTAGGGAAGACATTGGACGACTACTAAGATGATAGTCCAAGGAGATTGAAAGATCCACTCTTTATCTCTTTACAAGCTCTATGGTGAATTGCAAGCACAAGAATCTATGGTACTCAACGATTGTGCTGACTTCAGAGGACCACTTGCTCTCATAGCACAAGCACCACATACTCAATCTTATTCTCCTTCGTATGACAATCCTCCACAGTCATACGAAGCTGAATCAGAGTATGATGATGAAGAAGAATTCCAGAACGCAATTGCTCTTGTTAGCCAACAGTTCAACAGACTACCACCCTCTTCTTTTCGTAAAAATCAGCAATTCAACAAACCTCCTTTCAACCGCAACTTCAATCCCCAAAACAATCATTCCCGTTTCTCTAAAATCACTCACACACCACCGCAACCTCAGAACAATCAACCCAAAGAGGCACCGAAGCCTACCAATTCAACTGACTCCGGTACCTCCTCAGAAGATAAGAGTGATATTGTAATCTGTCATAAGTGCAACAAGGAGAACCACTTTTCCAAAGACTGCAAAGCTAATGTGGTGAAAGATAGAGCATTCTATCTTAGAATGGCTCAAGAATTGGAGGAAAAAGAGAAAGCAAGGGCATATGTAGCCCATGTGAAAAGAAACCATCAAGTTTGGTCATCCAGAGTTGAGGATGAAGACATCAGCAACGTCAAGGGAAAAGGCAAGATTTGCATGTTGGCAACTGCGGACGACGATGGGTCTACAAAGTTGGAAAAGAACTACTGCTACATGGCAAAGGATGAGACTCTAAGCATCGCCGAACAGGTAAAACTTATGATTCAAACTCTAAATTATAGGATGCATGACTGTCAACCCTTCATAGACGATCTTAATGACACATGTGCTGCCGTCCTTACAGACTATAACAAAGCTCTTGATGAAAAGAACATAGCGTCCCAAGAGATGTTTCACGTGAGAGGATGACTGGATGAAAAAAGACTCAAAGTAGCTATATTAGAAAAGGATTTAGTGTTAGAGAAAGATGCAAGAATGTTGTGTGAAACACAGTTAGAAATAGCTTTGAACCAAAGAGATTTAGCTCAGAGTAAAATTGTACGTTTAAATCTTTTAATAGAAAAACTCTTTAATGAAAGTGAAGCTATTGAAAACCTTGTAAATAATGGAACCGTGGACAATACATACAATTGGGGTTGGTCCAATGGGTACTCTATCCCCCCGATTTAACAAGGACCGTCTCTATGTCCCTCCTGACCGAGAATTCCATTTCCCAGTCAATGACAAAACCTTTCCCGAAGACATCAGAGCTCACTTCGATAAATTTCATAATCTGAGTAACAATTGTGTCATTGAGGAAATTTTGCCTGAATTTCCCGGTCACTCAAGTGATCAAACTCCTATCAATGGCACAATCAATCCCAATTCTCAGACGACATCATCTGTTGATGAGGAAATTATTGTGGAAGGACCAGAAGATTTTCCAACTCTGACCTCAGACCCTAGTGTATCTCACTGCAGTCATGAACCACATTCTGTCCATCTACCTATCATCAAGTGTCCCACAGACCGCAGTGTCTCAACTCAGACTTAGTCTGCGGTAGTCCAATCTTCCTTACCACAAACCATAGTCAAGAGCACTATGACTATTCAACTAATTCATCATGAAATATCCATAGAAAAGTTCGAAGTGGGTCAATGCTCACAAAACAATGAATCCTCTAGTTCGGATGAATCAAGTCCTCGTTTTCAAAAAATATTAAAGGTTTCCAGGAAACCGCAGCTGAACATCAATGTTTGTGGTTCTCCAAAAACCGAGGCTAAAAGGGCTTTCAAAGAGAAAATTCGATCTCGTGGCAAAAACCGAGAAATCTTTTCAAAAAATAAAAAACAGGTCAAAATTCCAAAATCTAGGAGTCCAGAAAAGCTTGTTTTCTCAAATTTATTTTCAAAAAAATTCCTTAATCAAGAAAACAAACATAATGGAATGTACAGTTGCTAAAACCATTTCAAAAACATCTGACACAACCCAAAGGAAAGTAAGTCTTTTCGAAGCAATGGTTTTCAAACCTATTCCTCAGATGACCCAAAATGGAAGGGGATTTTGCCAATTCCAGCACTTTTGAAATCACATCAAAGTTTTAGGAAATAACTTTCCAAGAGATCTACACGTGCTCCCACTCCTGCAAAACATACTTTTTCAAATTCCAAGAGCACCACAGTCAGATCTCACTTCTCTCGGACTGGTCACAAGCCTACTTCTTCACCCAGACCGCTGACCAAGCAAAGTGTCAGGGTAAATGAAAAAATTCCTGCATATCTATGTAGTTGTCAAAAAGGCTCATCTCATGTCAAATCTCGTTCTTTTCAGAAACCTCGTAACTTTTCTAAATCTGACAACACTCCAAAAATTCACAAATACCCAGGACTAGGCCTAAAAGTTGACACGAAATTTGTCCCTGCAACCTCGGTTCATGCATCAATTAGAAAATCATCAGTTACCCCAGGCTCCAAATTCATTTGGGTGCCCAAACTAACTGTGTAATTCTCATGCTATGTGCAAGGAGGAACAAGAAAAAGAATGGTTAATCGACAGCGCCTGCTCCTTGCACATGACCGGAAGGTTGGAGTACCTTCGGGATTTCGGGAAAATTTGTAATGGTGGAAAAGTCACATTCGGCAACAACGCGAATGGGATAATACGAGGTTATGGTGTTCTTACTACTGGAAATTTCTCTATCCAAAAGGTTGCCTATGTGGAAGGTCTTAAACACAATCTCATCAGTGTTGGCCAACTATGTAAGGCAGGCCATCAGGTTGAATTTGATAGTGAATTCTGCTATGTAATGACAAGTGATAGAAGTATTTGTTTGATCAAATCCAAATCCGAAGGTACCATGTATCCTTTGGACGTCTCTCTGATTATAGAGAAACCGCAACTATGCTTCCTATCCAAAGCCGTATCAGAAGTTAGCTGGCTATGGCATCGCAAGCTAGCTCATCTCAACTTTCGCTATATCAACAACCTGGTTACCGGTGAACTCGTCCGAGGTCTCCCCATTCTGAAATATCACAATGATACCCTCTGCTCAGCCTGTGAATGTGGAAAACAGACAAAATCAAGTCATCCGATGGTGATTGATTCTTCAATTTCTGAGCCACTGGATCTCTTACATATTGATCTATGCGGTCCGTCTACCATAGCCAGTCTTCATCACAAGAAATATGTACTGGTAATAGTGGATGATTTTACTCGTTTCATATGGGTTTTCTTTTTGAAACTCAAGTCAGAAACACCGCAGGTGCTGATCAATTTTATAAAGGAGATTGAACTGCAGATCAAGTTTCCAGTACGTCACATCCGCAGTGATAATGGAACTGAGTTCACCAATCATCTCTTAAACAATTTCTTGGTTTCAAAGGGTATCAGTCATAATTTCTCAGCTCCTTACACACCGCAGCAGAATGGAGTAGCAGAGCGAAGAAACAGAACTCTGGTGGAAGCAACCAGATCAATGCTCAACTTTGCAAATCTTCCTCTATACTTATGGGCCGAAGCGGTGGCCACAACATGCTTTGTCTAGAACCGAAGCATTGTGTGCAAGCGTCTCAACAAAACTCCATATGAGGGCCTTAACAACCACAAACCAAATGTCCGATTCTTCCACATCTTTGGGTGTAGATGTTTTGTAATCAACAACAAATATCATCTTAACAAGTTTGCAACTAAGTCTGATGAAGGCCTCTTTCTTGGCTACTCAACAAACAAGGTAGCCTATAGGGTTCTCATTATACGCACAAGACTCATAGTCGAAAGCTTCGAAGTCAAATTCGATGACTATTATGTCCGCAAAACTGCTCCATCAATCGAAATCAAAGCAATCCTGGAAAGTGATATTCTTGTCTCTTTGGATCCATTAGACATAGTTGAAGTAAACTATGATGATCTCTTTGACCCCATAGGGACTGCTAAGCTATCCGAAGTTCTTGTGTCCCCGGAAGCTCAAGAACAGCATGCTGAAGTCTTTGGTCCTACTCTCTCAGATGAAGTATCACTAAATACTTCCACCTCGCCGGTTGAGGGGGAAAGTTCATCTCCGGATTAGATGAAAACCATCGAGGTTCCAGTACTTGAAGATGTAGCTCCAGTTCCTCTCCACAGAGGATCTCAGCCCTCAAATGTCTCTTTGAACTTAGATGATGAAAATATAGAGAACATCAACACAAGAACCGACCCAAGGGTTATCACACTCCCATCTGCATTCCTTCTACCACAGCCGCTGACCATCTGCAACCCCGTCTACACGTATGGACGAAAGACCACCCACCGGGTCAAATCATCGGAAATCCATCAGTAGGCATCTAAACTCGATCTTTAAAAAATTTATCTGATCACTGTCACTATGCAGCGTTTATGTCCTCGGTCGATCCCCGCACAATCAAAGAAGCTTCAATGGAGCCCGAATGGATAGCAGTAATGCAAGAAGAGCTGGCGGAATTTGAAAGAAACAAGGTGTGGAAACTCGTTCCAAAACCGCAAGGTCACACTATTGTTGGTACTAGATGGGTGTAAAAGAATAAGTTGGATGAATCCGGTGCGGTCATCAGGAACAAGGCAAGACTAGTTGCCAAGGGGTATAGTCAACTTGAAGGTGTTGATTACGACGAAACATACGATCCTGTAGCCAGAATGGAGGCCATACGCATCTTCTTAGCGTATGCAGCTCACAAAAACCTCAAAGTACATCAAATGGATCTAAAGAGTGCCTTCTTAAATGGTGAATTAAAAGAGGATATTTATCTTCAACAACCTCTGGGCTTCGAATGTCATGAATTCCCAGATCACTGCTACAAGCTTGAGAAAGCAGTTTATGGTCTAAAGCAAGCACCAAGGGCATGGTATGAGACTCTATCAGAGTTTCTTGTCACCTCTGGATATAAAAGAGGAGTGATTGATCCCACTTTATTTAGAAAAGTGAACGGTAATCACCTTATGCTTGTACAAATATATGTGGATGATATCATCTTCGGATCTACAGATCAGAGGATGGTGCATGAATTTGCAAGGCTCATGACCAATTTCAAATGAGCATGAATAGAGAGATTAACTTCTTTCTAGGAATTCAAATAAAACAGGTTCCTCAATGGATACTCATTCATCAGGAGAAATACACCTCTGAACTGCTGAAGAAATACTGAATGGACAACTGTTCCTCAGCCAAGGTTCCTATGGCCTTTGGATATAAGATATCAGCTGATCCTACCGGAGAATCAGTTGACCACAAAACTTATAGAGGAATAATTGGCTCGTTGATGTACCTCACTGCAAGTAGACCAGATATAGTCTTTGCAACAGGCGTTTGCGCAAGGTACCGGGGCGATCCGAAAGTTTCACATCTGACCGCAGCTAAGCAGATTCTCACATACTTAAAGGGGAGCAAAGCTCTTGGCCTTTGGTATCCCGCAGGGAACGACTGTAGCCTACAAGCATTCACTGATGCGGATCATGCTGGATGTAGATTGGATCGAAAAAGTACCTCATGTGGATGTCAATTTCTGGGTGGAAGACTCGTCAGCTGGTCATCAAGGAAACAAAGTTGTGTCTCACTGTCTACCGCAGAAGCTGAATATGTGGCCACAGCCAGCTGTTGTTCACAAGTCTTGTGGATGAAAACGCAACTTATGGACTACGGATACAGGATGTTGCGGATACCGATTTACTGTGACTCAGAGAGTGCAATAGCGATCTTTCATAATCCTATTCATCACTCTAAGACGAAGCATATTAAACTACGGTATCACTTTATTAAAGACCACATTCTGAAAGGTAACATTGAACTAATTTTTGTTAACACTCATGAAGAGATTGTTGATGTATTCACAAAGGCACTTGATTCTACAAAACTCAACAATTTCTTACAAATGTTAGGAATGATGAGTCCGGACCCACAATTCTTTTTGAATTTATAGGTACTGCAGACCATACTTGGTCAACATTGCGGTCCTAGTCAAATATATCTATCATATATGAGTTGTAGTATACTTTATGTACCGCAGTACATTTAATGTACCGTAGTATATGTTATGTAACGCAACTCTATATGATACCTATATTTCCAAGGTCCTTATTGTTTGTTTTTTCTGATCTTGTTCAAGTGTTTCTCTCAGTTTCTTCTACTGCAGTCATCTATCCATCTACCACAAGAATAAATTCATCCGCAATGATGTCCTGATCCGCAATGAGTAACAAATCGGTAATCACTTTGATTGAACTTTCAACTACTTCATTAATCCGTGATACATTGTGTGTTATTTAATGATCCTTCATTAAATAAGATAAACATTCGTTGTATAGCACATAATCATTTTAGTTCTTCCTTTTCAAATAAACCTTTTGTCAGACCTATTTTAGGTGTGATGCCAAAATAAAACAGTTTCCAATAAACGAAATCTTTCAAAAAAAATCTCTTTCTCTAATCTGTCTTTTCCCCTTACCCCAAAATGTCAAATCCGTTACAAATTGCACCTTTATTCAACGGACTATCACCCCCTCACCACACGTTCTTCAGACGTGGGATTTAGGGCCTGACATTTCATTAAATGCCACATTTTTGGAAAATAAAGTTTTTTTTTGGTTAATGCTTTTGTGGCTAATAATGATTTTCTTAATTAAATAAAAGTTTTTACCTTTAACCGCTTTCTTTAGGGTAAAAACAACTTTTTCAGGATCTGCCCCCATATAAACCCTCTTTTCATCCCAAGAAAGCTTTAGACTTTCTGAACTCTCTAAGGCGAACTTCATCCTCTTCCGTCTTGCACTTCAAAATTTTTCCTACAAGTTCTTCAAACTTTTCAAAAAAAAAACAATGGTGAAATCAGGGATCTTAAGGAAACAATCGAAGGCTTCATCATGTGCTCAACCAACTGGTTCCGACTCTGCTACAAGGAACCAATCACCTTCAATTGCGTCTAGCAATTTTAAGGCAGTCTTTGATGATCACTCTACTTAAAATGATTCCATCCGTCTCATGATCAAGTTCATCTCCAATCATCCCCTATTTGGACCATTCAACTCTTTCATAGATGTTGTTCCCACCTTCAAATGTGCTTTTTCAGCATATCGACCCCTCAAAAATCTGCAAGAAGTTCATCTGAACTTGATGGATGACTCTTTAGTCATCTTGAACAAGGACAAGTTTCTCACTGCAATCAATCTGTTGGTGCACCCCTCAACCAAATTCATCTCACCAAGTGTGACAGACATCATCTCTACACTTTACCGGATGGGATACTAGAAGAAAATCAAGGGCATTGGCGAGTTCAAAAAGAATCAACTCCCAGCGGTATGGCAGTTCGTGTGCCATTTTGTGATCCGGAGTCTATCAGGGAGAACCGGAGGCACTAACAACATGGGCCTCAAATTGCTCGAGTTAGCTTGGAGCATCTTCACAGGCAACGACGTAAACTACGGTCAAATTCTATGGGATGATTTTCTCCAATACATCCCTAAGGAAACTCCAAAAGAAAACCCAACCGAGCTCACTTTTGCAAGGTTCTGGTCTCTCTGCATCTCTGATCTTCATCATGCCGCCAAGATCAGTATGGGCAACGACATCAATTTCTTCGTCACTCGCGATCTTAAAAAGTACATACCTTCTAAAGATCAATCTATTTTTAGACCTATTAGACGCTTACCCATTCACATCTTGACTACTGTTAGACTTGAGACCAAAGAAGTCACAGATCACATAGAGGCTACGGAAGGACCCATACCTTTCTACCCCGCCTCTACCCAGTCAAAACATATTAGCCTTGACAGCACCCAATCAACCAGAGTGTTCCGCAACTCCATCTTCTAATACCTTATCCAATCTTCCCTTAGCCAAATGGCCCAAACAGTTGGTTAAATCCAAGAGAAGGCCCCCGCAGCAAGACAAAGAAAGATGTAACACCCAAAAAGGGTGAAACATCTATGAAAAGTAAAGCATCCAAAAAGGCAGAACCCTCGAAGAAATGAAAACTAAGACACGTTGTGTCTTCAGATGATGAATCCAATCTCATTCCTGCAGTGAACATAGATGATGAGTCTGATAGTGACTTAGTCCCAATTCTTCTTCTCAAGAAAAGAAAAACAAAACCCACCTCTAGCCAAATACGTGAACGGACAGATACCGCAGTCTCTCAAAAGGCTCCGATAGTCCTTGGGGTTGCCACAGACCCATTTGTTTTCAACTCTACATGACTACTCAGGCTCAGATAGTGAATCTGTTTCATCCAAAGATGGAGAGTCACCCCCAACTAGATCCTAAGAGGATTTAATTGGCTCTTCTCGCCCTAAGGTCTCCAGGGCTTCCAAACTCCATTTCTTTGAGGAACATGAGTTGCGCTCCATTCTAGACCTTGTAATCCAAACACTCGATACACCTTCCCAACCGCAGGGCAATTCTTCAGCCCATGCCAGAACGGAGCTGAGGCCATACTTGACCACGGGTCAAGGAGACCAAGGAAGCTCCAGAAATCCTACTCTGCTTACATCTAATATAGGTGGTTTGGGCACGGTGAGCACAAATGTGCAAGGATCCGTGAACCCGAGGGACACCTTGGTGCATTTTCAAGGAATTGACGGTTATGATTCTGATAATTCTTGGGCACATTACAAACCAACCACTAAATCTGAAGCCAAGAAGTATGCTGCTTTCCGTAGGGCATTTCAAGCAAGGAAAGATCAACAAACCAAGCAACTTCAACAAAAGCAATAGGAAATCCAAACTGTTGCTAAATATTGGGCTGGCGCAATCAACAATGCAAACACCGTAGCCACAATTCTAAAAGTTCAGGATTGGATGACCGCAATGACTGAAACAATCCGCAAGAATCAGTCCATTCCTGGTGGTGCAGGTCCGTCTCAGCCCCCTCCAACTCAAACTAATAGAGAATCACAAAATGACGGAACTGAGATTGAAGTTAGTTCCGGGCCAACCATTGGTTTTGACGACATCTACATCAATGAGGTAAATCAACCTGATCCCTCGAATGATCTCATGATTTTTGATGAAGAAGAAGAATCAAGCGGTTCACAGCACTCAACTTCTAAGCCTAAGGAGAAGAAGAAGAAAAAGAAGTTAACTATCTCGAGAAAAGAATTCTTGAAGTTGCAAGACAAAGTGGATCAGATTTTAGCTGCTGTAAAATCTTCCCAATCGCAATCGGAGGACTTGCCTGGACCGCAGTCTCTCATTGAACGCATCGAACGACTTGAAGCCAGAGAACGCCTCGCTGCAGAACGAATCTCTCTTAATGTTGAAATGGGTATTAGAGCCCTAGATACCAACCGCAAAGCTGATCATCAGCAATTTCTAGCTACTGCAGAGAAACTCATCTCTGAGGTATCCGCAATCAAGTCTGACCTTCAAACAATCATTGCGGATCAATCAACTCAATCCAGGAAGGTTGTCGAAGAAACTCATAATGCGCATGAGTCCACCATTTTAGTCCCGCAGTCAACCATCAACAACTTACGCCGTTCCTTATCATCCAACTTTCATGGCCAAGAAATCCTACAACTCATCAAGGAGATCCATAACCTCCTTTTCAACACCGCAATTCCAAACAATCAACAACTTGCTGATGCACTCAAAGCTCAATTCAACGAAGTGTGTTCTAAGATTGATGGTCGTCAGCAATGGCTTGAGGAAGTACCGAATGCTCCTTCCTCAAGAGGGGGAAGTGAAAACAGAGACTCGGATCGCATCTCTCATCAACATTCTCATTAGCATCCCATCATTCAAGAAAAAGTACCTACTCCACAACCTTCACCGCAACCATCTGCACAAAAGAAAACACCTGTTCTCTCCCCTCAAAAGATTCCAAGCCATCAGTCAGCCCCGCAATCTCATCCCTCTTCCAAACAATCAGAGACTCCCCCCCCCCATTTCAAATCCTTAGCCTCTCATATGTCATCCGAGCATTCCTTCGACTCACCCGCGACCAAACAGTAGAAAGCTGACTGGAATTCAGTTAAATTTGCTGAGATGATCTGGAGAGAAAATGGCTTTGACACTACAATGGATGAATCCCTCATCAACTCCTGGGTCAATCCACACAGAAGATTACTTGATGACGATTACAAGCCTTATCTCACATACACAAAACCCCCTCATGACGGTTATTGGGACATTCCTATCTCTCCCAACGCAAAATACTTCACAGTATTTGAATCCTTTGACAGCAGTCTTCCTGATGATAAGAGGTTGCCCTTAGAATTTGAAAGACTCAACAGATTCCATGCCAAGCATGGGTCTACAATTGAGAAAATCTGGTCGAATGACAGGCCCACTGCAGTCAAGAATTTCAAGCTTAGAAAATTCATGAAAGCAGACTTCATCCAATACACTCTCACCAAAAGAAATCAGGACTATGTCTGAACCCAAGCTGACTTTCCCTCTATGAACCCGGAGGAAGTCTTTCTGATAGCAAGGGTGTTTCAGCACGTTTCTTAGAGAAACTATTTCTGATTTTTCAAAGATTGATGCAGACATTCACACTGCACTTGCTCAAAATTTTAACCTTCCACCTCTTGATCCAGACCCAATGCTGACTGAAGGTTTTCAAGAAAGATCTCTTGGAGCAACAAACTTCCCAGATCTTGGAGTCATCTTCAAACGCAAAAAATGATGAAATTAAATATTTCATTCCTATGACTGCCATGCATCGTCTCACTCGGAAGCAACTTGAAGTAACTCAAACTTCAGTTCATAAGTCAAAACATGCAACTGCGGAAGTCAAGTTTGAGATTTCAAGAAGAATCACATGGCTTGGAGAAGTAAGAAAGTTCTGGTGGATTCTCATCAAGTTCTTAAGTCTTGATAAGTAAAGGGAAGTTGAAGAGGTCACTTAGGGGGAAATTGTTGAAACATAGAAGTGACTGTCTTAAACTTAATCAAAATCTCAGCCTTTTCCTTATCACTCCTTCATCCGCAATCACTCCTTCATCCGCATTCAAGAACAGCAACTGCAGTCTTCGTCATCAGCACTTAGTCTTAGTCTTTTATCTGTTTTTCTAAATGTACTTTCTTTTATCCAATGTGCATTGCATGGCAACGTTAAACAAATAGGACATTTGTAATCTTTGAGACTCTATAAAAGGAGTTCTCTCTTTCTGAATTAAACACGTCTACGCATCTTGAATTTCATATCTCTCAAAATTCATTACTCACTCATCTCCTTGTTACTCTCTAAATTCTACTAAACATAATTTGTAATATAACAGATATAAATCTCTCCTTCGGAGCAAGTCAATCTTGACTTAATCACTAAGATTGATCTCACTTACTAACATGGTTTGATTGCATTCCTTGTTAAGAATCAACTTAAGTGTATACTTGATATAATACTTGATGTCATTTATATTTCCTTATATTTCTGCATCTAAAAATCTAACCATATAACCATCTAACTATCTAACTCTAACTCTTATTATTATTAAGCTTTATGATCCTTTGAGTTAAAGTTTAAATTCTGCAATATAAACTTGTTCTAACGTTTGTTCAAGTGTGTTTCTCAAGTTTTTCTCTCAACAGTTATCAGAAATAAGGCAAGACTTGTTGTTAAGGGATATTGTCAGGAAGAGGGTATATACTATGAAGAGACCTTCGCACCAGTTGCAAGGCTCAAATCCGTTCTCATCTTCTTGGCATATGCATCGCATAAAAATTTTGAAGTATTCCAAATGGACGTGAAATGTGCATTCTTAAACAGCGAACTTGAAGAAATAGTGTATGTAGAGCAACCACCTGGCTTCATAAACGAAAAGTATCCTAATCACTGTTATGTTTTAGACAAAGCGGTATATGGCCTAAAGCAAGCTCCCAGAGCCTAGTATGAAAATTTAACTCATTTCTTGAAAATGTCAAAATTTAAACAAAGTTCGGTTGACCCAACCTTCTTTCGAAAGAAATACGGTGACCACTTAATGATTGTCCAAATATACGTTGATGAGATTATCTTCGGATGTACTAATCCCAGCCTCACAGTTGAATTCTGAAAATTAATGGAAACGAAATTTGAGATGAGTTCAATGGGTCAAGTTAACCTTTTCCTTAGATTAAACATAAGATAGAGACATGAAGGAATATTTATAAATTAGGAGGCATACACGAAGACTCTACTCGCTATGTTTGGAATGATTGGAGACTCAAAAACGAAGGTTCCATTGGCATTCGGAATGAAACTGAATCCATCACTGGATAAACCGACAACAGACATGACACTCCATCGACAAATGATAGGTTCTTTAATGTATTTAATTGCTAGTCGTCCAGATATTATAATTTTCATTTTTTATTGTGCCAGATTTCAAGAGAATCCTCGAGAGCCTCACATGACTGCTGTCACGAACATATTCGGGTATCTAAAACGAACATCATCACTTGGAATATGGTACCCATCAAAGTCTGGTTTCTTTGTACAAGCATTTTCAGATGCTGACTTAGGAGGATATGGATTGGATCGAAAAACTACAACAGGAGGATGCCAATTTCTCAGTGGCAAACTTGTTAGATGCCAATCCAAAAAGCAAACATGTGTATCTTTATCCACAGCCGAAGCTGAGTATATTTCTGCTACCTCATGTACATCTCAGGTCATATGGATTCAAATTCAACTTCGTGACTATGGCCTGAACATGAAATGAATCCCTTTGTATTGTGATTCAGAAAGTGCTATTCGCATTTGTCACAACCCAGTACAACACTCTAAAACGAAACACATAGCACTGAGATAACACTTCATCATGGACCACGTTGAAGATGGGAACGTTGAAATACACTTCGTGAGATCCATTGATCATTTGGCCGACATAGTCACCAAAGCTTTACCTGAACCTACATTCAATCGAATTCTTCAAGGCTTGGGAATGATGGAAGTTGAATCTGTTCCAAAACCACTTTTGCTTTAATAAGTATCACATACGAGTTTGGTTGTACATTCGCTTTGGTATTACTCTTGTGTCACGCGAATTGGCACGACCGCTCGCTCTAATTCTGTAACACCCGTCAAAATAGATCAACAACAATCACATGTGATTATGTCAATCAAGTAATGTGATTTTGTCAAACAAGTAATATAGTAAACTTAGTATGTATTTCATAGTAATTCTAATACAAGTATGGTCTTTCATACATACTTTATAGTATAAATATGATTCCAAAAATATAGAGAACGTCTAAATCTGACTTTGTGTTAAGAAGTTATGATAAATTCTAACGCTATAGATCCTTATAAAGAGGAATTTAAAATAGACTTAGAATTAGCTATTGGAATATAAAAGAGAGTTTTACTACTCGGAATTACCTAAGTGTACATATAAAGAACGTCAAAAACGGAGTTCGTATGAAAAAGTTATGAACTTTCGAACTTGTAGCTGTCTAAGAGCGTGACACATGGCAGAAAACCCTAGCTGTCTGGATTCACGACGTGAACCTTAAATTCACGACGTGAAAGTAGTCCAGGACACTATTTGAGGCTAGAAAACACGTGCAAAGTCTACGTGAGTGAGGTGTTGAATACCCACGACGTGAACATAAAAGACATGACGTGAAACTAGAATCGTGACACCTTCTGAAGCTAGGACCCAAATGGCAAGTCTACGACATGACTCAGCTCAGATTCACGATGTGAATCTTAAGTTCATGACGTGAACTTGTCTTGGAGAGCATATAAATAGCAAGTTCGGCCTCTTCTCTTCTTAGGCCTGAACTTCTTTCTCCTCTCTCCTTTGTTGAAGCCATCTTGCATCCCGAGCCCGATGATCGAGAACCGCTGAACGTTTTCAGTTAGATACTGTCAAAGCTTGATATTAAAGTGAGTTTCACGGCCCTACTTTCTAATATTTTCGGGGGAAAACGCATGCTAAATATTGAATAAAAGTTAATATTATGTTTATATGATAGTATGTTCGTATCAACATATATAGTTATATTAACCGGGATATAGTTGTTTTGTCTCATATATACCTAAAGTATATATGATATTTTGAAATCACACAACTATGTTAAACTTGTTAGCATGTTAGTATTTAGAAGTATACTAATATATACCTAGAATTATACTCAGGACTTATATATATATATATATATATATATATATATATATATATATATGTGTGTGTGATGTAACTTGTGAGTTATACTCTGGGGTTCTATTTATACTATGTGGTGTGATAGACCCATAGTTATACTTAGAAGTTATATATATCATTTGTTAAGTATGTTATATGTGATTATTGATGGTTTTATTGTTGGATTAGTGTCTAAGTCCACAACTATAATTGGTATGTACTTGACCCGATTTGGCATGGTCCATTTGGGTTGCATAGGCATCGAAACATTTGGAGAGACCTTTTGTGAGAAGATGATATTTGTAATTTGTATTAATATATTATAAGTTCTAATATATTAATATGAAATCATATTATTTAATTAGTATTGATCAAGAATTAATTTGGAATTAATTTGTGACTAAAAGAGACTAATTAAATATATGGGGATTGATTGTGTAAATCATTCATTCTTATATATGTGGGCTTATGATCCATGATTCCTTATGTTGGGCTAAACCCATGGGGTGACCCATGGATACTCCATGGAGGTTTAAATCCATGGAGCATAAGGAATGGGTAAAGTCATGAGTTACATGGTGTAACCCTAATGTCCATACTATATAAAGACCCCATTGGTTGGTGAAATGGGCACCAGTGTATACACAAGAGGGCAAAACCGATTTCTAGAGTCAAGTATCTTCTTCTCATGGTTATTCCAATTGTTGATTATGTTGTGTGAACCATTTGAGGTGTCACACTTGAGGCACTGGGCTCTTAAGTGAATGGTTTTGAGCAATCTAACACACCTATGGTGTACATGCAACCCTAAATACCTTGGATCTATGTTTTCTCTATTATACATGCAAACTTGAACTTTCCAAGGTATTACCCTAACTAGCACACAATCTTTGATACTTGGGTAATATAAACAAGTTATAAGACATACCTTTTGATGTAGCTTGAAGTGTTGATCTTTAAGAGCTTAGCCCCAATAGTGTGGAAGCCTCAAGTAGAATCACAAATCATGAAAAACATCTTGGAAACCTTGACAGAATAGTAAGCACACTAGAAATTGGCCCACTCTTGTATATACACACACTAGTGCCATTTCTTGTGCCAAAGACCTCTTTATATAGTATGGAGGATTAGGGTTTCATCCATGTAAACCCTAATACCCATGCCCTTTCATTTCAATAGGATCCATGGGTTAAAAACTCCATGAACTATCCATGCAAGCTTATCCCAACCTAAATGAACTTGGCCCATATTATATATAAGAGTCCATACTTAATTAGTTCCTTTTGATCACTTAAATTAATTCTAAATTAATTCTTGATCAATACTAATTAAATAATGTGATTCCATATTAATATATTAGAACTTATAATATATTAATATAAATCATAAACATACTATTCTCAAAAGACTATCCATATAAATTGTTCCGGTGAAGTTCAACCCAAATGGACCATGCCAAATCGGGTCAAGTACATACCAGTTATAGTTACGGTCTTAGACATTAATCCAATAGTCTCCCACTTGGATAAGTCTAAAACTATTATTGCGTATGACTTCAAAACCCGACTTGCAATCGTAGCTCTTAAAGTCACTGTCCAACTCTGACCTTAGTCAATGACATGTCCATTAGATAAGCGATCATATATTCCTCCATTCTAGATATCATATGGACTGAGACATGGATTATAATAATTCTCTCTGTCCATTTGTTGTTTCCTGATTTCCGATTTATGACGACAGACTAATTGAACAAATCAAATCAGTCCTGGCTTGGCCAAGCACTTCGGGGTGTCATCTCTAAATCATCGAGGGGCCCACAGATATCGCTTTTATCCCTTTAATGGTAAAAGGAATGGATAAACTTCGACTCATATGCTTGTTCTACTACTTGTTGAATCATACACAAAGGCACGTTTTATAACATCGAGTTACCAATGCGTTTTCGTACAATCAATGTATAACCAACTCATACGCAACAACTCATATCTCTAGGTTTGAAGAAGATAATATATTATCGTCTCATGATCACTCATGATACCATGAAGTGAGTCAAATGAGCATGGGTTTAATCCAATACTCAAAACTTATGAGCACTCATGAATGTTGCAGCAACTCTTGCTATGTCCCATACCTTGGACATCTACAATCGAGCTTCAAGACAGTCTTGATTCATATCGACTTCCAACATATGATCGAATGTGGATGGTTTGAATAACTTAGTCATTCGGGAAGAATGACCTAGTTGTTCTGGAAGTCAAAACATGCAAAGTGAAACACAAGAATAATCGAATCCAATATGGTCTCAGAACTTATGAATATAAATAGAACACGTTTTATTTATCACCATATTGATTACACATCATTCATTGCATACTGTTTCAAACTATCAACTTTATACTTAAATTAAAACAATATTTGTCCCATGCTCCAAGCATGTACACTATGGTTTTCTAAACACTAGTCATGCCATACACCAAGTATGCACACAAAGTTTGTCTATGATCTTTACTTTGTGGAATAGATCGATTGAACATAATTCCAGTGATTCTCATTTCACAATCCCAAATCGTTACAGCAAATGCAAGAATTCCAAATTCCTGCCATTTACCTAAATCTGTTAGATTCTAAACTTATATGCATTGATCCTCTTTTAATGATTATGCACAAAGTCACAAAGACTTGTCAACAGACATTACAGAGTATTCCAATGGAGATCATTCCATGGAAACGAAGTCTCAAATTCAAAGTACATTGCTTTGAACATCCTTCTTGCATTAAGTTTCCTAATCTTACACAGATTTAATGAATAACTGCCACCTATGGGAATATTTCCATATTCTCATTTTGACTATCACTTCTGAACAAGAGTTGCCTCCTTTCAGAATATGTTAGTATGGTCCTTCTAAAATTAACACTATACTTCCAACTGTCCCTGAGCAACCAATCTTTGGTAAACCTTAGATTGTCCTCGACAATTGCTTAATCAAATTAGTCATATCTACTTCTAGCCCTCTTTCCCTCTTAATGCTCTAGGCATTTGGAAAAATTTAGAACAAATTAATATTATAGCACATGCAATCGATCCTACATCTGAAGCATATGGGACACGATTCATGATGTCTCACATAAAGACATGATACTAGACCAGTCTTTTGCTATAATATTTCTATTTCTATTTGCCATGTTCTTATAATTCAGATTATGAAAAGGGATGCCGTAATCAGAATCGAATTTTAGAACGCAAATAATGTTCCCATATATAGAATTTCCTTATGTTGAACCATTCCAACATAACATTTATATATATACTTGACTAAATTCGATTAAAATCTCACGATCTAAGCTTTTAGATTTGAAATGAAGTATAATTGCCTCTCCCTGAATTATAGCAAAACAACTTTTTCCCAATTGAAACTTTTTGTTTTCTATAATTAACATTGCTAACTTGCAACACTTATCATAATTATCATGCTCCCACGAACATGAGAATTATCAGCATAATACTTAAGCTCCCACTAGTTTTGACATGTACTCAGAAACCAGTTGAACTTCTAGAAATCAATACTTTATTGACTTTCTTACCAAAGTTTAGACTTCTGATACGAGATGCTTTGATAAAACTTTATCAAAATCATACACCTTTCTTAGATAACACACATGTGTGTTTAAACAATTTCAGAACTATGAAAAGGTATGTCGTAATCATAGTCTCAATTGTTTAAACCTTTGTCATTCCTCACAAGTCCATGTTAGTGTGTCGGTTAACCACACACGCTCCACTAACGACTTTGAGAATGCAAATATCACAATTGCTACCTACTTAAAATCTACTTAGTGAAAGCGTTTCCTTACCATCATTTTCATGAATCGGAGAGAAACCTTATGACACTTAGATTTTATGGTGTATGTGTTCCTATCCATGTGAATTTTTCAAAACCATAATCTCAAGACAAGGTTAGTGACAAATCTAAACTCATATGGATTGAACTTGTGCAGTCTTAACTTCTTGCCACCTGCCAGCACAAGGGCCTGCCATTGCTTCTAAGTTGTTATGCAACCAATTGAGAACTGTCAAAACTCATATGCAAAGCCAACTTTAACTGGAATAGGCACAGAAATGGAATATGTCAACACGATAGGTTATAAACCTCAGGTTGTGTGCTAGTGATAAACTACAAGTTTTTATTCTTGATTAGATCTTGAAGCTTTTTCAAGATCTTTAAGACTCCCAATGTCCTCTTGACATATAAGACTCTCTTGCCAAATATTCAATAGATAATGCAGATTCTTTATCAAGACAAACACTTCACACAATTGGCCTTAGTTGCTCTTTCTTTTATCCAAAACATCACAACTTACCAATTTCAAATGTACAAGAGTAGGATACATTTTACTCTTACATTTGACAAGCGTTAATAAACCTTTCTTTAAGATATGTCACTCAAATTACAATCTTGGAGTATGACTCTAAGACTTGTTTTGGAATGAAGTATGACTCATCTTCTTGATTTAACCACTTCAACAATTCATGACTCCTCTTCTTAGCCATACGAATGCACAAAGATATCCTTAGAGGATGAATTGTGATATGGTCTCACAATCATTAAGATGATCATAAAACATGATACTAAAGTACTCTCCCATCTTTTCAGATTTGAGAAACTTTTATCTTTTCTGCCTAATTTGATTCTTCTCATTCGTTCTGCCATACATCGAAACTTTTCCAATGTTTCAGAATTATACTTAAACTTGTAAGTATAACCATATTTACTAAGCTTTAGTAAATCATGACGAATAGTCTTATCTATGTTTTGTGGTGGACTTGACCAATACACAAGAATGCGTACTCGATCCCTTTGTCCTTCACTTGAATCACATATACATGTGAACAAGGAATTAGTCTAAATTTTCCAAAGCTGAAAGTTCTCATTCATTATACTATACAACTTGCATGATTCCAAATTTCTATCCAACTGAAAACCTGGGTGATGAGAATCTTTCCTTATTTGGTAAATTTAGACACTACCACAAATGAAAGAATCAAATTCATATTTTCATTATTGCTAGAAACATATAAACATCAATTTTCCATAAATGCCATTGCAAGGAGATAAAATAAAATAAAACAAAAATTTTATTTATTTATACGATGTGGAAATATCTTTTTCCTTACAATGCAACTTTAAATGGAAACTATGCTATTACATATTTCCTAGCAATCTATCATAACTCTCTAAGTAGTAGCTCAAGAATCCGATCTTCGAACCATGCGATTGAAATTCATCTTCGCGATCAAATTCAGCATAATCTTTCTTTAAGTTCCCTTCCCTTTGCTTGATCCTGCCATACATTAAAATGTATTAAGAATCTTCGAATAGGAACTTAAGAGAGTTAGATAGTGGACTTACCTGAAGCAGAGTCAAACTTTTTGACTTGACCTTCTCTCAGATCTTTCAGGTAGTTAGGGCAGTGTCACACCCCGCTAAAGCAGAAACACGAGGCGTGCCAGTATAAAGGGTTTCATAGCAAAAGTTAAAAGACAACACCAACCATAGTATTAAAAATCATTATAAATTTACAATGGGTTTGAACAACTTTTAAAAGAAATTACAATGTAAATTTAAATACAAAACATGCGAATGCTCCTAAAAGTGAAGTGTCCCTAAGTGCCACTTACTCGATGATTCCTGAAAAAGCATGTAAAACGAGCGTCAACTATAAAAATAGTTGGTGAGTACTCACAAGTTTATTGTTGGGTTTTGAGCATTCTAACACTCCTAAGTGTACATGCAACCCTAAATACCTTGGATCTATGTTTTCTCTATTATACATGCAAATATGAATATTCCAAGGTATTACCCTATCTATCATACAATCCTTGATACTTGGGTAATATAACAAGTTAGAATACATACCTTTTAATGAAGCTTGAAGTCTTGAACTTTAAGAGCTTAGCCCCAATAGTGTGGAAGCCTCAAGTGGAATCACAAATCACCAAAACACCTTGGAAGACTTTAGAGAATATGGATACTTGGCTCACACTTATGAAATCGGTTATTGCCCTCTTTAGTGTATCCACACTAGCCACTAGCCTAATTTCATGAACCATAAGACCCTTTATATAGTGTGGAGGATTAGGGTTAAACCCTAATACCCATGACCTTTCATTTCCTAGGATCCATGGGTTAAAGCTCCATGGACTATCCATGAAGACTTAGCCCAACCTAAATGAACTTGGCCCACTACACATATATATAAGAGTCCATATTTAATTAGTTCTTTTTGATCACTTAATTAATTCTAAATTAATTCTTAATCAATACTAATTAAATAATATGATTCCATATTAATATATTAGAACTTATAATATATTAATATAAATCATAAATATACTATTCTCAAAAGACTATCCATATAAATTGTGCCGGTGAAGTGAAACCCAAATGGACCATGCCGGGTCGTGTCAAGTACATACCAAATATAGTTATGGACTTAGACATTAATCCAAAAGTCTCCCACTTGGATAAGTCTAAAACTATTATTGAGTATGACTTCAAAAACCTAACTGGCAATCGTAGCTCTTAAAGCCGCTGTCGAACTCTGACCTTGTCAATGACTTGTCCATTAGATAAGGGATCATATATTCCTCCATTCTAGATATCATATGGACTGAGACATGGATTATAATTATTCTCTCTGTCCATTTGTTGTTTCCCGATTTTCGATTTATGATGACTGACTGATTGAACAAATCAAATCAGTATTGGCTTGGCCAAGCACTCACATGTGTCATCGCTAAATCATCGAGGGGCCCACAGATATCGCTTTTATCCCGAAAGTAAAAGGAATGGATAAACTTTGACTCATATGGCTTGTTCTACTACTTGTTCAATCATACACAAAGGCACGTTTTATAACATCGAGTTACCAAATGCGTTTTCGTGCAATCAATGTATAACCAACTCATAGTAACAACTCATATCTCTAGGTTTGAAGAATATAAGATATTATCATCTCATGATCACTCGTGATAAAATCCATGAAGTGATTCAAATGAGCGCGGGTTGAATCCAATACTCAAAACTTATGAGCACTCACGAGTGTTGTAGCACCACTTTGTCCACCAACTTGGACCTCTACAAACCAACCCATGACAGTCTTGATTCATATCTACTTCCAACATATGACCGACTGTGGATGGTTTGAATAACTTAATCATTCAGGAAGAGCGACTTAGTTATTCTGGAAGTCAAAACATGCAAAGTGAAACACAACAATAAATGAATCAAATATGGTATCAAACCCTATGAATATAAATAAACACTTTTATTTATCACCATACTGATTACTCATTATTCATTATTTCGGTTTTATCAACTTTATACTTGAATTAAAAACACGAGTTGTCCCATGCTCCAAGCATGTACACTATGTTTTTCTTAAACAATAGCTTTGCCATATACCAAGTATGTACTCTATGTTTATCTATGATCCTTACTTTGTGAAATAAACCAATTGAACATAATTTCAACGATTCTAATTTCACACTCCCAAATCCTTATCGAAAAATGTGAGAATTTCAAATTCCTATCATTTATCGAAATCTGTTTAGATTTTAAACTTATATGCACTGACCCTCCTGTAATGAATATGTACAAAGTCACAAAGACTTGTCAACAGTCATTATAAGGTATTCCAATGGAGATCAACTCCATGGAAACTAAGTCTCATATTCAAAGTACATTGCTTTGGACATGCTTCTTGCATTAAGTTTTCAAATCTTACACAGATAACTTCCACCTATGGAGACAACTCCATATTCTCATTTTGACTATCACTTCTGAATAAGAGATGCCTCTTTTCAGAATATGTCAATATGGTCCTTCCACAATTAGCACTATACTTCCAACTGTCCCTGAGCAACCAATCTTTGGTAAACCTCAGATTGTCCTCGACAATTGCTTAATCATTTTAGTCATATCCAATTCTAGACCTTTTCCCTTCTTAATGCCGCTGGGCATTTGGAAAAATTTAGAAATGACAAATATTATAGCACATGCAATCGATCCTGTACCCAAAGCAAATGGTACACGATTCATGATGTCTCACATAAAGACATGATTCTAGACCAGTCTTTTGCTACAATATTTTTATTTTCCATGTTTTCAAAATTTGACTATGAAGAGGGATGTCGTAATCATAATCGAATTTTGAGAACGCAATATATAGAATTTTCTTAAGTTGAACCAATCCAACATGAAATTCATATATATATATATATATATATATATATATATATATATATTCTTGACTAAAGGTGATTAAAATCTCAATATAAGCTCTTTAGAATGATTATAAACTCAATCTAAGCTTTTTAGAATTGAAATGAAGTATAATTTCCTCTCCCTTAATTATAGCAAAACAACTTTTTCAACCCCTGCAACCTCACGAATTGAAACTTTTGTTTTCTATAATTAACATTGCTAACTTGCAATACTTATCATAATTATCATGATCCCACTAACATGATGATTATTAGCATAACACTTATGCTCCCACTAGCTTTGACATGTATCCAGAAAACAACTGGACTTCTAGAGGTCAATACTAGATTGCTTTGATAAGACTTTATCAAAATCATACACCTTATCTTAGATAGCTCACAGGTGTGTCTAAACAATTTCAGAACTATGAAAAGGGATGTCGTAATCATAGTCTCAATTGTTTAGACCTTTGTTATCTGCTTCAAATCTACTTGGTGGAAGTGTTTCGTCACCATCATTTTCATGAATCGGAGAGAAACCTTATGACCCTTAGATTTTATGGTATATGTGTTCCTTTCCATGTGAATTTTTTGTCAAAACCATAATCACAAGACAAGATTAGTGACAATTCCAAATTCATATTGACTGAACTTGTGCAATCTTAAATTCTTGCCATCTGGCAGCTCAAGGGCATGCCATTGCTTCCAAGTTGATATGCAACCAATTGAGAACTCTAAGAACTCATATGCAAAGCCAACTTTAACTGGAATGGGCACAGAAATAGAAATATGTCAACACGATAGGTTATAGACCTCACGTCGTGTGCTAGTGTTAAACTACAGGTTTTTTATTCTTGATTAGATCTTGAAATTCTTTTTAGGATCTTTAAGACTCCCACTGTCCTCTTGACATATAAGACTATCTTGCCAAATATTCTAGAGATAGTGCGGATTCTTTATCAAGACAAATGCTTCACACAATTGGCCTAAGTTGGTCTTTGTTTTATCCAAAACATCACAACTTGCCAATTTCAAATGTACAAGAGTATGACACTTTTACTCTTACATTTGACAAGTGTTTTAAACCTTTCTTTAGGATATGTCACTCAACTTACAGTCTTGGAGTATGAATCTAAGACTTGTTTTGGAACGAAGTATGACTCATCTTCTTGATTTGACCACTTCAATAATTCATAGCTCCTCTTCTTAGCTATCAGAATGCACTTAGAGGATGAATTGTGATAAGGTCTCTTAATCATTAAGATGATCATATAACATGATACTAAAGTACTCTCCCATCTTTTTAGATTTGAGAAACTTTTATCCTTCTGCCTAATTTGATTCTTCTCATTCGTTCTACCATACATCGAAAATTTTCCAATGTATCAGAATTACACTTAAGCCTGTAAGTATAACCATATTTACTAAACTTTAGTAAATCATGACGAATAGTCTTAACGATTATTTGTGGTGGGCTTGATCAGTGCACATGAATGTGTACTCGATCCCTTAGCCCTTCACTTGACTCACACATCCATGTGAACAAGTAATTAGTCTTAATTTTTCCAATGCTTGAAAGTTCTCATTCATCATACTATACAACTTGCATGATTCCAAGTTTCGGTCCAATTGAAACTTGGGTGATGAGAAACTTTCCTTATTTGGTAAATTTAGACACTACCACAAATGAAAGCATCAAAACCATTTTCCTATATTACTAGCAATGGAATCATATAAACAACAATTTCTCTCACAAATGCCATTGTAAGGATACTTAAAATAAATAAAATCAAAAATTTACTTTTATTTTAAAAACTTTGTGGAAAAACTTATCCTTACAATCCATATGAAAACCTTGTTGTTATATATTCCTAAGCAATGTGTCATTACTCCTAAGTAACAACTTCAAAATTCTGATGCGATCGAAGTCCATCTTCGCGATCAGAAGCAGCATATACTTTCCTTAAGCTTTCTCTCTTTTCTTTGATTCTTATAACATCACCATGTGACTCAGTCACATTATGTAATAAGAATCTCCAAATAGGAGCTTAACAGAGTTAGACAATGGACTTTACCTGAAGTAGAGTCAAACTTATTGACTTTAACATCCTTAGGTAAATTTGGCAGCTTCGCAACCAGTGCCCCTTCCTTTGGCAATTTTAACAAATGGACCCTTTGGTAAAGGTACATGGGACTATCACAGACTTAGCTTTTCTCTTTACCATTTGGTCAACCGAGTTGACTATGGCCGATCCCTTTCCATTGGGAAGAGAATGCTTTTTCTGGATTTCCAGTGTCATCATTGTCAATGTCCATAAAGTTTTGGGAAGTCGATCTTCTAATCAAATTTACTTTACTAGCCTTCCAAATCATTGCTGATTTAGCACTACCAAGCAAATAGATAAGATCATTAAGGGTCTTGTCATAGTCTGTTTCATAGGAGTCCCAAAGGAACTCACTATGTGACTTAGAAAGTGATTGAACCACCAACTTTCTCAAGACTTTGACACCCAACTCTCCCGGCTTGTCAATATGTGACTTCATCTCCAAGATGTGATCACACCTAGACCTTGCCTTGCCAATAGGGCTTGAGTGACCTTGAACTTGTGGGTTGGGGAGAATAATTGGAGGAGGTGGAGAAAGTGAAGTTCCAAGAGATTTGGGAAGATCATAGATGTCTGAACTAGACATCTTTTGGGAGATATTCAAGTTTAGTTGATTTAAAGTCCTTAATATAACACCCAATATGAAATATTAAGGCTAGGACCCAACAAACTATTTTATAACTTGGAAGAGGGATGCCGTAATCCAAGCTATAAAATATTTGAAGGTAGGTGAATGACGATTCACCAATTTCCACCAAGATAAACGAAATGTATTATTAGGTTTTAATTGGTTTTGAAACTCCTAGATTCTTTTGAGATTCATTGAATTTTTCAAAAGCATGTTTCAATCTCGAGTGTGCCCTTCAGGTTTTGTGACTGGGATGCCGAGGATCACAAAACAAGGTGTGAATAACCATGCAAATATACTTGGTACCCTTAATATTTACCCCTCAATCGATGTGTCGGTTAACCACACACGCTCCGCCGATACTATGATAAACATTAAGTTACCCTTTGCCTACCTTGTTAAATCAAGCTAGTGTGCCGGTTAACCACACACGCTCCACTAACTGACTTAAGCAAAGTGCAAAGTGTAATTTCATGGGTTAACACCAAATTCACATTTTCCTAAGTAACTAAGATTGGGTATTATTAAGAGTTTAGTTACCCTTTGCCTACCTTGTCCTACCCGTTCGGCTAACGACCCTCCACCGTTCAAGGAAGCGGTGGGTGAGAGTGGACACCCATTAAAATGCCATTTTATAGGCAGTAACCTTATACCCCCCTTATAGACTGGCTTCGTGAATGAGGCCTACTAATGGTAAGACGACTTTACTCTTATACATATATATAAATATTATTAACTTATAATATTATAAAGTATAAGGGTTGAATTTTAACTTTTAAAATTCTAAGGGCTTAACTTGGAATTAAAGTATTCATAAGTGAAAACTTTACAAATTCCAAAACTTGAGGGCAAGTTTTTGAAACTATTCAAAACTTTTCATTTCATAACTTATGAGTTTAATGGTTCATTAAAATGAAGACTCTTCATTTTTTATGTAACCTCTTATTCTTTAATAACACTTTTAAAGAAGTGACTCTTAAACATCCATAACTTGAGGACAAGTTATGGAGTAATAATACTATTTAATGAAAAAGACTCTTCATTTTTTTTTATGTAACCTATGGCACTTTTATGAGTTTTAAGATTCATAAATGTGACCTTTTATGTAATTTGAGGACAAGTTACAAAAACACATTTTATGAACTACCTCTAGATTAATTAAGATTGAAAACAACTAAAACACAATTTTTTTTTCCATTAATCTAAACTAACTCATAAATCAAGGAAACATAAACACTTTTGGTAATCCATAACTTATGGAGTTAAATGCTTGTTTTATGATGAAACTTTTCATGTTCCACAACTTAAGAATAAGTTATGGAATTCTTTAAAACATTAACACCAAATTTTGTAACACCATAAAAACTTTGAATCAATTTTTTTTAAAACCTTTTCATATCGATAACTTATGGAGGTTTCAAAACACTTAAGATCACAACTTTAAAAAAAAAACTTTTGAGCTCAAAAATTTTATGACAAAATTTGTAACTCCTTAAAACATTTATATCAAACTTTTAAAACTAATAAAATAATCATATTATTTTATCTTTTACTAAATTTGACCTAATTCAACTCATATAACAAATGATTCAAATTTTACAAATAATTAGTTTTTCACAAAACAAGTAATTATCTTAAAATTTGACAAACTTCATGCTTTTTTTTCTTTTTTTTTCAACTTTGAAAATCAAACATTTGCATGAATATAACAGAAAACAACCCATGGCTCTGATACCACTGTTGGGTTTTGAGCATTCTAACACTCCTAAGTGTACATGCAACCCTAAATACCTTGGATCTATGTTTTCTCTATTATACATGCAAATATGAATATTCCAAGGTATTACCCTATCTCGCATACAATCCTTGATACTTGGGTAATATAACAAGTTAGAATGCATACCTTTTAATGAAGCTTGAAGTCTTGAACTTTAAGAGCTTAGCCCCAATAGTGTGAAAGCCTCAAGTGGAATCACAAATCACCAAAACACCTTGGAAGACTTTAGAGAGTATGGATACTTGGCTCACACTTATGAAATCGGTTATTGCCCTCTTTAGTGTATCCACACTAGCCACTAGCCTAATTTCATGAACCATAAGACCCTTTGTATAGTGTGGAGGATTAGGGTTAAACCCTAATACCCATGACCTTTCATTTCCTAGGATCCATGGGTTAAAGCTCCATGGACTATCCATGAAGACTTAGCCCAACCTAAATGAACTTGGCCCACTACACATATATATAAGAGTCCATATTTAATTAGTTCTTTTTTATCACTTAATTAATTCTAAATCAATTCTTGATCAATACTAATTAAATAATATGATTCCATATTAATATATTAGAACTTATAATATATTAATATAAATCATAAATATACTATTCTCAAAAGACTATCCATATAAATTGTGCCGGTGAAGTGCAACCCAAATGGACCATGCCGGGTCGGGTCAAGTACATACCAAATATAGTTATGGACTTAGACATTAATCCAACATTTATAACATAATATAGTTTGAAATTCATGATAATCTGAATATTGATAAAAGTTTCCATAAACAAATGTTCATTGCTAAAATAAGTAAATAAGTTTTCATGAATAGAAGTTCGTTGCTAAAGCGAGTAATAAAGTTTCCATAAATTGAAATATATTGCAAAAATGAGTATTAAGTTTGCATAAACAAAGTTCGTTGTCATCATGAGAGATAAAGTATGTTGCCCAAATGAGATGCAACGTTCATATTCTCATGGGAAATAAAGTTTGTTACTAAAATGAGTAAACAAGTCTCATTGCTATAATGAGCAATCAAGTTCATTGCTACATGGAGCAAACAAGTTTGTTACTAAAAGAAGCAACCAAGTTTGTTGCTAAAACAAGTAAATAAGTATTTAGTAACAAAAGTTCGTTGTTATAATGAGATACAAAGTTTATTGCTATCATGAGAAACAAAGTTCATTGCTATAATTAGTAAACGGGTTTGTACGTTAATGAGCAAACAATGAGTTCCCAACCAAGCCTATGACTGATGCCCTATCAAGATCTATGCTTATCGTTCCATAGATTATATGGTATCATGCACTCAAGCAATTGGGCGAGTGAGGAGTTGTCAATTCCTAATAGCGCTATCCATAATGACCATTGGCTCAAAGAGTTAATGGTTAGAGAAAAGTGTAAGGGAAGGGACTTAAGACGATAAGTTCTCATGTTCCGTGTTGCATAGACATACATAGAGAGATATAGCAAAGTATAGCAATCAAGTTTGATACAAATCAATTTAAATACAACGAACAATAAATAGTTTTTCGGACATGTTTTTCCACCCCAAAACATAAAAACCGAAAATAGGGGAGTCGTGAATACTCACAATGCATTGAGATGATGCAAATTGTGCCTTGAACTACGTACCACGTGTACCACTACTGTAAGTCCCTAATCTGCTTGTGTATCAATCCGATCTGTTTGATGGTGCGGAATCCCAATCAAACGGATGATGTCAGATCAAATAGAAGAGAAGGATAAGAAGAATCATATGAATCTTGAATTTATTGATGATATGAATTAAGTTCCTTACACAAGATTCACACACTTACACACACTAAAAACTCCTTTCTCTCTCTCTTGGCCGTACACTCTCTTCTGTTCATCAATCTGTTCCTCACACCCCTAACACCTATATATATACTTGGGGAATATGGGCCATAAATGGGTTTACGACCGTAAATGGGTTTACAGCTGTAGACACCCATTGGGCCGTAAACAGGGTTTACGGCCGTAAACCTGACCGTAAACTCATAAAATATTACATAAAAATACAATTGCTCAGAAAAGCAAAGTATAAACCATAATTTTGACCCAACAATCTCCCCCTTGGTTTATAGCTTTCTTTTCTTAATTGACCCAACAAGCTCCCCCTAAAAAGTAGCTGGCTTTTCTTATCAATCTTCATCGAGAGCTTGGCTTCAGCATTAATCTTCAAATTCTTCACAACTTCAAGATGAACTTGATGAATCTTCAATGAATGACTTCATCTTGAGCAGTTGGGCTTTTCTTCAGAATTTGACATTGAACGCACATTGGGTGAGGAGGCTTGACGTACTGATTCTTGAAAGATAGAGGTTTTAGCTTGAGAATCTTCAGAGAGAACAACTCTTATGGATCACTTCAGCAGGTTCAAGATAGCAGCAGACTGATTGAGGAGGCTTCAATGCAATCCGTCATATAATCTTTAATTTCAGCTTCACCTTGCTTCTGGGGTTGAAAGATTGAATGTCGAAAGAATAATCTTCATTTCTTGCTCCTTCGAATGAGAATTCTTCGATGATCACGGATGAAGCCTTGGCTCAGAAATCTTCGACACAAACTCCATGAGCCTCATCTACACCTGAAATCACTTTTCAAGATAAAACAAAACTAAAAGAAAACTTAGCACACAATATTTTTGGATTTTTCATATTTTCCGAAAAAGAAATAAAACAGAAATAACACTATTTTTGGATTTTTCATTTTTGATTTTTGTTTGGTTTTCAAAAAATTTTAATTCTCCCCTAATATTTAAATTAGAAGAAAACTATGAACAAATTTAACAAAAATAAAATGATATCTAACTTTAAGAGTGATTTGGGATCAAAGTTTTTAGACAACCTTTATCCGTTTATCAGTACCTCTCCCTTCATGAATAGATCTGGTCAATCGCCGATACTGTGGTCCACTTAAACCAGAGAGATTGTGACAAAATTAGGACATACTATAAGTGACAAGACAATGTGATCCTAACTTCCTAGATAATATTCCTTAAGGACCATTCAGCTGACGACGACCAAAGATATTGTTGTCCACCTAAATTGAGCAGCGAGATCTACAGACAACCTAGTGATTGTTCAATTTTAAATGTACTAGAACGTGTTTCCTGCTTCCTGATATACCCCAATAATCAGGAACGTCCAAAGTACTCCTTACTTTAGGCGAGCAGACAATTATTATGAGAGAAGTCAGATTTAGAGTGCATATGCTATACACCCAGGTCAGATCTCTTCCAATATCGTAGAGGGTGAAACATATGACTAACCACATTTAGAGGGATTGAGAAGTAGAATTGTGCATATGTTGTGTACCAGGTCGGATGTATTTCAATCACGCAAAGGAGACAACATATGACTAACAGACAGGAAGAATTACATAGATAGAAGATGCAGATAAATAGAATTGCATATGTTGCAGTCCAGGTCGAATGTATTTCAATCACGCAGAGGAGGCAACATATGACTAACAGAAAGAAAGCAAGAAAATAATTTCCTACAGACCTACTTTATCGAATTCCCCAGTCGCCCCATCAATACCGGAATTAAGGACAAAGTCCGTACATCGAGGAAGAGTTAAACCACGGTTCTAGATACAAATTATTTTAGTGTGACCGGTGGATTATCATGTATATCTCCCTGATCAACCTATCTGAGCGTCGTATTTTCAGGCTAAATGGATCTATCTAGGTCAAGATTTTTCAAGTCTCTAGATTCCTTAAGTTCATTAATGCCTAGTTAAGTCCATTTTAATCTTTCGTGCCTACCAGCGCATCGAACACAGAGCCTAGACAATTCAGATTCAGTCCCTTACACAGATTCAGATTGCCTGTTATCACATGATTATATCACTTCCCGTCACATCACGTACAAGCAAAACTATTAGCAACATATTTTTGATTTTCTGATTTTTTAATGTTTTTTGGATTTTTGAAATTTTCTAATTTTTGTTTAGTTTTTATTTCTCCCCCTAAATTTGTGCATAGGAGAGAAACGAAAGTAAATGCGCAAATTTAAACTATCCTAAAACAAAAATTAGTCTTTAAAGCGAATCAGCTTAAGAAAAACTCAGGAGTATAGAGAAGAAAACTCAAACCGTAAGTCACCAATTGAATTTGCATCCAGAAGGTCTGAGAACATCACGCGTAATCTCAGAACAGATCCGAAAATTCTTCATGTCATTAAGCACTAACCCTGTTTGTGATCTCTTCCTTTCTTCCTTTCCCGCAAAGGACACATACTCCCAAACAATGTTCTGAGTGTTGTATAGTTGAGAGATGCCTCCTATCATGTGCCAGGAACAGCCACTACCAACAAACCGAAGTCTGATGATATGCCTCCATAGCTGTTCTGACACAGAGCGGGATCAGTTGGTCTTTGGAACCCAGTCCATTTTGAAAGTGGGTCGACCTTTGTCATCTACGCAAGATACATTCTCCCATGACATGTCCTGTTTATCACAAACAGAAGATGAAGAAATATTAGAATCGTTAGAAGATTTGGGAGAGTGAGCCTTTGGAACTCATTTGTAGTTGGGTTTAACCCATTTCTTTTTTGATCTGATGGGTGGCTCAGCACTTGCTTTTGATTTTGATGTCGGCCGTTGAGATGACTTTGACCTAACCGATCTTTGTTTCACTGGAGCATCTCTTGGATTGGGCTTCTTGGCCGACATTCCCTTCTTTCCCTTGGGATTCGGATTCTTGGCCTTGTGGGTTTGATTCTTGGCCTTCTGCGCGTTCCAGTCACCAATGTCTGATCGTGACCTTGAGGGGTTTCTTTTGGAAAATCTCCCTCTTGGCGCATTCTGCCACCCTTGTGTATAGTAGGGAACGTATGCGCAATTAGGACAATTTCTGGCAATGTTTCCAGGTGTTCCACAGTGAAAACATGTCCTTTTCTTCACTGTGAAATTGTTTCTTCCTGCCCCTGGTGGCGTATCCTTTCGTTATCTCTTATTTTTTCCACAAGCACAATTACAACAGGCACTCTGTTTCACTGGAATTGGTGGCCTGTATTTCTCAATAGCAGGTTGATCAGAAGCAGCTGAGTTCAAAGCAACAGATTCAGAGCTCAAGGAGATGTTGGTTTGTTCAATGGTTTTCTCCTTATTCTCATCCTCTACTACTTTACCTGCACATGAAGTAGATGTGCTAGAAACAGGAACATCAGTATTTCCAAACAAATCATCAAATATGTCAAAAAAAATTAATTCAGCAGGAGCAGATGCGAAAGTATCACAAAAAACATTGTCATTTTCAACATCAGAAAAAAAAGGTTTTTCATTTGAAACAAAATATCAAAATCAGAAACAGAAACAGATTCTCCAACTTCATGCTTTGCCTTATCTAAGGATTGATCTGCAGGGGAAGTAGAAACGTTAGTATTTTCAACATTAATAAATCCTCCTGAAACGAAACCAGATGGCTTGCCATAAACCATAAATGGTTCGTTGGCAATCTGATCCTTGGATAAGGGTTGATACTGATAGGTATGATTATAAGGAGGAGGTACACTATCGTATCCTAAACCCTTCTGCTGGTTTCGTTTGAACTGCATGCAATGATCAATCATGTTGGCAACTACCTCGCTTCGTCCATCAAATTTTCTAAAATCAAAATTTGCAGTTTCAAATTGTCTCTTTAATGTATCAAGCTCGGTAATTAACTCATCATTTTGTCTTTTAATATAATCATAAAGTTCACATTTTTCACTGTATTTTGTCTGAATTCTCTTAAAGTCCTTTATTTTTGTTTCTAACTGGGCCTTAAGGGGTTTTTGTCGTTTTCTGAGTTGATAGCCCTCATATCTAAGGTCCCCTACTTCTCTACGTAATAATTGAATTTCATCATGAAGAAGTTTAACATATTCATTACATGTCTGAGAACAAGAAGGTAGATTTACCTCACTCTTCTTGGGCTCGGAAGTAGAAGACACCATCAGAGCAAACTGCAGCTCCATCATTTCTGCTTCAGGATCGGCTGCATCATTCTTCAGGGGAGCATCATCAATTTGAGCTAGGTGAGCATTTTCTGGCCCTGAAATATTCAAAGCCTGAATATGGTCCTCCCAATTAAAGGATTGAGCGCCCATAGCAGTCTCACCATTAACCTCAGCACGTGCACGATTGTTTCCCACTGCAACCATTGTCATGTTGTTGTTCATCCTACGACCTGGTTTTGGACACTCACGAGCAAAGTGACCCGGCTCGTGGCAGTTGAAACATCGCAGCATGCCCTTGTTGAATCCCACCTTCTTGTCAGCATTCATGCCCCAGATGTTCTTCCTTGTCTTTTTAGCAAACTGCTTGGCCCTGAAAACAGCCATAGCAATCTGCCATGTAATGTCCATCTCTTCCACGTCTTCTGGATGAATCTGATCCAGGTCAGCAAATGACAGCTGAGGTGGAATCTCTCCAGCTACAAAAGCATTGTAGCAGTTAACAAGCCCAGTGGCTAGAGCCAGATTTTCATCAATGTCTTTCGTGTTTGAGGAAGAGGCTACAACTGGCACAGTTGGAGGGGGAACAGCTTGTGGAGTGACAAATGGCTGGCTTTGAGAATAAGGAATGGATGATGCAGCAGCGAAGGTCTGAATCTGAGGTTGTTGAGCAGCAAATACTTGACCTGAGGAAGACATGATTGATGAGAGAGCATTGTTGGATGAGATTCCAAGATTTGCAGTTGAGTACGAGTTCACATGGTTAATCTCTCTCTGTTTGTCATCAATATCACAAGCTTTGATGATCGCCATGATTTCAGCAAGAGTGAGGCGATTCAGATCCTTGGTCTTCTTAATCACAGCAACATTCATGTCGCATGACCTAGGAAGAGCATTCAGAAGCTTCTTGTTAATCTCTAACTTGGTCAAGAAAATCCCAGATATATTCATGTCAGTGGTGAGAGTTGTGAACCGCTGCAGCTGCGCCTCAAGAGTCTCTCCGGGAATGTAGTTGAACATATTGAACTTTTGACGCAACATGTCCTGGCGACTCTCCTTCATATCTTCATTGCCTTCATATACCTCAATTAGGGCTTCCCACAAATCTTTAGCTGAAGTATACTCTCGGAAACCTTGAGCAATATCAGGAGATAATGCCATGGTTAGAGTGGCTAAAGCCCTTTCCTGCTCTTCAACTTTCTCAAACTCTTCATCTGTGTAATTCTCAACAGCTTTGTCAATCACTTGTCCTCCAACCGTCATAGTGATTCTAACAGGACCTTTGATGATGCTTCTCCAGACTTTAAAGTCTTTCATTTTAATGTATTTTTCAATCCTGTATTTCCACTCAGAAAAACCATCTGCAGACATCAGTCTTGGAATACGCGTAGTTGTGCCCATGACAGTATCAAGTCCGTTAAAATGGGTTTGACTTTGAGATTCCTGTTGGATTAATGTCTAAGTCCATAACTATAATTGGTAAGACTTGACCCGACCCGGCATGGTCCATTTGGGTTGCATGGCATCATGCATTTGGATAGACTATAATGAGAGAAATAACACTTAAGGTTAGTTAATATATTATAAGTTCTAATATATTAATAAGGTAATTTAATTAGTATTGATCAAGAATTAATTTGGAATTAATTAAGTGATCAAAAGGAGACTAATTAAATATATGGGTTGATTGTGTAAATCATTCATTCTTATATATGTGGGCTTGTGATCCAAGATTCCTTATGTTGGACTAAGTCCATGGGGTGACCCATGGATACTCCATGGAGGTTAAAATCCATGGAGCATAAGGAATGGGTAAAGTTATGAGTTACATGGTGTAACCCTAATAGCCATCATATAAAAGAATCCCATGGCTCAAGAAATCATGCACTAATGTGTGAATATGAGGGCTAGACGATTTCAAGGAGTGTTCCATTTCTCTCAAGTCATTCCATGTGCATTTGGTGTTGTGTGAACCATTTGAGGTGTCACACTTGGGGCACTAGGCACTCAAGCTTCACGGAGACAAGCTACATCAAACAAAGGTATGTAGTCTATCCATTTGATTACCCAAGTATCAAGTATTGTATGCTAGATAGGGTAATACCTTGGAAAGTTCATAATTGCATGTATAATAGAGAAAACATAGATCCAAGGTATTTAGGGTTGCATGTACACTTAGGAGTGTTAGAATGTGCAAAACCCATCAGTGGTATCAGAGACAAGGCTTGTTTTCTTGTTATACTTGCAAAATTAGCTGAAAAATCGAATTGTATTAGTTTAAAAGTTATGCTAATTACTTGAAAAAAAATTTGATGTGAATTATCTTTGTTCATATGAGTTTATTAGATTAATATAAAAGTTAATTGATTATGTGTTTTCAATCCATTTTAATCTAAGAGTTGATTCTAAAATGTGTTTTTGTAACTTGTCCTCAAGTTATATGAAAAGTCACATTTAAGTTTCATAAAACTCATAAAAAGTTGGCAATGGTTACAAAAATGAAGAGTCTTGTGCTCATTAAATGGTTTTATGACTCCATAACTTGTCCTCAAGTTATGGAGGTTCAAGAGTCACTTCATTAAATGATAAAATGTGTAACCTTAATTAGTTCCATAAGTTACAAAAATAAAGAAAAGTTACATTCTTTTATTAGTTTAAAGTCTTCCATAACTTGTCCTCAAGTTATGGAACTTGAAGAGTTTTTTTTTTTAATTAAAACTACTTTAAACACATAAGTTATGGAATTAATTAGTTTTGAATATTTTCAAAACTTGCCCTCAAGTTTTGGAATTTGTAAAGTTTTCCCCATGAATACTTTAATTCCAAGTTAGCCCTTAGAATTTTAAAAGTTAAAATTCAACCCTTATACTTTATAGTATTATAAGTTAATAATAAATATATGTATAAGAGCAAGTCAGTCTTACCGTTAGTTGGCCTCATTCACGAAGCCGGTCTATAAGGGGGGTATAAGTTTACTACCTATAAAATGGCAGTTTAATGGGTGTCCACTCTCACCCACCGCTTCCTTGACTGGTGGAGGGTCGTTAGCCGAACGGATAGGACAAGGACTATAATTCTCCCTTCATTAAAACTATTAATGATAAATACTAAGTAACTAAACACTTATAAATTCCCAATCTTAGTTACTTAGGAAAATGTGAATAAGGTGCTAATCCATGAAATTACACTTTGCACTTTGTTTAAACCGTTAGTGGAACGTGTGTGGTTAACCGGCACACTAACCTAGATTTAACAAAGTAGGCAAAGGGTAACATAATATTTATCATAGTATCGGTGGAGCTCATGTGGTTAACCGGCACATCGATTGAGGGGTAAATATTAAGGGTACCAAGTATATTTGCATGGTTACTTCACACCTTGTTTTGTGATCCTCGGCATCCCAGTCACAAAACCTGAAGGGCACACTCGAGATTAACACATGCCATTGAAAAGTTCAATGAATCTCAAAAGATCTAGGAGTTTCAAATCCAATTAAAAACCTAATTACATTATTTCGTTTTTCATGGTGGAAATTGGTAAATCGTCATTTACCTACCTTCAACTATTTTATAACTCGGATTACGGCATCCCTCTTCCAGTTATAAATAGGTTGTTGGATCCTAGCCTTAATATTTCATATTGGGTGTTATATTAAGGACTTTAGATCAACTATCTTGAATATATCCCAAAAGATGTCTAGTTCAGACATCTATGATCTTCCCAAATCTCTTGGAACTTTACTTCCTCCACCTCCTCCAATTATTCTCCCTAACCCACAAGTTCAAGGTCACTCAAGCCCTAATGGCAAGCAAGGTCTATGTGTGATCACATCTTAGAGATGAAGTCACATATTGACAAGCTGGGAGAGTTGGGTGTCAAAGTCTTGAGAAAGTTGGATGTTCAATCACTTTCTAAGTCACATAGTGAGTTCCTTTGGGACTACTATGAAACAGACTATGACATGAACCTTAATGATCATATCTATTTGCTTGGTGCTGCTGAATCAGCAATGATTTGGAACGATAGTAAAGCAAATTTGATTAGAAGATCAACTTCCCAAAAACTTTATGGACAGTGACAATGGTGACACTGGAAATCCAGAAAAAGCATTCTCTTCCCAATGGAAAGGGATTGGCCATAGTCAACCCGGTTGACCAAATGGTAAAGAGAAAGGCTAAGTCTGAGATAGTCCCATTACCAAAGGGTCCATATGTTTATTTTGCCAAAGGAAGGGGCGTTGATTGCAAAGCTGCCAAATTTACCTAAGGATGTTAAAGTCAATAGGTTTGACTCTACATCAGGTAGAGCCCATTATCTAACTCTGTTAAGTTCTATTCTGAGATCCTCATTACATGATGTGACTAGGTCACATGTTGATGTTTTAAGAATCAAAGAATAGAGAGAAATCTTAAAGGAAGTATATGTTGATTCTGATCTCGAAGGTGGATTATCAGAATTTTGAGCAAGGAATAGATAACAATTTTCCATGTGGATTGTAAGGATAAGTTTTTCCGCAAAGTTTTAAAATAAAAGAAAATTGTTTAATTTTATTTATGTGAAGTATCCTTACAATGGTATTTGTGGAAAATTGTTGCTTATATGATTCCACTGACAGCAATATTGGAAAATGGATTTGATTCTTTCATTTGTGGTAGTGTCTAAATTTACCAAATCAGGAAAGTTCCTCATCGCCCAAGTTTCAATTGGACCGAAACTTGGAATCATGCAAGTTGAATAGTATGATGAATGAGAACTTTCAAGCATTGGAAAATCAAGACTAATTACTTGTTCACATGGATGTGTGAGTCAAGTGAAGGACTAAAGGGATCGAGTACACATTCTTGTGCACTGGTCATGTCCACCACAAAGCTCGTTAAGACTATTTGATTTACTAAAGATTAGTAAATATGGTTATACTTACAAGTTTAAGTATAATTCTGAAACATTGGAAAAGTCTCAATGTATGGCAGAACGAATGAGAAGAATCAAATTAGGCAGAAAGATAAAAGTTTTCCCAAATCTGAAAGATGGGAGAGTACTTTAGTATCATGTTTTGTGATCATATTAATGATTTAAGAACCACATCACAATTGGTCTTCTAAGGACATCTTAGTGCATTCTTATGACTAAGAAGAGGAGTCATGAATTGTTGAAATGGTTAAATCAAGGAGATGAGTCATACTTCGTTTCAAAACAAGTCTTAGAGTCATACTCCAAGACTATAAGTTGAGTGGCATATCTTAAAGAAAGGTTTATAACACTTGTCAAATGTAAGAGTAAAAGTGTCCTACTCTTGTACATTTGAAGTTGGTAAGTTGTGATGTTTTGGATTAAACAAAGACCAACTAAGGCTAATTGTGTGAAGTGTTTGTCTTGATAAAGAATCTGCACTATCTCTTGAATATTTGGCAAGATAGTCTTATAGCACAGTGGGCGTCTTAAAGATCCTAAAAAGAATTTCAAGAACTAATCAAGAATAAAACCTGAGGTTCTTCACTAGCACACGACTTGAGGTTTATAACCTATCATATTGACATATTCTGTGCCCATTCCAGTTAAAGTTGGCTTTGCATAGGAGTTCTGAAAGTTCTCAATTGGTTGCATAACAACTTGGAAGCAATGGCAGACCCTATACTGCCAGGTGGCAAGAAGTTAAGATTGCATAACTTCAGTCCATATGAGTTTAGATTTGTCATTATCCTTGTCTTGTGACTATGGTTTTGACGATTCACATGGATAAGAACACATACACCATAAAATCTAAGGGCCATAAGGTTTCTCTCCGATTCATGAAAATGATGGTGAGGAAACACTTCCACCAAGTAGATTTGAAGCAGATGGCAAAAGGTCTAAACAATTGAGACTATGATTACGGCATCCCTTTTCATAGTTTTGAAATTGTTTAGACACACATGCATGCTATCTAAGGAAAGGTGTATGATTTTGATAAAGTTTTATCAAAGCATCTCGTATCAGAAATCTGAACTTTGGTAAGGAAGTCAATAAAGTATTGATTTCTAGAAGTCCAGCTGATTTCTGAGTACATGTCAAAGCTAGTGGGAGCATAAGTGTTATGCTAATAATCATCATGTTAGTGGGAGCATGATAATTATTGTTAGTGTTGCAAGTTAGCAATGTTAATTATAGAAAACAAAAGTTTCAATTCGTGAGGCTGCAGGGATTGAAAAAGTTGTTTTGCTATAATTAAGGGAGAGGATATATTCATTTCAGTTCTAAAGGCTTAGATTGAGACCTTAATCATCTTTAGTCAAGAATATATATATGAATTTCATGTTGGATTGGTTCAACTTAAGGAAATTCTATATATTGCGTTCTCAAAATTCGATTATGATTACGGCATCCCTCTTCATAGTCAAATTTTGAAAACATGGCAAATAAAAATATTGTAGCAAAAGACTGGTCTAGAATCATGTCTTTATGTGAGACATCATGAATCGTGTACCATTTGCTTTGGGTACAGGATCGATTGCATGTGCTATAATATTTGTCATTTCTAAATTTTTCCAAATGCCCAGAGGCATTAAGAAGGGAAAAGGTCTAGAATTGGATATGACTAAAATGATTAAGCAATTGTCGAGGACAATCTGAGGTTTACCAAAGATTGGTTGCTCAGGGACAGTTGGAAGTATAGTGCTAATTTTGGAAGGACCATATTGACATATTCTGAAAAGAGGCATCTCTTATTCAGAAGTGATAGTCAAAATGAGAATATGGAGTTGTCTCCATAGGTGGAAGTTATCTGTGTAAGATTAGAAAACTTAATGCAAGAAGCATGTCCAAAGCAATGTACTTTGAATATGAGACTTACTTTCCATGGAGTTGATCTCCATTGGAATACCTTATAATGACTGTTGACAAGTCTTTGTGACTTTGTACATATTCATTACAGGAGGGTCAGTGCATATAAGTTTAAAATCTAAACAGATTTTGATAAATGATAGGAATTTGAAATTCTCACATTTTTCGATAAGGATTTGGGAGTGTGAAATTAGAATCATTGAAATTATGTTCAATTGGTTTATTTCACAAAGTAAGGATCATAGACAAACATAGAGTGCATACTTGGTGTATGGCAAAGCTATTGTTTAAGAAAAACATAGTGTACATGCTTGGAGCATGGGACAACTAGTGTTTTTAATTCAAGTATAAAGTTGATAAAACCGAAACAATGAATAATGAGTAATCAGTATGGTGATAAATAAAAGTGTTTATTTATATTCATAGGGTTTGATACCATATTTGATTCAATTATTCTTGTGTTTCACTTTGCATGTTTTGACTTCCAGAATAACTAAGTCGCTCTTCCTGAATGATTAAGTTATTCAAACCATCCACAGTCGGTCATATGTTGGAAGTAGATATGAATCAAGACTGTCATGGGTTGGTTTGTAGAGGTCCAAGTTGGTGGACAAAGTGGTGCTACAACACTCATGAGTGCTCATAAGTTCTGAGTATTGGATTCAACCCGCGCTCATTTGAATCACTTCATGGATTTTACCACGAGTGATCATGAGACGATAATATCTTATATTCTTCCAACCTAGAGATATGAGTTGTTACTATGAGTTGGTTGTACATTGATTGCACGAAAACGCATTCGGTAACTCGATGTTATAAAACGTGCCTTTGTGTATGATTCAACAAGTAGTAGAACAAGCCATATGAGTCGAAGTTTATCCATTCCTTTTACCTTCGGGATAAAAGCGATATCTGTGGGCCCCTCGATGATTTAAAGATGATGCATGTGAGTGCTTGGCCAAGCCAGGACTGATTTGATTTGTTCAATCAGTCATTCATCATGAATCGGAAATCGGGAAACAACAAATGGACAGAGAGAATGATTGATAATCCATGTCTCAGTCCATATGATATCTAGAATGGAGGAATATATGATCCCTTATCTAATGGACAAGTCATTGACAAAGGCCAGAGTTCATCGACAAGGTCAGAGTTCGACAGAAGCTTTTGAGAGCTACGATTGTTGATCGGTTCCTGAAGTCATACGCAATAATAGTTTTAGACTTATCCAAGTGGGAGACTGTTGGATTAATGTCTAAGTCCATAACTATAATTGGTAAGACTTGACCCGACCCGGCATGGTCCATTTGGGTTGCATGGCATCATGCATTTGGATAGACTATAATGAGAGAAATAACACTTAAGGTTGGTTAATATATTATAAGTTCTAATATATTAATAAGGTAATTTAATTAGTATTGATCAAGAATTAATTTGGAATTAATTAAGTGATCAAAAGGAGACTAATTAAATATATGGGTTGATTGTGTAAATCATTCATTCTTATATATGTGGGCTTGTGATACAAGATTCCTTATGTTGGACTAAGTCCATGGGGTGACCCATGGATACTCTATGGAGGTTAAAATCCACGGAGCATAAGGAATGGGTAAAGTTATGAGTTACATGGTGTAACCCTAATAGCCACCATATAAAAGAATCCCATGGCTCAAGAAATCGTGCACTAATGTGTGAATATGAGGGCTAGACGATTTCAAGGAGTGTTCCATTTCTCTCAAGTCATTCCATGTGCATTTGGTGTTGTGTGAACCATTTGAGGTGTCACACTTGGGGCGCTAGGCACTCAAGCTTCATGGAGACAAGCTACATCAAACAAAGGTATGTATTATATCCATTTGATTACCCAAGTATCAAGTATTGTATGCTAGATAGGGTAATACCTTGGAAAGTTCATAATTGCATGTATAATAGAGAAAACATAGATCCAAGGTATTTAGGGTTGCATGTACACTTAGGAGTGTTAGAATGCGCAAAACCCATCAATTCAATCAAAAATTAAAGTAAAATAATGTCAGAAAAGAGTTTACGGTTGATGTGATTACGACCGTAAACTGCGTTTACGGTTGATGAGTTTACGACCGTAAACTGCATTTACGGTTGATGCGTTTACGACCGTAAACTGCGTTTACGGTTTAGATATTTACGGTTTAAGTGTTTACGGTTTTTGAAGCTTAGTTTACGGTTAATGAAGATTCCTTGTTTACGGTCCAAGAACACAGTTTACGGTTGATTAATGTTCTTGAGTTTACAGCCGTAAACTGAGTTTACGGTCGGCAGTAAGCTCCCAGAAGTTCTTTGAAAACGCGATTTTGGAGTAGATTCAATCACTTTAACCACGAAAACACCAAAACCAATCTCGAACAGTAAAGAATGTCAGTCTAAATAGCCGAAAACTCGATTAAATGAAGCTTTGACACCGGTTTTTGCTCTGATACCAATTGTAAGTCCCTAATCTGCTTGTGTATCAATCAGATCCGTTTGATGGTGCGGAATCCCAATCAAACGGATGATGTCAGATCAAATAGAAGAAAAGGAGAAGAAGAATAATATGAATCTTGAATGTATTGATGATATGAATTAAGTTCCTTACACAAGATTCACACACTTACACACACTAAAACTCCTTTCTCTCTCACTTGGCCGTACACTCTCTTATGTTCATCAATCTGTTCCTCACACCCCTAACACCTATATACATACTTGGGGAATATGGGCCATAAATGGGTTTACGACCGTAAATGGGTTTACGGCCGTAAACACCCATTGGGTCGTAAATAGGGTTTACGGCCGTAAACCTGACCGTAAACACATAAAATATTACATAAAAATACAATTTCTCAGAAAAGCAAAGTATAAACCATAATTTTGACCCAACAACTACCGATTCCTACAATAATGGTATTCGCTAGTGAGTCTCTAATCGAAATCAAACTGTAACAACGTAAATTTCCAAAACAATTTTTTTCATTTTTAAATCATACTTTTAATCATAAAACAATATCAAAACATAATGTATCCAATGTCATCATCACAAAACAATTCCCAAAATCACAACATAATCTCTATGAGTGTGTACTGATCATGCCGGCGCCTTCCCGCGATCCTCACTGGTACCTGAAACACATAACACACAACACGGTAAGCATAAATGCTTAGTGAGTTCTCCAAAATACCACGTACAACATATACGCCACTCGAGGCTACAGTACGACCCTCCAGTCGATGTGTCTCAGTGGGACCCTCCAGTCCCGTAGCTCGTTGGACCCTCTGGTCCGGTCATAGATCGTCGGACCCTTTGGTCCAGTCTGTGTCGTTGGACCCTTCGGTCCGGTCTATATCGTTGGGCCCTCCGGCCCGGTCTGTTCAACACATAGCATACATATAACACAATGCACATAATCTCATATATACACATAGCATACAAGACCCTCCGGTCTACACATAAATACCACTCTAGGTAATGTATAGTGAGAAGACTCACCTCGGCTATCTCGGATAATCTCGCACACGTATACACTGATCTAGCCTTCGCCTAAACACATAAACAATTATCTCAAATCAATAACGGCTCTCTAGGCTAGACTAGTCTCTTCCATGTCCTCTAAGAAGGCTAAAAGACAATTTTACCCTTCAAATGGTCCACAAGTCCAATTGTTGACCAAACCCTAAAAGTCAACAAAAGTCAACGGTCAACTTTGACCAGACTCGTCGAGTACACTCGTGTGACTCAACGAGTCCATGCATGTCCTCTTCGCCCCTGGTCCTTACTCGACTCGCTGAGTCAGCCTTACGCTCAACGGGTTATCATAGGTCGCGAATCGTTGGGCAACCCGACTCGACTCGTCGAGTCCCTTATGGACTCGGCGAGTTCCTCCCATGAAAACATTCAAACGATCTTTTGAGGTCAGATCTGCTTCAACCAGTAGATCTAACCTTCTAACACTCGAAAGTCACGTAAAGGTTCAAAATTTACGTTCATGCAATGCTTATAAGACCAAAAACGGAGAAATAACCTTTAAAATGGGGTTCTACTCTCAAGGCTCACATGAAACCTCATAAAGCTGGAAACCTGAGACCTTTTGGACTTCTCAAGGTCCAGATCTATCATCTATACCCAAAGGGACCTCATATATGTTGGGTTTTGAGCATTCTAACACTTCCTAAGTGTACATGCAACCCTATTAAACCTTGGATCTATGTTTGTCTAAGATACATGCAAAATATTATTTTCCAAGGTTTATAACCTATCTAGCATGGCATGGGGTACTTTTAACCATAAAAGAACTAGATGAATTACATACCTTTTGTTGATTGTTGATTCCTTGGAGTTTGAGAGCCAAGCACCAATAATGTGAATGCCTCAAATGGAAATCACAAATCACCACAAACTTGGAAAAAATGTATAAGAGAGTATACTAACTCTTGATTTTGGCCACCACACTTACACACACATTAGGGTGTTTTTCATGCAACATAAGCTTGTTTATATAGTGTACATGGTTAGGGTGAAACCCTAATAACCCATGTATTTTCCTCTTCCAAGGATCCATGGGTAAAAGCTCCATGGATCATCCATGGACTTCCATATAAGCTTAGCCCATTCCCAAATGAGTGTTAGCCCACACTATATAAATATAATAGCCCATGATTTAATTAGTCTTCCTTTTAATCACTAAATTAATTCATAATTAATTCAAGATTAAAACTAATTAAGTAACATAACTTTATATTAATATATTATAACTTATAATATATTAATAAATCGTAAGTATACAACTCTCATAAAATTATCCATAACTAGTTTGGGTGAAGTGCAACCCAAATAGACCATGTCGGGTCGGGTCAACTATATACCAAATAAGTTATGGACTTAGACACCTTATCCAACAGACTCCCACTTGGATAAGTCTAATAACTGTATTTGCCTATATTACTTCAGGAACCAACCGGCAATCGTAGCTCTCGAAAACTCTTGTGAACTATGAAGCGTCATTTTAGATAAGTGATCATATAATCCTCTGCTCTCATGATATCAGCCGGACAAATACATGGAACAATGTCTTACTTATTGTCTATCAATTGTTTCTCGATTTCCTATTTGTTTGACAAAGAACTTAACTGAACACATCAATTTAGTTCTGACCGGGCCCGGTACATGGGTCAACACAAAATCATCGAGGGGCCCAGATATCGCTTCTATTTCTAGAAGGAACAGATAAACTTCGACTCATATGCTTGTTCTACTACTTATTGAATTGCACACAAAGGCACATTTTATAACGTCAAGTTACTGATGCGTTTACGTGCAATCAATGCACAACCAACTCATAGGTAACAACTCATATCTCTAGGTTTGAAGACTTAAATGATATTACCGTCTCACGATCACTCGAGATAAATTCCATGAAGTGATACAAGTGAGCGTGGGTTTATTCCAATACTCATAACTTATGAGTACTCATGAATGTTGTAGCAACCATTGTTATGGCTAAACACCTTTAGTCATCTACAATCCCAATTCATGACAGTCTTGATTCATACCTACTTCCGACATATGACCGACAGTGGAGAGTTTGAATAAATTAATTATTCTGGAAGTCAAAACATGCAAAACTGAAACAATAGCCAATAATTGACAATGATAGCAACACTTTACTCATAAATAAATCACAAATTTTATTCATCAGCAAACGTCGATTACATTTTACAAGTTTCAGAAAAGGCTATCTAATCTGTAAAACTAATATCGTCCCTCAGCCCGATGCGCCTCGCATGCTGCAAATGCTTCACCCTCGTCAGTCCCTTCGTAAGGGGATCCGCAGGGTTCTCATCTGACGATACCCTCTTTGCCACGAGGAGTCCCTCTTCTATCTTGTGTCTTATGAAGTGATATTTTCTGTCAATGTGTCGGGATCTGCCATGATCTCTTGGTTCTTTGGCTAAGGCAACCGCACTATTGTTGTCACAGAAAATCTCCATAGGCTCCTTAATAGCTGGTACAACTCCAAGGTCTCCGATGAAGTTCCTCAGCCATATCGCCTCCTTTGCCGCTTCACTCGCTGCTATGTACTCTGATTCACAAGTCGAATCAGCTACATTCTCTTGTTTGGAACTCTTCCAAGTGATTGCCCCTCCATTTAAGGTAAAGACCCAGCCCGACTGAGAGCGGAAGTTATCCCTATCAGTCTGAAAGCTAGCATCACTATACCCTACTACTCTCAAGTCATCACTCCCACCAAGGGTAAGGATCCAATCCTTAGTCCTCCGCAGGTACTTGAGAATATTCTTTACCGCAGTCCAATGAGCCTTGCCAGGGTTCCCCTGATATCTGCTGACCATGCTCAAAGCGAAGGCCACATCAGGACGGGTACAAGTCATAGCATACATGATCGAACCAACAGCGGAAGCATAAGGTAATCGACTCATCTCAGCTATCTCATCTTCTGTACTCGGGCTCTGAGCCTTGCTCAGTTTGGGATTGGTTTGGATCGGTAATTCTCCTTTCTTGGAATTCTGCATGTTGAACCTTTTCAACACCTTATCCAAGTAGATACTCTGACTAAGTCCAATTAGTCTTTTACTCCTTTCTCTTAATATCCTTATCCCTAGGATATAGGTAGCTTCTCCAAGGTCCTTCATAGCAAAGCACTTCCCAAGCCAGGACTTAACCTCCTGCAAGGTTGGGATGTCATTTCCTATGAGTAGTATGTCATCCACATACAGTACCAAAAAGCTAACTATACTCCCACTAGCTCTGATATACACGCAGGACTCATCTTCACTTCTTGAGAAACCAAACTCTTTGACCTTCTCATCGAAACAAAGATTCCAACTTCGAGATGCTTGTTTCAATCCATAAATGGATTTCTCAAGCTTGCACACTCTATTGGGGTACTCTGCACTGACAAAACCTTCTAGCTAATTCATGTAAACATCCTCAGCCAAGTTTCCGTTAAGGAAAGCGGTTTTGACATCCATTTGCCATATTTCATAATCATGAAATGCAGCAATGGCTAGCATAACCCTAATAGACTTAATCTTTGCTACTGGTGAAAAGGTTTCATCATAATCAATACCCTGAGTCTGAGTAAACCCCTTCGCAACCAGTCGAGCCTTATAAGTGTGCACCTTCCCATCCATGTCGGTCTTCTTCTTGAAGATCCATTTGCACCCGACTGTCTTACGGCCTGGTACATTGTCAACCAAGTTCCAAACTTGATTGTCATACATGGACTGTATCTCGCTGTCCATAGCCTCCTTCCATTTAGCAGACTCTGGGCCTGCCATGGCTTCCTTAACACTGTTAGGTTCATCCAGATTTACCAGTGTACTGTCACTGATAAATGTATCACCTTCCGTAGTAATATGAAATCCATAATAAAACTCAGGTGTGTTCCTAACCCTTGTGGAACGCCTCGGAAGTATAGACTCGTCAGCTGGATCAACAGGAATTTCCTCCTCAAGTTGATTGCTAGTGTCTGAGGTTCCTTCACCAATTGAGTCTTGAATTTCTTCAAGGTCAATTTGCCTCCCACTGTCTCCTTGGTTTTTAAATTCTCTCTCTCGAAAGACCCCTCTCCTAGCCACAAAGACCACATTCTCACTGGGTCTGTAGAAGAGGTAACCAAAGGATTTTTGTGGGTAGCCGATGAAAATACACCTTTCACTTCGAGGTTCGAGCTTGTCATGAGTTTCGCGCCTCACGAAAGCCTCGCAACCCCAAATCTTGATATGGTCCAAATTGGGAACTTTCCCAGTCCACATTTCATGAGGTGTTTTGGAAACCTTCTTTGTAGGGACTAGATTAAGGATGTGGGCGGCAGTCTCTAAGGCATACCCCCAAAAAGAGATTGGTAACGAAGCTCGACTCATCATAGAGCGAACCATGTCCAACAAAATTCGATTGCGCCTCTCAGCTACACCATTCAGCTGTGGTGTCCTGGGAGGTGTCAATTGTGAGACAATCCCACACTCCTTAAGATAGTCGAGGAACTCAGTACTAAGATACTCACCACCTCGATCGGATCGAAGCATCTTAATGTTCCTGCCCAATTGATTTTCTACTTCCTGTTTAAACTCTTTAAACCTTTCAAAAGTTTCTGACTTATGTTTGATTAAGTAGACATAACCATATCTACTAAAATCATCAATAAAAGTCACATAATAGCGATTAGCATCCCTTGTGGCGGTTTTGAATGGTCCACATACATCAGTATGTATAAGGTCCAACAAACCCTCACCCCTTGCACATGTACCAGTGAAGGGTGATTTTGTCATTTTTCCAAGTAGACAAGACTCACAACTATCATCCGACTTGAGGTCGAACGACTCCAAGACTCCATCCTTTTGGAGCTGGCCTATGTGTTTCTTGCTTACATGTCCAAGACGACAATGCCACAAAGATGCTTTATCCAAGCTAGTAGAAGAATCAATACATAATACATTATTTCCTAAATTATCTAAAACCGATACAGCTTCATACACACCATCACAAGGTAATGCTTTAAAATAAAGAACATTATTAAAGAAAGCATTAATACGACCAACTTCATTATCAAAAGAAAAGGTAAAACCTTGTTTGTACAACGCATGAAAGGAAATAATATTCCTCGCCATTTCAGACGAGTACACACATTTATTCAAATCTAACTTTAACCCACTATCTAGCAACAAAGTATAAACTCCAATCTTGGTAACAGGTGCAACCTTCTTGTTCCCCATGATTAAGTTTATCTTTCCGTGCTCCACATCCTCACTTCTTCTTAGGCCCTGCAAGTCACAACATATGTGAATACCACAACCTGTATCAAGAACCCAAGAGTTAGAATATGGCGAGTTATTAGACAATATAGTGTAAATACCTGCATGGGATGGTTTCACTTTCCCATCCTTGACATCCTGCAAGTACTTTGGGCAGTTTCGCTTCCAGTGCCCCTTATTTTGACAGTAGAAGCATTCAGCATCCTTAGGGATGGCAGAAGGAGTGATAGAACCACCTTTGGTTCCAGATGAGGAGCCTTCAAGGGACTTTCCCTTGGTACCCTTCGAAGGGTGCTTCCTCTTCTTCCCTTTGCCTTGCCCGATAGCCAAAACAGGGGTAGTAGTAGGAGTAGGAGTAGCAACCGACTTACTCTTAAGACCACTTTCGGCAGTCTTCAGAAGTCCTTGAAGCTTACCGAGTGTGACTTCCTCCTTGTTCATGTGGTATGTCATACGAAATTGATCATAACACGATGGCAAGGAGTGCAAAATGATATCAATTGCCAACTCCTCAGGGAAGTTCACATTCAGTTTCATTAGACGGTCCACATACCTTTGCATTTTATGCATGTGGCTCGTGATTGGTTCGCTATCCTTCATACGGGTAGTGATCATGTAGGAGATTATTTCATACCGCTCTTGACGAGCACTCTGATGGTACCTTTCCATCAGATCCTGATGCATCTCAAAAGGGTAATAGTCCTCATAGGACTTTTGGAGTTCAGCTGTCATGGTGGCCATCATGATGCATGCCACCTTGGTGGCATCTCTTTCATGTGCCTGATACTCAGCGACCTCCTCAGGAGTAGCAGTGGACTCATCAAGCTCCTTTAGCTCCTTATCGAGGACATATTCCTTGTCCTCGTAACGAGTAACCATCCTGATGTTCCGGATCCAATCCATGAAGTTGGAACCATCAAAGATGACCCTCCCACAAAGGTTCATGAGGGAAAAGGAGCCACTAGGGTTAGAGCCCGAAGCTTTGTTGTTGGAAGACATCTGAAAAGAAGAAAACAAGTTTAGATTAGATATATCGAATCCTTAATAATACACCCAAATGTAATATTAAGGCTAGGATCCAACACAATATATTATAACTTAGAAGAGGGATGCCGTAATCTAAGCTATAATATATTTGAAGGTAGGTGAATGACGATTCACCAATTTCCACCATGAAAACGAAATGAATTATTAGGTTTAATTGGTTTTTGAAATTCCTAGATTCTTTTGAGATTCATTGAACTTTTCAATGGCATGTTTCAATCTCGATTGTGCCCTTCAAGTTTTGTGACTGGGATGCCGAGGATCACAAAACAAGGTGTGAATAACCATGCAAATTCACTTGGTACCCTCAATATTATCACCTAACCAATGTGCCGGTTAACCACACACGCTCCACCGATCTATGATAAACATTAAGTCACCCTTCGTGATCCTTACTAGTCCAAGTTAGTGTGTCGGTTAACCACACACGCTCCACCAACGACTTGGTAAGGTACAAAGTGTGAATTTCATGGGTTAGCACCATATTCACATTTTCCTAAAGTAACTAAGATTGGGAATTTATAAAAGGTTTAGTTACTTTATAATATTCATCATACTTTTAATGAGAATTTATAAGTCTTTGTCCTACCCGTTCGGCTAACGACCCTCCACCAGTCAAGCAAGCGGTAGGTGAGAGTGGACACCCATTAAGTTGCCATTTTATAGGCAATAACCTTATACCCACCTTATAGACTGGCTTCGTTAATGAGGCGTACTAGCGGTAAGACGACTTTGATCTTATACATATATATAATAATTAACCATTAATGTTATAAATAGTATAAGGGTTGAATTTTAACTTTTAAAACTCTAAGGGTTTGGAATTAAAGTATATTAAAGTGTGTGTAACTTTACAAATTCCAAAACTTGAGGACAAGTTTTGAAACTATTCAAAACCTTTCATTTCATAACTTATGAATTAAAGGTTCATAAAAATGAAGACTCTTCATTTCCATGTAACTTATGTGTTTTAAGTTTGTGTTTAAAAGAAGTGTCCTCTGGATATCCATAACTTGAGGACAAATTATGGACTCCATTAAAACACATAAATGATCAAGAATTAATCCTAAACAATTCAACAAATAATTCCTATCATCTTCTAAATTCATAAGAACATGAACATGATTATCAAAGTTTCAAAAATTATATGAACACATAAAAAGCATGAAATTTTGATATATGCTATTGTAAATGGATTAGAACAACCATTACACCAACCAAAAACAAGTTTTAAAACACCAAAACAGTTTAGGGTAATGTTTCTAGTCCATTTCCAGCAGCAAAAGTCGAAAATCTGCATTCCGAGGCTCCTACTCGCCGAGTGCACGAACCTACTCGCCGAGTAGGATGAGTTTACTCATGAACTCGGCGAGTCCCCCCATGGACTCGGCGAGTTCATCAGGCAGACAGCAAAAAATTCGACTTTTTTCACTATTTTGCATCAAGTATCAAACAAACAAGCCTAGGCTCTGATACCACTGTTGGGTTTTGAGCATTCTAACACTTCCTAAGTGTACATGCAACCCTATTAAACCTTGGATCTATGTTTGTCTAAGATACATGCAAAATATTATTTTCCAAGGTTTATAACCTATCTAGCATGGCATGGGGTACTTTTAACCATAAAAGAACTAGATGAATTACATACCTTTTGTTGATTATTGATTCCTTGGAGTTTGAGAGCCAAGCACCAATAATGTGAATGCCTCAAATGGAAATCACAAATCACCACAAATTCGGAAAAAATGTATGAGAGAGTATACTAACTATTGATTTTGGCCACCACACTTACACACACATTAGGGTGTTTTTCATGCAACATAACCTTGTTTATATAGTGTACATGGTTAGGGTGAAACCCTAATAACCCATGTCTTTTCGTCTTCCAAGGATCCATGGGTAAAAGCTCCATGGATCATCCATGGACTTCCATATAAGCTTAGCCCATTCCCAAATGAGTGTTAGCCCACACTATATAAATATAATAGCCCATGATTTAATTAGTCTTCCTTTTAATCACTAAATTAATTCATAATTAATTCAAGATTAAAACTAATTAAGTAACATAAATTTATATTAATATATTATAACTTATAATATATTAATAAATCGTAAGTATACAACTCTCATAAAATTATCCATAACTAGTTTGGGTGAAGTGCAACCCAAATGGACCATGCCGGGTCGGGTCAAGTATATACCAAATAAGTTATGGACTTAGACACCTTATCCAACAATATGCTTCACAATCTAACTCACAATTGTGCAAAGGAAACCCTAGATTCAAGGAATCTATCAAATACATGAAATGGGAAGGAACTTGTACCTCAAAACATGAATATCAGTGTGAACAACACAGATCCAAGCTCCACAATCGATCTAGCTTGGATTTTCCCACTCCTTCTTGCAAGATCACACCAAAGGATGAAGAATTAGCCTCCAAATTGCTCTCTAAGCTCTCTTTGCTCTCTAGGGTTTTCACAGGGGGTAGTGGCCGCAAATGACGACCATAAGGGCCTTTAAATAGGGCTCAGGCCCTGAGATTTAGGGTTTCACTTTACAGCGCGGACTCGCCGAGTCCACTCATCGATTCGTTGAGTCCGGTCATTATTCCAGATAAGAACTCGCGATCCTACTCGGCGAGTCTGAGAGTGTACTCACCGAGTCCCTCCATAAAACTCAAGATAAATAATTACAATAAGATACCTGGGAATCCGGATGTTATAATTCGCCCCCACTAGAATCAGACTTCGCCCACGAAGTCTCATTCTACAAACAGCTCTGGGTGTAGCTTCCGCATCTCCGCCTCCGGCTCCCAAGTCAGCTCGGACCCTTTTCGATGCTGCCACTGAACCAGAACCAGTGGCACTTCCTTGTTTCTCAAAACCTTGATCTTCCAATCCACCATCGCGACTAGCCTCTCAACATAATTCAAGCTCGCATCCTCCTGAATATCCTCCAATGGTACCACCGCCGACTCGTCGGCTATACACTTTCTCAACTGGGACACGTGGAAGGTATCATGTATCTGACTCAACTCCGCAGGTAGCTCCAACCGGTACGCTACCCTGCCCACCCTCGCGGTCACCCTGAACGGCCCAATATACCAGGGCCCCAGCTTGCCCCTCTTCCTGAATCGAATCACTCCTTTCCAAGGAGACACTTTCAGGAGTACGAAGCCTCCCACCTGCAACTCAAGCTCGGATCGTTGCCTATCCGCATAACTCTTCTGGCGACTCTGAGCTGTCAATAACCTCTGCCTGACCTGCTGTATCTGCTCAGTCGTCTGATGCACTATTTCAGTGCTACCCATCACGCGCTGCCCTACCTCTCCCCAACAAATGGGAGTCCGACATCTCCGCCCGTACAACAACTCGAAGGGTGGCATACCAACACTCGAATGGTGGCTGTTGTTATAAGAAAACTCAGCCAACAGCAGATACGTGTCCCAACTTCCTCCAAAGTCCAACACACATGCCCTAAGCATAACCTCGAGCGTCTGAATCGTCCGCTCGCTCTGGCCGTCCGTCTGTGGGTGGTATGTGGTGCTGAAATGCAGCCTCATACCCAACTCCTCATGGAATTTCTTCCAGAATCTGGAAGTGAAACGTACGTCTCGATCTGACACAATCGAGATCGGTACTCCATGTCGCGATACCACCTCCCTCACATATAGCTCTGCCAGTCTCTCTGCAAAAGAGCTCTCACTAATAGCAAGGAAGTGAGCGCTCTTCGTCAACCGGTCGACAATCACCCAAATTGCATCGACACCCCTTGCGGTCCTTGGAAACTTGGTGATAAAATCCATGGAAATCTATTCCCACTTCCACTGGGGAACCTCAAGTAGCTGCAACTTGCCGTGCGGACGCTAGTGCTCAGCCTTAACCATGCGACAGGTCAAGCACCTCTCAACAAACCATGCAACATCCCTCTTCATACAGGGCCACCTATAATCTTTCTTCATATCCAAATACATCTTAGTGGCCCCGGGATGGATCGAGAACCTCGATCTGTGCGCCTCCTCCATCAAGGTGGTACGTGCCCCGCCAGCATATGGCACCCAAATCCGACCCTGAAAGGTCATAAGTCCTCGGCTATCGGTAACAAACTCAGATACCTGCCCAATCACCCGCTCTCTCTTGCAGTTCTCCGGTCTCACAGCCTCTGCCTGGGCCTCCCGAATGGTGTCCAACACCGGAAACATCACCGTCAACCGCATACAAATGTCTCGAATCGGGTCACTCTCCGCCCTACGGCTCAGGGCATCAGCTACAACATTAGCTTTGCCCGGGTGGTACAGGATCTCACAATCGTAATCCTTTACCACATCCAACCATCTCCTCTGGCGCATATTCAGGTTAGGCTGATCCATCAAATACTTCAAGCTCTTGTGGTCCGTGTATATGGTACACCGAACCCCATACAGATAGTGACGCCAGATCTTTAGGGCGAACACCACTGCCCTCAACTCTAGATCGTGGGTGGGATACCTCGTCTCATGAGGCTTCAGCTGCCTCGATGCATATGCTATTACATGACCCATATGCATAAGTACTGCACCCAACCCCGATATCGATGTGTCCCAATACACCACAAAATCCTCCATCCCTTCCGGGAGGGCTAACACTGGGGCTTCGCATAATCTATGGCGAAGTGTCTCGAATGAGGCCTGCTGCTCCGGGCCCCAACTGAAAGCCATGCCCTTCCGGGTCAATCTGGTGAGAGGAACATAAATCTTGGAGAAATGTTTAATAAATCTCCTATAATAGCCGGCCAACCCCAGAAAACTCCTGATCTCGGTAGGGGATCTCTGCACCTCCCAACTCATCACCGCCTCAATCTTGGCCGGATCGACCAATATCCCATTCTGGTTAACGAGATGCCCCAGGAACTGGACCTCTCGTAACCAGAAATCACACTTGGAGAATTTGGCGTGAAGCCTCTCCGATCTCAGAACTCCGAGGACCTCCCTCAAATGCTCCTCATGCTGCTCTCTGGATCTCGAATACACCAATATATCATCAATGAACACGATCTCCGAACGATCCAACATCGGTCTGCACACCCTGTTCATGAGATCCATGAACGTCGTTGGTGCATTGGTGAGCCCGAAAGGCATCACCACGAACTCGTAATGCCCATAACGAGTCCTGAACGCCGTCTTCTGGATATTCTCATCACGCACTTTCATCTGATGATATCCTGACCTCAGATCAATCTTGGAAAACCAAGACACTCCCTGCAACTGATCGAACAAATCATCGATCCTCGGTAGTAGGTAACGGTTCTTGACCGTTAACTTGTTCAACTCCCGGTAATCAATGCACATCCGGTGTGAACCATCCTTTTTCTTGACAAAAAGGATCGGCGCTCCCCAAGGTGAGCTACTCGGCCTGATGAATCCTTTCCCCAACAGCTCTTGAAGCTGTAAGGATAACTCCTGCATCTCTGGTGGCACAAGGCGATAGGGCGCCTTGGCGATAGGCGCCGCTCCCGGAACCAAATCGATGCGAAACTCCACCTGCCTCTCGGGAGGCACACCAAGCAACTACTCGGGGAAAACGTCTGGGAACTCTCGCACTATCGGCACATCATCAACAGAACTAGGCCTCCCCGCTGCTACTCGTGTGTCCATCACGTAGGCCACAAACCCACTACAGCCCTGATGTACACTCTGCCTCGCTCTAGCAGCCGAACAGAATGCTGACCCTGAACGGATACCCTCGCCGTACACCGTAAGAACTCCCCCACTAGGGTCTCGTATCGTCACCAACTGTCACTCGCAGTCTATAACAGCCCCAAAACGGCTCAACCAATCCATGCCCACTATGACACACACATCTCCCATCGCAATCAGGATCAAATCAATCGGAAACTCAACGCCGAAGATCTCGAGTACACATCCTCGAATCACATCAGTGGCATACACCGCTCTCTCGTCAGCTATGGAAACTCGTAGAGGTCGACTCAACGCCTCCCGCTGGATATTGAGGTGCTGACTAAATGCTAACGACACAAATGACCGACTCGCACCTGAGTCAAATAACACCAAAGCAGGTACAGAACTCACAAGAAAAGTACCTACGCATATCATAATATAAGCACAATATCTCATACTCAGCATAATTAAATGAAAGAATACATACCAGCCACGACATCGGGCGCTGCGCGGACCTCCTCCGCTGTCAACTGGAAGGCTCTTCCGCGAGCCTTTGGTGCCTCGGCCTTCGCTGGCCGGATCTCAGTAGCTCGAGCAGTAGGTGCAGATCCCTGCGCTGATCCCTGCAGTAGCTGTGGGCACTCGGCCTTCCGATGGCCGGTCTGGTTGCAATGAAAGCAAACCGTGAACCCCTTGGGGCAATCCCTCGCATAATGCCCCTCCTTTCCGCACTTGTAACACACCCCAGCTCTGCACACTCCCTCGTGGCTCTTGCCGCACTTCCCACAAGTGTGGCCCTTCGGACCCCCAGATCTCGAATCAGCGGGCTTTGCCCGCTTGGCTGCCGGCTGAGACTGTGCCGGCCGTCGATCCCTCCCCTGAGACTCCGCCTCCTCCCTGTCCTCAGTCTCTAGCTCGATCTCCCTCTTCCGAGCATTTTCCTGAAGTTCGGCTAATGTTCGGTATGTCGAGTTCGCCACGAACTCGTGGATATCTCTCCTCAGAACGCTCAGATATCGGCTCATGCGTATCTGCTCGGTAGACACCTGCTCAGGGAAAAACATCGCCCTCTCATAAAACTTCCGGGTAATCACAGTAACAGAATCAGTACCCTGCTTGAGGGTCAAAAACTCCTGAGCCAGTCGTTCCCTCTCCACAGGGGGAACGTACTCATCACGAAACATAGTGGTGAACCTCTCCCAAGTCACCGCAGTAAGATCAGCGGGGGTGAAATCTGCCGATACAAACTTCCACCAGTCCTTCGCCCCCAAGCGAAGTTGGTTCAACGCGAATCGTACTCTCAAATGCTCCGGACACGAGCAGGTATAGAAACATCCCTCAATATCAACAATCCATCTCATCGCAGCGATTGGATCCTGCGTCCCATCAAACTCTGGTGGCTTCGTGTTGCTGAACTCTCGGTACAGCAACGAGTCACCTCCCTGTGGCCTGGCAGCAGCGACTGCTGCGGTGGCCGCAGCAACAACAGCATCAGTAAGAGCAGCGTACCGCTCATCAAAAGTCTCGATTAGCGTGGTCTTGATAGACCCAAACATCTCCGGAATCTCGGCTCGGATGGCAGCAGCCACCTCCTCATGAATCAACCTGCGGATCTCCTCATCACTAACACCACTGCTCTCAGGTGTGTGGTGTGTCCCAACCATGATGTCTCTCTGAAATACAACATAAAATATCAGAGACCCGCTCGAGCATACTCGCACTCGATAACACAACCCTACTTGTTCCCTAGTACCCTAAGGATTCTTACTTGGACTACGCACTGATACGGTGTCTTTGGTAGTACGGGCCCTTATACTACCGTCCACACCACATCAGTATTCACCCCAAGTCCTCCTCCTTGGATCCCTGATCACAAGTACTCTACATCTCACTAGCATAGGCTACCTCTCGGTAGACCTCTCATAAGCTCCTCACTGCTACCTACTCACTCTCAAGCATCTAATAGCAGCAGAAATCTTCCTAGGCTAAGGCATCACAAATCAGGCCACTCTAGTCCTAATATGAATACCTAGCCTACTCTAGCATGCATATCATAACATATCTCATAACACATAACGTAAGGGTATTTTCGGAAATCACCGTTCGGGCGCTGGCTTGATCGTACACACTGCTCCGTTCTGCCTTTCTCAAAATCTTTTACTCTTTTAAAAAAATTGTTTATTTTATGAAAAACTTTCTCAAATCCTCAGTTTGAGTTCAGATACATCCGAAGTTGCACCCGAATCCCTCAAACCAAGTCTCTGATACCAACTTGTAACAACGTAAATTTCCAAAACATTTTTTTTTCATTTTTAAATCATACTTTTAATCATAAAACAATATCAAAACATAATGTATCCAATTTCATCATCACAAAACAATTCCCAGAATCTCAACATAATCTCTATGAGTGTGTACTGATCATGCCGGCGCCTTCCCGCGATCCTCACTGGTACCTGAAACACCTAACACACAACAGGGTAAGCATAAATGCTTAGTGAGTTCCCCAAAATACCACATACAACACATACGCCACTCGAGGCTACAATATGACCCTCCGGTCGATGTGTCTCAGCGGGACCCTCCAGTCCCGAAGCTCGTTGGACCCTCTGGTCCGGTCATAGATCGTCGGACCCTTCGGTTCAGTCTGTGTCGTTGGACCCTTCAGTCCGGTCTATATCGTTGGGCGCTCCGGCCCGGTCTGTTCAACAAATATCATACATATAACACAATGCACATAATCGCATATATACACATAGCATACAAGACATGTATAGTGAGAAGACTCACCTCAGCTATCTCAGATAATCTCGCACACGTATACACTGATCTAGCCTCCTCCTAAACACATAAACAATTATCTAAAATCAATTACGGCTCTCCAGGCTAGACTAGTCTCTTCCATGTCCTCTAAGAAGGCTAAAAGACCATTTTACCCTTCAAATGGTCCACAAGTCCAATTGTTGACCAAACCCTAAAAGTGAACAAAAGTCAACGGTCAACTTTGAACAGACTCGTCGAGTGCACTCGTGTGACTCGGCGAGTCCATGCATGACCTCTTCGCCCCTAATCCTTACTCGACTCGCTGAGTCAGCCTTACGCTCAACGGGTTATCACAGGTCGCGAATCGATGGGCAACCCGACTCGACTCGTCGAGTCCCTTATGGACTCGGCGAGTTCCTCCCATGAAAACATTCAAATGATCTTTTGAGGTCAGATCTGCTTCACCAACCAGTAGATCTATCCTTCTAACACTCGAAAGTCACGTAAAGGTTCAAACTTGACGTTCATGCAATGCTTATAAGACCAAAAACGGAGAAATAACCTTTAAAATGGGGTTCTACTCTCAAGGCTGACATGAAACCTCATAAAGCTAGAAACCTGGGACCTTTTGGACCTCTCAAGGTCCAGATCTATCATCTATACCCAAAGGGACCTCATATGCTTCACAATATAACTCACAATTGTGCAAAGGAAACCCTAGATTCAAGGAATCTATCAAATACATGAAATGGGAAGGAACTTGTACCTCAAAACGTGAATCTCAGTGTGAACAACACAGATCCAAGCTCCACAATCGATCTACCTTGGATTTTCCCACTCCTTCTTGCAAGATCACACCAAACGATGAAGAATTAGCCTCCAAATTGCTCTCTAAGCTCTCTTTGTTGTCTAGGGTTTTCATGGGGGGTGGTGGCCGCAAATGACGGCCATAAGGGCCTTTAAATAGAGCTCAGGCCCTGAGATTTAGGGTTTCACTTTACAACGCGGACTCGCCGAGTCCACTCATCGACTCGTCGAGTCCGGTCATTAATCCAGACAATAACTCGCGATCCTACTCGGCGAGTCTGAGCGTGTACTCGCCGAGTCCCTCCATAAAACTCAAGATAAATAATTACAATAAGATACCTGGGAATCCGGATGTTACACAAACACTAGTATACTTACTACTACAATAGAATTATGCCAATATTGTGTCAAAATTTAATATTGATAAGTTACAAACATTTTTCTGTGAAAATTAAATTTCAATGAATCAATTGTTATATAACAATTTAAGTGGAAAATTCTCATTATTGAAATGTTAATATTTAACATTTTAAGAGGTGTTCTAATGATTACATATTCAAAAACTAAATCAATTTAGTTCTAAATTTCCCAAACTTTGTATTTCAGTTTTAATTGAAGTCAAAGACCTTAAGATATATTTTCTTGAATTTTTGATTTGTCTAACTATTTTTCAATATTTAATTCCTTGAATAATCATAAAATCATGGAAAAATAGTAAATTATCATGAAAAATTCTTATGATTTTTGTGTAATTGTTTTACAGTGTACATAATCTGGAAAAATTATTAATATGTGTTTTCAAAAAGTTTAACACAATTTTTCTGATTTTTGTGTATTTATTCTATAAAAACAGAAATAAATATATAACTGTTTCAAAAATTCACAAAACCTTTTTTTACAAGTGTTATTACACATACTTAAGCTGGGAAAAATATAAAAATGTATTTCTAAACTGTTTAACCCAATTTTATGATTTTTGTACATTTAAGTGTATTAAATCTTGGGAAAATAGAAGCAAAATAGCATACAGAAGATAAAAATCATCAAAAACTTTATGTATCATCCTAACATATTATAAGAGTTTCTGGTAAATGTTCATGAATTTTGGATGAGTAAAACTATTTTTCCTGTTTTTAGTCCATTATAAACACAAAAATTCAATAAAAACAGATATGCATTTTGAAAAATTCCCAAAATATTTTTCTAAGTCTTAAATATAAGGTACAAGCTGCGACAAATAAGAAATAATATTTTCACATTCCCTAAAGTGGTTTTATGATTTATTAGAGCTAAATCAAAAGAAAATTAAAAACTATACTAAACAGTAACAAAAATCGATGAAACTTGATGAGAGATGTTTATTAACTTAAAGGGTCATCCACAAATATTTCCAGAATTGATTTACAAGTGTAAGTATTTCATATGCTTTAAAACTCTGTTTTCTTATTATTTTCATGTAAAAAGAAAGAAAATATATATTGAGCTGAAAATTTCCAGAATGTATCTTCAAACAATTTAATAACAATGAAAAATTGTTTTCTTATTTTTGATGTCGAAAAACATGCCAAAGGCTCAAACAATTATAGAGAAAACTTGATTCTTGTGATTTTGGTAAAGATTATTGATGTTACTTTGAGAATTTTTGCAACATGTTCCAAAGACTTTTGAATCAAGATATTTATATACCTCTTACTACATGATGTTAAGTGCTCAAATTAATTTTTCCTTGATTTTTAGTGATGAATAAGATCTTTGAACATGCATTACAAAACTAGTATTCACAAAAAGGTGCTGATTGAGCAACAGTTTTGTAAAAATTGATAAAAATCGAAATATTGGAATTTTCTAGTCAGGTCAGATGGGTTTGAAAGATAACGCAAAATATCATATTTTAGAAAAAGAATCTCGAATTTTGGTTAAGAAATGAGTGAGATATGGCAGTTTAAATTTAGGTGAAGAAATCTGGCAGATTGCATGCATGATGATTGGTTAGAAAAGTGAGTTTTCATCATTTCTTTGAGTAAATCTTTTGAAATATTTTAAATATATCATGATAAACTTATATTTTAATCATGTTTCCAGAGATCAAAAGATTAAAACTTATCAAAATGTATACATGCATTTATGAACAAAATTTTATTTCTCAAAAACTCTTAACTTGAGTTTGATGTTTTAATCCTTAAAATCGATTTTTGCACTAAGATCATGAACATGCAACCTTGTTTATCATACATGCATGGTCTTAAAACACATCCATGATGTTCTAAAAACCATTTTAACAAAAAGAAAACAAGTTTGAAGAAGATGAAGAAGTAGAAGTCGGTTTTTGAAGTAAAATGCACATGCATGGCTTAAATCATTGTTGTAGATCTTCAAGAGATGTATGTTCTTTACCTTAAATTTATTTGTGGCTTGAAAAACCCTTATGAATCTCCATAATTTCTTGGTTAAGAGGCTGTGGTTGTGGTATTTGGAGAAAAAAATTAGAGAGAAGGTAGAGGGAGTTTTCTAGAGAGAGAAAGAAGAGAGATGTGTGTGTGTTGGAGAATGAGAGTGTGTGAGAGAGAGATATGGGAAGAGAGGGGTCCGAAATTTTGAGTATAATACCCCTTTCTCATTCGTTTTGTTTTATAAAATTTAAGTTCTTTTATAAAATATCTAAATTTTATATAAAATGTGCACTAAAATCAAGTTTTTCTTCATAAAACCTTGATTTTTGATTTATAAATTAAGGGTAAATGTTAATGAGTTAAATTTTATTTTCCTTGAATGAATTTTTATAATTTTAATTATTATAAGATCATATTATGAGGCTCATAACTATTTTTATATAATTTTTAAGGTTAAATTTCATAAATTTAGGTTTTTAGGGCATTTAGGGTTTTTGAGATTTGTAAATCTTTGGATATCAAAATCAATAGAATCTTTGAGACTTCAATTTATCTTATGGTATTATAACTCTTTTCATAGTTATAAATAATGTTTGTAACTTATTTTATCGGTTTATTGACATACTATGTAGTGATTCCGAGATTCAAGCGAAATTGAGGAAACAAGTATACTAGTCCTAGTTTTCAACTCTGACTTAAGTTCCAACGAGACTAGGACCTAATTTCTACCACTAGGTCAAGTGCATGATGTGTGTATATGATTAATGAAAAGGTGTTCGAGTCAAAGAGTGACCTAAATATGGATATTCACTACAGTTAAGAAGTTGTAGAATTCACATATCAATGTGAAATCTAAGTATACTATCCATTGATTCTAATTGTTTCCAAGTTTCTAGTAGGTAATAACTTAGTTTCTAGTTACTAAGTCTAGTATGTGTCGTGCCTAAACGTACAACAAAGTTTATCAAATCTAGAACCGACTCGAATTTTGATGGTTGTCACAGTTTCCCCCGGTTGAATGAATTTCGTCTCGAAATTCAATTCGTGACGTATTCTATTAGAACTCAGTCGAATACAATTGTATAGCTGGAGAGGTGTTGACTTGAAGTGTTCTTTGATTATTTTGGGTTTATTTCCTCAAGGGAAGAACCCAATTCTTTAGCTATAGTCAAATTTGTGTTTCCTTAATTCGAGTTCTTTCGTCTAGATTATGGAAAATTTGGTTCATGGAATCATGATCCAACCACGGCGACCTAGTCGAAAAAGAGCATCTAGTTAGATATTATCTGAATTATGAGAGCGGTATAAGTTTTGCTGAAGCACCAACTACACTGAGCGTTAAATCCGCATTGATCCTTAAGTTGCATTCTAAATTAGCACTAAGTGTAAATTCGCCTCCTAATAAAGAAGAGATTAGGAACAATTTGTTCACTTCCGGGTTGGCTATTACATCTGGAAAATTAAAGATATATTCCGAAATAAGAAGGGGTAGCACGAATGAAAGGGGAAGCGATCGAGGGTAAGTTCCTAAAAATACGTATTAAGGGTAGACAACGAAGTTTTGGTACATCTCAAATGTAAAGGCTATTTAAGTGTCGTCTACAAAATAAATTACGAAATGGTTGAGGATCTCCGAGGCTATAATTACTACTACGGTTACTCTTACAATAATAGAACTATATTCTAAGAGTATATATAATTACAGAGTCATTGTTTCTAATGAAGGCGGTGAAAGTTTATGATATTTTTAATCACATTGTGTAGATAGCATTTTAAGTGTTTAGAAGTGATAAAAATCTCACTGTTATCAAAATGTGTGTTTAGAAATGATAATTAATCTCACTATTATCAAAATGTGTAATAATTCCAAGATAATGAAGATACATGTGTGGCAATCAAACGAAGTAGTAAAATAATAAAAAGATAGATTAAAGTTAAATGTTTAAGTCGTCATTAAGGGAATTTTTTTATAGAAATATTGATATTACGCTTTTTGTAAAATTGACTAATTGTCTAAGTCAAGACAAATACAAGTTTAAGAGGAGTCAGAATATTTATAAAAACAAGTTTGAGAGTTTAGGAACTCACTGAAAATTGCAAAGTAGAATGCTATTTTTAAAGAATGAATAAAAATATCGATCATTGAAAATAGTGCATTGTTAGTTTAGTGTTTCTACAAAAACAATCATTTAGAGAATAGATAATCGTAAAATTCAAAACTTTTGATGTATTTAAAGAAAAGAAGAAACATAAGGATACATATCCTTCACGTATATTTTTCGGATATAGAAAAATTATAAATATAAGGGTATTCATCTTGTGTATTAATTATAAGGAAAAATACAATGAAACTTGCATTTTAAATCAAGTTTCCGAATTTAGAACGAAAGAGCAAATGTAAATAAGGATTACTTGTTTATTGTATATTTCAAAATAAAAACAAGATGTATATGGTAAAAGGCGTAATTGAATATATCAAAGTTGACTAAATCAAAGGTATGCCTCATGATTATACATGTATTAATCGCTCAAAACGAAAGGGTAGACTTCTAGTCTTTATGTATACGAACATGATACCAGGAGAAGCAAAATACACAGAAACAAAGCTAGACAATGTATTATGTTAATATTATGGCGTGTGAGATCTAAAATCAGAAGGAGAGCGAGAAATAAAGTTCGGGGGAAAGAAAAAGGAAGGTAGCGGTGACAATGATTGTTATTGTTAAAATTATCAGAACAATACATATAGGTAGATTTAAAACCAGGTTGAGATATATTTCAAACTTTAATATTTGATGTATATTGATGATTAAATAGAATTGCAGAAGTTTTAAAGTGTTTTCTAAGGTTTGCTAAAAATTCACGAGTTATTTATTAAGTTAAACTCCATTTGTGAAAAAAGAAGAAACACTAAAACTTGTATTTGAAATCTGACAGTTTTGACCTTTTTGACTGGTGTCCAACAATGGTTAAAACGGATAAGGTAAAGAATTAACATATTTAGATGAATAATTGTGCATTGTCAAAAGTACGTCGCTGGAAGTTTAAAAGTGAACACTAAGTTTTCCAATGCTGTAAGTTTTATAAACACAGATTATAAAACTAATTTGAAATAAAATAAACAAATGATGTGTGTTGGAAATTTAGGAATTAGAGATATCTTAGAAACATGTGTGAAGTAGAAAGTTGTGAAAATATCATTTTGGGATTCAAGAAAACACATTTAAGTAAAGTACAATGCCTAAATGAGAAATTAGTCAAAAGTCTTAAAACAAGAGTGGTTTGAAGATCCGATGAAGCTTTTACACATAATATGAACTTTAACGTCATATGTTTAAGTTTTATAGCATAGAGTTTAAACACTTTTATAGAAGAAAATGTTTGTAAGTTTTCCGAAAACATGCCAAAATGGTAAGCAAGGTTTAAAATGGTTTATATGCCCTTAAAAGCACATCTATCCATTGAAATCGATTGAAATGAAATTGAAATAGCAATGTTAAAACCAATATTGGTTAAATTGAGTTTTGAAGAAAAGTGTTAAATTAAAGCAAGTTGTCAAAAGATTTTTAGCGAGAATATGCCTTATATTGTTAGGAAATGTCTACTAAGTTGAATGAAGTGGTTATAAAATATTTTATCGATGATAAATAAAACCGATGAAGCGAAATAATTTTTTGATGGAAGATTAAGAAGTAAGGAATAAGTATGTTAGTGTAGCTGATCGTACCTAAATACTAAGGCGAGTACAAGGCGAGTCTAAGGCGAGTACCGATGTCTTTTCCCCCACGATAAAGGACAAGAAAAATTGTTTGTAAAACATTTTATGGTGCCAAATGCAGTTTATGACCTTTTATAGAGGTCAAAGGAATATCCTATGTTAAGTTTTAAGCTCAAGGTGGAAACAACCTAGAGCTAAATTGTAGCATAGAAAAGAAGCCTCGCGTATCAGTAGCAATGGGTTAAACCTCTATGTCTCCTCGTGAGTCGAATTGGGAATGCTCTCCAATGATATCCAAGTGACTACTTAGAAACGACTCATCTACCTCCTAACGCGATGCTCCAATTTTCATCCGTGTAGGTATCGGAACGCTTTCCTAGTTGTAACTCTAGTTCGAAGACGATGAAGAGGTATTGAGGAATAATTGGTATAGGTTTCGACTTAAGATTATTACTAGTGTATATCTAGCTACTAATCTTACATCTAAATTTAATAGCTACCGAGGAATACCCATTCTTAGTACTATGTGCATTGCTCCTAGAGTGGCTAGTTATATAACCTAAGTGGTTAACCTAAGATTTGATAAGGGACAAGAATATTTCTAAATAAAGTCATTGTTATAAAAGTGCACTAAGTTTCGAAGTGTATCTAGATGAATGCCTATATAATGCAATGCCCGTACGCACACCGAAAAATTTTGTTTTTCAAAAGTTTAAGTTGAAAATTGTTTCGAACATAATTCTAGTATAACCGTTTCGAGCCTCACATTAACTTTCCTTAATTAAGCATAGTTGGCCAGGCTATACTTAATTTAAGTCCAATAATGTGTACTTGAATTAGTTATACCAGTAGTATGTTCAGTATTTCAAAAACATTTAGAAAATTTTTGGCTATAGTTGTGGTTCTCCAAAGGAAAACCGGTATTCTCTATAACCTTCGGCTCTGATACCATTTCTGCCACACCCCGCTAAAGCGGAAACACGAGGCGTGGCAGTATAAAGGGTTTCATAGCAAAAGTTAAAAGACAACACCAACCATAGTATGAAAAATCATTACAAATCTACAATGGGTTGACCAACTTTTAAAAGATATTACAATGTAAATTTAAATACAAAACATGCGAATGCTCCTAAAAATGAAGTGTCCCTAAGTGCCACTTACTCGATGATTCCTGAAAAAGCATGTAAAACGAGCGTCAACTATAAAAATAGTTGGTGAGTACTCACAAGTTTATAACATAATATAGTTTGAAATTCATGATAATCTGAATATTGATAAAAGTTTCCATAAACAAATGTTCATTGCTAAGATAAGTAAATAAGTTTTCATGAATAGAAGTTCGTTGCTAAAGAGAGTAATAAAGTTTCCATAAATACAAATATATTGCAAAAAATGAGTATTAAGTTTGCATAAACAAAGTTCGTTGTCATCATGAGAGATAAAGTATTTTGCCCAAATGAGATGCAACGTTCATATTCTCATGGGAAATAAAGTTTGTTACTAAAATGAGTAAACAAGTTTCATTGCTATAATGAGCAATCAAGTTCATTGCTACAAGGAGCAAACAAGTTTGTTACTATAAGAAGCAACCAAGTTTGTTGCTAAAACAAGTAAATAAGTATTTAGTAACAAAAGTTCGTTGTTATAATGAGATACAAAGTTTATTGCTATAATGAGAAACAAAGTTCATTGCTATAATTAGTAAACGAGTTTGTATGTGTATGAGCAAACAATGAGTTCCCAACCAAGCCTATGACTGATGCCCTATCAAGACCTATGCTTATCGTTCCATAGATTATATGGTATCATGCACTCAAGCAATCGGGCGAGTGAGGAGTTGTCAATTCCTAATAGCGCTATCCATAATGACCATTGGCTCAAAGAGTTAATGGTTAAAGAAAAGTGTAAGGGAAGGGACTTAAGACGATAAGTTCTCATGTTCCGTGTTGCATAGACATACATAGAGAGATATAGCAAGATATAGCAATCAAGTTTGATACAAATCAATTTAAATACAACGAACAATAAATAGTTTTTCGGACATGTTTTTCCACCCCAAAACATAAAAACCGAAAATAGGGGAGTCGTAAATACTCACAATGCATTGAGTTGATGCAAATGGTGCCTTGAACTACGTATCACGTGTACCACTACCGATTCCTAAAATAATGGTATTCGCTAGTGAGTCTCTAATCGAAATCTAACATTAGTATACTTACTACTACAATAGAATTATGCCAATATTGTGTCAAAATTTAATATTGATAAGTTACAAACATTTTTCCTGTGAAAATTAAATTTCAATGAATCAATTGTTATATAACAATTTAAGTGGAAAATTCTCATTATTGAAATGTTAATATTTAACATTTTAAGAGGTGTTCTAATGATTAAATATTCAAAAACTAAATCAATTTAGTTCTAAATTTCCCAAACTTTGTATTTCAGTTTTAATTGAAGTCAAAGACGTTAAGATAATTTTTCTTGAATTTTTGATTTGTCTAACTATTTTTCACCATTTAATTCCTTGAATAATCATAAAATCATGGAAAAATAGTAAATTATCATGAAAAATTCTTATAATTTTTGTGTAATTGTTTTACAGTGTACATAATCTGGAAAAAATATTAATATGTGTTTTCAAAAAGTTTAACACAATTTTTCTGATCTTTGTGTATTTATTCTATAAAAACAGAAATAAATATATAACAGTTTCAAAAATTCACAAAACCTTTTTTTGCAAGTGTTATTACACATACTTAAGCTGGGAAAAATATAAAAATGTATTTCTAAACTGTTTAACCCAATTTTATGATTTTTGTACATTTAAGTGTATTAAAGCTTGGGAAAATAGAAGCAAAATAGCATACAGAATATAAAAATCATCAAAAACTTTATGTATCATCCTAACATATTATAAGAGTTTCTGGTAAATGTTCATGAATTTTGGATGAGTAAAACTATTTTTCCTGTTTTTAGTCCATTATAAACACAAAAATTCAATAAAAATAGATATGCATTTTGAAAAATTCCCAAAATATTTTTCTGAGTCATAAATATAAGGTACAAGCTGCGACAAATAAGAAATAATATTGTCACATTCCCTAAAGTGGTTTTATGATTTATTGGAGCTAAATAAAAAGAAAATTAAAAACTACACTAAACAGTAACGAAAATCGATGAAACTTGATGAGAGATGTTTATTAACTTAAAGGGTCATCCACAAATATTTCCAGAATTGATTTACAAGTGTAAGTATTTTATATGCTTTAACACTCTATTTTTTCTTATTATTTTCATGTAAAAAGAAAGAAAATATATATTGAGCTGAAAATTTCCAGAATGTATCTTCAAACAATTTAATAACAATGAAAAATTGTTTTCTTATTTTTGATGTCGAAAAACATGCCTAAAGGCTCAAACAATTATAGAGAAAACTTGATTCTTGTGATTTTGGTAAAGATTATTGATGTTACTTTGAGAATTTTTGCAACATGTTCCAAAGACTTTTGAATCAAGATATATATATACCTCTTACTACATGATGTTAAGTGCTCAAATTAATTTTTCCTTGATTTTTAGTGATGAATAAGATCTTTGAACATGCATTACAAAACTAGTATTCACAAAAAGGTGCTGATTGAGCAACAGTTTTGTAAAACTTGATAAAAATCGAAATATTGGAATTTTCTAGTCAGGTCAGATGGGTTTGAAAGATAGCGCAAAATATTATATTTCAGAAAAAGAATCACGAATTTTGGTTAAGAAATGAGTGAGATATGGGAGTTTAAAGTCAGGTAAAGAAATCTGGTAGATTGCATGCATGATGATTGGTTAGAAAAGTGAGTTTTCATCATTTCTTTGAGTAAATCTTTTGAAATATTTTAAAGATATCATGATAAACTTATATTGTAATCATGTTTCCAGAGATCAAAAGTTTAAAACTAATCAAAATGTATACATGCATTTATGAACAAAATTTTATTTCTAAAAAACTCTTAACTTGACTTTGATGTTTTAATCATTAAAATCGATTTTTGCACTAAGATCATGAACATGCAACATTGTTTATCATACATGCATGGTGTTAAAACACATCCATGATGTTCTAAAAACCATTTTAACAAAAAGAAAACAAGTTTGAAGAAGATGAAGAAGTAGAAGTCAGTTTTTGAAGTAAAATGCACATGCATGGCTTAAATCATTGTTGTGGATCTTCAAGAGATGTATGTTCTTTACCTTAATTTATTTGTGGCTTGAAAAACCCTTATGAATCTCCATAATTTCGTGGTTAAGAGGCTGTGGTTGTGGTGTTTGGAGAAAATAATTAGAGAGAAGGTATAGAGAGAGTTTTCTAGAGAGAGAAAGAAGAGAGATGTGTGTGTGTGTTGGAGAATGAGAGTGTGAGAGAGAGAGATATGGGTAGAGAGGGGTCCGAAATTTTGAGTATAATACCCCTTTCTCATTCATTTTGTTTTATAAAATTTAAGTTCTTTTATAAAATATCTAAATTTTATATAAAATGTGCACTAAAATCAAGTTTTTATTCATAAAACCTTGATTTTTGATTTATAAATTTAGGGTAAATGTTAATGAGTTAAATTTTATTTTCCTTGAATGAATTTTTATAATTTTAATTATTATAAGATCATATTATGAGGCTCATAACTATTTTTATAGAATTTTTAAGGTTAAATTTCATAAATTTAGGTTTTTAGGGCATTTAGGGTTTTTGAGAATTGTAAATCTTTGGATATCAAAATCAATAGAATCTTTGAGACTTAAATTTATCTTATGGTATTATAACTCTTTTCATAGTTATAAATAATGTTTGTAACTTATTTTATCGGTTTATTGGCATTCTATGTAGTGATTCCGAGATTCAAGCGAAATTGAGGAATCAAGTATACTAGTCCTAGTTTTCAACTCTGACTTAAGTTCCAATGAGACTAGGACCTAATTTCTACCACTAGGTCAAGTGCATGATGTGTGTATATGATTCATGAAAAGGTGTTCGAGTCAAAGAGTGACCTAAATATGGATATTCACTACAGTTAAGTAGTTGTAGAATTCACATATCAATGTGAAATCTAAGTATACTATCCATTGATTCTAATTGTTTCCAAGTTTCTAGTAGGTAATAACTTAGTTTCTAGTTACTAAGTCTAGTATGTGTCATGCCTACACGTACAACTAAGTTTATCAAATCTAGTACCGACTCGGATTTTGACGGTTTTTACAGGCAGCTTCGCAACCAATGCCCCTTCCTTTCGCAACAAAAACATATGGACCCTTTGGGTATGGTACACAAGACTATCTCAGACTTATCCTTTCTCTTTACCATTTGGTCAACCGAGTTGACTATGGCCGATCCCTATCCATTGGGAAGAGAAAGCTTTTCTGGATATCCAATGTTACCAATTGTCAATGTCCATGGTAGTTTGGGAAGTTGATCTACTAATCAAATTTGCTTTACCAGAGCTCCAAATCATTGGTGATTCAGCAGCACCAAGCAAATAGATAAGATCATTAAGGGTCATGTCATAGTCTGTTTCATAGTAGTCCCAAAGGAAACTCACTATGTGACTTAGAAAGTTATTGCACAACCAGCTTTCTCAAGACTTTGACACCCAACTCTCCCGACTAGTCAATATGTGACTTTATCTCCAAGATGTGAGCACACATAAACTTTGCTTGCCAATAGGGCTTGAGTGACCTTGAACTATTCAAGAACTTGTGGGTTAGGGAGAATAATTGGAGGAGGTGGAGGGAGTGAAGAATGATTTTCGGGACATCATCTTCATTAGGAAAGCTTGTTCCAAGAGATTTGGGATGATCATAGATGTCTAAACCACACATCTAATATGGGAGATATTCAAGTTAGTTGATTTAAGTCCTTAATATAACACCCAATATGAAATATTAAGGCTAGGACCCAACACAATATTTTATAACTTTGAAGAGGGATGCCGTAATCCAAGCTATAGAATATTTGAAGGTAGGCGAATGACGATTCACCAATTTCCACCATGAAAAACGAAATAATTTATTAGGTTTTAATTCAGATTCATTCAACTTTTCAATGGCATGTTTCAATCTCGATTGTGCCCTCTCAATTTTTGTGACTGGGATGTTGAGGATCACAAAACAAGGTGTGAATAACCATGCAAATATACTTGGTACCCTTAATATTTATCACTTAATCGATGTGTCGGTTAACCGCACGCGCTCCACTGATCCTATGATAAACATTAAGTTACCCTTTGCCTACCTTGTTAAATCCAAGTTAGTGTGCCGGTTAACCACACACGCTGCACTAATGATTTAAGCAAAGTGCAAAGTGTAATTTCATGGGTTAGCACCAAATTCACATTTTCCTAAAGTAACTAAGATTGGGAATTTATAAAAGGTTTAGTTACTTTATATTTATCATTATACTTATAATGAAGGCAAAATTCTAGTCCTTGTCCTACCCGTTCGGCTAACGACCCTGCACCGGTCAAGGAAGCGGTGGGTGAGAGTGGACACCCATTAAACTGCCATTTTATAAGCAGTAACCTTATACCCCCTTATAGACCGGCTTCGTGAATGATGCCTACTAATGGTAAGACTAACTTGATCTTATACATATATATATATATATATATATTATTAACTTATAATACTATAAAGTATAAGGGTTGAATTTTAACTTTTAAAACTCTAGGGTTTGGAATTAAAGTGTGTATGAAACTTTACAAATTCCAAAACTTGAGGGCAAGTTTTGAACTATTCAAAAACTTTTCAATTCCATAACTTATGTGTTTAAAATAGTTTTAATGAAAAACTCTTCAAGTACCATAACTTGAGGACAAGTTATGGAAGACTTTAAAACATTTAAAAATGAGACTCTCCATTTTTCTTAACTTATGGAAATCTTATAAGTTTTAATAATCAAAAATGTGACTTTTCATATAACTTGAGGACAAGTTACAAAAGCACATATTGTGAACAACTTTTAGATTAATTTGGATTGAAAACATATTATCACATAACTTTTCTATTAATCTAAATCAACTCATAAGAACAAGATAATTCAAATCAAACACTTTTCATGTAATTAGCCTAACCATTAAACTAATACAAAACATGAATCTATTGACAATTATCTATGAAATTGGATTAGCATGAACATTACCACATCAAAAAATGGTTTACAAGTTCAAAAACAGCATAGGGTAATGTTCCTAGTCCAATTCCAGCCAAAAACTCGAAAATCTGCCAACTGGAAGCCAAACTCATCGAGTTCCTTACAAGAACTTGTCGAGTTCATGCAATAACACATGAACTCGTCGAGTTTATAGCCAGAACTCGTCGAGTTTTCATTTTGGGCAGATTCTCAGCTTTGAAAAAAAAGTTTTCATCAAGTTTAAATAAAAACAAGCCTAGGCTCTGATACCACTGATGGGTTTTGAGCATTCTAACACTCCTATGGTGTACATGCAACCCTAAATACCTTGGATCTATGTTTTCTGTATTATACATGCAAACTTGAACTTTCCAAAGTATTACCCTAACTAGCATACAATCTTTGATACTTGGGTAATATAAACAAGTTAGAAGACATACCTTTGATGTAGCTTGAAGTGTTGATCTTTAAGAGCTTATCCCCAATAGTATGGAAGCCTCAAGTAGAATCACAAATCACCAAAAACATTTTGGAAACCTTGAGAGAATAGTAAGCACAATAGAAATTGACCCACTCTTTAATATACACACACTAGTGCCATTTCTTGTGCCAAAGACCTCTTTATATAGTATGGAGGATTAGCGTTTCATCCATGTAAACCCTAATACCCATGCCCTTTCATTTCCATAGGATCCATGGGTTAAAAATTCCATGGACTATCCGTGCAAGCTTAGCCTAACCTAAATGAACTTGGCCCCTACTATAAGAGTCTGTACTTAATTAGTTCCTTTTGATCACTTAAATTAATTCTAAATTAATTCTTGATCAATACTAATTAAATAATATGATTCCGTATTAATATATTAGAACTTATAATATATTAATATAAATCATAAACATACTATTCTCAAAAGACTATCCATATAAATTGTTCCAGTGAAGTGCAACCCAAATGAACCATGCCAAATCGGGTCCAGTACATACCAATTATAGTTATGGGCTTAAACACTAATCCAACATTAAGCTCCATGGAATCAAGCTACATCAAAGAGGTATGTATTCTACATACTTTTGTTATGCAAGTACACAAGATTGTATGCTAGTTAGGGTAATACCTTGGAAAGTTCATATTTGCATGTATAATAGAGAAAAATAGATCCAAGGTATTTAGGGTTGCATGTACACCTTAGGAGTGTTAGAATGCTCAAAACCCAACAGTGGTATCAGAGCCTGGTTGTTTTCAAGTACACTTGGTGCAAGTGGCTGAAAATCGAAGTTTTTTGTTGTCTGGACAGCTGACTCGACGAGTCCAGGTAGGGACTTGACAAGTCCATGCCTAAATTCATCTAACTCGTCGAGTTGGATCATGCACTCGACGAGTTGGACCCGCTGACAGCATATCTTCGAGTTTTGGTCTTGGAACTGGTCTAAAATGATTACCCTAAGTTGTTTTTGAAATTATAAACCTGATTTTAATGTGGTAATGATTATGGTAAACCAATTTCAAAGTTATTATTAAAGTTTCAAGTTTTTTATATGTTTATGTAATTCTTGAAAATTTTTGATATGGATTGTTCGTGCTGATGAGTTTTGGTAGATCATAGGAATTATGTGCAAATTGTTTGTTAGTATAATTCTTGATCTTAATGACATTGTATGGACTCCATAACTTGTCCTCAAGTTATGGAACACCAAAAAAAATTTGTGTTACCTTGTATTATGAGTTAGCTTAGATTAATAAAAATTATGAGTTAGTTGCTTTCAATCCAAATTAATCTAAAATTTGTTCGTAAAATGTGTTTTTGTAACTTCTCTTCAAGTTGTATGAAAAGTCACATTGATGAATCTTAAAACTCATAAAATTGCCACATGTTACACAAATGAAGAGTCTTTTTCCTCATAAATATTTTTATGGACTCCATAACTTGTCCTCAAGTTATGGATGTTCAAGAGTCTCTTCATTAAAGTCTTTAAAACTTTAAATAAACTCATAAGTTATGAAAATCCAAGAGTTTTGAAAAATTTCAATACTTGCCCTCAAGTTTTGGAATTTATAAAGTTTTACTTATGAATGCTTTAATTCCAAATCAAACCCTAGAATTTTAAAAGTTTAAAATTCAACCCTTATACTATTATAATATTATAGGTTTAATATTTATATATATGTATAAGAGTAAATTCAATCTTACCGTTAGTAAGTCTCATTCATGAAGCCAGTCTCTAAGGGGGGTATAAGGTTACTGCCTATAAAATGGCAGTTTAATGGGTGTCCACTCTCACCCACCGCTTCCTTGACTGGTGGAGGGTCGTTAGCCGAACGGGTAGGAAAGGACTCTAATTCTCCTTTCATTAAAAGTATAAAGAAAAATACTAAGTAACTAAACATTTATAAATTCCCAATCTTAGTTACTTAGGAAAATGTGAAATGGTGCTAACCCATGAATTTGCACTTTGCACCCTTGTTAAGTCGTTAGTGGATCGTGTGTGGTTAACCGGCACACTAACATGGGACTGACAATGTGTAGCAAAGGGCAACTTAATGTTTATCATAGATTGGTGGAGCGTGTGTGGTTAACCGGCATATAAATTAGGTGATAAAGTTAAGGGTACCAAGTTAATTTGCATGGTTATTCACACCTTGTTTGTGATCCTCGGCATCCCAGTCACAAACTTGAGAGGGCACAATCGAGATTTAAACATGCCATTGAAAGTTCAATGAATCTCAAAAGATCTATGAGTTTCAATCCAATTAAAACTTAATAATTTATTTTGTTTTTCCATGGTGGAAATTGGTAAATCGTCATTTACCTACCTTCAAATATATTGTAGCTTGGATTACGGCATCCCTCTTCCAGGTTATAAAATAGTTTGTTGGGTCCTAGCCTTAATATTTCATATTGGGTGATATATTAAGGACTTAAATCAAATAACTTGAATTTCTCCCATTATAGATGTCTAACTTAGACAACTATGGTCTTCCCAAATCTTTAGGAACAAGCTTCCTAATGAAGATGATACCCAAATGGCAATCAATGTGAAAGATCAATCCCTTTGTTGTGCATTAATGGGACTGGAAATCATACTTCATTTTCTCCACCTCCTCTAGTTATTCTCCCTAACCCACAAGTTTCAAGACATAAAAAGTTCAAGGTCACTCAATCCCTATTGGCAAGTAAAGTCTATATGTCTTCGCATCTTGGAAATCAAGACATGTATAGACAAGATGGGAGAGTTGGGTGTCAAAGTCTCAAGGAAGTTGACTGTTGACTGGGTTCTTCAATCACTTCCCAAGTCATATAGTGGATTCTTTAAGGACTACTATGTGACAGACCATGACATGACCCTTAATTATCTTACCTATTTGCTCGATGCTGCTAAATCAGCAAGGATTTGGAGCATTGGTAAAGAAAATTAGATTGGAAGATCTACTTCCCAACACTATTTGTACATTGACAATGGTGACATTGGAAGTCCAGAAAAGCTTTCTCTTCCCAATGGAATGGGATCGGCCATGGTCAAGTTATTTGACCAATGGTAAAGAGAAAGTCTAAGTCTGAGATAGTCTCGTGTACCATTTCCAAAGAGTCCATATGTTTCTTTTGCCAAAATAAGGGGCATTGGTTGCGAAACTGCCGAATTTACCTGAAAGTTCATAAGGATGGTAAAAGTCAAAAACTTTGACTTTGCTTTAGGTTAAAGTCCCTTATCTAACTCTATTAAGTCTCTTTTGGAGATTCTTAATACATGATGTAATGTAATTACATTTTGACGTTTTAAAGAATCAAAGGAAACCTAAAGAGAGAGTATGTTGATCAGATCTCGAAGATGGATCTCGATCGCATGGTTCGATGATCAGAATTTTGAGTTGCTACTTAAGAGTTATGATATATTGCTTAGGAATAGATAATAACATGTTTTTCATATGTATCTGCATTGTAAGGATAAGATTTTTCCGCAAAGTTTTAAAATAAAAGAAAAGGTTTTGATTTTAATTTATTTTAAGTTTCCTTACAATGGCATTTGTGAAAATTGTTGTTTATACGTTTCCATTAATAGCAATGTTGGAAAATGGATTTGATTCTTTCGTTTGTGGTAGTGTCATAATTTACCAAACAAGGAAAGACTCTCATCACCCAAGTTTCATTTGGATAGAAACTTTGAATCCTGCAACTTGTATTGTGTGATGAATGAGAACTTTCATCTTTGGGAAATTAAGACTAAGTCCTTGGTCACATGTACATGTGAGTCAAGTGAAGGACTAAAGGATCGGGTGCACTTGGTTATGCACTGGTCAGGTCCACCACAAAGGATGATAAGATTATTCGTCATGATTTACTAAAGTTTAGTAAATATGGTGATACTTACAAGTTTAAGTGTAATTCTGAATCATTGGAAAAGTTTTAATGTATAGCAGGATGATTAAGAAGAATCAAATTAGGCAGAAAGATAAAAGTTTCTCCAATCTGAAAATATGGGAGAGTGCTTAAGTATCTTGGTTTATGATTATCTTGGTAATTATGAAACCATATCACAATTGATCCTCTAAGGATACCTTAGTGCATTTGTTTGGCTAAGGAGAGGAATCATGAATTGTTGAAATGGTCAAATCAAAAAGATAAATCATACTTCGTTCCAAAACAAGTCTTAGAGTCATACTCCAAGATTAATACTTGAGGGACATAATCTTAAAAAGGTTTAAAACACTTGTAAAATGTAGAGTAAAATGTCTACTACTCTTGTAAATTTGAAATTGGTAAGTTGTGATGTCTTGGTTAAGACAAAGACCAACTAAGACCAATTGTGTGAAGTGTTAGTCTTGATAAGAATCCGCACTAACTCTTGAGTATTTGTTTTGTCAAGGAATGGTTCTTGACAAGAGAATCTTATATGTCAAGAGGACAGTGGGAGTCTTAAAGATCTTGGAAAAGTTTCAAGAACTAATCAAGAATGAAACCTATTGTTAATCACTAGCACACAACTTGAGGTTTCTAACCTATTGTGTTGACATATTCTTGTTTCTGTGCCCATTCCAATTAGAGTTGACTATGCATATGAGTTCTCAATTGTTTGCATAACAACCTGGAAGCAATGGTAGGCCCTTGTGCTACCGGGTGGCAAGAAAATGAGATTGAACAAGTTCAGTCCATATGAGTTTGGTTTTGTCATGGAACTTGTCTTATGATAATGGTTATGACAAATTCACATGGATAGGAATACATACACCATAAAAATCTAAATGTCATAAGGTTTATCTTCGATTCATGAAAATGATGGTGAGGAAACGCTTTCACTAAGTAGATAGCAATTGTGATGTTTGCATTCTCATGTCGTTAGTGGAGCGTGTGTGGTTAACCGACACACTAACTAGTGAGAATGGCAAAAGGGCTAAACATTATGATTACGACATCCCTCTTCATAATTGTTTACACACGCATGTAAGCTATCTAAGGAAAGGTGTATGATTTTGATAAAGTCTTATCAAAGCATCGTGTGTCAGAAATCTGAACTTTGGTAAGAAAGTCAATAAAGTATTGATTTCTAGAAGTCCAACTGATTTCTGGGTACATGTCAAAGCTAGTGGGAGCATAAAGTGTTATGCTAGTTAAATTATAATTGTCATGTTAGTGGGAGCATGATTATTATGCTAAGCGTTGGAAGTTAGCAATGTAAATTATAGAAAACAAAAGTTTCAATTCGTTTTGAAAACTTGTTTTGCTATAATTAAGGTAGAGGATTTTATACTTCATCCCAATTCTACAAGCTTAAATTGAGATTTTAATCAACTTTAGTCAAGGATATATATGAATATTATGTTGGAATGGTTCAACATAAGGAAATTCTATATATGTTGCATTCTCAAAATTCGATTATGATTACGGTATCCCTCTTCATAGTTCGAATTGTCAGAATGTGGCAAATAAAAAACTTTATAGCATGAATCGTGTCCCATATGCTTCGGGTATAGGATCGATTACATGTGCTATAATATTTATCCATTCTAAAATTTTCCAAATGTCTAGGGCATTAAGAGGGGAAAAGGGATTAGAGCTAGATATGATTAAAATGATTAAGCAATTGTCGAGGACAATTTGAGGTTTACCAAAGATTGGTTGCTCATGGAACAATTTGAAGTAAAGAGTTAGGACCATATTGACATATTCTGAAAAGAGGCAACTCTTGTTTAGAAGTGATAGTCAAAATGGGAATATGGAATTGTTTCCATAGGTGGAAGTTATTCTTTGAATCCATGTAAGATTAGAAAACTTAATGCAAAGAAGAATGTTCAAAGGAATGTACTTTTGAATGTGAGACTTCATTTCCATGGAATTTCTCTCCATTGGAATAATCTGTAATGTATGTTGTCAAGTCTTTATGACTTGGGCATAGCCATTACAAGGGGATCATTGCATATAAGTTTAGAATCTAACAGATTACAGTAAATGGCAAGAGTTTGGTATACTTACATTTTCAATAAGGATTGGGATTGTGAAATGAGCATCATTGAAATGTTGCCAATCGATCTGTTTCACAAAGTAAGGATCATAAGAAAAACATATTGTGCATACTTGGAGTATGGCATAGCTATTGTTTAGACAAACATAGTGTGCATGCTTGGAGCATGGCATGACTATTGTTTTAATTCAAGTATTATGTTGATAAATCGAAACATTATACAATGAATAATGAGTAATCAATATGGTGCTTAGATAAAAGGTGTTTTATTTACACTCAAGGAGTTTTGGGGCCATATAGGATTAATATTATTCTTGTGTTTCACTTTGCATGTTTTGACTTCCCGAATAACTAGGTTATTCAAACAATCCACAGTCGATCATACTTTGCAAGTAGGTATTGAGGAAAGACTGTCATGAATGGGTCTGTAATATGCCTAGGTGGCCTAGACATAGCTGCAGTATTCATGAGTGCTCCTGGAATAAGATTCGAGTATTGGATTCAACTCGCGCTCATTTGAATCACTTCAAGGATTTTATCACGAGTGAATCATGAGACAATAATATCTTATATTCTTCAAACCTAGACATGTGAGCTGTAACTGCAAGTTGGTTGCACATTGATAATATGAAAACGCTTCGGTAACTCGGTGTTCTAAAACATATTCTTGTGTGTGATTTGACGAGTAAGTGCAAGTGAGCATTTGGGTCGAAGTTTATCCATTCCTTTTACCCTTAAAGGGATAAAAAGCGATATCTGTGGGCCCCTCGATGATTTAGTGATGACACCCCTAAGTGTTTGGCCAAGCCTGGACTGATTTGATTTGTTCAATTAGTCGGTCGTCATAAATTAGAATTCGGAAAACAACAAATGGATAGAGAGAATGATTATAATCCATGTCTCACTCCATATGATATCTAGAATGCAGGAATATATGATCACTTATCTAATGGACGCGTCAATGATTCGTTCAGAGTTCGACAACGGCTTTTAAGAGCTACGATTGCTAGTCAGGTTGGATTCATACTTGCAATAATAGTTATTAGACTTATCCAAGTGGGAGACTGTTGGATTAGTGTCTAAGTCCATAACTATAATTAGTATGTACTTGACCCGATTTGGCATGGTCCATTTGGGTTGCATGGCATCAGAACATTTGGTTAGACATTTTGTGAGAAGAGGATATTTGTGATTTATATTAATATATTATAAGTTCTAATATATTAATATGAAATCATACTATTTAATTAGTATTGATCAAAAATTAATTTGGAATTAATTTTGTGACCAAAAGAGACTAATTAAATATATGGGGATTGATTGTGTAAATCACTCATTCTTGTATATGTGGGCTTATGATCCATTATTCCTTATGTTGGGCTAAACCCATGGGGTGACCCATGGATACTCCATGGAGGTTGAAATCCATGGAGCATAAGGAATGGGTAAAGTCATGAGTTACATGGTGCAACCCTAATGTCCATACTATATAAAGACCCCATTGGTTGGTGAAATGGGCACTAGTGTATACACAAAAGGGAAAAACCGATTTCTAGAGTCAAGTATCTTCTTCTCATGGTTATTCCAATTGTTGATGATGTTGTGTGAACCATTTGAGGTGTTACACTTGAGACACTAGGCTCTTAAGCTCCGTGGAATCAAGCTACATCAAAGAGGTATGTATTCTATCTACTTTTGTTATGCAAGTACACAAGATTGTATGCTAGTTAGGGTAATACCTTGGAAAGTTCATATTTGCATGTATAATAGAGAAAACATAGATCCAAGGTATTTAGGGTTTCATGTACACCTTAGGAGTGTTAGAATGCTCCAAACCCAACATTTATGTCAAGATAGAACCTGGTATGTTATATGTTAATATTGTTGGTTTTATGTCAAGATAAAATCTGGTATCTTATATGCTATTACTGTTGGTTTTATGTCAAGATAAAACATGGTTTTACCTCAAGTTATAGCTGTTATACTGCCTAAATATTATGAAATTAGGAGTAATGTTTTATAAGCAAAGTCTAGTAACTTAGGGTTTTAGACATGAAAATGCTTTTGTGGTTAGAACTATAGAACGTCGTCAAAGTCTACATGAGCTGTTGTATTCATCATCTAAGATTGGGGATCTTAGTGGAAGTCCTCTGACATGTAACCGTTAATCCTGTGTGATCGAGGAAGTCGTGTACGAATAAGATACGTGTTGACAACCCCACTCGTGGTTGCTAATTACAACCAAACATAAGCGAGTGACGATCCGTTCCTTTTATTGGTTATTATTTCGGCGTCGATGAAGCGCACGGTATTGTGTGTATGTGTGTGGAAATTCTCATGAATAGCATGAGTGGCTGTCAGAGATTTTGTTGTCTAGCAGCGGTTATAGACTCATGGTAGCAAATTGTTAGAAACATTATACTTCGTCGTTATACAAGTATCAATGTTAAGTATAAGTTTCCCCATACTTATAACTTAGGTTCAAATATTGTTTAGGTATATCACTTATTTAATAAGTAAACTATTATACCTAATATTGGAGAGTCAAATGATACTTTCAATACTATGCTTTTTGAACTTGAGAAAGAATGTTACCTTATATGGAGTCAAACCTGTGAACTCATCAACTTTATGTTGACGTATTTTAAAATGCATGTGTTTTCAGGAACTTGACCAGCCAGTATGTAAATCGAATAGAAGAAGTTTTACTATTAATCTTTCTGTTCGTTAAGACGTATGCCATAGTCGGATATTATGTAATAGATACTAGGAAAACTATAATAATGTAACTTGCAACTATCAATAAAGGTATGTATTCCATGAAATTCTCTTGTACAATTCAATGTATGTTTTATAACTGTGATACGAGAAATAACATTGCATCGCCCGGTGTTTCCACCGCCGACCGGGGTGTGACCGATTAGTATCAGAGCTATAACTATAGTGAACTAGTACTTTCTTACGAAAGAACGGCTATAGTTTAGGGGTAACTCTATTAGGTTTAAGTATATCCCTTAGAATACAATAAAAAGTATTATTAATTATTTACTGGAGGACTACTTACGGGAGCGGTGACAGGATAGACACGTCGCTTGGGTTGCTGAATTTCAGAACGGCTATAAGCTAGAATGATCCTGCCCTCCGACTGGCCTGACTGGTCGGGGCCTTATCAGCTAGACCTGAAGTAATAAACAATAATTAATAGAACATGAATACAACAAATAATCAATATAGAGTCATATATGAAGACTCAGACCCGCGATGAGAATACACCTTAACACTCGGAATGATTTTGATCTCAAGGATTTAGATTAAATATTCCAACTAAAGTTTATATGTGCATAGATCCTATCAAAACTAGGTGTGGGTGCGCAACTGCATTTTATTATGATCAGATCATATGGACTATTTAATTTGGAAGTAATATTTGATAGACTAAACACTTGGTAATCCAAATCATATAGGAATTCATCATGTCTTATCCAAGAGAGTGGATAATAATAGAAGATACGGATGAAGAAATCTCATTCCCAATGTTAGTAGGCGATCCTTACTACCCCATAAATCCAACCAAATTCAAACCGATACCCTCAGATAACGGAGCGCCTATGCCTTCCAATGAATGGGAAGAGAGCGAGTCGATGGAAGAGAGCGATCCTATGGGAGAGACAGAGTATGTAGCATCTTCCCTACCGCCAGTGAATACTCTTTACCGTCAAGTGCCAGGAGGAGCGAAGATGAAACGAACAGCTCGTAAATCCATACCAAGATGGATGAAGATTACGAAGTGTCAAAGAGGGACATCTTCAGAGACCCATAGAGTTCAAGATGAACCTGGGAGGATAGAACAAACGGTTGATCGGTGGGTGGAAGAAGCAAGAGCTGCTAAAATATATGAGACTGGTCAATCATTCCGACCATATCCACCACATTCTTCCAAAGATAACACCTTAATCTTCGAAGAAAAGACTACCTACATCTCAGGAAAGGTGTGAAGGCTAAAAGGCCAAAGAACACGAGATCAAGAGTCAGTGATGGATGTTCATCACCGCATCAATTTCGCTTACAACGATATGATCACTCACGATGCAAGGAATGCAGAGCTAGAGCTTTACAATAAAACCTCAATAAATGAAGAACGCACTATAGAGCTTTAACAGAGACAGCATGCACTTGAGGAGCATGTGGTTCATGTCACCGATGTGCTAGGTCATCACCTAGGGTGCTGGTAGATAAAAGAGGAACCGGTGGTTATGTAAAAAGAGAAAATCAGAATAGGTAAGGCAGAAAGAGTAAAGTTTATAGCAAGGGTGTAATCCACCTTGCAAGTTTTACAATGTTTTTAGAAACTTTTCTCACATAAGCCTAAATAAACTGATGTAACCGTTGGTGATAATATGAAGCATATGTTTCAGTAATTATTGTGTCATCCCCTATGTTTTACACTTTAGAGAAGTGTTTAATAAATAAAAACATCATAAAACTCATAGTATTCTTAAATATTTATAATGGGCACTAAAACAAAATGCCTTGAAGGAGTAGCGCTCGACTAAACGCTAACCCGCGACCAGAAACAAAACAACCACCACCACCAGAAACAAACCCTCCAATAAATGCAGCAGAACTAGAAGAAATTATAGCCTAGCTAATCGTTGCAGCTTTATCTAACCGAAAAACAGGAGGAATAAGAAGTGAAGCCAACGCCAGAATATGTACTTATAAGGATTTTATGAACTGCAAACCTAAGAGCTTCCACGGAACGGAAGAGGTTGTTAACATGACCCGGTGGATTGAGAAGGCAGAATCAGTATTTCAAATAAGCTTCTGTCCGGACGACTGTAAGGTACGATTTGTTGCGTGTACCCTCGCTGATGCAGCTTTAACATGGTGGAACAACCATGTTAATACAATGGGAATTGATGCTACAAACTCCATGAAATGGGAGGAGTTAAAAAGGATACTAGTAGAGGAGTATTGTCCTCGAGAGGAAATACAGAAGCTGGAACAAGAGTTGTGGAACCTAACAATGAAGGGTTCCGAGATAAATACTTATACTGCTAGATTCAATGATCTTGTGGTAATGTGTCCAGCACTAGTAACCCCCGAATATAAGAAGATTGAGCGATATATCTGGGGTTTAGCACCACATATAAAAGGGATGGTGATCACATCAAAACCTACAACCTATGATAGTACCAAACGAATATCTCATCAGTTAAATAACGCAGAGATCCAAGGGAAATCTATGGCCTCTAAAGCTGAATCTCCCAAATCTGGAATGTACTAGCGCAAATTTTATGGGAAGAATCATATACAATCATCTGAGAAGAGAAAAAATGTGGCAAGTAATTTTGCAGCCAAAATAGCACAACCCATACAACCAAAGAGGAATGACGGAAAATTTCCATGGTGCAATCAATGTAACCGTCAGCATCCAGGTGATTGTTTTGTTTGCATGAAGTGCAAGAAGAAGGGGCATGCTGATGCATACTGCAAGAGCACAATACCTACAGCAGTTAATCAGAGAACAAATGATGAATGAGGCAATGGTGAAGTAAGAAAGTATTATGAGTGTAGCGAGATTGGACACATCAGGAGAGAATGTCCAAAGCTGAGGAATCAAGGTGGTGCAGGGCGTGGAAGGGCATTTGTAATTGGAAGCAAAGAAGCTATCCAAGACCCTTCAGTAGTATCTAGTACGTTTCTCATAGATAATTTATATGCAACTATACTCTTCGACTCTAGAGCTGATAGAAGTTTTATAACTCCGAGGTTTAGAAAATTGTTAAATCATGAGTCTAGCAAATATAAAGAAACCTATGAAGTAGAAATCGCTAACGGTCAAACCGAAAGAACACATGAAATTTTAGAAAATTGTCTATTAACTCTAAATAACTACCTTTTTCACGTCAACCTCATGCCAATGTCTATTGGTAGTTTCGACAACATAATCGACATGCACTGGTTATCTTTACATTATGCTAAAATCCTATGCTATGAAAAAGCCATACGACTACCCTTACCTAACGGCGAAGCTTTAATTATCTATGGTGATAAATCTGGGAAGAACCTCAAAGTCATTTCTTGCACCAAGACCCAGAAATATTTACATAAGAAATGTAGCGTATTCTTGGCTCACATTGTAGATAAGAAAAGAAAGATAAAAGAAATCAAGGTCATACCTCTAGTATGTGACTACCCAGATGTCTTTCCTAAAGATCTACCTGGAATACCACCCGTCCGACAAGTCAAATTTCGAATTGACTTAATCCCAGAAGCAGCACCAGTTGCGAAATCTCCTTATCGGTTGGCTCCATCCGAAATGCAAGAATTGTCTAGCCAACTACAAGAACTTCTTGACAAAGGCTTCATCAGACCAAGTTTTTCACCATGGGGATCACCAATTTTATTTGTTAAGAAGAAGGACGGATCCTTTCGAATGTATAACGATTATAGGGAGCTGAACAAATTAACGATCAAGAATCGTTACCTGCTTCCAATAATTAATGATCAATTCGATCAACTTCAAGGATCTAGCTACTAGTCGAAGACAGATCTCAGATCAGAATACCATCAACTTAGGGTACAAGAAGACGATATTCCAAAAACCGCATTCAGAACTCGTTATGGTTATTATGAGTTCTTAGTTATGTCTTTTGGATTGACCAACGCCCCAGCAGTGTTTATGGATCTCATGAATCGTGTTTGCAAACCATACTTGGATAAATTTGTGATTGTATTTATCGATGATATATTGATATATTCACGTACCAAGGAAAAGCATGGTCAACACTTGCAAATGATCTTGGAACTACTAAGAAAAGAAAAGTTGTACGCCAAGTTCTCTAAATGTGAATTTTGGATTAGAGAAGCACCATTTTTAGGTCATGTAGTTAGTGACAAAGGAATTCATGTTGACCCATCCAAGGTTGAAGCAATCAAGACTTGGGAATCACCAAAGACGCCAACAGAACTGTGCCAATTCTTAGGACTTGCTGGCTATTACCGTAGATTCATAGAGAATTTCTCCAAAATAGCCAAGCCACTTACAATACTAACCTAGAAAGATATGAAGTTCAACTGAGAAGATAAACAAGAAGCTGCTTTTTAGAAATTAAAGCAAATGTTGTGTAGTGCACCAATCATATCCCTTCCAGATGGGATAGAAGGTTTCGTCGTATACTATGATGCATCAAATCTGTCACACCCCAAAACCGGAACGGCGGAAACGTTCGGGGGTGGAGGACGTCATGTACAGTATCACAACAATGCATAGTAGTAAAAAAGCAACAACATCATCCATTGCATTAATAGAATAATTTAATACAAGTGTGTTCTGTCAAGTTATGTAAACACCAAAATATGAATCAAAATAAAAGATGAGTCTTGAACGAGCTCCATCTTCTCAAAACCTGGCACCGGTACCTGTCTACTGGTGACCTGAGAATACAAGTTATTTGAAATAGTTTATCAGCTTTAAAGCTGGTGAGAACATAAGTATTTTAGTGCCTGTATTTGTATGAAAGTGTTTGTAAGTCTGTAATTGTATAAGTTTGTAAAAGTTTGTAATTGTTTGAACTCTCCTAGAAAACCCTATGTTTTCTACTAAAAGTAGCCTTCTACCAAGGCATCTAGTATCTGTGTGTGTGTCTCTTCTAAGAGTATGTATTTTCCCAAATCCGACTATCATTAACCGAAAATATAGTTTTTACATTATTGTTTATTGTGTGAATATCACAAATTGAATGCAATGGGAAAATGAAACAGTACTGTAGTGTTGTATTAAATAACTACTGTTGTACTAACTACCTTAAACCAATTATTATTTAAAGTACCATGTGATCGGCCTGTATCCTGCTACCGACTATAGAACGCGACGATGTAAGACGTCGGAAGAAATGACGTTTGGCACCCGTAGACTTGCAAGTCCCACTGTAGCGAGCAGCGAGGTGTAGGATAGTCAATCCAGTATAGATCTATACACAAACTCATACGCTCCCCACTTAAGGAGATTCTGGATACAAAACGGGCCATGACAGGTAATTCCATGCCCCCGTTACGTGGCTCACATAACTGTAGTAATGTTCTAGTATATGTATGTGATAGCTGTACTGTGTGTTCTCTCCCTGTCTAGCATGTATGTATGTTCTCTCTGTATGGTATTGTTTGTTTCTCATCATAGTATTCTCTATCTGTATGTTATGTTCTCTCTGTATGGTATTGACTCATGTATGAACTGACTCTTTATATGTTTCACTGTTCTAGTAATAGTATTAGTATCTCCCTAAACTATACCTATTATAGTTTACTAGTAATGTTGTTTGAATGTATGAACATGTGTGTATACCTTTGCTACCCAAAGGTTTTGAACTGAATGAAAGAAGGAAATTTTATATCTATATACATATACATAATATATAACTAGGATTCAAACGACCTTCGGACAAATAGCCTGAATACCCTAAGTCCACAACCAAACAAGGAACAGGAAGTAAGGTGAGCTATCAGTCCTAAGTCCTTTCAATCCTACTTATATAACTATATCTATATAGATACACATTTAACAGAATATAAGTCTAAAAGACTTTAATAAAAGTATTTGATATGTAAAAGACTTTGTAAAACAGTTTGAAGTAAAACAGTTTGATAACACAGTTTGAAAAGTAAGAAATCCACTTGTTTGGTAGTTATTAATCACATGTGATTGATATAATAACTATAATAGTTCAACTTGTATTCCCGCCCCCCCTCCATAAAAGCATTTAAAATCATTTAAAAGGTTAATTAAGGGGTATGAACTCACCTGTAGTGAGTGGTTTGGATGAACGGATTGATATAGGATGCTAAGTGTCAAGTGAAGACTTGTACACACACAACGATCCTAGTTAACATATAATAACACATATATGTATCCAATTAGTCATTAAACAACTAATTAACCAAGTTAAGACATCCTAAGACATGTAAAACACTTGATTTAAGTGCTATAAGTGCTAAGGATTGCATCTAAGGGTTGTAGGACTTGGCTATTGAGTTTGGGGTCCAAGGGTAAACTCTTTATGAGTTTACGGTTTTGGGACCAACTCTTATTGAGTTTACGGTCGTAAACCCATGAGTTTACGACCGTAAACTCATGGTACTTATACCATTTTGTGTTTTGAAGCTTTAAAGGTCATAAGAAGCATTCCTACTTCAAGTCTAAGCCTTTGGAAGTGATTAGGGCACCATTTCACTCCTTTGTGGAGTTTACGGTCCATGGACCATTTCCCCTTGGGTTTACGGCCGTAAACCCTCATGGTTTATGGTCTTTTTGATGTTTAAGGTCCTAAGCTCTTTAATGATATGATCTAGACTAGTATTCAAGGCTTGGTAAGGGACTAGGGCACGCTTTGGCCCCTTCATTAGGGTTTACGGTCCAAGAACATCTTGGACCGTAACACCTTTGATCTTGTGTTTCCTTGTGTTTTCTAGATGTTTAAGAAGTGTAGTAAGCCTTATAACAAGCCAAGGTAAGAGTACTTACTATGTAGAAGCTTGAAAGGGTGTTAGAAGTCCAAGAACACTAGTGTGTGTTCTTGGTGTTCTTGGTGAAACTAATAACACTTGAAGATCTTCACAAATGGAATGATTTCACGGATGGAATCACGTAAGATCACTAGATTAAGTAAGATATCGACTAAACAAGGCAAGAAACACTTACTTTCTTGAAGATCTTGAAGAAAAGTCGGATGATACTTGAGAGAGAAATGAGTTCTAGTTCTTGAAAATGTGAAAAAGTGAATAAAGTGGCTAAGTGCCATATTTATACCCCATGGGGTTTACGGCCGTAAACTCCTTCTTTAGGCCGTAAACTCCAAACTCTTGGAGTTTTGGGACTTTATTGTTGCACAATAAACCCTAGGGTATCCTCTCTCCTGTTATCTCTTGAAGTACTAACTTTAAAACACTCAAACTGACTCCAAAATACTTAACAGTTAGCAAAACAGTTTTGACTTCTATTGAAGTGAATGATTGTACAGTATAGAAATTCCAGGTAAGAGTACTTACTATGTAGAAGCTTGAAAGGGTGTTAGAAGTCATTCCATTTGTGTAGATCTAACGTGATTCCATCCGTGAAATCATTCCATTTGTGTAGATCTTCAAGTGTTATTAGTTTCACCAAGAACACCAAGAACACACACTAGTGTTCTTGGACTTCTAACACCCTTTCAAGCTTCTACATAGTAAGTACTCTTACCTTGGAGCTGTAGTCTTTGCACTGAAAATCTGGAGACATTACTTATATGGTACAAAGTGTACTATCTTTACCGATCACAAGAGTCTCCAACACATCTTCGACCAAAAAAATCTTAATATGAGACAGCGAAGATGGGTCGAATTGTTGAATGATTACGAATGTGAGATTCGTTATCATCCTGGGAAGGCAAACGTGGTAGCAGATGCCTTCAGCTGAAAATAATATATTAAACCCTGTCGGGTACGAGCATTAACTATAACTATCAATTCTAGCCTTAGGACAGAGATTAGAGAAGCTCAACAAGAAGCCCTAAAAGAAGAAAACATCAAGAACGAAGCTTTGTGGGGAATGGAGAAGCAATTTATATAAAAGGATGACGGAACAAGATACTTTATGAACCGAATCTGGATGCCTAAGTTCGGTGGAGTCAGGGACTTGGTCTTAGAAGAAGCTCATAAGTCCAGATATTCCGTACGTCCAGGCTCTAACAAAATTTTCTTAGACGTAAAGGAACATTATTGGTGGCCAAACATGAAGGCCGAGATTGCCACTTATGTGAGCAAATGGCTAACTTGTTCTAAAGTAAAGGCAAAACATCAGAAGCCCTCAGGTTTACTTCAACAACCTGAAATACCTGAATGGAAATAGGAGCAGATATCAATGGACTTCATCACCAAATTACCCAAGGCTCCTAGTGGGTTCGACACTATTTGGGTAGTAGTCGATAGATTGACTAAGTCCGCCCATTTCATACCAATAAAGGAGAACGACAAGATGGAGAAGCTGACTAGAATTTATCTCAAGGAGATTGTAAGATTGCATGGAGTTCCGATTTCTATTATTTCTGATCGACATAGTAGATTCACTTCACGATTTTGGCAATCACTACAAAAATTCTTAGGAACACGTCTAGATATGAGCACAGCTTACCATCCACAAACTGATCGTCAGAGTGAGAGGACCATTCAAACTTTAGAAGATATGCTCCGAGCTTGAGTATTAGACTTTGGAAACGCATGGGATACTCATTTACCGTTAATTAAGTTTTCCTATAACAATAGTCATCACACCAGCATCAAAGTCGCACCGTTTGAGGCTCTTTATGGACGAAAATGTCATTCCCCAATATGTTGGGCAGAAATTGGAGATACACAATTGGCCAGAGAAGATACGAGCGATACCTTACGTACATGCCCAGAAATAATCCACGAGACAAGTGAAAAGATCGTGCAATTAAGAATCGATTAAAGGCTGCATGTGATCGTCAGAAGAGTTATGCTGACGTAAGACGTAAACCTTTGTAATTCCAAGTTGAAGATAAAGTAATGTTGAAGGCCTCTCCTTGGAAAGGGGTGATTCGATTCGGGAAATGAGGTAAACTAAACCCGCGGTATATAGGACCTTTGAAATTCTAGCAAGAATATGTTCGATCGCATACCAACTTAAGTTACCTCAAGAGTTAAGCAACATACACGATGTTTTCCACATATCAAATCTCAAAAGATGTCTATCCGATGACACTCTTGTTGTACCTCTCGATGAGATACAAGTTATCACCAAACTTAACTTTGTAGAAGAACCCGTCAAAATCATGGATAGGGAAGTCAAACGATTAAGACAAAGTCGTATTCCCATAGTGAAAGTTCGATGGAACTCTTTACGAGGACCTGAATTTTCTTGGGAATGTGAAGATCAGATGAAGCAAAAATATCCCCAGCTATTTATCAATACCCCATCCACAAGATAAATTTCGGGACGAAATTATTTCAACGGCGGGAGAATGTAACATCCATCAAAATAGGTCAACGACAATCACATGTGATTATGTCAATCAAGTAATGTGATTTTGTCAAACAAGAAATATAGTAAACTCACTATGTATTTCATAGTAATTCTAATACAATTATGGTCTTTCATACATACTTTATAGTATAAATACGATTCCAAAAATATAGAGAACATCTAAATCTGACTTCGCGTGAAGAAGTTATGATAAATTCTAATGCTAAAGATACTTATAACAATTGGAATTTAAAATAGACTTAGAATTAGTATTGGAATCTAAAAGACAGTTGTAGTACTCGGAATTACCTACGCGTACATATAAAGAACGTCAAAAAGGGAGTTCGTATGCAAAAGTTACGACCTTCCGAAGTTATAGCTATCTGAGAGCATGATACGTGGCAGAAAACCCTAGCTATCTGGATTCACGACGTGAACCTTAAATTCATGACATAAAAGTAGTCTAGGACACTATTTGAGGCTAGAAAACACGTGTGAAGTCTACGGGAGTGAGGTGTTTAATCCCCACGACGTGAACATAAAAGACACGACGTGAAACTAGAATCGTGACACCTTCCGAAGCTAGGACCCAAATGGCAAGTCTACGACATGACTCGGCTCAGATTCACGACATGAACTTGTCTTGGACAGGCTATAAATAGCAAGTCCGGCCTCTTCTCTTCTTACACCTAAACTTCTTTCTCCTCTCTCCTTTGCTGAAGCCATGTTGCATCCCGAGCCCGGTGATCGCGAACCGCTGAACATTTTCAGTTAGATACTGTCAAAGCACGATATTAAAGTGAGTTTCACAGCCCCACTTTCTAATATTTTCGGGGGGAAAAGCATGCTAAATATTGAATAAAAGTTAATATTATGTTCATATGATAGTATGTTCGTATAAACATATATAGTTATATTAACTGGGATATAGTTGTTTTGTCTCATATATACCTAAAGTATATATGATATTTTGAAATCACACAACTATGTTAAACTTGTTACAACGTTAGTATTATAGAAGTATACTAATATATACCCGAAATTATACGCGGGAATTATATATATATATATATATATATATATATATATATATATATATATATATATATATATATATATATATATATATATGTGTGTGTGTGTGTGTGTGTGTATGTGTGTGTGATGTAACTTGTGAGTTATACTCCGGGGTTCTATTTATACTATGTGGTGTGATAGACCCAGAGTTATACTCGGAAGTTATATATATCATTTGTTAAGTATGTTATATGTGATTATTGATGGTTTTATGTCAAGATAGAACATGATATATTATATGTTAATATTTTTGGTTTTATGTCAAGATAAAACCTGGTATGTTATATGTTATTACTGTTGGTTTTATGTCAAGATAAAACCTGGTTTTACCTCAAGTTATAGTTGTTATACTGCCTAGATATTATGAAATTAGGAGTAATGTTTTAAAAGCAAAGTCTAGTAACTTAGGGTTTTAGACATGAAAATGCTTTTGTGGTTAGAACTATAGAACGTCGTCAAAGTCTACATGAGCTACTGTATTCATCATCTAAGATTGTGGATCTTAGTGGAAGTCCTCTGACCTGTAGTGTGAGCGAGGAAGTCGTATATGAATAAGATACGGGTTGACAACTCCACTCGTGGTTGCTAATTACAACCAAACATAAGCGAGTGACGATCCATTCCTTTTATTTGTTATTGTTCCGGCGTCGATGAAGCGCGCGGTATTGTGTGTATGTGTGTGGAAATTCTCATGAGTATCATGAGTGGCTGTCAGAGTTTTTGTTGTCTAGCAGCGGTTACAGACTCATGGTAGCAAATTGTTAGAAACATTATACTTCGTCGTTATACAAGTATTAATGTTAAGTATAAGTTTCCCCATACTTATAACTTAGGTTCAAATATTGTTTAGGTATGTCACTTATTTAATATGTAAACTATTATACCTAATATTGGAGAGTCAAATGATACTTTCAATACTACGCTTTTTGAACTTGAGAAAGAATGTTACCTTATATGGAGTCAAAACCTGTGAACTCACCAAATTTGTGTTGACGTATTTTAAAATGCATGTGTTTTCAGGAACTTGACCAGCAGGTATGTAAATCGAATAGAAGAAGTTTTACTATTAATCTTTCTGTTCGTTAAGACGTATGCCATAGTCGGATATTATGTAATAGATACTAGGAAAACTATAATAATGTGACTTTCAACTATCAATAAAGGTATGTATTCCCTGAAATTCTCTTGTACAGTTCAATGTATGTTTTATAACTGTGATACGAGAAATAACGTTGCATCGCCCAGTGTTTCCGCCGCCGACCTGGGTGTGACAAATTCGCTTCCTACTTTTTTGGCAAGCGAATTGGCACGAGCGCTCGCTTCAATTCGTTTCCAACTTTTTTGGCACGCCAATTGGCGCGGAAGCTCGCTCCAATTCGTTTCCAAATTTTGTTGGGACACAAATTGACACTGACGTTTGCACTAACTCGCATCATTCTTCTTCATTAGAAGTAAAAGCGAACGCTCGTTTTTCCTCTTATAACCAACTATTTTCCTGGTTTGGAATTCTTTGTATATTATGTTCTCTTGATTCGTTTTATCTTTCCAATCATTAAAAATCCAAAAATATTTAATTCTTTTTTTTTAGAAAAATTTAAAATACAAAAATATTTTATTTCTCTTTTTTGTTTCTTTTTCAGAAAATCTCAAAAAATACAAAAAAAAAATTCTCTCCTTATTTCTTTGAGTAGAATTGCAGGTTAAATTCTTGAAAATTGCAAAAACGAATGATGGGTCAGGTATATTCTCTATATCTCTGTACTAGCTAAGTGTCCCTAGAAGCATGCTGCAGCATGTTGTCCAAAGCCTCAACGACTCTATGTTGAAGCCTTACTGATTCAATACACACAAATCGTTTCTTCCCAAAAAGGCTCATATATTCACATAATTCATGAGCTACCTTACTCTTTTTACACCGAGTAAAGAGTTATCTGCTTGGTCACATTCGCATAGCAGAGGTACTTTCATTTCTCTACAACCACCTCCAACTTTTCTCCATCACTTTCGCTTTCATGAATGTAACCCTTGAGACTCTCAAACATTACCACTGAGGTTTATGGTTACACAACAACTGTGTTGATGATCTTAATATTTGTTACCACCATGAATTTAAGTGAAACCCAAAATCCAATACATGTTTACGAATTGACGGTGAACAATTGATTGTTCAACTTTTTCACCAATGAAGTCTCTTTTCTTTTTGTGTGATCTTTATGAAATGCTCTAGACCTAAGACATTTCTTCCCATGAGATCCAATTTTTTTTTGAGATTTCTAACTTTATCCAAGTCATACTAAATAATACCCAAGCTTACTTGTTCAAATGACTACACTGGTCATACAAGTACTTCATTCGAACTGTCGAACTTATATCAAGTTTCATAGTTTCGTTGAAGATAAAACCACCTTGAATGCCTGTATAAAAGATGTGTTTCATTTTTCTTAATAAACAATTGATCGTACTTCAACGGGAAACCACACAGATACTTCTTAGTCTCTCTTGACTTTGAAGGAAGAGATTGTTGCCTGGGATCCATAGTTTTGTGTCTTTTATGACATCACTAAAATCACACAGATATATTTTGCTTTATTTCTCTTTCTTTGGCACACTCATGCACAAAGATCTCAATGATTTTCCTAAAGTCTTGTTCATGGTACTTATGGCATTTTTAGTTTCGCAGTTTAACTGCGTTCGTTCTTATACGCAAAACTGAAGTTTGTTTCTCAAAAGCGAGAGAAGGTTCAATAATTAAATGAGCACAAGGGAAATTGAAATGTTGGGCGCGTGGAATTTGAAACGGTTCCCATTATCACGCCGCCTGACAACTTTTCAGAGGCAACAGCTGTCAAATCGCGCTTTTTCAAGCTTTGTTTCAAAGGTAATCACGCAACCGTCACTTCCAATTCCTCTCTCTTGTGTAATCGTATAAAAAGGGTTTTCGATCAATTTCATCATCTTCCCAACCTGCAAGAATGGCTGTTTCTTCATTTGTTCAAGAACATTATGCTCAATCATCACTTCTCGCCATCAAGCATAATCAGAACTTGATTCTGGATTTGGACCCCTACAAGTACGACGCTTTCATGCTACCTATCGTCGAGTGCTTAAAGTACTCCCCTTTGATCATTGCTTTGACAAAGGTCGAGTGTGTCCCTATGTTGTTACTCTCGATGGCTTATTCATCAGCTTCCTACATCAAGGAGGAGGAATGCATTACATTTGAGGTATTTGATAAGAAAACTTCAATCTCGAAGTCCAGATTTTGCTCTCTGCTAGGGCTTGCATACGATGCTTCCATGGTGAACCCAGTTTCTATCTTCGTTGCTCAAATCGTGGAGATGTTCAATCAAATGGGGTACAAGGATCTCATCACCTCCATCTCGAAGTTCAAGAAACCTAACCTTCCTCCTCAATGGAATGGCCTATTCACCCTGATCTTCAAAGCGTTCTCAGGAAGGGCCACTGGTTCAGACTGTGCCAGCAAGCTCTTCATGACCATTGTGTATGGACTATACCATGGGATTAATATCGACTATGCCACTGTTCTCTTGGCTCAGCTTGCCCAAACCACACACTCCATGACTCGACACAACGAGATTTCATGTCCCCAATTCTTGACCATCATTGTTCAACGAGCAATTGACAAACTTAGCGTCCCTGTGATGGAAGACTCTTTGATGTCGTCGATTGGAACGTTTCACACAACCAAGATTATTGTCGCTAACAACTCAAAGTTTTTCTTTGTGGGATCAATCCCTGAATCAATGGTTCGGTGTGTATTTGGTGCAAGCAAGATTATGGCGGAGTACAAAAAGCTTCTAGTTTCAGGACCACGCACAATTACTCCTGAAATGCAAGTTACTATTGACGAAGCAGACAAGGTCAAAAATGGATGTAAACAAAAGCAAACGAAGGAACGACCATATACACCAGTACAAACTCCCAAGAAGCGAAAGGGCAAAGGTGAAACGTCTGCCCCAGCCCCCTCATCTCCAAAGAGGCGACGGGTCAAGAAGCCCGTTTGCAAGGTTCACATACCATCTCCAACACCAACTCCATCTGAAAGTGAACGTTCGCAGTCTGCTGGTAGTAATCAAAGTGAACCTGATGTCACTATACATAGTTCGCACGATGAGGTAAACTCTTGTTTTCTAGAGGCCACTCCTACTTACAATCAATTATTTCACTCTCCATCTCAATCCCCTCATCACAATACCACTCCCATCACTCTAGCTCCTTGTCCACCTCCTGTTTCTACTTAACCCCAGAGCATAGTTGCTCAACCTCCTCCAATCTTCACTGAAACAACTACCACTACCCCTACAGGCGAACCTCCTGTCTCTGTCAACGCATCTGATGTGGGGGCAAGGACTTCAGGTTTTGCAACCACCTCTACTACCCCACCACTTTCTCTTCTTCACAAAAGCGATTCTGAAACCCTTTTTGGAGAGGATGTTTTTGGCTTTGAGAGCTTCCAATATAGTCCCTTCACCATTCAACAAGATAGCGATGATGATGCCCCCATTACTCAAAGTCATCCCAAACCTCTTAATGAGAAGTTGGACTCTCTTATTGCTTCTTCTGCCTCCTCTTCAGGATCTGCATACTCTGAGGCCACTGTTAAAGCCATGCTCGACACCTTGGTGAAAGAGCATGCAGCGAATCTTGCTCAAGACAACAGAGCCATTGAAAATTCCACTCGTTCTTGCAAATAAGCGACCGAAAAAGTCAAAAAACTAATCTCCGACACTCACACTTTCATGACAAATATTCAGTCTGCCGCTGAAAAAAATGTTGCGAAGGCAACTAAAGCAATTACGAAACTCAATACTTCGCTTCGTACTGAGAAGGAGAGTTTGGAAAAGGTTCGCGCTGGCCTTCATCACGACAACACTGAGCTTCACACCTCAATCTCTTCAAGACTTGATAAACTTCAAGATGAGTTGGTGGTTGAAAGCAAGATCATGGACGAACTTGCTACTCAAACTACGAAACTCAAGGTCCAGTCAGTCAAGCTTTGAAATGCAAACAACGAAATCGTAGAGCTCAAGTTTTAACGAGTTGTAATCAAAAGTTGTGTTGGAGATGTCAATAGCTTTCTCTCCAATATTCTTGACGCCCATGATCCAATTCTTACAGTCAGTGTTCACAGACACTTGGCGGAGAAGCTTTTTCCTGCCGTTGAGATACTCAACCGAATCGAGGGTGTTTCTGAGGCCCCTGTCCCTCCGAAACAAGGGGGAGAATCAATAAAAGAGGAAAACTACTAAGGCAGGGGAAACACCAAAAAGTACAACTGAACCGAAGGGTAATGTAGCTTCGGGTTCGAAAGGAAAAGAGAAGAATATCGAGAGTGATGATGTAGAAGAGGAAGATGAAAATGAGAAGCTCAAGCGAAAGTCTCGTGATGAGGAACTCAATGAAAATTCTCGCATTGCGAAAGAGGTGGAAGAGAAGGAAAGGGCTGAACGCGAAGCCCAAGCTACGTTGGAAAGCCGAAAATTCCACTTTCTAGAATGAACCATGGAGCGAATCACTATTGAAGCTATTGAATGTCCAAGCATTCACTGGCTCGAACCTGTTTCTTCGTTCGAGTTAGAGAATACAATGGATTCGCAGTTATACATGCCCATTACTGCGAAAGCCTTCCTCTTTTGTTGCTTTAAATCTATAGTGAACACAACTTCATCAGTTGCGAAAGTCAATAAAACACTGATGGAGTTCTATATCAAGAATGGCAAGCCTCTATATGACACATGGAGTGCACAGAAGATCACGGCGGTGAAAGTTGTTGGGCCTATTAAGAAAGGGAGTTTCACAAATGTCAAATTAAAAACAGCAAGAGGTTCTTCAAAACGTGATACATGAATTTACTCTTGCTGATCTCCCGTGCCTTAACCCATACGATTGGATCGTTCTGCTTCACTACTTGTTGAAGGCCGAAAAGAAGTATGAGCCGGTTTTGGAGCATGTCAAGAGGATGCTGGTGTCATACGTTAACGAATTTGCGAAACTTGACATGGAGATTGCCACGGCTCAAAAGATAACGCCAACCATTCTTCCCCAAGGTGTAGCAAGTGATGTCAATAAAATGCAAAAGGGGAAGATCGACGTTGAACACTGGATCATAATGTTTCATCGCGAAACAGTGGAGCGTGGTGATTTGGTTAAGTGTTTGTTCGCCTTATAAGATAAGCACCTCTTCTCCACATCATGTATGAACTACATATTAGAGATTATTGAGGAGTGTCCAGTGAATGATGCAGCTTCAAAGAAAAGTTTTCATAATATGATTTGTCGGTACATTGCCTTTCGCAACACCCTGCTTGTTGTGATGCCTAAGATCTTCAAGACTACAAAGAAGATTCTGAAGTGAAGATCCTCCCACCTCAATTGATGCAAAGAGGGAGATTGTTGGGTATAGGTGTTGTGTATTTAGGATTTATGTTTTGTACAATTTTGTAGTCCGGTATGGGCCTGTCCATTCGGCTTTTATTATTAGGGTTAGACTATTTAAGATGCATGCATACATCGTGTTTAGTTAACTTTGGCAATATTCTGTAAACCATAATCACGCCTCTACAGTAGGAATTCTTAATCGAGTTCTTCTGAGGCTGTGACGTTTAATCATTCAGCGCACTTTGAATCATTGTCTTGTTCATTGTTCTTACTTTGTTTTCTGTTTAGAATCTAATCGATCATTAAAATTTTCATCTCAACACTTTGTGCTAAAAAAAATTTAACATCAGAACTCAAATTGTCTCTATCACACATTATGTTTGTTATTTGAAAATCTAAGTAATTAATTTTTGCTTTCTTCGACTCCAATCTCCTCTGAGTTTCTAGTAATAGTGTGCTTTACTTTTTGGCATCATTACTAGGAGAAATAAGCAAATCATTAACATAAGTAATAGCTGCATCAAACTCAGATAGAATCGAATCATATGACTAGAGGGAATATTAAAAAGTTGTAAAAGAGAACGTACATTTGATGTCATTGAAGCTTGATAAGTGGATGTCGAAACAAAACACTTCCCGGTGACTTTCTCTTCCTCCTCTTCCTCATGCATTGCGAACATAGCCCCGTGAATAGGGGTTCGCATCTCATCGTCATCAGAACCAGATGACCAAATCTGATATGTTCCAACATCTTCATCCATACCTTTGGCCACCAGTGACATACCCTTAGTCCTTGCACGCATTTCTTCCAATCTCTCAACATAATAAGCTTCATCTTTGACCTTGTTCTTCTTCTCATCTCGTTTTCTCAGCATACATTCATTGGCCATGTGATTCGCTCCATTGCAGTAATGGCAGTCGAATCCTGAATCACCCTTCAGCATTTTATCTTTCTTTTCCTCCTCAGCACGAACTTCCTTCTTTTCCATTTTCTTTTCTTCACTCACATCTTTCATAGCGAAATTTCCCTTTACATCACTTGCTTTCTGTGACAACCCGAAATATCTATCTTGTAAAGTCAATCCAATCAATCGAAAGTCAGATTTGTTTCTGTCACCTTTTAGCCTTGTTAAGGGTCTGTTTGGGAGTTTCTAACCCTAGTGTAATGTATGAATGAGTGTTAGGATGAGTTAACTTGTAATCGGAGGAATTGATTTGAACCAAAAAAACACTCACAAGGTGTTCATGGCCGCAAACTAGGTTCACGGCCGTGAACCGCCTCCTATATATATAAGAGAGGCCCATTTTCTTCTCATTTTTCCTCCTCCAAATGGTGAACATCCTCATTCTCTCTCAAGTAGCTTCGACCGTGAACACACCAAAGCTCCAAAAACATAAGTATTTCATCCTAAAACTTGCTATACTTGAAAGATTACTAGATCCTAGCCTTGATTCTTCATGATTCGTCACCATCTTCATGAACTTGAAGAGATTCCGGCCGTGAACCCTTCATAAGGGTCGTGAACCCTTCATAGGCTCATTGGACCGTGAACACCTCATGAGGCCGTGAACCTCATGAGGCCGTGAACACTATATGACCGCAAACCCATCTTTTGGTGGCCTTGAAACCCTTTCCAAACTTCCATTTGTGAGCCTAACACTTCATTTAGGGTGTTTCATACAACCTTAGGTAGTTCCCTATACTAGTTAGTAGTATAAACACTAATTTAATACATATATATGTGAATATATGCCTTTTAGAATCCACCAGTGCTTCGGGACTTCATTTGTGAACTCAAGCATCCTATATTCATCTTACTTTCCAGATCACTCACAGTCAGGTGAGTTCATACCCCTACAATCAACCTTTTAACTGTTTTAAATGATTTTTAGGGGGGGGAGTACAAGTTGAACACAATTGTAATTGTGTTAGTATAAACATTTATATACAGTTAAATATCTTGTTTCAAACCGTTATCAACTATTGTTGCAACACTGTTAAACTTTCTTTTAAAAACCCTTTTCAAAACTCTTTTAAACTCTTTTAATTTCTATGTCATATTCATGTATATCTTAGTGTATAAGCATGCTTTAGTGGACTTAGGACTAGTGATAAAAACCTTGACTCCTGTTCCTTGTTTGGTAGTGGGCTTAGGGTAGGATTCATTAGTCCGACTGTCGATAAACTTATGATTATACATGCTAAATGCATACATGAATATTAAATCTTATTTTCAAGTTATACTTAACTCAATTGTATATGGTGAGCAATTGGGTTGCTACTACAAAGTCAGATACAAAACAAACATGCTAGTAAACTATAATAGGTATAGTTTAGAGAACATATACATATACATATACATATATAAGTACAGAGAAGTGAACATATATGTATACATATACATATACATATAGAAGAACAGAGAAGAGAACATATACATATTCATATACAAGTACAGAGAAGTGAACATATACATATACAAGTACAGAGACGTGAACATATACATATACATATACATATACAGATACATATACAAGAACAGAGAAGGGAACATATACATATGCATATACATCTACATTAACAGAAAGTACAAGCATGTTATAACATGTACATGATCACTAGATTGTGAGAAACTACTTCATGGCATAGATTACACTGTTGTGCCACGTTTTGTAACCAGAGTCTCCTCGAGGGAGACCATGAGTTTGAGTATAGATCTATACGGGATTGACCATCCCACACCTCGTTTCTAGCTACAGTGGGACCTGCATGTCCACGGGTGATCAAATGTCATACCACTTCGGCATCTGAATAGAGGCGTGTATTATACTAGGTCGATCAAGTATGGTTATAACCACTTCACATTTTAACCTTAAATAACCAACATGGTTTAAAGGTATTAAGACTCTTCTACGCGTATGGTACATTTAATACAACTAAGAGTATTAATTTTTCCATTTCATTATACAATGATAGTACCACTGGGTTAAAATATACTATGTTCCTAGTAAAGGATAGTATTAATATGGAAAACATACTTTTATACACATTAAAGTACAAACTTTACATTTTACACCGTATGTAAGAACAAACATACAAGCAGTCGGGTCACGGGTAAGAGACTGCATTTCATTTAAAAGGAGAAAATATAGGATTTTCTGAGAAAGATGCGAACTATTTTACTATACAAAACTAAACATTTTACAACGTAATTTTGAGCAAATGACACTAAATACTTATGAACTCACTAGCATTTACGTTGATACTCTCTTTCAAAATAACTTGTATTCTCAAGGAACCAGTAGACAGGTACACCCACGCAGCTTTTGAGAAGATGGAGTGGGTTCAAGACTCGTCATTATTTTGATTATACATTTTTGGTGTCATTTAAACTTTATCAAAGAACACACATGTATTTAACTATTCTATTAATATAATGGATGTTGTTGCTTGTTTTACTATTATGATGTGTTATGATACTACACATGACATCCTCCACCCCCGAATGTTTCCGCCAATTTGGTTTGGGGGCGTGACAAATTGGTATCAGAGCATTGTTTATATTGAACTAAGTATATCAACCCATAAAAGACATAAAACTATAAATACATTGGGATTAAAAATACTCTGACCAAGAGTTATACTTTTAAAATATGACATGTATTTTACTAAAAGTATACATATACGCATTTATACTAAAACCAGTATCATACTAAAACAGAACAAAAGTATTGAGGTTGTTGAACAGCACAAGTAGACTTGAGGATGTATAGTCAGGTCTAGGAATGACATAGACTGATCAACTATGTCTATCTGAGAACTGATTAGCATATGCCCGAGAATGGTTGTGGCGTTGCAGCAAGTCTAAAAACTTACCAACACTATCCATAAAGAACAGCGAGAACATAAAACAAACATCTAAAATACTATAGGAGTATTTTGTTCTATAACTAACCTATGTGAAAAATAAAAGACCCTTATTAGTAGGTCTATAATTATTTAGTAGATGTGCTAAGGTTATATATAAATAAAGGTTTTATAGACTCAGAATCTATGAGTATCGTTTTACTTCCTGTTCCTTGTTTGGTTGTGGACTTAGAGTTGGGTCATTTATTCGAAGGTCTATTTTATCTCCAAGATTATATATAACTGGTATGCACTACGTGATTATAGAAGTAGCTAATAAGGATCACTCCCCTATAAGTAATATTAGATTAGACGGCTACTAATCATCTCTTTTAACCCCACTCTCGCGTAGATACCATGGTTAGATTTCATCAACCTGGGGATCCGTATTTCCCTAACCAAGGGAATGGAGTTTGGCTAGAGGCTGAACCAGAAGAAGAGTTCGAGGAAGAAGTACAGGAGGATGCCGACCCAGAGCCAGAAGTTGAGAATCTACCCCTAGAGGCTCCTATTCTGAACCCTAACGCTCGACTGGAGTTTAGAGGCCCAACACCTATGTGGGTTGATAGCCTGAGTAGGTGGAGCCACGAGTAGGGACAACCTCCTCCGTACAATGGAGACCACAGATTCTACGACCTGAGCGAGGGAGGCTCAGCAGACAGAGTCCTCCCAATCTTGGTTTGCCGAGTGGCTCGCAATACTGAGATGGTCGTGGCAGCCATTCAACAAACGGTGGAGAACGATGTGGACAACAACGCCAACATGGACCACATCCGCCGCCTGGAGGTCGCTCATGGGAAGGGTATGAGGGGCAACGAGGCTCTGCAGCGAGAGCTAGCTACAACCCAAGTCGAAGTCATGGAGCTCCAAGCACGCCTGACGGTTTATGAGAGGCACCTGCTTTGTGGAGCGTCAGTTGGCGGAATTGAGGGTTCACCCGAGGGGTACCCGTCACCGATAGAAGATGCTCTACTCATCCCTTCTTTTGATCTAAGGAATAGCGTTCTTATCTACGCCCTAAGTAGCACCTTTCCTTGTAAATGTTCTTGTCTAACCAATCAGGTTTCAGTAGACTCTTAGGCTGTCTAATATTTTTCCTTTGTTGGCGTGTAATGAACCTATTCATAGGTCAACTTTTTCCGGACTCTACGTAGTTTCTATAACAACTTTAATATCGAACATCTAGTTTCCTTAACATTATAGTTCAATATTGTTCCAAATCATATAACTCTATCAAAGTCTTATCAATCATTCTATCTTTAAATTTATAGCCGAAAGATGCCGCCTCGCAAAACTCCTCGGAGAAATCCCCCAATAAATCAAACCCCAACCCCACTGCCACCACCTCCTCCGCAGTTCGATGCGGTGATGTTCCAAGTGGCAGTAACTGCGTCCGTAACCGCAGCCATGACACAGATAAACTCTGGCGGTTCCAGCGGAGCCGGAACGGGTGTTAACTCTACCCAACGCGATAGTCAGTCGCGTACAAAGGAATGCGCCTACAAAGACTTCATGAACTGCAAACCTAGGCTTTTCAGCGGAAACGGAGGAATCATTGCTCTATCGCAATGGTTTGAAAAGACGGAGTCGATCTTCGAGATCTGCTCCTGCCTAGAAGGAAGCAAAGTAAAATTTGCTGCATGTACTTTCTCTGAAAGGGCCCGGACATGGTGGAACGGCCATGTCAAGTCACTCACCCTAGTAGTGGCAAATGCAATGGGCTGTGAGACGCTGAAAGACCTGATGACAGAGGAATATTGCTCGAGAGGCGAAGTTCAGAAGCTCGAGGAAAAGCTGTGGAGCCTGAAGATGAAAGGTTCCGACATAGTGACTTATACAACCAGGTTGGTGACACTATGTCCGAACATGGTCCCAACCGAAAGCAAAAAGATAGAGAGATACATCTGGGGGTTGTTACCTCCATTTCTGGGTAACGTCTTGTCTTCAAACCCTGCAACCTTCGACAGTGCCAAGCAATTGGGCCAAAGGCTTATCGACCACAGGGTCCATCCACCAACAACAACTACAATTGTTATCCCAACACCAGCCAGAGCAAATGACAACGAGAGGAAATTATGGGATAGGAAGAAGGGCAAAACAACACAACCTTCTGGCAATAAACAACAGGTTGTGGCTGTTCGTGTTGCGACTACCCCTGCTGCCCCCAATGCCAGCAAAACAATATGTGGGGAGCTTACCTAAGTGCAACAAGTGCAATTTCCACCATAACGGACCCTGCCGGAAGATGCACTGTACCAACTACGACAGGAAGGGCCACAACGTCCGATTTTGCAAGGCACCGCCTAGGCCAATCAACCAGGTGCCTGGTACAGGAGTGAGCCAAGCCTGTTACGGCTGTGGCGAGACGGGACACTTCAAGAGGAACTGCCCGAAGGCTGGGAATGCGGGCGGAGAGGGAAGCTACTTGCAATTGGCCACAATGAAGCCGTGGCAGACCCTACGGTGGTCACGGGTACGTTTCTCCTCGATAACACATATGCATGCATCCTATTTGATAGTGGAGCGGAGAGGAATTCCGTGAACCAAAAATTTAAACACTTACTTAATCAAGCACCGCAAGCACTAAAAGAAACCTTCGTCAGAGAAATGGCTAACGGAAAGACCGAGAGCTCTAACGAGATCTACCTAGGTTGTACCCTCATGCTAGATAACTATCCATTTCTGATCGACCTCGTGCCTATGTCAATTAAGAGTTTCGACATCATTATTGGCATGGATTGGCTAAGTCTCCATCATGCCAATATTCTGTGTTTCGAGAAAGCCATCCGTCTAAATCTACCGAGTAGTGAAACCTTAGTGATCTACGGCGACAAACCAGGTGCGAACCTTCGGATCATCACATGCATGCAAGCTCAAAAGTACCTACAAAAGGAGTACCATGCATTCTTAGCCCACGTTGAGGATACGAACAAGAAGGTGAAAGACTTGAAGGACATCCCTGACGTATGCGACTTTCCTGACGTTTTTCCTAAAGATCTTCCGGGAGTACCTCCACAACGACAAGTCGAGTTCAGAATCGACTTAATTCCTTGAATGACGCCTATAGCAAAATCACCTTATCGTCTAGGACCAGCAGAGATGCAGGAACTATCTGGTCAACTGATCGAACTCCTCGACAAGAGATTTATAAGACCCAGCTTCTCACCTTGGGGAGCGCCGGTCTTGTTCGTAAAGAAGAAAGACGGATCGTTCCGTATGTGCATCGAGTACCGTGAGCTCAACAAGTTAACCATCAAGAACCGATACCTGCTACCGCGCATCGACGACTTATTCGACCAACTCCAAGGAGCGAGCTACTTCTCAAAGATTGATCTAAGATCAGGGTATCATTAGTTACGAGTGCTCGAGGAAGATGTTTCCAAAACAGCCTTTCGGACTCGTTATGGTCACTACGAGTTCGTAGTGATGCCCTTCGGATTAACCAACGCGCCCACAGTGTTCATGGATTTAATGAACAGGGTGTGCCGACCTTACTTAGATAAGTTTGTGATTGTATTCATCGACGATATACTTATCTATTCACACAGTAAGGAGGAGCATAGTCAACATCTATGCCAAGTACTAGAGATCCTATGAGCAGAGAAATTGTATGAGAAGTTCTCTAAATGCGAATTTTGGATTCGAAAAGTCGAATTTCTGGGTCATGTGGTTAGTGAAGAGGGAATACACGTTGATCCTACAAAGATTAAGCCTATCGAGAACTGGTCAGCACCAAATACGCCTACTAAAATTCGTCAATTTCTAGGCCTCGCTGGTTACTACCGCAGATTCATTCAAAACTTCTCAAAAATAGCTAAACCCCTTACCACCCTGACACAAAAGGGTGTGATTTTTAGCTGGGAAGAAAAACAAGAGAAAGCGTTTCAAACGCTGAAGCAAGCCTTATGCAGTGCACCGATACTATCCCTCCCGGAAGGAATAGAACATTTCATTGTGTAATGCGACGCGTCAAAACAAGGGATTGGTTGTGTTCTGATGCAACGAGGAAAGGTCATCGCCTATGCCTCAAGACAGCTGAAGACGCACGAAGTTAACTACACTATGCACGATCTTTAGTTAGCAGCGGTCGTATTCGCTCTGAAGATCTGGAGACACTATCTGTATGGAACGAAGAGCACTATCTTTACGGATCACAAAAGCCTTCAACACATATTCAACCGGAAAGAACTCAACATGAGACAACGACGGTAGGTCGAGCTACTAAATGACTACGAATGCGAAATTCGTTATCACCCAGGAAAAGCCAATGTAGTAGCTGACGCCCTAAGTCGGAAGGAGTACTCATGTCGTAAAGTCAAGTCATTGACTATGACTATCCATTCACACCTGTCTACACAAATTAAGGAGGCTCAACAGGAAGCCTTGAAGCCTGAAAATGTGGCGGGTGAAACCCTAAGTGAAATGGCCAAGAATCTAGAAGGCAAAGGTAACAGAGCTTTATATCTCAGGGACCGGATCTGGACACCGAGGCATGGTGGTTTCAGAGACATGGTCATGAAGGAAGCACACAACACTCGATACTCCGTTCACCCAAGTTCGGATAAGATGTATCAGGATCTCAAAAAGTTGTACCGGTGGCCTAACATGAAAGCAGAGATTGCTACCTTCGTGGGCAAGTGCCTTACTTGAGCCAAGGTTAAGGTCGAATACCAGAAACCCTCACGTCTACTACAACAACCGGAGATACCTGAGTGGAAGTGGGAGCAGATTTCTATGGACTTCATAACCAAATTGCCCAACACAACGGGTGGTCTCGATACCATTTAGGTGATCGTTGACCGATTGACCAAGTCCGCTCACTTCCTACCGATCAAAGAAACTGACAAGATGGAGAAGTTAACCAGAACGTACATCAAAGAAATCATACGATTGCACGGGGTACCTATGTCCATTATCTCTGACAGAGATAGTAGGTTCACCTCGAGGTTCTGGCAGTCGCTACAAAAGTCGTTGGGAACCAGGCTGGACATGAGTACAACCTATCATCCACAGACTGATGGACAGAGTGAGAGGACTATTCAAACTTTAGAAGATATGTTGCGAGCCTGTGTGATCGACTTCGGAAAGGCATGGGATACTAATTTACCCCTTGTCGAATTCACATAGAATAATAGTTATCACACAAGTATAAAGGCTACTCCATTTGAAGCCCTCTATGGCCGTAAATAAAGATCCCCTCTGTGTTGGGCTGAGGTGGGCGACACGCAACTAGCGAGGGGACAAGTTCCTGACATCACTCTCACCGGTCCAGAAATCATTAAGGAGACGACAGAAAAGATCGTTCAAATTCGTGAGCGATTGAAAGCTTCGCGTGATCGACAGAAAAGCTATACAGACAAATGATGAAACCCTTGGAATTCCAGGTCGGTGACTTTGTTCTGTTAAAAGTCTCGCCCTGGAAGGGGATGATACGCTTGGAAAGCGTGGTAAACTAAATCCAAGGTACATTGGCCCTTTTGAGATTCTTGCTAGAATCGGCCCAATAGCTTACAAACTTCGTCTACCGGAAGAACTCAACATCGTACACCCTACATTTCACGTGTCAAACCTGAAGAAGTGTCTGTCCGATGAGACACTTGTTATACCCCTCGACGAGATCGAACTGAATGAGAACTTACATTTCGTAGAAGAACCGGTCGAGATCATGGACAGGGAAATCAAACAAACGAAACAAAGCAGAATCCTGATAGTGAAGGTTCGCTGGAATGCCAAGCGGTTACCTGAATTCACTTGGGACCAAGAGGACCAAATGAAACTGAAATATCCTCATCTTTTTACTTAGTTATCTGTATTTTCTTAAACTCTAATTTTTGGATGAAATTCTCTCTAACGGGGGATGATGTGACTGTTGGATTAGTGTCTAAGCCCGTAACTATATTTGGTATGTTCTTGACCCGGTTGTGCATGGTCCTTTTGGGTTGCCTTCACCAAAGCAACTTGACAAGGTAATTTGATATGAGAGAGAGGATATTATGGTTTATTAATATATTATAAGAATAATATATTAAAGGAGAAATCATATTTATTTAATTAGTATTAGTCATAAATTAATTATGAATTAATTTGGTGAGTAAAAGAGATTAATTAAATAAAGGGGTATAAACTGTCAAAAGTGTGATAGTTAGATTTTGGGTTAAGGAATCCTAATGGACTTAAGGGGGAACGAAATTATGATGGGGATCCATCATATTTTCGTCCAAAGGCCTCATTCCAGAAGGTTCCTTGGGCTGCTTGGTGGCTAAGCTGTCCATTAGGGTTTAGACTGAAACCCTAGCAGCCTGCAAGTATAAATAGAGACCCCTGCATGTGATTTTCGGCTACCACTTCTTGAAGAGAAACCCTAGAGCCGATTTCTAGCATCCTCCCTCCTCTCTCTTATTGCCTTCTTGCTACTTGGTGTTTGTGATCCATTAGAGGAATTACAATTGTGATTCTAAGCTCAAGCAAAGAAGATTCAAGCTATTTGAAGAGGTAAACATCTAGATCTGATGTTGTTTGTTATTTTGATAATATATATGCTAGATTAGGGCTTGAAAGACTTGGATTCAAAGCATGTACAATAGAGAAACCTAGATCCAAGCATTAGGGTTTGTATGAGCACACAGGATTGTTTCTTATGCATAAAACCCATCAGTGGTATTAGAGCCTTGATTGGTTTCAATTGTATGTGATGCTTAACTGTTTTGCTTGCTGAAAATCGAGTTTTTTTTTGCCTCTGCCCGACTCAACTCGGCGAGTCAGTATCTGGACTCGGCGAGTTGGCCCCTACTCGGCGAGTTCAGAGCTGACTCGGCGAGTTCGAGCGTCAGACAGAGGATATTTCGGGATTTAGTTGCTGTTTTGACTTGGATACAATGCCTAAATCGTTTTTTGAAGTTAAAATCTGAATTTTATCTTAATTAAATGATTATCCTTGCCAAAACAATAGATAATTTCAAATCTTTTGAATATTGGTTGTTTATATGATAAATATGGATTATTTAAAATTATTTGGTAATTATCTAATGACTAAATAAAGTTAGATCAAATATAAATAATTATGAAATTAATTGTTTAATTTAAATTATGTGTTATTTGATCCCTTATGTTTTGAAAAGTTCAAAACTTGCCCTCAAGTTTTGAAATTTGAATTTTGTGATTAAAAGTTTAATTTGAATAATTTAAATTTCAAACCCTTAGAATTTTACAAGTTTAAAATTCAACCTTATGCTATTACATTGTTACAAGATTAATTAATATATATGTATAAGAACAAGCTAGTCTTATCGCTAGTAGGCCTCATTCACGAAGCCAGTCTATAAGGTGGGTATAAGGTTGCTGCCTATAAAATGGCGCTTAATGGGTGTACACTCACACCTACCGCTTGCTTGACTGGTGGAGGGTCGTTAGCCGAACGGATAGGATAGGGCATTTAATTCATCATTATAAGTATAATGGAAATATTAAAGTAACTACATTGTTTTATAAATTCCCAATCTTAGTTACTTTAGGGTAAAATGTGAAAAATGATGCTACTCCATGGAATTACACTTTGTACCCCTCTCAAACATTAGTGGAGCGTGCGTGGTTAACCGGCACACAAATTTGGGATTGACATTGGTGACAAAGGGTGGCTCGATGTTTTATCATAGATCAATGGAGCGTGCGTGGCTAACCAGCACATTGATTAGGTGATGAAGACATTGAGTGCACCATGTTGATTCGCATGGTTATTCACAAACTTATTTGCGATCCTCGGCATCCCAGTCGCAAATCTAAAGTGCATATCGAGATTTAAACATGCCATTGAAATGTTCAATGAATCTCAAAAGAAATCTAGGAATTTTCAAATACATTTAAAACTTAATTCTTTTCGTTTTGCATGGTGAAAATTAGTGAATCGTCATTCACTTACCTTCAATATTATTTACTTTTAGATTACGGCATCCCTTTTCTAAGTTGTATATAATGTTGTTGGATCCTAGCCCTAATTTCTCATTTGGGTGTTTAATTGGGGATTCATTTCTAATCAAACCTTGTTCCTTTCTATTTCAGATGTCTAATGCAAACGCAAACAACAACACTTCTGGGTCGTTCTCGTTGATGAACCTGTGTCAAAAGGTGACATTTGATGGCTCGAACTTCAACGAGTGGATGAGATACATTCGTATGATAACTCGCTACGAGGACAAAGAATATGTCCTCGACGAGAAGCTAGAGAAGATTAACCCAGAAGAAGCTACTCCTGAAAAGCTGGCCGCCTTTGAGGCCCACGAACATGATGCAACGAAAGTTCATTGCATCATGTTGGCCACCATGAACCTCGAACTCCAAAAGTCCTATGAGGACATGTATCCATATGAAATGCATCAAGATTTGCTGGACAGGTACCACCAGAGTGCGAGGCAAGAGCGCTATGAGATCATCACCAACATGATCACCGCTAGGATGGGAAGTGGAGAATCCCTAACATCTCATTTGCAAAGAATGCAAAGGTATGTTGATCGTCTTCTCAAACTTAATGTTAAGTTTGATGAGGATTTGGCTATCGACATCATCCTCCACTCCTTGCCTTCCTGCTACAACCAAGTCAGGATGACCTACTACATGAACAAGGAAGAGGTCACCCTGAGTAAACTCCAAGGGCTCCTGAGGACAGCTGAGAGCAACCTCAAGGACAAATCTGTTGCATCATCCTCTACTGTAGCTGCTCCTGTGTTGGCAATTGGCCAAGGAAAGGGTAGGAAGAGGAAGGCTCCTTCCAAGAGCCACCATAAGGGTAAGACCCAAGATGGTTCCTCTTCTAGTGGGACCAAAGCAGGTTCTATTAAACCCTCTTCTGACCCCAAGGAAGCAGAGTGCTTCTACTGCCACCAGAGGGGCCACTGGAAACGAAGCTGCCCCAAGTATCTGCAGGATATCAAGGATGGGAAGATAAAGCCCACCTTCGCAGGTATGTATTTAATTAAATCTAATAACTCATCACTTGCTACTTCATGGGTCCTTGATACAGGATGTGGTTACCACATTTGTTCTGATTTGCAGGGGCTAAGAAAAAGTAGGGAAGTGGAGCATGGAAGGATAAGCTTGATCATGGGAAACAAGAAGTCTTCACCAGTAACCAAGATCGGAGTTTATTCCTTAGTGTTGAGTAATGGGTTAGGACTAGATTTGAATAATTGTTGCTATTCGCCAGATATGGGAAGGAACATCATTTCTTTTCATGGATTGTTTAGACAAGGTTTCAGATATTCGTTTGATAATAGTAATGGTTCTATTAATGCTTATTGGAATGGTGTCTTTTATTTCAATGCATTACCTTGTAATGGGATTTATGAATCTGTGTTAGTTATTGATAATTTAGGAAATGATGTTTTGAATATTGATTCGCCCATAAGTTTGGACAAAGCATGCTTGTGGCATTGTCGCCTTGGCCATGTTAACAAGAAACGAATAGCCCAACTCCAAAAGGATGGAGTCTTGGAGTCATTCGACCTTAGGGACGATGACGTGTGCGAGTCTTGTTTGCTTGGGAAGATGACCAAGTCACCCTTTACTGGCTCATGTGAAAGGGGTGAGGGTGTATTGGATCTCATACATACAGATGTATGTGGACCCTTTAGATCCACCACAAGGGACGCTTGTCGCTTCTACGTGACTTTTACAGACGATTATAGCAGATATGGATATATCTACTTAATCAAACAGAAGTCAGAAACCTTTGAAAAGTTCAAAGAGTTCAAGAATGAAGTGGAGAATCAGTTGGGCAGGAAAATCAAGATGCTTCGATCTGATCGAGGAGGAGAGTACCTAAGTCTTGAGTTTCACGACTATCTAAAAGAATGCGGAATAGTTTCGCAATTGACGCCTCCTAGAACGCCACAATTGAATGGTGTGGCTGAAAGATGTAATCGAACCTTGTTGGACATGGTTCGTTCTATGATGAGTCGTGCTTCGTTACCAATCTCATTCTGGGGGTATGCCTTAGAGACTGCCGCCCATACCCTTAACTTAGTTCCCACCAAGAAGGTTACCAAGACACCTCACGAAATGTGGACAGGGAAAGCTCCCTCGTTAGCACATATCAAGGTTTGGGGTTGTGAAGCTTTCGTAAGACGAGAGACTCACGACAAGCTAGAACCTCGTAGTGAGAAGTGTTATTTCATCGGTTACCCACAGGAGTCCTTTGGCTATCTCTTCTATAGACCAATTGACAATGTTGTCTTTGTTGCTAGGAGAGGGGTTTTTAGAGAGAGATAACTCATAAGTCAAAGAGACAGTGGGAGTCAGATTGACCTTGAAGAGCTTCAAGAGTCAGGAGATGAAGGAACCTCTGACACTGGCATGCAACCTGAGGAGGAAACTCCTATTGAACCAATTGACCAGTCCTTACCTCTTAGACGTTCAAGTAGAGTTGTTGTTCCACCCCAGTTTTATGGTTTCCATATTACTACTGACGGGGATACGTTTATTAGTGATAGTACACTAATAAATCTGGACGAACCTAATAGCTACAAGGAAGCCATGGCAGGCCCAGAGTATGATAAATGGAAAGAGGCAATGGACAGCGAGATTCAGTCCATGTATGACAACCAAGTTTGGAATTTGGTTGATAATGTACCAGGTCGTAAGACGGTCGGGTGCAAGTGGATCTTCAAGAAGAAGACAGACATGGATGGGAAAGTGCACACTTATAAAGCGCGATTGGTCGCAAAGGGCTTTACTCAAACTCCTGGGGTTAACTATGATGAGACCTTTTCGCCAGTTGCCAAAATAAAGTCTATTAGGGTAATGCTCGCAATAGCTGCGTTTCATGATTATGAAATATGGCAGATGGACGTAAAAACCGCTTTCCTAAATGGGAAGTTGGTTAAGGATGTTTACATGAATCAGCCAGAGGGTTTCGTCGATGCGAAGCATCCAAATAGAGTGTGCAAGCTTGAGAAATCCATTTATGGATTAAAGCAAGCATCTCGCAGATGGAATCTTTGTTTTGACGAGAAAGTCAAAGAGTTTGGTTTTCTGCGAAACGAGGATGAGTCATGTGTGTATGTCAAGGCCAGTGGGAGTATAGTGAGCTTCCTCGTATTGTATGTCGATGACATACTAATCATAGGAAACGACATCCCAACCTTGCAGGAGGTAAAGTCCTGGCTTGGGAAGTGTTTCGCTATGAAGGACCTCGGAGAAGCTGCATATATTCTAGGAATAAGGATAGTGAGAGACAGAAGTAAGAGACTGATAGGACTCAGTCAGGATACATACTTGGAAAAGGTACTAAAACGTTTTAGTATGGAAAATTCCAAGAAAGGGGAGTTACCAATCCAATGCAATACCAAACTGAGTAAGACTCAGAGCCCAAGTACAGAGGCAAAGATAGCAGATATGAGCCGAGTACCTTACGCTTCCGCAGTTGGATCGATTATGTACGCTATGACCTGTACTCGCCCTGATGTGGCCATCGCTTTGAGCATGGTCAGCAGATATCAAGGGAACCCTGGTAGAGCACATTGGATTGCTGTCAAGAATATTCTTAAGTACCTACGAAGGACCAAGGAATGGTTTCTAGTCCTCGGTGGGAGTAATGACTTAAGGGTGCGAGGGTACAGTGACGCTAGTTTCCAGACGGATCGGGATAATTACCGATCACAGTCGGGCTGGGTCTTTACCCTGAATGGAGGAGCAGTGACTTGGAAGAGTTCCAAGCAAGAGACCGTAGCTGATTCAACGTGCGAATCAGAGTACATTGCAGCAAGCGAAGCGTCAAAGGAGGCTATATGGTTAAAGAACTTCATAGGAGACCTTGGAGTTGTGCCAACCATAAAGGAGCCCATGGAAATTTTCTGTGATAATGAAGGAGCGGTTGCCTTGACCAAGGAACCAAGGGATCATGGCAGATCTCGACATATCGACAGGAAATATCATTTTATTAGACATCGGGTAGAAGAGGGACTCCTCGTTGTGAAGAGGGTATCGTCAGAAGATAACTCAGCAGATCCCCTTACGAAGTGACTGAGTAGGGTCAAGCATTTGAAGCACGCTAGGAGCATTGGGCTAAAGGACGATATTAGTTTAGATTAGATAGGTAGGAAACTTGTAATAGATAATTTTATATTCAACATTTGATGATTAAATAAAGGTGTTTTATTTATAAGAAAGTTACTATCCTATGTTGATTATTTATCTATTGTTTCAATTTTGCATGTTTTGACTTCCTGAATAATAAGATTATTCGAACAGTCCACAATCGATCATATGTTGGAAGTAGATATGAAAGAAGATTGTCATAAATTAGTTTGTAGATTGTCTAAAAGGTTTTAGACATAGCAAAGGTTTGCTGCAAAGTTTATGAGTGCTTATGAAATATGTTTTGAGCATTGGAATAAACCCGCACTTGCTAGTATCACTTCTTGAATGTTATCATAAGTGATCGCAAGATGATAATATCATATAATCTTAAAACCTAGAGATCTGGTTGTTGTTTGCTAGTTGATTATATATTGATAATACGAAAACACATCAGTAACTTGATGTTATAAAACGTATTATTGTGTGTAACTTAGCTAGTAGATAATAAGAGCATATAAGTCGAAGTTTATCTGTTCCTTTTATTCTAAGAGGATAAAAGCGATATCTTGGCCACTCGATGATTTGGTTTGACTTATGTGCCGGGCCCAGTCAGGATGATGTTGATGTGTTCAACTGAATTCTATGTCGAACGAATAAGAGATCGAGAAACAAAATGCTAGACAATAAGTATTGTCTGCATGATATCTAGAACAGAGGATTATACGATCCCTTATCTGAAGGACAAGATTTTGATCAGAGTGACAGAAGCGTATAAGAGCTACGATTGCTAATTGGATTCTGAAGACGTATGTGAGATATAGTTACTAGACTTATCCAAGTGGGAGACTGTCGGATTAGTGTCTAAGCCCGTAACTATATTTGGTATGTTCTTGACCCGGTTGTGCATGGTCCTTTTGAGTTGCCTTCACCAAAGCAACTTGACAAGGTAATTTGATATGAGAGAGAGGATATTATGGTTTATTAATATATTATAAGAATAATATATTAAAGGAGAAATCATATTTATTTAATTAGTATTAGTCATAAATTAATTATGAATTAATTTGGTGACTAAAAGAGATTAATTAAATAAAGGGCTATAAACTGTCAAAAGTGTGATAGTTAGATTTTGGGTTAAGGAATCCTAATGGACTTAAGGGGGAACGAAATTATGATGGGGATCCATCATATTTTCGTCCAAAGGCCTCATTCCAGAAGGTTCCTTGGGCTGCTTGGTGGCTAAGCTGTCCATTAGGGTTTAGACTGAAACCCTAGCAGCCTGCAAGTATAAATAGAGACCCCTGCATGTGATTTTCGGCTACCACTTCTTGAAGAGAAACCCTAGAGTCGATTTCTAACATCCTCCCTCCTCTCTCTTATTGCCTTCTTGCTACTTGGTGTTTGTGATCCATTAGAGGAATTACAATTGTGATTCTAAGCTCAAGCACAGAAGATTCAAGCGATTTGAAGAGGTAAACATCTAGATCTGATGTTGTTTGTTATTTTGATAATATATATGCTAGATTAGGGCTTGCAAGACTTGGATTTAAAGCATGTACAATAGAGAAACCTAGATCCAAGCATTAGGGTTTGTATGAGCACATAGGATTGTTTCTTATGCATAAAACCCATCAGTGACAACCCAAAATTTCTATCTTGTAAAGTCAATCCAATCAATCGAAAGTCAGATTTGTTTCTGTCACCTTTTAGCCCTGTTAAGCGTCTGTTTGAGAGTTTCTAAGCCTAGTGTAATGTATGAACGAGTGTTAGGATGAGTTAACTTGTAATCGGAGGAATTAATTTGAACCATAAAAACACTCACAAGGTGTTCACGGCTGCAAAGTAGGTTCAACGCCGTGAACCACCTCCTATATATATAAGAGAGGCCCATTTTCTTCTCATTTTTCCTCCTCCCAACCGTGAACATCCTCATTCTCTCTCAAGTAGCTTCGACCGTGAACACGCCAAAGCTCCAAAAACATAAGTATTTCATTTTAAAACTTGCTATACTTGAAAGATTACTAGATCCTAGCCTTGATTCTTCATGATTCGTCACCATCTTCATGAGCTTGAAGGGATTATGGCTGTGAACCCTTCATAAGGGCCATGAAACCTTCATAGGTTCATTGGACCGTGAACACCTCATGAGGCCGTGAACCTGATGAGGCCGTGAACACTATATGGCCGCAAACCCATCTTTGGGTGGCCGTGAAACCCTTTCCAAGCTTCCATTTGTGAGCCTAACACTTCATTTAGGGTGTTTCCTACAACCTTAGGTAGTTCCCTATACTAGTTAGTAGTATAAACACTAATTTATACACATATATGTGAATATATGCCTTATAAGATCCATCAGTGCTTCGGGACTTTATTCGTGAACTCAAGCATCCTATATTCATCTTACTTTCCAGATCACTCACAATCAGGTGAGTTCATATCCCTACAATCAACCATTTAACTGTTTTAAATGCTTTTTAGGGGGGGGGGGGAATACAAGCTGAACACAATTGTAATTGTGTTAGTATAAACATTTATATACTGTTAAATATCTTGTTTCAAACCTTTATCAACTACTATTGCAACACTGTTAAACTTTCTTTTAAAAACCCTTTTCAAAACTCTTTTAAACTCTTTTACTTTCTATGTCATATTCATCTATACGTTAGCGTATAAGCATGCTTTAGTGGACTTAGGACTAGTGTGTGACAACCCGGAATTTCTATACTGTACAATCATTCACTTCAATAGAAGTCAAAACTGTTTCTGCTAACTGTTAAGCATTTTGGAGTCAGTTTGAGTGTTTTAAAGTTAGTACTTCAAGAGATAACAGGAGAGAGGATACCCTAGGGTTTATTGTGCAACAATAAAGTCCCAAAACTCCAACAGTTTGGAGTTTACGGCCTAAACAAGGAGTTTACGGCCGTAAACCCCATGGGGTATAAATATGGCACATAGCCATTTTATTCACTTTTTCACATTTTCAAGAACTAGAACTCATTTCTCTCTCAAGTATCATCCGACTTTTCTTCAAGATCTTCAAGAAAGTAAGTGTTTCTTGCCTTGTTTAGTCGATATCTTACTTAATCTAGTGATCTTACGTGATTCCATCCGTGAAATCATTCCATTTGTGTAGATCTTCAAGTGTTCTTAGTTTCACCAAGAACACACACTAGTGTTCTTGGACTTCTAACACCCTTTCAAGCTTTTACATAGTAAGTACTCTTACCTTGGCTTGTTATAAGGCTTACTTCAAACTGTTTTACAAACTCTTTTACATATCAAATACTTTTATTAAACTCTTTTAACTTATATTCTATGTATCTATATAGATATAGTTATATAAGTAGGATTGAAAGGACTTAGGACTGATAGCTCACCTTACTTCCTGTTCCTTGTTTGGTTGTGGACTTAGGGTATTCAGGTTATTTGTCCGAAGGTCGTTTGAATCCTAGTTATATATTATGTATATGTATATAGATATAAAAGTTCCTTTTTTCATTCAGTTCAATACCTTTGGGTACCAAAGGTATACACAAACATGTTCATACATTCAAACAACATTACTAGTAAACTATAATAGGTATAGTTTAGGGAGATACTAATACTATTACTAGAACAGTGAAACATACAATGAGTCAGTTCATACATGAGTCAATAACATACAGATAGAGAATACTATGATGAGAAACAAACAATAGAATACTATGATGAGAAACAAACAATATCATACAGAGAGAACATACACACATGCTAGACAGGGAGAGAACACACAATACAGCTAGCACATACATATACTAGAACATTACTACAGTTATGTGAGCCATGTAACGGGGCATGGCACTACCTGTCATGACCGTTTTGTATCCAGAATCTCCTTAAGTGGGGAGCGTATGAGTTTGTGTATAGATCTATACTGGATTGACTATCCTACACCTTGCTGCTCGCTACAGTGGGTCTTGCAAGTCTACGGATGCCAAACGTCATTTCTTACGAGGTCTTACATCGTCGTGTTTATAGTCGGTAGCAGGATACAGGCCGATCACATGGTACTTTAAATAACAATTGGTTTAAGGTAGTTAGAACAGCAGTAGTTACTTAATACAACACTATAGTACTATTTCATTTTCCCATTACATTCACTTTGTGATCTTCACACAATAAACAGAAATGTAAAAACTATATTTTTGGTAAATGATAGTCAGATTTGGGAAAATACATACTCTTACAAGAGACACACACACAGACACTAGATGCCTTGGTAGAAGGCTACTTTTAGTAGGAAACATAGGGTTTTCTAGGGGAGTTCAAACAATTACAAAATTTTACAAACTTTTACAAACTTATACATTACAGACTTACAAACACTTTCATACAAATACAGACACTAATATACTTATGAACTCACCAGCTTTAAAGCTGATAAACTCTTTCAAAATAACTTGTATTCTCAGGTCACCAGTAGACAGGTACCGGTGCCAGGTTTTGAGAAGATGGAGCTCGTTCAAGACTCATCTTTTATTTTGATTCATATTTTTGGTGTCCATATAACTTGACAGAACACACTTGTATGAAATTACATTATTAATGCAATGGATGATGTTGTTGCTTGTTTACTACTTTGCATTGTTGTGATACTGAACATGACGTCCTCCACCCCCGAACGTTTCTGTCGTTCCGGTTTTGGGGTGTGACAGATTGGTATCAGAGCATTGTTTATAGTGAATCGAGTATATCAACCCATAAAAGATATACGAACTATAAACACAGCGGGATTAAAATACTCTGATAAAGAGTTTATACTTTTAAATAATAAAATATTTAACCAATTATACATACCTGCATTCATACTAAAATCAGTGTCACTAGGACAGAACAAAAGTATTACGATTGTTGGGCAACTCAATTAGACTTAGAGACATATGGTCAACCCTACGAAGATATAGCATGATCAACTATATTATCCGAGGAGTGACTAGCATGTGCCTAAGTGTGGTTGAGAGGTTGCAACAAGTCTAAAAACTTACCAACACTACTACAATGAGAACAGTAGAACAGAACATAAACTTAAAATACTATAGGAGTATTTTGTGTTACTATTAATTACTTATCTGAGAACTAAAGGTCTTTATTAGTATGTCAATAGTTGCAGAGTGGATACATTAAGGTTATATGTAACTAGGATGTCATAGACTTAGAATCTGTGATCTTTGCTTTACTTCCTGTTCCTTGTTTGGTTGTGGGCTTAGAGTTAGGGTCATTTATTCGAAGGTCTATCCTGTCTTGGTTATATATGACTGGTATGCACTACGCAAATGTTGAAGTAACTGATAAAGATCATCTTATAACTATCTAATTAGTACGTCTATTTAGTTATTTCTTATATCCCTCTTCTCGCGTAGATATCATGGCTGGATTCCATATCCTCGGAGACCCGTACTATCCCAACGAAGGAAATGCTGGATGGCTTGGTGAAGAGCCAGAAGATGATCACCCAATCCCATTGGATAATCATGAAGCTGAAGGCTTTTCTGATGGTTCTGACTCGGAACCTGAAGTCAACAACCTACCCCCAGCTGCTCAAGACCCGAACCCTCGTCCAGCATTTCAAGGACTCACACCTCTGTGGGCCACAAACTTGAACAGATGGAGTCAGGAACAGGGACAACCCATTCCCTACAATGGAGATAGAAGCTTCTACAACCTCACCGAGGGAGGTTCAGCTGACAGGGTCCTACCCATCATGGTTCGTAGGATTGCTCAGAACACCGAGCAAGGTCGAGCAACTATCGACCGAGTCGTAGAGATTGACGCCAACTCTGGCGTTAACACAGTCTGCATTCGCCAGTTAGAGTCTGCTCATGAAAGGACTCAGGTCTGCAATGCAGCTCTGCAGAGAGAACTTGCTGAAACCCAAGCTGAAGTCAGAGAACTTCGAGCTCAGCAAGCAAGATCTGAAAGGCGTATGAGGGACATAGAACGTCTTCTGTCGGAGTCAAGAACTCACTCTAGTAGTTCTCATCGCCGATAGAGTTCCATCGACTTCTCTTTTGGATATAACCTAGTTTATCTAAAAACTTTAGTCTAATTTCCTACCTTTGTAAATCTTAGACCTGTTAGGTCTTGATTAGGTCGTAGTTCTGTCAAAATTTTCCCATCTTGGTTGATGTAAGGCCTACTTCTAGGCCATTTTTCCCAAACTTGTTACATCTATAATTCCAGTATTATTGACAGATATCTATTCTCATAGAAATTATATCCAAATGCTTTCATCTACAATCAATCATACTATTCAATTGTGCTGTTGGGCTATGGAGAGTTAGTCCATGAGTCATTCTCATCAATTTTCCTATTAAATTCTTAACAATATCTTCATCTTTATAAACTTATAGTTAAAAGATGCCTCCACGTAGATCAACAAGACGCAATCCTCCGATAACTGCAACACCACCTGCTCCTCAAATCGATACAGCAGCTCTTAATGCTGCTGTAGCTGCGGCTGTGGCTACAGCCTGTTAAATCTACCCTTGGTGAAGCTCCTGTGCGCTTGAGAGAGTGCTCCTATAAGGACTTCACTAACTGCAAGCCCAAGTCCTTTAGGGGGACTGGCGGAGTCATTGCCCTCTCGCAATGGTTCGAGAAGACCGAATCGGTTTTCGGAATCTGCTCCTGTCCAGAAGGGAGCAAGGTCAAGTTCGTTGCTTGCACCTTTGAGGAGAAAGCCCTGACATGGTGGAATAGCCATGTCAAGTCACTATCTCTAATAGTGGCTAATGCTATGGGCTGGGAAACTTTGAAAGACCTCATGATTGAGGAATACTGCCCGAGGGGCGAAATCCAAAAACTGGAGGAAGAACTGTGGAGCCTAACCATGAAAGGTTCTGACATTGTGACCTATACCTCCAGGTTCTGTGAGCTGGTGGCCCTCTGTCCCAATATGGTTCATACAGATGGAAAGAAGATTGAAAGATACATATGGGGGCTGGTGCCTCCATTCCAGGGGAATGTTTTGGCTTCAAACCCCACTACATTCGATAGTGCCAAATGATTGGCACAACGGCTTATAGACCATGGGGTTCGTACCCCGGCCGCAACAACAACCCTGGCAATCTGAGAACCCGCCAGAACCGCTGATTCCAAGCGGAAGTTCTGGGATGACAAGAAGAAGAAGAAGGCTGCCAAAAAGCAGCAGGTCGTGGTAGTTCATGCTGCGATAGCACCTGTCGCCGCTGCTCCGGTAAAGCAGTACGCTGGAAGTTTGCCTAAGTGCAACAAATGCAACTTCCACCACACAGGAGCCTGCCGGGAAATGCAGTGTTCGAACTGCAACAGGAAGGGGCACACCGCCCGTTTCTGCAAAGCTCCGGCTAGACCACTCAACCAAGTCTCCGGCGCTGGCGTGGGCCAAGCTTGCTACGGTTGTGGCGAGGTGGGCCACTACAAAAGGGACTGCCCTAAGGCAAGGAATACTGGTGGATTGGGAAGAGTTCTGGCCATAGGCCACGAGGAAGCGATTGCCGACCCCACAGTGGTCACGGGTATGTTTCTCCTCGATAACTCTTATGCATGCATATTGTTTGATAGTGGAGCGGAGAGGAGCTTCATGAACCAAACATTTGCTCATCTACTTAAGCAAAAATCACGAGCACTTAAAGAACCGTTCACTGTAGAAATGGCTAATGGAAAGACGGAGAGCACTAGCAGTATATTCATATGGAGTACCCTAACTCTAGATAGCCATTCATTTTTGATCGACCTCATGTCGGTCTCAATTAAAAGTTTCGACGTCATTATCGGCATGGATTGGTTGAGTCTTCATCGTGCCGACATCATGTGTTACGAAAAGGTTGTACGCCTTAATCTGTCGTCTGGCGAAACTCTAGTAGTATATAGCGACAAACCCGACACGAACCTTCGTATCATCTCGAGCATTCAAGCTCAGAAATTCTTGCGAAAGGAATGTCGTGCATTCCTTGCTCATGTGGTCGATGTGAGCCAAGAAACGAAAAACATTCAGAACATTTCAGTAGTACGCGACTTTCCCGACATCTTTCCAGAAGAACTCCCAGGATTACCTCTGCAACGTCAAGTCGAGTTCAGAATCGACATAGTTCCAGGGGCTACCCCCGTAGCCAAATCGCCCTATCGTCTAGCACCTGCAGAGATGCAAGAACTATCCTGTCAACTTAACGAACTGCTCAGCAAGGGCTTTATAAGGCCAAGCTTCTCACCCTGGGGAGCTCCAGTCTTGTTCGTCAAGAAGAAAGACGGATCGTTTCGAATGTGCATCGACTACAGGGAGCTCAACAAACTAACCGTCAAAAATCGTTATCCTTTGCCTTGTATTGACGATTTATTTGACCAATTTCAAGGGGCGAACTTCTTTTCAAAAATCGACTTAAGATCCAGATATCACCAACTACGAGTGCTAGGGGAGGAAGTTCCGAAGACAGCCTTCCGAACTCGTTATGGGCACTACGAATTCGTAGTGATGCCGTTCGGATTAACAAACGCGCCCGCAGTATTCATGGATTTAATGAATAGGGTGTGTCGTCCTTACTTGGATCAGTTCGTCATCGTCTTCATCGATGACATACTTAACTACTCTCGTAGTAAGGAGGAGCATAGTCAACATCTGCGACAGGTCTTAGAAACGCTGCGTTCGGAGAAGCTCTATGCGAAGTTCTCGAAATGCGAATTTTGGATCCGACGAGTCGAATTCTTAGGGCATGTGGTTAGCGAAGAGGGAATACACATGGACCCTTCCAAAATCAAAGCCAATGAGAACTGGTCAGCACCGAAGACGCCTACAGAAATTCGTCAATTTCTAGGCCTCGCTGGCTACTACCGCAGGTTCATTCAGTACTTCTCCCGAATTGAGAAACCTCTTACAACACTGACCCAGAAGGGTGTGGCCTTTGACTGGGAAGAGAAGCAGGAGAGAGCGTTCCAAACGCTCAAGCGAGCCTTGTGCACCGCACCAATATTATCCCTCCCCGAAGGGATAGAAGACTTCGTTGTCTACTGCGATGCATCAAATCAAGGGCTCGTATCTGTTCTGATGCAGCGAGGTAAGTTCATCGCCTACGCCTCGAGACAGCTGAAGACACATGAGGTCAATTACACTACCCACGATCTTGAGTTAGGAGCAGTTGTGTTTGCTCTGAAGATCTGGAGACACTACCTGTACGGTACAAAAAGCACTGTCTTTACAGACCACAAAAGCCTACAACATATATTCGACCAGAAGGAGCTCAACATGAGACAACGACGGTGGGTCGAGCTACTCAGTGATTACGAATGCGAAATTCGTTATCATCCGGGTAAAGCCAACGTAGTAGCTGACGCCCTAAGTCGGAAAGAATATTCTGGTCGTAGATTCAAATCATTGACTATGACTATCCATTCACACTTGTCCGCACAAATTAAGGAGGCTCAGCTTGATGCTTTGAAACCTGAAAATGTGGCGAGTGAATCCCTAAGAGGGATGGATAAGAACTTGGAGGTCAAGGGTGGCGGAGCTTATTATCTCATGGATCGAATCTGGACACCGAAACACGGTGGTTTCAGAGACTTGGTCATGAATGAGGCGCACAACACTCGTTATTCCGTCCACCTAGGTTCAGATAAGATGTATCTGGATCTTAAAAAGCTATACTGGTGGGTCATCGTCGACAGATTGACCAAGTCCGCTCAGAAGTCAAGATCAAGAAGGATTGTGATTGTTATTGCTACATAACAATCAAGGTAAGATCTAAACCCTATTTTCATATGTGATTTCGATTATAGTATGCTAGATCTAGGGTTTATAAGTTTTGGATAATTTGCATGTACAATTAGATAAACCTAGATCCAAAGTTTTAGGGTTTTGCATGTGCATCATAGGATTGATGTTATGCCTAAAACCCATCAACACGCTCCACTAACGACTTGGCAAGGTGCAAGGTGCAATTTCATGGAATAGCACCATTTCCACATTTTTCCTAAAGTAACTAACATTGGGAATTTATGAAAAACATTTAGTTACTTTGTAATTATCATTATACTTATTAATGAGAGAATTAATGTCCTATCCTACCCGTTCGACTAACGACCCTCCACTAGTCAAGAGTACGGTGGGTAAGAGCGGATACCCAATGACGGTCATATTATAAGCCGCTTCCTTAAACAACCCTTATAGACCAGCTTCGTGAATAAGGCACACTAACGGTAAGACTGACTCGTCTTATAAATATATATAAATTAAGCTTTTAATATTATAATAGTATAAGGTTTGAATTTTAAACTTTTAAAACTCTAGGGTTTAGAATTTAAATATTTCAAAATTAAAACTTTTTAATCAAATTTTAAATTCCAAAACTTGATGGCAAATTTTGAAACTTTTCAAAACCTTTTAGATTAAATTTGGAAAACAATTAAATTAATCATATAATTTCTCTTTATCACATAATTTGACCTAATCCATTTTATTTGGTAAGATAATTCAAATCAAATTCTACAAGTAATTAATTTATCACATAATCTAATAATTATCTTAAAATTTTACAATTATCTTTCAATTAGATGAGGATATTCATTACCATATCAGATAACACGTTTTTAATCAGTTAAAACAACTTATGGTAATGATCCTAATCTAATTTTGGCTTGAAATCCGAAAAATCTGCCAACAGACGAGTCAACTCGTCGAGTTCATCTGGTAGAGTCTAGAAATCGATTTCTTCCAGCTTTTAACAATTAACCATGGCATCAAATATAACAGAAAACACCCTAAGCTCTGATACCACTGATAGGTTTTGAGCACTACAACATTCCTATGGTGCACATGCAACCCTAATGCTTTGGATCTAGGTTTTTCTCAAGTTATACATGCAAACAAATTAATCCAAAGCAAAACCCTAAACTAGCATGCTATTTTTCGAAATTCATAACATAAACAAGATTAGTAGAATACCTTTTCCTTGTAGCTAGTTGTTCTTGACCTTTAAGAGCTTAGTGCCTCAATTGTTGCACCTCTAATGACTCACAAACACCACGTAGCAATGGAGGAATATGAGAGAGAGGTGAGAGGCTCTAAAAATCGGCTAGGGTTTCTTCTTCGAAGTTAGTGACTGATTTTAGGAGCTAGGGGGTTCCTTTTATAGTTGAGGCTCGTAGAGTTTTCAACTTGGAATCCCTAATTCCCTTGCTTAGGCCCTAAGCAACATATGGATCCCTTATGGTAAGCCTTTGGGCGAAATCTTTATGCACTCCCATAGATTTTTCGTCCACCCTATACCAATAGGGTCCATTAGCCCAAACTACAACTATTACTAATTTACATAATCAGTCCCTATTAATTTGATCAGTCTCTTTAGATCACTAAATTAATTCCAAACTAATTCTTGATCAATACTAATTAAATAATATGATTTCTCAATTAATATATTATTCTTATAATATATTAATAAATCACAATTAACCTCTTTCTCCATTATTCATCCTATCAAATTGTTATGGTGAAGGCAACCCAAAAGGACCATGCTACTATCGGGTCAAGTACATACCAATTATAGTTATGGGCTTAGACACCTAATCCAACAACAACTGGAGAGGAACGCCGACGGCGACAGCAGTGGGAGAAATAAGGATTCGTCGATGAAAGGGGAGGAGGATGGAGCGTCTGTGAAAAAACGTAGATTAGAAGATGTCTAGCCGTCGGAAGTGTTATTTTTACGTCTTTTTGGAAAAGTGGTAAAAAAGTATAAAAGTATTGTCTTTCAAAAATACAAACTTTTTGAGAAATGTTTAGCCGCTCAAAGTGATAAGTGGTCAAAAAGTACCTTTATAAAAAAACAAACAAGGCCTTAGTCTCTTTTTTTTAATCCATATATCATCTAATTTATTGAAACCGACCGCATTACCTTCGTAACCTTCAACAACCGGTTGCATAGGTAAAATATGAGCAACTTCAACAAGTTTGATGATATATGGTTTACAAAAAGAAAAGGATTAAAAGTGAACGAAATCAAAAATTCATTTACCCCCTAAGTCATTTTCGCCATTTCCCTAAGTTTACTTCATTGGCTCCAAACATAACATGCTTGATGTTTTGAAATGAAACAGACATCCGTCTTGTAACCGAGCTTCTTGCTAACTAATCATGTTCATAAAGGCTATTCGATATACACTAATATGGGGTTTACATGGATTCAACCTTTACTTGCAAGGGCGGCTCCTACTAGGTATCCGATGTGGCACCGGCAACACCTAGTTCCTGCGTACGTAATGGTAATTTTTTCAATTTTTTTTCCACTCTATTAGATCAATGAAGACCAAAATATATTTACAACCTAAAGTTATAATTAGTTTACAACTTAAACTCTTAATTAGTAGTCCAAAAACCCTATTAATTTTAGCCCAAAAAAAACAAACAAATAAGCCTAAGAAAAAAGTACAATGACATTTGTAAAATAGTCCAATTGGGAGTTTGGACTTGGTCTAGTTGGATACTTGAATTAATCGGACGAAAAAAAACGAGACTTGAGAGAGGGTGAGAGGCACTCTTTTCGGTGTTCGACAATCAACAGATTAAAAAATATATAAAAAATTAAAAAATATAAAATAAAATAAAAATTGTCGGTCGCTTTTCATGCTTTCGTTCCATGAGCAAAAATTGAATCCCATCCGCACAATCTCATCCATTGTTTAATCTGACTCAAAGACTCCAAGTAATCTCCAAACCCAAGCCTCAATCTCACCCATTGTTCTAGGGATGAGCAAAAGGACCGAACCGGCCCCGACCCGGGAACCGGCTTCGGCCAAAATCAAGAACCGAACCGGCCTGGCGGTTCTACCGGTTCCCGGTTCCTACCGGTTCTTGTCGTGCCTTCAAATGTTGGAACAGGTCTTCGAAAAATAGCATCATACGGTTTCGGTTTTTGCCGGTTCTATAGGTTTTTGCCGGTTCTACCGGTTTTGGTTATATCGGTTCCGGTTCCTACCGGTTCCCGGTTCCAAAAATCCACAAAAATAACGTCCCGGTCGCGGCCCGACCGGTTCCATCGGGTTCCATTTCCGGTACCGGTTCTGGCCGGTTCCCCGGTTCATATGCTCATCCCTACATTGTTCAATTTGACTCAAAGACTCCAAGTAATCTCCAAACCCTAGCCTAAGAATGAAGCAATTTGAAATTTGACCAATTTGTTTAGGCTGAAATCAAAATTGCTATGTTTTTATCTTGAATTGTTGAAATTGCTATATTTCTATTGATGAAATCGAAATTGCTATGTTTTTATTAGACGTAATGATTTATTTTTTGGTTTTATATTATGTTTGGTCGGACAAAAAAATTCAACAACACCTACTGTCAATTCGTGCGCCGGTTCCTATTTTCTTGGGATTGGGGAAAGACTAGAAACCAAGGTTCTAAAAAGCTCGTCATGGCTCCAAGGCTTGTATGTGCCGCCAAGTTTTACCAAAACGCCGCCTTGAGTCATATATGTGTATAAAAATAAATAATAGTTGAAAATACATATAAAAATATGAATTATATACAAAATTGCCGCCTTAAGTCACGCCTTACAAACGACATGACTCGCCAAGGCTCGGAAAAGCTTAAGGCTTGACATTACCGCCAAGTCACGCCTTACGTTATTTAGAACCTTGCTAGAAACAAACGAGGCTTGTATCAAATATGTAAAAGACAAATGCGTGTCATGATGCAACAAAGTGGTGGTTGTTAATTTCCATAAAATCCATGAGCACCTCATCATAAGATTTTCCATGATGCAACTCATATTACAACAATGAATCAAAATACAAAAACTTAACACCACCTAACAAAAAGACACCCATACTTAAAAAAGAAAGAAAAGTCAATTTCAATTTACTCGAGGCATCGGAACAAGAACAGCCGTTGTATTCCCGGATATCGGCTGAAGACTTGCAGCGTTCTCGAGCCGATCCCACGCTTCCTTCCTTTTCTCCACTGCTAAACTCTGTTTCTCTTGTTCTTCAATGAAATGGGCATGGCAGGCTAGAAACAACATGTTATCCATCTCCGTGAACACGTTTCTAACATTCAGTGTTAGATTAAGAACCGACTGATTCCAATGAGTCTGCACGTTTGTTTCAAGAGCTGGGAAGATTATTGGTAAGATCACTTGTCGATTGTGTCCGATTAGATTGAAGATTTGGTCGTTGTTCCATAAAAGTAGCGCCCTCTCCGCCACCTGAAACCATGAACATTCCTAAATGTATCAATCTCAATAATTTCGGAAAATAAAACAAAACATGTTGTACGGTATTTGACATTCATCTGTTGGAATGGGATAAAAAATCTATTCAAAACCTTTCTAAGGTTATTTATAATAATGAGAATGAGGAGGGTGTTCACGTCTTTCGCAAAAACAAGAGATCAAGAGCTAGTGTCTGTCCAACCATTTTGGGTAAGGACAAAAAAATTGAAATTTTTTGACACATTGATAATCAGGTTTTAGTCACGGTACAATGCATGTCAAATGCAGTACAACCTGTATTGTCATGTCCTGCTTAACAAACCGGGCTAGGCCCCGTTTGTTGCACATGATACGACATGACATGCAGTATACTGCATTTGACTTGCATTGTACTGAGACTAAAACCTGATTATCATTGAGTCAAAAAAATTGCAATTTTTTGTCCTTGCCCAAAATGGTGGGACAGACACTCGCTCTTGATCTCTTGTTTGTCCAAAAGACATGAGCGCCCTCCTCATTCTCATTATAAAAAATAGCCCTAGAAAGTTTGTCTAGTCTTTTCCATTATAACAAACACAGCCTAAAGGATAAATATTCAAGATTTTGAATCAATTTTACACAAAAAAAGATACCTGAAAATGCGAACTATTGATGCAGCATCCAATCCGCCAAAACAAGGGAACCATAACTCTTTCAAACTCCCCCATATTAATCCCTTCAAGAATCTCCTCAACCTCTCCCAAAAACATCACTTCCTTCTGACTATTAGTAATCGGCCAATACTTCAACAACCCCCTAATCACTGTGCTAGCTAACTTTGGATCTTTCTCTATAAACTGTGTAACACAATAACACAATTGCTGGAAATAAACCGCTAAACTTTTCGGTTTGTGTAATGGAATCAAAACCCGCCAAAGAAAAATCTTGTGCTCTTCTTTTAAAGGTAATGCAAACCCTGTGATCACACTCCCAAATATCTCTAATAATTCTGCTATCCCATTGTGCTTATCGGTTTCGAAAACGAATCTATAAAACACGTTGCTTATGCTCTTGCGAATGAAGGGACGATGAACCATAAATTTGCCATAAATTCGATGCATTATCGCCTTCAAACAGTCTCGTTCTCGAGGATCTTCGGATTCGAAAAGGTCGAGAATTCGCAATATGAATGAATGATTGATGTATTTTTTTGCAATTTTGGGTTCGACAGAAGGTGAATTTACGAATTTGAGTAAGATATCATACACAAGTTGTAAATGGGGCCATGCTGGATCGAAGGAGGGTTCATCATCATCATTCTCTCCGCCATTGTTGGATCTTGAAGCTCGGTAATTTGGAGGGAAAACTCTAAAGAGATTGATCGAACACATTTTACATAATGCTAAGATGGCAGGCTCGGAGAATTTGGGGGGCCCAGATGCGATGAATTCGAGAAGCTCGATTAATGTTAATCGTTTGAGATCTTTCTCAGCTGTGTTCTTAGTGGGATTATTGAAATCGAAAACCATACAGCAAAGACTTAACTTACTGATGAAAAGCGACATTTTTTCTGAAGCGGGAGCATCTTTGAAGGGTAAAAGAGGTTCGATTCCGGCGATGACGCTTGATGGGAAAACAGCCGATGATGTTCTTTTGGGTGCGTTGGGTTTTGGTGATGCGCTGTTTAAGCTTGTGGTTCTTTGAAATCCGCCATTGTTGGGACTATTTGAAGGATCTTCGAAAGATTCAAAAGACTTCGGTGATCTCCTGGGAAGCTTGGCGAGAAATTGCTTCAACATTGTGAGATTAACAGGTTGAATTCGATTGAAAACAAACGAAATCACTCAGATCAAAGCGACTACATTTTGGGGAAAAGAACCCATATTCAGAAACCCTAGAAAAGTCCCCACAATCCAAGAAACCCTAGAAATCGAACATACCCACAATCAATATTTCAATTGCGCAACGACATAAAAGGCATTTGCGAATCTCGAATTCTTTTTAATAAGAAAGAACTTGGAAGAAAGGGAAGAAATTGACGAAAGCTGTTTCAAATCACAAGATCTGGACACAAAAAAGAAAATCAGATCTTGAAGAAACCCATGTCTGGTTCGATCAAAAAACGAGATTTTTTGCAGTTCTCTCACCAAAATGGTAAAGTTAGAGAGAGGAAAGCAGGAAGCAAGTGAAATCTTGTAGATCTTTTTGATAAGAATACAAACAATTTGAGGCACATGAAGCCAAAAAGCTTCAGTTTTTACTTTTTAGACGTAGATTACGATCCTTTTAATTGCATACACCGAGTCTTTGGTGAAGATCACGTTACATTACAACTCTTTTTCTCTCGCACATACATACAAATAGACACAAAGAGAAGAAGAAGAAGAAGAAGAAGGGGGTGCAAATTTGAAACAAAGACAATTAATTCAAAGGGCTCAAGATTCTATAAAGACAGAAGAAAAAGCAGAGGGATAGGGGGAACTTTTACAGAAAACCGAGACAGATAAATGAGATTAGTTTTTTAAATAGATCTATGAAATCTACGTTAAATGTTCTTTCATGAAACATTAAAGTTTATAAATAGTATCCCAAATATGATAGTATTGAATAGACCCAGATCTTTAAATGTATTCTTCCTATAAACAATTCACCTCCCTATCAAATTTAAAAACTATTATTATTATTATTATTATTATTATTATTATTATTATTATTATTATTATTATTTAATAGTTTTTAGAAACGGCAAATCATTAAAAAAGTCAGACGTCTAGTAGACGGTGCAAACAAGAAAATGATACAAAATTACAATCAAATAAACGGGGAGCAAAGCAACACCAATTGTTTCTCGTTAGTCGTTACATTACCCAATTTTTTCCCTCGAAATGGGGAGTAGAGCAACACCAATTGTTGGTAACGACCCACTTTTTTCTTTAGGCTGAAGGGTGTGGGCGCGGTCTCAGACCGCAGTTTGTGCCACGTCAACCAAGAACACCGCCCCCAGACCGCGGTCTGGTGTGGTCTTGGCCGCAGTGCGGTCCTTAAATGCCGCGTTTTCTGATTGGTGGATGTGAAAATTGGAGAATTGACCGGTTGTTGGTTTTTTTGCTTTTTCTTTCTTATATATACATATCTAACTTCATTTTTTTTTTCACAACACAATCTCTTCTCTCTCTCAAAAAACTTTTTTAAAAAAATCAACACTCTCTCAAAAATGTCATCTTCTTCATCTTCTGAAGAATTTCAGTCTATTTTTGATACCGTTATTTACGGGGTTCAAAACATTAACCTTAATTTGGATCCACCGGATGACCCCGAAGACTAGTTCTCGGAGAACGACTTTATGTAGTTTGTTTTAGTTATTTTATTTGTGTTTTTTAAGTTTCTAGGATTATTTAAATGTCATTTGTGTGGTTTTCGTGTTTTTTTTTGTTTTTTTTTTTGGTAATGCAATGTAATGTTTTTTTTTAATTTTTAAGTAATGAAAAATTATGTTTTTTTATTAAAATAGAAGTTTTATTAAATTAAAATAGTTAAAAAAAAAGAAGTTTTATTAAATTAAAATAGTTAAAAAAAAACAAAAAAAAAAAGAAAATGTGTGGCACCACTCCCTTTGTGTGACAAGAAACCACACTTGAGTGGTAAAAAATGACATGGCGCTTATGTGGCGGGGGAGGGAGTGCGGTTTCGGTGGCACCACACCCTCCAGCCTTATATGAGAACCAATACATATCTCATTATTATACTATCATTTATGTAAGTAACTAAGGAAGTGAGTCGCCTTCTTAAAAACATTCGTCGTTTCTTGTATTCCATAAGTCTTAAAAGAGGGCCATGACAATTATTTATAGATAATTTTTTATTTTTCGGGCAATTGTCATAATTTGTTGCAAGAGTTCATTGTTGGTGATATATCCATTATGTTACATGTTGGTGACACGGTTGATTCCATGATTATTTATAGGTTATCATATTGACCCAAGTTGAAAACAAAAAGTAAATAAACAAAGATGAATTAATTTATTATTCATTGAGATGTCAATAAATAATTATAAGTTAATATGATATTGTTTAGTAAAGTGTTAATAAATAATTACAGATTAATATAATAACTATTTATTAAGAGTGTTAAGAAGTCGTATGGAAAATAAGTAAACCAAAAGCACACAAAACATATTATTTACGTGGTACGGTTAAGGTGACCTACGTCTACGGGCAGGATGTGAGTATTCTTTATTAATGAGCTCTTACAAGTACAATTCAACAGAGATTCGCATATCACTCTAAAATACAAGACACATATAAATGACTAGCAGATACGCCCATGAATGGAATCAACCTGGTATGCGGTAGATTCTGGAATCTTCAACCTCATGAGCATCATCGATGAGCATCGCCCATGAGCATCATTAATTAGCATCTTCCATGAGAATCATCGATGAAAATCTTCCATGAGCATCGTCGATGAGCATCTTCCATGACCATTATCGATGACCGTCTTCCATGAGCTTTATCCATGAGTATCTTCAACTTATAAGCAACATTGAACAATCTTGAGCATCATAACATAAGTGGTTCATCAGGGGATACTATGGCTCATCAAGGAACACATGTGGCGTACCTTACACGATGGTGCATCAAGACTTCAAGGTGGCGCATCTAGACAATGAACAACACACTTGCATGCCAAGGTGACACATCCTCATCAAGGATGGTGTATCTATGCTCCAGAGTGCTCCATTCCTTTCCTAGGTGCTCCATACCCTCTTTTACAAGATCTATTTCTTTGTCACTTGATCCGTTCTTTTGACTGAAGATCAATTCCTTTCTCATATGATTTGTTCCTTTGTCACATGCTCCATGAACCCCAAGTGCTCCATTGAGTTCCAAGTCTTCAATTAAACAGTTCCAAGTCTTCCATTAAACTCAAATGCTCCATGAGAATGCTCAAAATGCTCAAGTCGCATTTAACAATCTTCGCCTTGACTTGAGTATCCTGTGAACTCCATCTCAAACAAGAACTTCTTCTCCATTCCTGTCATCAATCCCCGAAGGGACGTAACTCCTATGAACATCAATCAAGTTCAAGCAAAACTTGAACTTCTCTATGGGCAACGACTTTGTCAACATATTTGTTGGGTTTACCTTGGTATCAATCTTCAGTATAGAGAACTTGTTTGTTTCCATAACGTCTTGAATGACATTCAACCTAACATCAATGTACTTTGTCTTCTCATGATACATAGGATTCTTTGCAAAATTCACCGCATTCTAACTATCATAGTACAAGACAGGCTTCTTCACCTTCTGAGTCTTGGTCTTGTAATGTTGTAGAAAAAGCAACGATATCTTGTAATGTTGACTTCCAACTGATGGCACATCTGAACAAAGTGAAAATATAACAAGTCTGTGACCTGCGATTCAACAAATCACCTCCATAGTCAGAGTCTGTATATCCAACCAAGTCACTTTTTGTATTAGCTCCATACACCAAGAAAACATTTGTCCTTCCATTCAAGTATCGCATGATCCACATGATTGTTTCCCAATGAGCCTTCCATGGATTACTCGTAAACCTGCTCACTATACTAACTACATGAGCCAAATCAGGTCTGGTACATAACATTGCATACATGAGACTTCCAACAACACTAGAGTACAGAACCCTACCCATGTACTTCCATTCCCCATTAGTTATGGGTATATTACCTAGACAAGGTTTAAAATGTGCCGCCAAAGGAGTCCCAAGAGGTTTGGACTGATCCGGTTAAAATGATTGCAAGACTTTCTCAATGTAATTTTGTTAAGAAATACACAACTTCTCTGCTCTTTTATCCCTTCAAATCTCCATTCTAAATATCTTCTTTGCAGCTCATAAATCCTTCATCTCAAACTCATTCTTCATGGTCGCTTGCAAGTCATTTATTCTAGCCATGTCCTTGGTTGCGATGAGCATGTCATCAACATATAACAACATATATATGTAGGAATAGGTGACAATTCGTTTGAGTAAACACAGTTGTCAAACAGGTTGTAAGTGTAGTCATGCAAGATCATGAATGAATCAGATCTCTTATACAATTGCCTTGGAGATTGCTTCGAATCATACAGAGACTTCTTCAACAAACACACATGATTCTTCTTAGAATCAAGGAACCCTTCTGGATGGGACATATAAATCTTTTCTCTTCTAAGTTCCCATGAAGAAATGTAGTTTTCACATCAAGTTGTTCAAGCTCCAGATCAAATGTGCTCACTATGGCCAAAAACCCTGAATTGTCTTGTGCTTCACAACGATGAGAACACCTCATGACAATCAATTCCTTCTTTCTGAGAAACTCCCTTCTCCACCAACCTTTCCTTGAACCTAGTTGATTCAAATCATGGAATCCATTCCTTCTTCTTAAAGATCTTTTTGCATCCATTAGTTTTGCTCCCTTTGGTAATAGAACTAGATCCCATGATTCATTCTTCTCCAATGATTGAATTTCTTCATTCATAGCCATCAAACAGTTAGTTACTTCTTTACTCGCCACTGCATAAATATATGATTTTGTCTCTTCTGTGTCAATGTCTTCTCCATTTGCCAAAGCAAATGACATGGAATCGGGCTCACAAGAATTGACACATCCCACATATCTATCAGGTTGTTGAATAACCCTCTTTTGATCCTCTCCTTGTTATAGTTTCTAACCCATCATCCATTCCGACATCAGCATCAATAGACGAAGATTCCATGGGTCGTTCACAGGATTCATTTTGTCTAGTTTTTTCATTGTCGCCTTGTTGTTCATCACTTGTCACAACTCTGTCTAGAGTTTGAGTTGCAAACTACACCTTATGGTTAGTACCTTGATATTTTCTCCCTTATTGACTTGTATTACCTCCTCCCATGTTACCCATGGTAGATTCATCAAAGGTTACATCTCTGCTCATGATAAATTTAGGAGTTCTTTCTTCTGTTCATCATAGTGGATAACCTTTTACTCCTGTCGTATATCCTATAAATATGCACTTCATTTCCCTTGGCTCAAGCGTACCATCATTCACATGAGCATATACATGAAATTCAAATATACATATACCAGAATAGTCAGATGTTTTCATGAACCATACCTCTTGAGGAGTCTTCAAGTTTATAGTAGTTGATGGTAATCTGTTCACCAAATAGCAAGCAGTGTTAACTACTTCTGCCCATAATTTCCAAGATAAGTTAGCAAACATACGCATGTACCTTGCATGTTGCATGAGCATATGGTTTATTCGTTCTACCACTCTATTTTTATGCGGTGTGTGTTGTATAATGTGATGCCTCACTATACCTTCTATTTTGTAGAAGTTATCAAATGAAGCATTATAGAACTCCAACCTATTATTAGCTCTTATAGTCTTGACCTGTTTTCCATTCCTCTTCTCAACCATTGTCTTCCACTCCTTGAACTTCCCAAACATCTCATATTTAGTCTTTAGAAAGTACACCCAACCCTTCCTTGAGTAATCATCGATGAACGTCACAAAGTATGTGCATCCTCCATGAGACTTCACTGGAGATAGACCCCACCGATATGAGTGATCATAATCCAAGATTTCCTAGCTTGTGTGTTGACTAGTACCGAACTTCACTTTGCGATGTTTTCCCTTGTCACAAGCTTTACAAAACGTAATATTTCCAGTAACATCTCCACCAAATAGTCCTTATTTACTTAGAACTGACATGTTCTTCTCACTCATGTGTCCTAACCTACGATGCCACAACTTTGTCTTGTCATCACCTTAATCCAAGGATTGGAGTATAACCATCATTCCCACAACCGTACTTACTGCCTTCCGGATATAAATCCCCTAAGATTCATATTTCCCTTCATTATCACCAGATCACCTTTGGAGACTTTAACCCAGTCCCCTTCACCAACCTAATTCATCCCAGTATTTTCCAAAGTTCCAAGAGAAATTAAATTCTTATGAAGATTTGGAACGTCCCGACAACCTAACTTTCTAACCATATCATCGTGAATCTTGATCTGCACAGTGTCACTGCTCTTAATATTGCTTACCCAGTCATCACCTATCTTGACCGTGCTATTCCACACTTTGAAGGAGTCGAACCAGTCATGATTATACGTCATGTGATAGGATACTCTAGAATCCAAGACCCAAGTATTTATAGAACTAGTTGTACATACAATCAGTACATTACCATTTTCCCCTTCATCAGAACTCTCCTAAACTACAATAGCAGTGTCATTGCTGCTTGACTCACTCTTGAATGATCCACCCTTAAGCCGAGGATAATTTCTTTTGAAGTGCCCCTTCTCCTTGCAGTGATAACATTTTTCCTTTGATGAAACTTTAGACTTCGATTTTGAACGTGACCTCCCCTATTTCCCTATTTCCTCTCTTTTGTCCTTCCTCTCCTCGCGGACAAATCGGAACTGGAAACTTCTTCTCCAACTGAAACTCTTCTTTTCAGTTCCTTGGACATCAAAAAATCCTTCATGTCATTCATATTGATCATTGTCCTACCATAGAGCGTGGTATCAACGAAATTCTCATAAGAGTTCAGAAGAGAACAAAAGAGAAATGAGTGTCTGATCTTCATCTTCAATCTTCACATCGACTCCTTGTAGATCCAAGATGATGCGATTGAATTTATCCAGATGATCTTTCACTTGGGTACTTTTATACATTTTGAGAGTGTATAAATGTTGCTTTTGATACAACCTATTCATCAGATAATTGTTCTTGTACTTATCACTAAGTTTATCCAAGAGCCCAGAAGCAGTTGTTGATCCACGACCTCCCTTGATACTTTATTTGTCAAACTTAACAAAATGTCACTATGTTCCTTCTTCAGAGTATCCATCTTCTAGTCAACTGCCATATCTTTAGGCAGTTTCGCTTTTCTTTCCAGCGTCGTTGCACATCCTTGTTGAACCAGAAGAGCCCTCATCTCCACCTTCCACAAACTGAAGTCATTTGAACCATTAAAGTTCTCAAAATCAAACTTGTGAGTAAAGATTTCACTTACAGGAACACAAACCATAAGTCTAATACCACTTGTTAGGGTGTAATGCGGAAAACAAGCAAAACCAACATCACACAAGACACAATATTTATGTGGTTCGGTTTAGGTGACATACGTCAACGAGCAGGAGGGGAGTATTATGTATTAATGAGCTCTCAGACAGAGGTTACAAGTATAATTCAACATAGATTCACCTATAATTCTATAATACAAGACAAAAATAAATGACTAGCACACATCCTTATTTATAATGAAGGGATAAGACCTAAAACCCAAATGGGCCAAGCCGATAGGCCTATAGGCCCATGAATAGAATCAACCAATCAAAATTTTCCATGTAGTAGCTTTTGGAATCTTCAACCTCATGAGCATCATCGATGAGCATCATCAATAAAAATTATCTATGAGCATCTTCCATAAGCATCGTTGACGAGCATCTTCCATGAGCATCTTCAAATTTTGAGCAACATTGAACAATCTTGAGCATCATAAAACAAGTGGCTTATTAAGGGATATCATGGCTCATCAAGGAACACATGTGGCACACCTTGCACCAAGATAGCTACTTCAAGATGGGGCATTTAGACAATGAATGACACTTTGCATCCCAAGGTGGCACATCCTCATCAAGGATGACACATCTGTGCTCCAAAGTGATCCATTCATTTCTTATGTACCCTATTCCTTTCTTAGGTGCTCCATACCCCCTTTTAGAAGATTCGTTCTGTTATCACTTGATCCAATCATTTGACTGATGACCCATTCCCTTCTTATATGATCCATTCTTTTGTCACATGCTCCATGAACCTAAAGTGCTCCATGGGAATGCCCAAATGCTCAAGTCACATTTAAGAAAGAGTTAATAAATAATTAAGTGTGATAAATAAGGAAATAATGACAAAAGATTATTATGTTATTATATAAAATTTTGGAGGCGTTTCATGGGCCTCTACACCTATAAATAAGGGTAAGACCAAGGAAATTAGATGCTCCAAAAATCCTAGAGATTTTGTCCTACGCTTCCTTTCATCTTCTCCGTGCAACGACTTCAAGAAACCAACAGGTTCTTTCTGGTTAAAAATTTAAAGCCTCCAAAGCTAGGGTTTCTTGCTTGCTTTTTGTTAAGAAGGATTCTAGTTAGGTTCTTATTCTATCTTCTTGACAATAACGAAAATGTATTTGTTAAGCCACATTTTAGGTTTAGAGTTACTATTAATAGATTGAATCATGACAGGTTTTAATCATAGTCGTACTATTTAAATGCTTATGTTACTTCAATTGTTTTGTGAATTTCAAAAAATGCACACTGTCAGCAGTGGTCTCAGAGACATTGATTCATGCTAATAGCATCTAAAATAGATTTTGGAAAACCTAATGAGTATGATCTTGTACACATTGATTGGAAAAGTGTGTATAAAATATACACATTAGGGTTTTTGATTTTCCATATAATTATGGGAAAATCGGTTTTTGATTAAATTCAAAGTTTATGAAATGTTTTCCTTTTTTGAAACACTCTCAAAATACCAAGGAAAAAATTTCATTTTTAAAATAATAAACCATTCCACAAACCACACAAGTCAAATATCCAAAACATAAGTATATTGTTTTTCATAAAATATCAGAGTAATCCCAAAATCTTGAAGTGTGAAAAATCATCGGCAGATGCAATGTAATCAAGCTGGCTCATTTCCCCTGCTATTGGAAGTAACTGAAACATTTAAACTTAAACCGTAAGCAGAAAGTTTAGTGTGTTTCCCAAAATACCACATACAATACATAACAATAGGCCCCATCCTAAGGGTATATTTCAACTTGTGTGTATGTTATCATCTCACCATAGTCTTATAGTCACTTCGGTTGCTACAGCCCCGCTACAGTCTTTCCTACCATGGTCCCACCATGGTCTTCCATGCAAGTGTTGTGATCTAACCATAGTCTTATAAGGTTTTCTAGGTTACAAAAACAACGTACTTGCATAATTTTACATAAACACTTATAGGTACATGCAACCTAGAAGGATCTATGTCATTTTCTCATTATAACAACATAATATGAACAAATTAATCTAATCTAGGTGTAATTGAAATTTCTAGATTACAAAACATACCTTTAACATAATCAAATATGGTATACTCCTTTGATCTTCAAAAGGGAATGGAAAGCAAGCCCAATAATGTGAACGCCTCTAATGGCTCACACCCAAAACCCTAGAACATTAGAACTTGAAGATGAGAGAGGATATTATGAGAAAATCGGATTTCCCATCCTTGGAATTGATAGCCATGAAATTTGGTGATCCAAGGGTCCTATTTATAGTTTAGGTAACTTGCAAATAAGTCTAGATTTGAACAATTAAATATTAGATTTAATCCTCAGTTTAAATCATTTCCTTATCTACTACCATGATAATTCTAGAACCCTTCTAGATTTCCCATAAACTCGTCCCTATTGTGGGAGGTTCTAGAATTCTTCATTTTGTTTAACAATTGAACAATTATAATTCACCCTTGCACCTTTAATTAATTATAATTTATTTCAGAGTAATTATGATTAATAATTAATTAATTCCAACTATTTCTAATTAATTCAAAATTAATTATTAACCATTTCTAATTAATATATTAATCATATAATATATTAACAAATCATTTAATCTCTCTCTTAATATTAATTATAGCTATTTTTGGTTATGATGGCAACCTAAAAAGGACTTTACTTGTATTCACCAAGATTATACCAATTTAGTTAAGACCTTGGACACCTTCATCAAGCAGTCTCCCACTTGGATACGTCGTCAACTACAATTACAAGTATATAATTTGAATAACCAATAAAGAGTGCTTTCTAGAGCTACTACTGTACTCTGATAAAATCAAACGTTGGCCCGAAGATAAGCGATCAACTATTCATTCATTCTACAAGATATCGTGTGGACATGAGATATGTATACAAATAAATCTCATAGTCCAAGATTTTGTTTCTCGATTTCTGATTTATGATGACTGAATTCAAACTACTAATTGAACACATCAATTTAGCCTGGGTCCGTCAAAGCACTTCAGATGTTAGAAACAGATCACGAACGGCCCAAAGATATCGTTTTTTCTTGTTAAGGCAAAAGGAACGAACAAACTTTGACTATATAATCATACCTTATTCTTATCATGTCATACATGGAATTACACTTTATAACATCTTGTTACTAATGCATTGATGCAAACAAATGTGCAACAAACTTTCAAATTAGGACTTATATATCTCTGATTGAAGAATAGAAGATATTATCATCTTAGAATTACTCGTGATTGAATCCATGAAGTAATCTTTAAGCGCAGGTTTAACCAATACTTAAAATCCCTATTTTCCAAGTATTCATGAATATTGCAGCAACCCCATGCAACGTCCAATCATCATGGACAATCTACAAATATTCCATGACAGTCTTAAATCAATACCTACTCCCAAAAGTATAACTGACTATGACATTTCGAATAAATTAATATTCAACACGTAACACGAAAAATGAAACATAATAATAAACTAATTGTTCTATGGCATCATACTCTTTAAATATAGATAATTCCCCAAATTTATAATCACCATAACAATTACATATTTATCTAATGTATAAATGTTTTGGGGTAATCGACTTAGCAACTAAACTTGTCAACATTTCTCATGTCAATGCTGTTAGCATGCATATCATATTTTCCCTTTTTCATCATTATTTTGAAAGAATCATCGAAAAAATATTCACTTCACAACTAGATTTCCATCCTGAACCCTTTTTTTTGGATGTAGTGTTGTAACATCCCAAAGAGTAAGACCCAAAAATCTTTCATTTTTAAATTACTAAAATAGTACATCATCTCATTTTCATAAACCAAGGTAATCAAAGCTTTATTAATACAACATCGTTATCAGAGTAATCACAGAATGCAGAAACATGTGGTGTGTGCTCTGCAACCATCCCGAGCTCTTCCAATTGAAAACCGAAGTACCTGAAACATAAATTGAAAACAATAAACACAAAGCTTAGTGAGTTCCCCAAAATACCACATACCATACATATCATACATATAACAGGCCCCGCCCACTGAGTATAACGGACCCCACCCATTGAGTATAACAGGGCCCCACCCAAACTCATATAACGGGCCTCGCCCACTGAGTATAACGGGCCCCACTCAAACTCATATAATGAGCCCGAACCAAACTGTAACGACGTAAATTTTCAAAACAAATTTATCATTTTAAATCACATAATTCTCATAATGTATTTCACAAAAATCTCTTTTATTAAGTTTACAACTCAAAACTTCATAATTGATCGGTTAAAATCCAGGATCCTCAAAACATACTCTTGCTCGGGTGTGTACAATCAAGCCAGTTCCGTCCCGCGATCCTGAGAAACCTGAGACACATAACACATAACACGGTAAGCATGAAGCTTAGTGAGTTCCCCAAAATACCACATACAACAATTCGCCACTCGAGGCTATACTCTGTAAGACCCTCCGGTCTATGTGTCTCAGCGGGACCCTCCAGTCCCGTAGCTCGTTGGACCCTCTGGTCCGGTCTAGCTCGTTGGACCCTCCGGTCCGGTCTGATTGAGAACCCTCTGGCCTCATAGTTCGTTGGACCCTCCGGTCCGGTCTAAGCAACAAATAATATAGCATGCAATACATATCACACAATCATGCATAACTCAAGCAAGCACATAAGACCCTATGGTCACACATAATTACCACTCTAGGTAAAGTGTAGTGAGAAGACTCACCTCGACTAGCAGGTAACCGACAAGCACTTAGAAATCTTGGACTAGCCTCCGCCTAACACATAAGACAAGCATTTCAATCATTATCCGCTCTATTACTCATTTACTCTTTAAGTCCTTTTTTCCCCTTTCTTACCTTCGGGATGGGTAAAAGTCTATTTTACCCCTCCTTGGCCCTTCCTGCCTCTTATTGACCCACCCAGGAAGTCAACAGAAAACCAGACTGAGTTAACAGTCAAGGTTGACCTGACTCGCCGAGTACACACCTGTGACTCGCCGAGTCCACTCGTATTCTCCACGTTCATCCTAGGGTTCACTCAGCTCACTGAGTTCACTCCCAACTCGATGAGTTAACACTGGGTCCAGGCTACTAGGTCACACCCGCTACGACTCGTTGAGTCGTCCCCTGGACTCGGCGAGTTGGCTCCATCGGATTTCTCATTCAACCACCTTAGGTCAGATCTGTAACTCTATCTCATAGATCTGACCTCCTAATACCCAAAAGTCACATAAAGGTCCGATCTTGATATCCATGCATAGCATATTTTGCTCTATATGCCATTTAGACTCCATTAAAGCTTCCTAACTTCAAAACCTCATGTTTGCACAACAATGGCTTCCTACTTTCTGACTCTCTGGATCATACAATATCCAAATCTATGACATACTCAGAAGAAGGGGGTTTGATGCACCCAAAACCCCACCAAAAGTGATATGTGCCCTAATTTCTCATACTCAAAGGATCTATTCAATAAAACAGGAAAGGTAAGGGCTTCATACCTTGATCTGAAGCTGAAGATGGGGATGAAATAGATCCACAAGCTCTCTTCTTGCTCTTTGCAACACCCTTGATCTTCTCCCCAAGGAATGACCTCCAATGAGTCCCTTTCGCTCTCTTGCTCACCAATGACTCTTGGGTTTCTCTCAAGTGACGAATGATATTGATGGGGGGTGCCAAGGAGGCTATAAGTGCCTTTAAATAGGCCCAGGCCCGAGAGAATTAGGGTTTCTGCCAACAGCGCTAACTCGGTGAGTCATCTCTCCGACTCGTCGAGTCCATTCATTAACCACGCCACTAAGTCACGACCCTACTCGACGAGTTGGGGCACCAACTCGTCGAGTCCCTCCAAAATCCTTGAATTAAATACTCAAAACAATATACCTAGTAAACCGGATGTTACAATTCTCCCCCACTTGAATTAGATTTCGCCCTCGAAATCGCTCCTTAACCACACATAGATTGAATCCAACAACCCGAAAGGCACTACCGAAAGGATCTCATACCGCACCGATATCTTTTTCCATGGACACCTGAATCCACACAGAAATTCCCAAGTCCGGAACAACACCAACCCTTCTGCCGCTAAGATACCCCTTATTGACCTTCTCAAAATCTGGAAACTCTAGTGGCTTGGCCCGCTGCCAGACCGCCTACTCAAACTATCACCATGTTATTCGCTCCTCGAGCATCAAACCCTGATAGCTCACTGCTCCTCTAATTCTCACAAAACAAAATCCAACAATCGGCTACCGATCACTCACCAAAACGTACTAAACGATTCGAATCGCCCCAAGAAACGAAAGGGTTCACATCCCACCAGGGGCTCATCCACTGAACTACTATCAAAACCCATCCGAACAATAAACTTTCAACACCCTGTTCCCCGACACAAGAACAAAATGATCATGCTTGCTCAGAAGTCCTTAACACGTCTCGCCGCCTTCCTTCTCACAACAACTACCTCAGTCCATTGTGACACACAAGTCACGAAGTTATCTTACTCCAAACGAACACTACAATCCCAACTGAAGATCGACTCAACCCCGACCTCTGTCGTCTACTGCTCATAGTTCCATGCATCTCGCGGTACCTCCCGTACCCGAGTACTGACCTACACAGGTCTAAGACATCAGATGACAAACAATACCCCTCAACATGTAATCCACCTCAGAATCCAGAATCTCATCTTGCTTACCCATCGCACCATCAGAGCCAAATTCAAACTCGAGAGTTTGGTCTGACCCAGAGTTGGTACCACTCGTTCCAATGAAGCACTCAACTCATGACTCATGACCCGCATACGTGCGTATACCACTTCTCCACTTCCCTTTGGTTACGACAACCACAACTCAATTCAGAATATAACGATTCCCGACAAATATGGAGACCCCAGTCTCGCCCCTGGTTCGACCACCAGGCTCCCAACAACTCAAATATTAGGGCTACCCAAGCCTAAAACTCTTCTGCGTCATACTCTGATCAGAGAGTACTTCATCACAACAATTTCTCGCTGACTAGTGAGTACTACGGCTCCCCGCAGCATCACAACAACCTCTCACTGACTAGTGAGTACTACGGCTCCCCGTAGCATCACAACAACCTCCCACTGACTAGTGAATACTACGACTCCCCGTAGCATCACAACAACCTCTCACTGACTAGTGAGTACTACGGCTCCCCGTAGCATCACAACACCCTACTGCGTCCACTAACTCATGCTCTGCGGACCAACATAGATAGGTGCTCACACTTATCCAAATTATGCATCACAATTCCTGACGACAACCGTCACGAACAAACCCCTTTTCCCACTGCAATCCATTTTCCTCACTTGCTGCCATTAGCCCAAGGGCTCCCACTGGAACTATAGATACTTGATACACCACTTGCCTTCTCAAACTCAAGACCCAAAATAACCTGAAATTTAAGGCATTAAACTCGGATACCTCGGTACACCATCACAGAACCTCACGATGTCTTGCCTCAGTTACTGATCTCCTACTTACGACATCATACTCTGATATGCAACTCATCCCTGCAGAATTCCTTTCACCACTGATCTTCTTGTCACACAACGCGAGATCTCGGAATATTCCAATTCTCAATTTGAAACATGGAGAAATGGTCACTGACCCAGAAAATGTTGACGACAATCCGAAATTCCCTCCTATAATGCTCAGAACTCATACAAGCATACCCATAACGACCCGGAAGTTGGTTGCCTAATCAACTTCTGCCCATCCCAACTGCATATACCAGCCCATACATTGCACCAAAAATTCTCAACCGCCGAACTATCCTTGCGAGCCAACCACCTCGAATTCACCATTATAACCTTGAAAATTTCCTGACCACCACAAGGTCTCCGATCAACAGCCACCTGTCGTTGAGACCCTCATCCTTTCTCGAACACGCACAACCTGAATTACCTTGCTTTGCACCTCTCCTCGACCACTAATAACCCTGGTCTCATGAATCCGTTCCACAGGTCTCTATATCCAGTTCTCTAACCGCTCTTGAACAACTTTATGATCCCCTCAATAAAATACCCGGTTCTCCCCCACTTAGGGTTCGACCCCTCACCGATTGGCGCATTAACAATCTATCCCACAGACTGTTTCTACCAATAACATTTCACCTACTCTTGGAAGATGCTACGCAATGCTCGATAATCTCCCCACTAGAGATCAAGCAACTCCAAATATCCCGAATCTCAGATGAAATCCTAAGAAACTTCTCATCATGACTGCCTCTAGTCATTTAATATCTCATACTATCCCATTACCGGACATCTCAACTGTCCAGTAGTAACCCTAGCTCTTAGTCTGGAAATAATGAACTATCATACTTCTCATCCTCGAATCCTCAATCAACGTCCCTTCACGTGAATTATCATAAGAGCAGAGACCTCATTACCACACCCGATACCCATCATAGACAAAAAGAGCCGCCTCCCTGATATACTCCTCTTGATCGTCCGATGCTGCAGCTAATACATGCCCTACTATACTCAAATAGGGTGTATCCTTGTCCTTGACCATCTCAGTCCCCACTGACAACCTGCTCATGCCATATCATTACCTCGCGACAGACATACTGCCCAAATACTCTGGTAGAAGATCGCCATCAATGCTACCCCACAGGGTTTACCACCAAGCTCAGAAACCGAAATCTCAACACCTATTATGTTTTCCCACAGGAACGGAAATAGCACCACTTAGGTCACAGAAGGTGACATCTCCACTATCGGCTGATTGCTCAACTCAGGCCGCAATCCTCCATAAACGCCATCTCTACTCATCCTTGGCTCTCGCGACTTCGTCTGTCATCTCGCTCAAAAATACCTTGGAATCATCTCGACTTCCCTCACAAGGGATGCTTCGTGGAAACTCGTTCAACATGGCCCTCTGACCTCATACTCTATCGCATCCGATCTCCACCTAATCAATCACGACGAAATAACTGAAAACACAAGCATTAACTGCTATGAATCATGGTACTCGAACCACTACACCACCTCTCAATCAGACACAAAGCATGGTACTCAAACCATGTCATCACTTCTCAATCTGCTACTTAGCATGGTACTCGAACCATGACATCACTACTCAATCTGCTACTTATCATGGTACTCGAACCATGACATCACCTCTCGATCTGCTACAAATCATGGTACCCGAACCATGACATCACCTCTCAAATTTCTACTTAGCATGGTACCCGAACCATGAAATCACTACTCAATCTGCTACTTATCATGGTACTCGAACCATGACATCACCTCTCGATCTGCTACAAATCATGGTACCCGAACCATGACATCACCTCTCAAACTGCTACTTAGATCCTTCGGAATACTCCCTGCATCGAGTATGGGTCCTCTGCTTTCAGTAGTACGGGCCCATACTACCTACCACATCTACCCATACTTTCTACACGGACCATCCCATAGTTCCTAAGTAGCTGCTCAACCTTCTCAATCACCAATCCCGTCGCGCGTGCTCGCTCCCCAGCGAAATGCTCTACTCTGTCAGCGCACTCATCTGACCATGGTCACTCCCTAGGCTCTTCCTAGGTTCTCACTCTTTCCCGCCATCAGCTGCTGAAGAACTCCTTATGATGCCAGCCATCTACCTCCTGAATATCGTCACATTCACTTGGTAGCTGACTCCCATCATCGGGAGTTCCACAAAGCACGAAGCAAGCAGCATTCGGGTATCGACTAAACACGTAAAACCCACTCTAGGTTACAACTCTATTGCTCTGCTCATACTCAACAGGTGTCACTGAATTCAGGAAACTCTACCCCACGCGGGCATCTAGCTACTCTCTCAGTAGGTTCCTCCAATGCTCATCTAGGTGTCTCTCCTAGATTACTCCTCTACTCGAAACTCTATCTCTGTAATATTCCTGCTGGATACTCTTACTCAGCACATACTCGGAAGCACATCACAGACAACAGCAACTCCTAGGCTAAGGCATCACAAATCAGGCCACTCTAGTCCTAAAATATGAAATACCTAGCCTTTCCTCTAGCATGCAAAATATCACAAAATATCTCATAGGACAAATAGGGTATTTTGGGAAATCACCATTTTGGGCTCTGGCTGATTGTACATACTACTCCTTCTCGTATTCTCTTAGAAACTCTTGCTCGTTTTAGAAAAATCATTTCCTTGAAAAGTTTTCTCAAATCCTCAGTTTGAGTCCAGATTTACCCGAAGGTGCATCCGAATCCCTCAAACCAAGGCTCTGATACCAACTTGTAACGACGTAAATTTTCAAAACAAATTTATCATTCTAAATCACATAATTCTCATAATGCATTTCACAAAAATCTCTTTTATTAAGTTTACAACTCAAAACTTCATAATTGATCGGTTAAAATCTAGGATCCTCAAAACATACTCTTCCTATGGTGTGTACAATCAAGCCAGTTCCGTCCCGCGATCCTGAGAAACCTGAGACACATAAAACATAACACGGTAAGCACGAAGCTTAGTGAGTTCCTCAAAATACCACATACAACAATTCGCCACTCGTGGCTATACTCTGTAAGACCCTCCGGTCTATGTGTCTCAGCGGGACCCTCCAGTCCCGTAGCTCGTTGGACCCTCTGGTCTGGTGTAGCTCGTTAGACCCTCCAGTCCGGTCTGATTGAGAACCCTCTGGCCTCATAGTTCATTGGACCCTCCGTTCCGGTCTAAGCAACAAATAATATAGCATGCAATACATATCACACAATCATGCATAACTCAAGCAAGCACATAAGACCCTATGGTCACACATAATTACCACTCTATGTAAAGTGTAGTGAGAAGACTCACCTCGACTAGCAGGTAACCGACAAGCACTCGGAAATCTTGGACTAGCCTCCGCCTAACACATAAGACAAGCATTTCAATCATTATCCGCTCTATTACTCATTTACTCTTTAAGTCCTTTTTTCCCCTTTCTTACCTTCGGGATGGGTAAAAGTCTATTTTACCCCTCCTTGGCCCTTCCTGCCTCTTATTGACCCACCCAGGAAGTCAACAGAAAACCAGACTGAGTTAACAGTCAAGGTTGACCTGACTCGCCGAGTACACACCTGTGACTCGCCGAGTCCACTCGTATTCTCCACGTTCATCCTAGGGTTCACTCAGCTCACTGAGTTGACTCCCAACTCGATGAGTTAACACTGGGTCCAGGCTACTAGGTCACACCCGCTACGACTTGTTGAGTCGTCCCCTGGACTCGGCGAGTTGGCTCCATCGGATTTCTCATTCAACCACCTTAGGTCAGATCTGTAACTCTATCTCATAGATCTGACCTCCTAATACCCAAAAGTCACATAAAGGTCCGATCTTGATATCCATGCATAGCATATTTTGCTCTATATGCCATTTAGACTCCATTAAAGCTTCCTAACTTCAAAACCTCATGTTTGCACAACAATGGCTTCCTACTTTCTGACTCTCTGGATCATACAATATCCAAATCTATGACATACTCAGAAGAGGGGGGTTTGATGCACCCAAAAACCCACCAAAAGTGATATGAGCCCTAATTTCTCATACTCAAAGGATCTATTCAATAAAACATGAAAGGTAAGGGCTTCATACCTTGATCTGAAGCTGAAGATGGGCATGAAATAGATCGACAAGGTCTCTTCTTCATCCTTGCAACACCCTTGATCTTCTCCCCAAGGAATGACCTTCAATGAGTCCCTTTCCCTCTCTTGCTCACCAATGACTCTAGGGTTTTCTCTCAAGTGACGAATGATATTGATGGGGGGTGCCAAGGAGGCTATAAGTGCCTTTAAATAGGCCCAGGCCCGAGAGAATTAGGGTTTCTGCCAACAGCGCTGACTCGACGAGTCATCTCTCCGACTCGTCGAGTCCATTCATTAACCACGCCACCAAGTCGCGACCCTACTCGACGAGTTGGGGCACCAACTCGTCGAGTCCCTCCGAAAGCCTTGAATTAAATACTGAAAACAATATACCTGGTAAACCGGATGTTACACAAACTCATATAACGGGCCCCGCCCATTGAGTATAACGGGCCCCGCCCAAACTCATATAACGGGCCCCGCCCACTAAACATATAACCATATAATCAAATAACATTCAAACATATGCGAAAATCACAAAGATAATAGCATACTGTACAATCATCGGGCCCCGCCCCCATACAAATCATATATGCATAACTAGTTACTAGCATACAGAATAACCATCGGGCCTCGCCCAGTAAGCGTATAAGCACACACATATGCAAGAGTCACGCAGACATCTAGCACCCTACATAGCAAACCAGGGGCCAGAATTGGTGCCTTCGACCCGCTAAACATAGTGAGGAGACTTACCACGCACTGTCGAATCTCACAGAAAGAATCTTCGGCTGCTGGCCCGTAAGAATCCCTATGCTATCATTCACAAGACATAATCCGAATAAATACTGGGATCCCAACTCATACTAAAAAAGTATGAACTAGGGTAAAAGACCTTTTTACCCTCTCCATAACTTGACCCAAGGCCAAGGCCCAATCCAACAAGCCAATGAACCAAACCTAATTATCCACCCAAGGCCCAAATCAAGGCCTAATTTTCCAAATTGGGCCCAAATCCCATAGTGGGCCTCCACAAATGAATTTCAGTCCAAAAGCTGATGGCCCTATAGGGCCCAAAACAACTAAGCCCAAAAGATAGCCCAAACTGAAGCCCAAACACTGAAATCCCATCCTGCTGAGTACGCGGGGCGTACTCAGGTTATACGCTAAGCGTACTGGCTTAAGGGCGTGTATGTTGCGCGTACAGGCTTGTACGCCCAGCATACTCATCCATTCAGCCCAAACTCAAATTGCTTCTTAAACAGCTAAGACATTGATCCCAAAACGTAGATCTGACTTCTTTGAGCTGGATAATCACGTAAAATTACCAACTTTATGTTCATGCATGGCTAAATGAAGCTCTTAAGCTTTAAAAGCACTTAACATATGACTTAATCCATGAATGAGTCCCAATACCCCATAAAGTTGGCACCTTTATGCATAAGGAACTCCCAATGAACTTAGATCCAAAAGAATAAGTCCTTCAGACATCTAACTCATCAATCAACCCAAAAAGGGACCCAAAAGCATGAAAATCAAGACTGGAAGTGATCTAAGCATTAACAAGTCAAGATTTGAACTTGATACCTCTAGGAGCTTGCAAAGTGATGAATGATGCTTGATCTCTAAGTTCCCCACCAAGATATGAACCTTTCTCCTTCTTCAATCCCTTTAAAAATGAGCAAAACAACACTAAATTCTCATCAAGAGCTCAAATGCACATCAATGGAGGCTAAGGGACGATTTCTAGGGTTTTGGGGGCTTGGAGGTTGGTAAACAGGCCAGCCCTAAAGACTTAAGATGCTTATATAGGGTACAACACCCTAAATTAGGGTTACCACTAACTCCTCGTAAGCCCGCGTACTCCTCGTACGCCCAGCGTACGAGGCCTCCCACTCCCGATCCACCCTTTGCAGTACGCTAAGCATACACCAAATTACGCCTCGCGTACTACCCTTCGCACCAGTACGCCCCACGTACTGCCTACGTACTATTGGGTTTTGAGCATTCTAACACTCCTAAGGTGTACATGCAACCCTAAGTACATTGGATCTATGTTTTCCCTATTATACATGTAAACTTGAACTTTCCAAGGTATTACCCTAACTAGCATACAAAAGTTTGATACTAGGGTAATAAAACAAATTAGAAGACATACCTTTTGTTGTAGTTGGAAGCCTTGGACCTTTAAGAACTTAGTGCCCCAAGTGTTGCACCTCAAATGGAATCACACAACACCACCAACAATTGGAATAACTTGAGAGAAGAATACTTGCTTCATATAAATTGGCTAGCCCTCTTGTGTTTCCACTAGTGTCAATTTCATGAGCTATGAGGCTTCTTATATAGTGTGCACATTAGGGTTACGCCATGTAACTCATTACTTTCCACATTCCTCATGATCCATGGGTTTTAACCTCCATGGAGTATCCATGGGTCACCACATGGGTTTAGCCCAACATGAAGAACTATGGATCATAAGCCCACCTTAGAAGAATGAATGATTTACCAAATCAATCCCCATTTATTTAATTAGTCTCTTTTGATCACAAAATTAATTCCAAACTAATTCTTGATCAATACTAATTAAATAATGATTTCATATTAATATATTAGAACTTATAATATATTAATAAATCATAAATATCCTCTTCTCACAAAAGTCTATCCAAATTGTTCTGATGCCATGCAACCCAAATGGAACATGCTACTCTCGGGTCAAGTACATACCAATAATAGTTATGGGCTTAGACACCTAATCCAATAGTTTCCCACTTGGATAAGTCTAATAACTATTATTTCAAGCATGACTCCAACTCGACTAGCAATCGTAGCTCTGAAAAGCCGCTGTCGAACTCTGATCTAGTAAATGACATGTCTATTAGATAAGGGATCATATATTCCTCCATTCTAGATATCATATGGACTGAGACATGGATTATAATCATTCTCTCTGTCCATCTGTTGTTTCCCGATTTTCGATTTATGACGACCGACTAATTAAACAAATCAAATCAGTCCAGGCCTGATGTCATCACTAAATCATCGAGGGCCCATATATATCGCTTTTATCCCCATGGGGTAAAAGGAACGGATAAACTTCGACCCAAATGCTCGCTTGTACTTACTCATCAAATTACACACACCGATATGTTTTATAACACCAAATTACTGGTGCGTTTACATATGTCAATGTGCAACTGACTCGCAACTACAACTCACACGTCTCCGTTTGAAGAATATAAGATATTATCGTCTCATGATCACTCGTGATAAAATCCATGAAGTGATTCAAATGAGCGTGCTTTGAATCCAATACTCGAATCTTATTCCAGGAGCACTCATGAATACTGTAGAAAACTTGTGCTATGACTAACACACCTCTACAGACCCATTCATGACAGTCTTGCCTCAATACCTACTTCCAAAGTATGATCGACTGTGGATGATTTGAATAACCTAGTTGTTTGGGAAGTCAAAACATGCAAAGCGAAACACAAGAATAATACTAATCCTATATGGCCCAAAAACTTTTGAGTCATATTGATTACTCATTATTCATTGTATAATGTTTCGAATAATCAACTTAATACTTGAATTAAAACAATAGTTGTCCCATGCTCCAAGCATGCACACTATGTTTTCTAAACAATAGTTATGTCATGCTCCAAGCATGCACACTATGTTTGTCTATGGTCCTTAACTTGTGAAATAGATCAATTGAAAAACATTTCAATGATGCTCATTTCACAATTCCAAATCCTTATTGCAAGTGTAAGAATTCCAAATTCTTGTCACTGCCAGAAAGTGTTAGATTCTAAACTATCATGCAATGATTCTTTTGTAATGTCTAGGTACCAAAAGTCACAGAGACTTGACCAATACAGAGACTTGACCAATGATATCACAAAATATTCCTTTGGAGATTGTTACAAGACAATTCCATGGAAATGAAGTCTCAAATTCAAAGTACATTCCTTTGAACATCCTTATTGCATGAAAGTTTCTAACTTTCTCATCTATTCTTCAACTCCCAATATGGAAACATTCCATATTTACCATACGACAATTCATTATTAATAGACTCCTGTCTATTCATAATAATGCCAATATGGTCCATCCATTACTATACTTCCAACTGTCCTTAAGCGACCGATCCTTAGCGAATCCTTAGATTGTCCTTAACAGTTGTTTAACCACTTTAGTCATATCAGGTTCTATTCCTTTTTCACTCTTAATGCCCTAGGCATTTGGAAAATTAGAACACGAGAATATTATAGCATATGCAATCGATCCTATACCCGAAGCATATGGGATGCGATTCATAATGTCTAACATAAAGACATGATACTTGATCAGCCTTCTGCTATAATATTTCTGTTTTCCATGTTCTCATAATTTAGATTATGAAGTGGGATGCCGTAATCATAATGTCACACCTCCAAACCAAGGATGGCGGAAACGTTCGGGGGTCGGAATGACTTCATGTATAGTATCACAACAACAGGTATAATAATGCTCATAGTAAATACAACCATCATAAATATAATTGAAAAAGTTACACCATAGTATGAGTTTACATGTTTCAAAATCAATTACATTATGATGACAAAAATGTATCAATTGACGTCTTGCATCCCATCCTCAAAAGCAGTTGGTTACCTGTTTCACTGGTTTCCTGAGAATACAAGTAGTTTTGAAAGAGTGTCAAAAATTAAGTTGGTGAGTTCATAAGCTTTTGGATGTAGAGTTTGAAAAGCCTTTGTTTGTAATGGTAATGTATACTTCAAGAAAAATCCAATATTTTCCTTATACAAAGTCGTGTAGTCTTAAATCCCAAGACTTAGAGTATGCAGTTTTAGATAGATAAAACCCCTTTTTGTAAAGTAGCATTTTCCCGTAAACTTGAAATGTTGTTAACTCCCTATGTGAGTCGTTATAACCATACTATAACTAGAATGAACCTGCTACAACATTTTTCAGACGTCAAGATCCTATGACTTTTGTCACCCGTAGACCTGCAGGTCTCGCTGTAGCTAGCAACAAGGTGTGGGGTGTCAATCCCAATATAGATCTATACACAATTATCACGCTCTCCCTATAAGAGATTCTAGTTATAACTAACAGGAATTTTTAACTTGTACTCTAAGAGTATAATTGAAGAATTGTCTCACAACTTACGTTAACGAGTTTACGTGTAAACTGAGTATAAAACCTTTTTGTGTGATGGAAATAAATCCCCTCTTTATGTAGTATGTTTGAAAAGTACAATCCGTAAACTATACTTTTTATGTTTCATCTAGTATGTTTGTAATGATAAAGGACTCTTAAAATTCAATGAATCATTTTTTTTTATTTAACGTAACTCAACAGAAAACACATGTAAAAGATAGAGTCATCAAGGATAAACACTTTGCTCAACATGTTACAAAGTGTAAGTAGTAAACTGTTAACTAGTTTTTAACCTTTCTACACTGTTTTAAAATGATCATAGAAAAATCATACAAAGTCTAAAACTGAATCCGTAAACTCTTAGAATTTAGTAAATTTATGTAGTTTGTTTATAATTTTTATTATGATTTTTAGAAGTCTCTAACTTTTGTGAAATTGTTCATATTCACAGACTCGTCCGAATTCGTTTCTGAAGTGATAGGAAGTTTTGTAAAAATCACCATAAATCGTAGAAAAATCGTATGGCGATGTGCAAGTAGTCATTAGAAAGGTATAAACATGAGGTACTTGAATATAAAACAGTTTTGAAAAATATTAAGTTTAAGATGGTCAAAACAGTACATGAATGGGACTCAACTTTTCTGATGAAAGCTGTTGTTTGAGCTTAGTTAAGTTTTTGATGTATTAACTTGTATTCCCCCCTTAAAACTAGAAGAAAACATGAAAATGTAGGGGTATGAACTCACCTTGTGTGGTTCTCTGAGATGAATGTAGAAGGAAAGGAGTTTCCAAGTCAAGAACAGTTGGAAGATGCTTGAAGGCTTGAAGATCTAAGAACAAATATGTCGATATTTGTGTAAGAGTTCCATGATTTTAGTGAAGTAGTGTAGAATGTTTATGTATGGGAAGGAAAAACTTAGCAGCAAGGGGGAAGAACTTGTGACTCTTGGAGGAACTCGAGTTTTTAGAGAGAAGTATGAGAGAGTGTAAAAAATGTGTCTTGGGAGGAGGAGAGTGGGGTTTTATAGGGAGGAGAGTGAGGGATTAGAGAGTGAGATGATGGAAGAGATTTGATGGAGGTATGGGAAGATCTCGAATTGACTAGAGCAAGGTGGGAATAGTGGCATGGAGTGGGTGGGTGGTTGGTGTCATAGATTCTTAGCAAAGTCAACACTCCAAAGCCATACCTTGTACAAGATATTGTCCAAATATATGATTTTCCCTCAAAGATATGATTTAATTATGGGTCTATGGAGTTTAATATGTTAAAATATGGGTTTGGGTGAAAAATTCCCGTCAAAATCATGAAAAACGGGCTTAAAAGACGAAACTAGTCGAAAATCGGGAAAAAAGAGCGAACTTGCGAGACCAGACCGAAGGTTCGGTCCTATAGGGTGAGAACCGAAGGTAGGTTCGGCCCTAAAGCCTTGCACGTGAACTTGGTCAGGAGGGAACCGAAAGTGAGTTGGAGCGAAATGGACTGAAATAGACCGAAAGGGCTTGTCCGGACTGAAAGTGAGTTCGGTTCCTAGGAGCATGCGAAGGCAAGACGTGTGAAGCGAAAGTGGCTTCGGCCCGAAAGTCTGATCCGGACTGAAAGCAAATGGGAGCGAAGGTACCTGAAAGCGAAATGGACCGAAGGCTCTGTTCATTTTGGTCCTAAGGAGGTTTCGGTCCTAAGGCTGGTTTCGGTTCTTAAGAGGGGTTTCAGTTCTTTAAGAGGTTTCGGTCCTCAAGAGGGTTCAGTCCTCATTATAGTTTCGGTTCCTTAAGAGGTTTCTCCATTTAACTTCCTGTTTCGAGTTGTTTTCGAATAAATTAAGGGTCAGGATGCCCCAAGTGATTATAAAAAGTTTGAAAGAGATTTGGGAGAGAGAGAGATAGAGTGGGAGAGATTTAGAGAGATTTTGCCGGGAGCCTTTATTAGTGTTTTTCTTTGTAGTGCAAGGATCGTAAGCTTCGTTAAGCCTTGTTATGAGTGTTATAGGCCCCCGTAGGGTACTTAAAGGTGTCTTATTGAGTTATTACATCACTTACTCCTTTTAGAATTTTAGATTTTCCGAACATTGAAAACTCCAAGCAGTACTTTATACTAAGATAGCGAGTTGCAAATTAGTACACATAGAGTAAGTCCTATCACACAGCACTAGTTGAGTTTACCGGTTGACTTGTTGACTTTATTTGACTTTGACTTGACCAGAAATTGACGGTTGTCACACATAACCAAATTTTGAGAACGCAATTATACATTTAATTATATAAAATTTCCTTAATGTGAACCATTCCAACATAACTTTCATATATATATTTGACTAAATTTGATTAAAATCTCAATCTAAGCTTTTAGAATTGAAATTAAGTATAAATTCCTCTCCCTTAATTATAGCAAAACAACTTTTCAAACCCACAACTTTGCGAATTGAACTTTTTGTTTTCGATAATTAACATTGCTAACTTGCAACACTTACCATATAGTATTTTATCGGTTGTGTTTGATTTTTAACGTGTTTCTTGTATGGGTGTTGGTAAGTTGATAGACTTGTTGTCCACTATGACTATCCCTCGGCACATACTAGTCACTTCTCGGATGAATGTAGTTGATCAGACTATATTCCTCCCAGACTTGATTGCATATCCCAAGGCATATACACATTGCACAACTCCTCTATTTTTAACTTTTGCATTTTCCTTAGACGTGACACTATACCGGTATGCATGTATGTACTTATACTTTTTCATAAAAATAATGCTTTTATTATTTTTAAAAGTATACTTGTAGGGAAAACCTTTAAATCAGAGAATCTTAGTCCCTTTGTGTTTATAGTTTGTATATCTTATGTGGTTTGATATACTACGTTCACTATAAACAATGCTCTAATACCAATCTGTCACACCTCCAAACCAAGGATGGCGGAAACGTCCGGGGGTCGGAATGACTTCATGTATAGTATCACAACAACAGGTATAATAGTGCTCATAGTAAATACAACCATCATAAATATAATTGAAAAAGTTACACCATAGTATGAGTTTACATGTTTCAAAATCAATTACATTATGATGACAAAAATGTATCAATTGACGTCTTGCATCCCATCCTCAAAAGCAGTTGGTTACCTGTTTCACTGGTTTCCTGAGAATACAAGTAGTTTTGAAAGAGTGTCAAAAATTAAGTTGGTGAGTTCATAAGCTTTTGGATGTAGAGTTTGAAAAGCCTTTGTTTGTAATGGTAATGTATACTTCAAGAAAATCCAATATTTTCCTTATACAAAGTCGTGTAGTCTTAAATCCCAAGACTTAGAGTATGCAGTTTTAGATAGATAAAACCCCTTTTTGTAAAGTAGCATTTTCCCGTAAACTTGAAATGTTGTTAACTCCCTATGTGAGTCGTTATAACCATACTATAACTAGAATGAACCTGCTACAACATTTTTCAGACGTCAAGATCCTATGACTTTTGTCACCCGTAGACCTGCAGGTCTCGCTGTAGCTAGCAACAAGGTGTGGGGTGTCAATCCCAATATAGATCTATACACAATTATCACGCTCTCCCTATAAGAGATTCTGGTTATAACTAACAGGAATTTTTAACTTGTACTCTAAGAGTATAATTGAAGAATTGTCTCACAACTTACGTTAACGAGTTTACGTGTAAACTGAGTATAAAACCTTTTTGTGTGATGGAAATAAATCCCCTCTTTATGTAGTATGTTTGAAAAGTACAATCCGTAAACTATACTTTTTATGTTTCATCTAGTATGTTTGTAATGATAAAGGACTCTTAAAATTCAATGAATCATTTTTTTTTATTTAACGTAACTCAACAGAAAACACATGTAAAAGATAGAGTCATCAAGGATAAACACTTTGCTCAACATGTTACAAAGTGTAAGTAGTAAACTGTTAACTAGTTTTTAACCTTTCTACACTGTTTTAAAATGATCATAGAAAAATCATACGAAGTCTAAAACTGAATCCGTAAACTCTTAGAATTTAGTAAATTTATGTAGTTTGTTTATAATTTTTATTATGATTTTTAGAAGTTTCTAACTTGTGTGAAATTGTTCATATTCACAGACTGGTCCGAAATCGTTTCTGAAGTGATAGGAAGTTTTGTAAAAATCACCATAAATTGTAGAAACATTGTATGGAGATGTGCATGTAGTCATTAGAAAGGGATAAACCTGAACTACTTGAATATAAAACAGTTTTGAAAAATATTAAGTTTAAGATGGTCAAAACAGTACATGAATGGGACTCAACTTTTCTGATGAAAGCTGTTGTTTGAGCTTAGTTAAGTTTTTGATGTATTAACTTGTATTCCCCCCCTTAAAACTAGAAGAAAACATGAAAATGTAGGGGTATGAACTCACCTTGTGTGGTTCTCTGAGATGAATGTCGAAGGAAAGGAGTTTCCAAGTCAAGAACACTTGGAAGATGCTTGAAGGCTTGAAGATCTAAGAACAAATATGTCGATATTTGTGTAAGAATTCCATAATTTTAGTGAAGTAGTATATAATGTTTATATGTGGGAAGGAAAAACTTACCAGCAACAGGGGAAGAACTTGTGACTCTTGGAGGAACTCGAGTTTTTAGAGAGAAGTATGAGAGGGTGTAAAAAGTGTGTCTTGGGAGGAGGAGAGTGGGGTTTTATAGGGAGGAGAGTGAGGGATTAGAGAGTGAGATGATGGAAGAGATTTGATGGACGTATGAGAAGATCTCGAATTGACTCGAGCAAGGTGGGAATAGTGGCATGGAGTGGGTGGGTGGTTGGTGTCATAGATTCTTAGCAAAGTCAACACTCCAAAGCCATACCTTGTACAAGATATTGTCCAAATATATGATTTTCCCTCAAAGATATGATTTAATTATGGGTCTGTGGAGTTTAATATGTTAAAATATTGGTGTGGGTGAAAAATTCCCGTCAAAATCATGAAAAACGGGCTTAAAAGACGAAACTAGTGGAAAACCGGGAAAAAGGAGCGAACTTGCGAGACCAGACCGAAGGTTCGGTCCTATAGGGTGAGAACCGAAGGTAGGTTCAGCCCTAAAGCCTTGCACGCGAACTTGGTCAGGAGGGAACCGAAAGTGAGTTTGAGCGAAATGGACCGAAATAGACCGAAAGGGCTTGTCCGGACGAAAAGTTAGTTCGGTTCCTAGGAGCATGCGAAGGCAAGACGTGTGAAGCGAAAGTTGCTTCGGCCCGAAAGTCCGATATGGACCGAAAGCAAATGGGAGTGAAGGTACCTGAAAGCGAAATGGACCGAAGGCTCGGTTCATTTCGGTCCTAAGGAGGTTTTAGTCCTGAGGCTGGTTTCGGTTCGTAAGAGGGGTTTCGGTTCTTTAAGAGGTTTCGGTCCTCAAGAGGGTTCGGTCCTCATTATAGTTTCGGTTCCTTAAGAGGTTTCTCCATTTAACTTCCCATTTCGAGTTGTTTTTGAATAAATTAAGGGTTGGGATGCCCCGAGTGTTTATAAAAAGTTCGAAAGAGATTTTGAGAGAGATTTGAGAAAGAGAGATAGAGTGGGAGAGATTTAGAGAGATTTTGCCGGGAACCTTTATTAGTGTTTTTCTTTGTAGTGCAAGGATCGTAAGCTTCGTTAAGCCTTATTATGAGTGTTATACGCCCCCGTAGGGTAATTAAAGGTGTCTTATTGAGTTATTACATCACTTACTCCTTTTAGAATTTTAGATTTTCCGAACATTGAAAACTCCAAGCAGTACTTTATATTAAGATAGCGAGTTGTAAATTAGTACACATAGAGTAAGTCCTATCACACAAGCACTAGTTGAGTTTACCGGTTGACTTGTTGACTTTATTTGACTTTGACTTGACTAGAAATTGACGGTTGTCACATCATCCCCCCGTTAGAAGGAATTTCGTCCCAAAATTAGCGTTTCGACTGGGACTTCAGGCGTTGGGGAAAAGATGTGGGTAGTTTTGTTTCATCTGATCTTCGCGTTCCCAGGTGAACTCGGGTCCTCGTTTAGCGTTCCAACGGACCTTCACTACAGGGATGCGACTCTGTTTTGTTCTCTTGATCTCTCGATCCATGATTTCTACCGGTTCTTCTACAAAGTGGAGACTCTCGTTGACCTCGATTTCCTCGAGTGGGATCACAAGAGTCTCGTCAGACAGACACTTCTTTAAATTTGACACATGGAACGTCGGGTGTACGTTGTTAAGTTCTTGGGGTAGCCGAAGTTTGTATGCCACCGGGCCAATCCTGGCAAGGATTTCGAACGGACCGATATACCTTGGATTTAGTTTACCACGTTTACCAAAACGTATCGTTCCCTTCCATGGTGAGACCTTCAGTAGCACCCGGTCCCCAACCTGGAATTCCAAGGGTTTCCGTTGCTTATCGGCGTAGCACTTTTGTCGATCTCGAGATGCTTTCAGTCTTTCTCGAATTTGAACAATCTTTTCCGTAGTTTCCCTTATGATTTCAGGGCCAGTGAGGGTGCTGTTAGGGACTTGCCCTTTTGCCAACTGTGTATCTCCCACTTCAGCCCAACATAGTGGTGATCTGCACTTGCGGCCATAAAGAACTTCAAATGGCGCGACCTTGATGCTAGTATGATAGCTGTTGTTATACGAGGGACGCTTCACCTCCCCTTTTGAAGATTCTCCAGTGGCTTTCTCTTTTACTTTATCACCATTCTTTTTGTGTTCTTCGAAAGTCTGCCGAATAATACCAGTAAGTTTACCCAAGAGTCGCTCCTCTCGAGGGGATACTGGAGTATTTACTTCACCAGGTTGAGGACCTCCACCCACCTCAGGGGTATGGCTACCTTCCTGTTCAGCCATTCTTCTGAAAATTTGGAGTAATATAGTATTTTAGAATATTAGGATTTATTATTACCTAATACTTTACTTAAGTCTTTCCTACGGTTTGTATCCATATACTCCTAATAAATCCGTTCATATATTGAACTTCTGACGGTTTAAGTCTAAATACCAATCCGTGGAATTTAGTTCACTTAAACCACCGCTCTGATACCATGATTGAAAGAACCCCTTTTTAAACTTTCGTACTAAAGACATTGTCACTCCAAAACATGCTACATGCATATTTATAAAACAATATCTTACATTGATAAAGTGATTACAAAAGATTGAATACAAACCGACTATATTTTAATATTTTACATAACTACCCAGGATATTGTAATTTTATACAAACCTAAACCGAAATACAGAAGTAATAGTAAATACTATTCTACATCTTCCGACAGTATATAACCATACTGGTTACTTATCTCCTGCAATTGTTAAACACTGAGAGGGGTAAGCGGTGACGCTTAGTGAGTTCAACAATAGATACAATATACCGTTATGCCATATATATACTTTAATATGGCAGAATCAAAGAGGAACAAGGAACAACAAAGGCATATGTGAATCATGTGACAAACTTTCCATATCAATCAATGATTTGATTCAAAGATATACGATCAATGAGACATGACTTTTTCTATACTTGATATACACCAATAAAGCTTCGGCCCAAATGGCACAGAAGACATACGCTTTCTGATTTAAACATTTCGGTAGATTTCAGGCTTATAGACCTGTCTAACCATCTGCCAATTCCATAGAATAGAAGTCATTCTCTTACGGAGACATGCTCTACATGGCCAGAGGCTACGTACCAGTACCACCGTGAATCTAAGTCCTTTCACTGATCACATGGTCAAAGGTATAGCTTTGCTATCATAAATAACAGAAATAAAAAAATAACACGGGAAAATAACCCGGAATAATAACACTGAAAAGCACATAGCACATATAACACATAACATACAATTGTTCCTATATATTGAACTCACCGTGAAATAACCGGGGGTTAAAATAGTAATTTGGGCAGCACTTCGTTACTATAATTAGCTTTCTTCGTTGAAAACCGGGAGTTTTCTTGATAACCGGGCCTTGCGAGGGTTGGGCTTCAAAACCGAAAAGATAAATTTTCCGGGCTTCTCGGGAACTTCGAGGCGTGTTTCGGGGGTTGGAAATAATCTCGGGGCTTCGGGGGAAGTTGAAATAGTAGAAATATAAGTTTAGGGGTGAAAAAGAGACATTTTCTAACATTTACCCGGGAGGTCTCGCACCCCTTATATAGGTGCGAGCCTCGGATCCGAAGCAAGAGGGAGAAGGCAGGTGGCTGCGAAGCTATGAGGCTCGGTACACGCGGCAGAAGGGCGAGGTTCGGATGCGAGGGTCGGAACAGGTGTGCGCTTCGGATTGGTCCAACGTCTCGGATGTGCAGCTACTTCGGACACGGGGGGGGGGGGGGGGGGGGTGCACACGCGTCGGATGGCTATTGGACCTCGCATCGCTTGGCTCTCCGGCTCGGTCACGCGTCTGCATGCGAGAAGGGCGACGTGGCCGAAGCTGTGCCATGCGATTCTTCTCGGTTTTAGTGATTTTCTCGAATTTTGTGCCCCGAACTTCTAAAATTCATAACTTTCGCATACGAGCTCCGTTTTTGATGTTCTTTATATGCACACGTAGGGAAAGTTATGCTCTACGACTTTTGTTTAGACTTCGTAGGCTAATTTTGATATTATTTTTAATATTATTATTTTTAACAGACCGGGACAGGAAAATTCGTTAAAAATTCATAACTTCTTCATCCGACGTCTGTTTTCGTCTGTCTTTTTACCGTTGTACTACTATTGACGAGACCTTCAATTCTCGTTTAGGTTGTGTCGGATAAAAATAACTCGATCTAAAATTCGAGTTTTTAGCTGTCTACTGCTAGGCTGAAACTTAGAAAAATCTTAACTTCCTCATACGAAGTCAGATTTTGGCGTTCTTTTTATCAAAATTCTCGGTTTAACAAATACTACGACTTTCATTTAGATCACCAAGGCTAAAAAGTAGTTTATCAAAAACTCACTTTTTACGTTATTCGGCGCCGTGCCGGTTTGTCGCGGATCTTCGATTGGTCATAACTTCTTCGTTATAACTCGGATTTCGATGAGGTTTTCTCCTAAATGTTTCTAACAAGATTCTTTACAACTTTCAATAATAAAATTTTACTTATTTCAAATTTTATATTTTCGTTACATTTCAATATTTGCCTAATGTTCGGAATCTCATAAGACTTCCAAAACATTCTGGATGATTCTAAACATAGTTTTACTTCATTTCTAGTAAAAACTATCCGTTAGAACTCAATACTCATAATTATATAATATTTCATAATATTATTCACTTTTAAAATTACATAACACGATAACTGAACGTGTATGTTACAAATACCTCCTCCTTTTGAGGATTTCGTCCCCAAAATCATAACGATAAAAATGACTGGGAATATTTCGCTCTTATCTCATTCTTATTTTCCTAATTATAATTTGGGCGTCGATGGTGTTTCCACTTGACGTGCACCAACTCCAAGACATATGCACAAAGCATATCTTCTACCGTTTGAATTGTTCTCTCTGTCTGACCATCTCATTCTTCAATTCTCTGACTAAAATTTCGTCACTACACGAGACATGGTTCTCTGAACCAATCACCTCACTTCGCATATCTATTTTAGTCGGACTCGATTCTTTACGACCATTTAGGTCTGAACGAAAATCATCTTCTTAGTCATCACCGAAACGAAGGTAATGACATACTCGAACAAAAACGGAATCGATTACTAGTTTCTTGGTAACCTTGTGACTTTCCCTGATCCAAGTGTGAGTCCTGTGCTTCCAGTAGTATAGGCCTCTACTACTATTCACACCTACTCATACTCGTCCCAAGTATTGTCTCGCAGTTCCCAAGTCACCATTCATAAGTTTTCACAAAGAAACTTTTCACGGCTGAGTGTGTTCTTTAACAACCATTCCATGCCGAGAATATTATCAAAGTTGGGCAAGAAGATGGGAATCAGGTTAACAAGAAAACTATAACCTTCAGTTTCCATGACAAAATCTCTATGGACTTTACCAACAAGTAATGATACACTTCCTATGGTATCTACGTGAAATGGTTGCACGAGTGCATAGCAAGCAATTTGAGAAGAATGCGCAAATTCATGAGACAAAAAAGAATTTGAGGCACCAGAATCAAATAAGATGTGGGCAGGTCTACACTTTGACAAGAAATGTACCCGTCACAACATTCGGGTCCTCGCGTGCCTCCTCTGTGGTAATCTGGAATGCACGACCTTTAGTTATTAGCACCTCCTCCTTTGGAGTATTCCTTGGTTGTTGAACGGAAGCTTGACTCCCCGCCATTTGACTTATAAGAGTGGGGAAAAAACGCTTCTTGTGCCCAGTAATACCATATGCATAACAAGTAACATCCTTCCTTGGGCAAGCTGGCTTTATGTGACCCGTTTCTCCACATCCATAACAGACAACGAATTCCTTGTCTATTTTGCATTGGCCCAGATGATTCCTTCCACAAATGCGACATGATGGCGATTGAATAGAAAAAGATTGTGATCTATCGCGACCACGAACGGCGCTCTGAGATTGCTCTCTTGTATTAGAATCAGATTGAACAGATCGGGCTGGTGGAATAGAGGAAACAGGAACAGTTTGATCGATACGTGGATGCTTTGGAACAGAAAAAGTGGCACCACGTATCTCTAAGTCATGCTCACACTTTCGAGCATACTCAACAGCTTTGTCAAAGGACAGAACATCCTGATTAGCTACGAAATCGCGGATCTCATACCGCAGTCCATCCAAGAATAACTGAATTTTATCGTATTTAGTTGGGATATACTTTGCGGCAAAGCTTGCTCTTTGATTGAATTGAGTTTCATACTCATTCACGGTCATTCCTTCTTGCTTAAGCTCAAGAAACTCTTTCTCCAATCTCCTCCTCATGTCTAGAGGACAATACTTCTCTAGCAAACGAGTTTTGAACATCTCCCAGGATAAATTCTCCTGGTCATACTCGTTGAGAGCTTCATATGTTGCTTCCCACCAGACCAAGGCTTCTTCGACGAGCATAGCAGAAGCATAATTAGCCTTGTCTTCATTATCCACATGAGAAATACGAAACACTTTCTCCGTGTTCTGGATCCAGGTAAGAACAACAATGGGATTAAGAACACCTGAAAACTCTGTAGCACCACTACTCTTGAAATCTTTGAACGAGGGACGCTTCACCTCCCCTTTTGAAGATTCTCCAGTGGCTTTATCTTTTACTTTATCACCATTCTTTTTGTGTTCTTCGAAAGTCTACCGAATAATACCAGTAAGTTTTGTTGGATATAGTGTCTAAGTCCATAACTTTATTTGGTATGTACTTGACCCGACCCGGCATGGTCCATTTGGGTTGCATGGCATTGCAATACTTGGATAGACTAAATGAGAGAATAAGGCACTTATGATTATTAATATATTATAAGTTCTAATATATTAATAATAGTATTATTTAATTAGTAGTGATCAAAGTGAGACTAATTAAATATATAGGGTTGATTATGACAATCATCAATTCTTTTATGGTGGATTAATGATCCATGGTTTATGGGTTTGGTTATAACCATATGGAGCTCCATGGATAGTCTATGGGAGTTACAAACCCATGGGTCATGGGAAATCAAGAGTCATGGCAATTAAGGGTCTTCATGAGTAAACCCTAATTGTGACAACACTATAAAAGGAACCCTATGGCTAGCAAAATGGTGAGCTAGTGGACCTAGTGTTACTAGAAAGGGCATAACCGATTTTGAGTGCTAGAGGTATTCTCTCAAGTCATTCCAAGTCTTGTGGTGTTGTGTGAAGCATTTGAGGCACAACATTTGGGGTGCTAGGCTCACAAAGTCTTGAAGGAATCCAAGCAACAACAAGGTATGTATTTCTACTAGTTTTATGTTTTATGTAATCCCCATGCCATGCTAGTTAGGAAATAACCTTGAAAAAGAAATTTGCATGTATATAGAGAAAACATAGATTCAAGGTTATTAGGGTTGCATGTACACTTAGGAAGTGTTAGAATGCTCAAAACCCATCAGTGGTATCAGAGCCTAGGATTGTTTTCTGTATACTTGATGCAAAACTGCTTAAAAAATCGAAAATTCTGCATTCTGACGACTGGACTCGCCGAGTCCATGGGGAGGACTCGCCGAGTCCATGAACAAATTCATCCTACTCGACGAGTAGAATAATGCACTCGGCGAGTAGGAGCGTGCTGGGCAGTTTTTTCGAGTTTTGTTGCTGGAAATGGATTAAGATCATTATCCCAATCTGTTTTGGACTTGTAAAATCTGTTTTTCAAAATGATAATGATTATGTTAACCCATTTTACATGACTTTTATCAATTTTCAAGTATTGTATATGTTTATATGATTTTCTTGAAATTGTTTGATATGAATATTTGTTCTTATGAGTTTTTAGAAGATCATAGGAATTTTGTGTAACTTACATGCTTGTTTAATTCATGATCTTAATGCTAATGATGGTGTCCATAACTTGTCCTCAAGTTATGGATAACCAAAAGTCACTTCTTTTAATTATGATTAAAGAACTAAAGAGGTTTCATAAAATGAAGAGTCTTCATTTTATGAACCATTAAAACTCATAAGTTACAAATTGAAGAGACTTGGAATAGTTTCAATTCTTGCCCTCAAGTTTTGGAATTTGAAAAGCCTTACACTTTAATTCCAAATTGAACTCTTAGAATTTTTTAAAGGTAAAATTCAAGCTTTATGGACTTCATTAAATTAATTAAAGTGTTTAATTAAAAGAGTTAATAATTCCATAAAGACATGGTTTAAGTTTAATTAAATTAAGTATAGTTTAATTAATAGATTAAACCACCAAGTATTTTAAATGTTTAAAATACACCCTTATACTATTATTATAATTTTAATTATATAGATATGTATAAGAATATGTCATTCTTACCGTTAGTAGGCCTCATTCACGAAGCCGGTCTATAAGGGGGGTATAAGGTTGTTGCCTATAAAATGGTGACTTAATGGGTGTCCACTCTCACCCACCGCTTCCTTGATCGGTGGAGGGTCGTTAGCCGAACGGGTAGGATACGACTTTAAATACTCGTTAAAAGTATAATGAATTATAAAGTAACTATACATTATAAATTCCCAATCTTAGTTACTTTAGGAAAATGTGAAATTGGTGCTAGCCCATAAAATTACACTTTGTACCTTACCAAGTCGTTAGTGGAGCGTGTGTGGTTAACCGGCACACTAACATGGACTAGTAAGAGTGGCAAAGGGTAACTTGACTTTATTATAGATCGGTGGAGCGTGTGTGGTTAACCGGCACATCGATTAGGTAATATTGTTGAGGGTACCAAGTCAATTTGTATGGTTATTCACACCTTGTTTGTGATCCTCGGCATCCCAGTCACAAACTTGAGAGGGCACAATCGAGATTCAAACATGCCATTGAAAGTTCAATGTATCTCAAAAGATCTAGGAGTTTCAAATCCAATTAAAAACTTAATTATATTTCGTTTTTATGGTAGGAAATTGGTAAATCGTCATTTACCTACCTTCAACTATTTTATAATTTGGATTACGGCATCCCTCTTCCAGTTATAAATAGGTTGTTGGGTCCTAGCCTTAATATTTCATATTGGGTGTTATATTAAGGACTTTAAATCAACTAACTTGAATTTCTCCCATTATAGATGTCTAGTTTAGACAGCTATGGTCTTCACAAATCTTTAGGAACAAGCTTCCTAATGAAGATGATATCCCAAATGGCAACCAAGGTGAAAGATCAATCCCTTTGTTGTGCATTAGTGGGACTGGAAATCATACTTCACTTCCTCCACCTCCTCCAATAAATCTCCTTATCCCACAAGTTTCAAGACATGATAAGTTCTAAGTCACTCAATCCCTATTGGCAAACAAAGTCTATATGTGCTTAGGTCTTGGAGATTAAGTCACATATTGACAAGCCGAGAGAGTAGGGTGTCGAAGTCTCAAGGTAGCTGGCTGTTGACTTGGTCACTCCCTGATAACAGATCACGACATGACCCTTAATGATCTTACCTATTTGCTTGATGATGCTGAATCAGCAATGATTTGGAGCATTGGTAAAGCAAAATTTGATTGGAAGATCAACTTCCCAAACTTCCATGGACATTGACAATGGTAACATTGGAAGTCCAGAAAAACTTTCTCTTCCCAATTGAAAGGGATTGGCCATAGTCAACTCGGTTGACCAAATGGTAAAGAGAAAGGCTAAGTCTGTGATAGTCCCGTGTACCGTTTCCAAAGAGTCCATATGTTTCTGTTGCCAAAGGAAGGGCATTGGTTGCGAAGCTGCCAAATTTACCTAAAAGTCCATAAGGATAGTAAAGTCAAATGTTTGACTCTACTTCAGGTAAAGTCCATTGTCTAACTCTATTAAGTTTCTATTCTGAGATTCTTATTGCATGATGTGACTGGGTCACATGTTGATGTTTTAAGAATCAAAGAAAAGTGAAGAAACTTAAAGGAAGTATATGCTGATTCTGATCGCGAAGAGGGATTTTGATCGCATGGTTCGGTGATCAGAATTTTGAGCTATTACTTAAGAGTTGAGACATATTGCTTAGGAATAGATAACAACAAGGTTTTCATATGGGTTGTAAGGATAAGTTTTCCGCAAAGTTTTAAAATAAAGAAAAGTTTTGATTTTATTTATTTTAAGTATCCTTACAATGGCATTTGTGAAAAATTGTTGATTATATGTTTCCATTAATAGCAATATTTGAAAATGGATTTGATTCTTTCATTTGTGGTAGTATCATAATTTACCAAATAAGGAAAAATTCTCATCGCCCAAGTTTCAGTTAGATAGAAACTTGGAATCATGCAACTTGTATTGTATGATGAATGAGAAGTTTTCGTCCTTGGGAAATTAAGACTAATTCCTTGTTCACATGTACATGTGAGTCAAGTGAAGGACTAAAAGATTAGGTACACTTGGTTGTGTGCCGGTCAGGTCCACCACAAAGATAGATAAGATTATTCGTTATGATTTACTAAAGTTTAGTAAATATGGTTATGCTTACGAGTTTAAGTGTAATTCTGAAACATTGGAAAAGTTTCAATGTATGGCAGAATGAATAAGAAGAATCAAATAAGGCAGAAAGATAAAATTTTCTCCAATCTGAAGAGATGGGAGAGTACTTGTGTATTTTGTTTTATGATTATCTTAGTGATTATGGAACCATATCACAATTGATCCTCTAAGGACACCTTAGTCTGTTTGTTGCCTGAGGAGAGGAATCGTGAATTGTTGAAATGGTTAAATCAAAAGATAATTCATACTTCGTGCCAAAAACAAATCCTGAGTTATACTCCAAGATTGTAACTTGAGTGACATAGTCTTTAGAAAGTTCATAACACTTGTCAAATGTAGGGTAAGATGTTTCCTATTCTTGTACATTTGAGATTGGTAAGTTGTGATGTTTTGGATAAAACAAAGACCAGCTAAGACCAATAGTGAGAAGTGTTTAACTTGATAAGAATCCGCACTAGATCTTGAATATTTGTTTTGTCAAGGAATGGTTCTTGACAAAGAGAAGTCTTATATGTCAAGAGGATAGTGGGAGTCTAAATGATTCTGAAATAGTTTCAAGAACTAAATCAAGAGTTTTGTTAATCACTAGCCCACGACTTGAGGTTTGTAACCTATCGTGTTGACATATTCTTGTTTCTGTGTCTGTTCCAGTTGAAAGTTGATTATGCTTTTGAGTTCTATGAGTTCTCAATTGTTTGCATAACAACCCGGAAGCAATGGTGGGCATTGTGCTACCAGGTGGCAAGAAATTAAGATTGCACAAGTTCAGTCCCTATGAATTTGGAAGTGTCACTAACCTAGTCCTGTGATTATGGTTATGACAAATTCACATGGATAGGAACACATACACCATAAAATCTAAGTGTCATAAGGTTTTTCTTCGATTCATGAAAATGATGGTGAGGAAACGCTTCCACTAAGAAGATTTTAAGTAGATAGCGGTTGTGATATTTGCATTCTCATATAGTTAGTGGAGCGTGTGTGGTTAACCGGCACACTAACTAGTGAGAATTGCAAAAGGTCTAGACAAACATGTGAGCTATCTAAGGAAAGGTGTATGTTTTTGATAAAGTCTTATCAAAGCAATCTAGTATCAGAAATATGAACTTTGGTAAGAAAGTCAATAAAGTATTGATTTCTAGAAGTCCAATAGATTTCTGAGTAAATGTCAAAGCTAGTGGGAGCATAAAGTGTTATGCTGGTAATCATTATGCTAGTGGGAGCATGATGATTATGTTAAATATTGCAGGTTAGCAATGTTAATTATAGAAAACAAAAGTTTCAATTCGCCTTGAAAAAGTTGTTTTGCTATAATTAAGGGAGAGGATTTTATACTTCACTCCAATTCTACAAGCTTAGATTGAGAATTTAATCTACTTTAGTCAAGAATATATATGAATGTTATGTTGGAATGGTTTAACATAAGGAAATTCTATATATGTTGCGTTCTCAAAATTCGATTATGATTACGGCATCCCTCTTCATAGTTCGAATTATGAAAACATGGCAAATAAAAATTTTTTATAGCATAAATCATGTCCCATATGCTTTGGGTATAGGTTTGATTACATGTGCTATAATATTCATCCATTCTAAATTTTCCAAATGCCTAGGGCATTAAGATGGAAAAAGGAATAGAACTGGAAATGACTAAAATGATTAAGCAAAGTTGTCGAGGACAATCTGAGGTTTACCAAAGATTGGTTGCTCATGGACAATTAGAAGTATAGAGTAAGGACCATATTGACATATTTTGAAAAGAGACAACTCTTGTTCAGAAGTGATGGTCAAAATGGTAATATGGAATTGTCTCCATAGGTGGAAGTTATTCTTTGAATTTGTGTAAGATTAAAGAACTTAATGCTAAGAAGGATGTTCAAAGGAATGTACTTTGAATTTGAGACTTCATTTCCATGGAATTGTTTTCCATTGGAATACTTTGTAATTTCTGTTGCCAAGTCTTTGTGACTTCTGTGCATAGTCATTACAAGGGGATCATTGCATATAAGTTTAGAATCTAACAGATTACAATAGATGGCAAGAGTTTGGTATTCTTTCATTTACAATGAGGATTGGAATTGTGAAATTAGCATCATTGGAATATTGTCAATTGATCTATTTCACAAAGAGAGGACCATATGTAAACATAGTATGCATACTTGGAGTATGGCATAATTGTTGTTTGGAAAAACATAGTGTACATGCTTGGAGCATGGGACAACTAGTGTTTTAATTCAAGCATAAAGTTGATTAATCGAAACATAAATAATGAGTAATCAATATGGTGCTTAAATAAAAGGTGTTTTTATTTACACTCAAAGTGTTGGGGCCATATAAGATTAGTATTATTCTTATGTTTCACTTTGCATGTTTTGACTTCCAGAATAATTATGTTATGGTATATATCATATTATTCAAACCATCCACAGTCAGTCATATGTTGGAAGTAGATATGAATCAAGACTGTCATGAATTTGGCTTGTATGATTTGTCTAAAGTGCTTTAGACAATGCAATGGTTGCTACAACATTCATGAGTACTCATAAGGGCTGAGTATTGGATCCAACCCACCCTCACTTGCATCACTTCATGGAATTTATCTCGAGTGATCGTGAGACGGTAATATCATATAAATCTTCAAACCTAGAGATATGAGTTGTTGACTATGAGTTGGTTATTCATTGATTGTACGAAAACGCATTGGTAACTCGATGTTATAAAACGTGCCTTTGTGAATAATTCAACAAGTAGTTAGTACAAGCATATCAGTCGAAGTTTATCTGTTCCTTCTAGAAATAGAAGCGATATCTGGGCCCCTCGATGATTTGGTTTTGACCTATGTACCGGGCCCGGTCAGAACCTAATTGATGTGTTCAATTTAGTTCTATGTCGAAACAAATCAGAGATCGAGAAACAAATGCTGGACAATAAGTAAGACCATGTTCCATGTGTTTGTCCGGCTGATATCATGAGAACAGAGGATTATATGATCACTTATCTTAAATGGCGTATCATCATCATCTCAGTTCCGAGAGACTTTGAAAGAGCTACGATTGCTAGTCGGATTTTGAAGTCATATTTGCAAATATAGTTATTAGACTTATCCAAGTGGGAGACTGTTGGATATAGTGTCTAAGTCCATAACTTTATTTGGTATGTACTTGACCCGACCCGGCATGGTCCATTTGGGTTGCATGGCATTGCAATACTTGGATAGACTAAATGAGAGAATAAGGCACTTATGATTATTAATATATTATAAGTTCTAATATATTAATAATAGTATTATTTAATTAGTAGTGATCAAAGTGAGACTAATTAAATATATAGGGTTGATTATGACAATCATCAATTCTTTTATGGTGGATTAATGATCCATGGTTTATGGGTTTGGTTATAACCATATGGAGCTCCATGGATAGTCTATGGGAGTTACAAACCCATGGGTCATGGGAAATCAAGAGTCATGGCAATTAAGGGTCTTCATGAGTAAACCCTAATTGTGACAACACTATAAAAGGAACCCTATGGCTAGCAAAATGGTGAGCTAGTGGACCTAGTGTTACTAGAAAGGGCATAACCGATTTTGAGTGCTAGAGGTATTCTCTCAAGTCATTCCAAGTCTTGTGGTGTTGTGTGAAGCATTTGAGGCACAACATTTGGGGTGCTAGGCTCACAAAGTCTTGAAGGAATCCAAGCAACAACAAGGTATGTATTTCTACTAGTTTTATGTTTTATGTAATCCCCATGCCATGCTAGTTAGGAAATAACCTTGAAAAAGAAATTTGCATGTATATAGAGAAAACATAGATTCAAGGTTATTAGGGTTGCATGTACACTTAGGAAGTGTTAGAATGCTCAAAACCCATCAAGTTTACCCAAGAGTCTCTCCTCTCGAGGGGATACTAGAGTATTTACTTCACCAGGTTCAGGACCTCCACCCACCTCAGGGGATACTTATGACAACCGTCAAAATTCGAGTCGGTTTTAGATTTGACTAAACTTAGTTGTACATATAGGCACTACACATACTAGACTTAGTAACTAGAAGCTAAGTTATAACCTACTAGAAACTTGGAAACAATTAGAATCAATGGATAGTGTGCATAGATTTCACATTGATATGTGAATTCTATAACTACTTAACTGTAGAGACTATCCATATTCGGGTCATTCTTTGACTCGAACACCATTTCATGAATCATATTTACACATCATGCACTTGACCTAGAAGTAGAAATTAGGTCAAAGTCTCATAGAAACTTAAGTCAAAGTTGAAGAGTAGGACTAGTATACTTGATTCCTCAATTTCGTTTGAATATCGAAACCACTACATAGAATGCCAATAAACCGATAAAATAAGTTACAAATATTATTTATAACTATAAAAGAGTTATAATACCATAAGATAAATTGAAGTCTCAAAGATTCTATTGATTTTGATATCTAAAGATTTATTAATTCTCAAAACCCTAAAAACCCTAAAACCTAAATTTTATAAAATTTGACATCAAGAATTCTATAAAAATAGTTATGAAACTCATAATATTATCCTAAAACAATTAAATTCAGGGAAATATAATCAAGGAAAATAAAATTTAACTCATTAACATTTACCCTTAATTTATAAATAAAAAATCAAGGTTTTATGAATAAAAACTTGATTTTAGTGCACATTTTATATAAAAATTGAGATATTTTATAAAAAAAACTTAAATTTTATAAAAGAAAATGAATGAGAAAGGGGTATTATACTAAAAAATTCGGATCCCTCTCTCCCCATATCTCTCTCTCACACTCTCATTCTCCAACACACACACATCTCTCTTCTTTCTCTCTCTTGAAAACTCTCTCTACCTTCTCTCTAATTTTTCTCTCCAAACACCACTCCATTCTCTCTTCCTCCCTCTAAGAACCATGAAATTTTCCAGAAAACAAACCCAAGAACACTCCTCAAACTCGAAATCTTCATCATCTTGTGGTATTCTTGAAGGTAAAATCGATTTCTACTTCACTTTTCCTTCAAGTTTTGCTCTTTTTCTTACACTTTCTCCTTCTTCATCTTCTTCAAACTTGTTTTATTTTTGTTAAAATGGTTTTTAGAACATGATGGATGTGTTTTAACACCATGCATGTATGATAAATAAGGTTGTATGTTCATGATCTTAGTGCAAAAATCGATTTTAAGGATTAAAACATCAAACTCAAGTTAAGAGTTTTTGAGAAACAAAAATTTTGTTCATAAATGCATGTATACATTTTGATAAGTTTTAATCTTTTGATCTCTGGAAACATGACTAAAATATGAGTTTACCATGATATATTTAAAATACTTCAAAAGATTTACTCAAGGAAATGATGAAAACTCACTTTTCTAACCAATCATCATGCATGCAATCTGCCAGATTTCTTTACCTGACTTTAAACTGTCATATCTCACTCATTTCTTAACCAAAATTCGGGATTCTTTTTCTGAAATATAATATTTTGAGTTAGCTTTCAAACCCATCTGACCTCACTGGAAAATTCAAATATTTCGATTTTTAGCAATTTTTACAAAACTGTTTTTCAATCAGCACCTTTTTGTGCATACTAGTTTTGTATTGCATGTTCAAAGGACTTATTCATCACTAAAAGTCATTCAAAAATTATTTTGAACTCTTAATATCATGTATTAATAGGTACAAAAAGATCTTGATTCAAAAGTCTTTGTAACATGTTGCAAAAATTGTCAAAGTAACATCACTAATCTTTACATAAATCACAAGAACCAAGTTTTCTCTATAATTTATTGAGCCTTTAGGCATGGTGTTCAACATTAAAAATAAGAACACAAATTGTCATTGTTATCAAATTGTATGAAGATGCATTCTGGAAATTTTCAGCTCAATATATATTTTCTTTATTTTTATATGAAAATAATAAGAAAATAAAGTGTTAAATCATATAAAATACTTAAGCTAGTAAATAAATTATGGAAAAATTCTTGGATGATCCATTAAGTTAATAAACATCTCCCATTAAGTTTCATCCATTTTTGTTACTGTTCAATATGGTTTTGAATTTTCTTTTTGTTTAGCTCTAATAAATCATAAAACCACATTAGGGAATATAAAAATGGTATCTAATAATTTTCGCAGCTTATACTCTCTGTGGAACACTTAGAAAAATATTTTTAGAATTTTTCATAGTGTATTCCTATTTTTCTCTGATTTTTGTATTTATAATGGACTAAAAACAGGAAAAATAGTTTTACTCATCCAAACATTATGAAAATTTACCAGAACACCTTTTGGTACATTAGGATGCTACATAAAAATTTTGATGATTTTTCTCTTCTGTATACTATTTTTCTTCTATTTTCCCAAGATTAAATACACTTAAACCCAATTTTTATTAGAATACATACACAAAAATCATAAAATTGGGATAAACAGTTTAGAAATTCATTTTTATATTTTTCCTAGCTTAATAATGACTAATAACAGCGTTACAAAAATTTTGGACAATTTTGGAAACTATTTTCTATTTATTTCAATTTTTATTAGAATAAATGCTCAAAAATCATAAAATTGGGTTAAATTGTCTGGAAATCTATTTTTATATTTTTCCCAGGTTAAGTACGTGTAATGACATTACTATAAAAAGTTTGGGGCATTTTCTTAACCGATTTCTATTTTTCATGAATTTTTATATATTTAGAGAATTAAATATATGAAAAATGGTTATGCATATCCATAATCCATGAAAATTTATCTAGAAGTCTTTTAACATATTTAGGACCAAAATCTGAAGTTTGGTAATTTTTATTAATTGTTTAGTATTTTTCATGATTTTATGGTTATTCAAGAAACTAAAATGGTGAAAAAATAGTTAGACAAATCAAAAATTCAAGAAAATTTATCTTGAGGTCTTTGACTTCAGTTAAAACTGAAATGCAAAGTTTGGGAACTTTTAGAACTAAATTGATTTAGTTTTGAATATTTAATCATTGGAACACCTTTAAAATGTTAAATATTAACATTTCAATAATGGAAATTTTCCACTTAAATTGTTAGATAACAATTGATTCTTTGAAACTTAATTTCCACAGAAAAATGTTTGTAACTTATCAATATTAAATTTTGACACATTATTGGCATAATTCTATTGTAGTAGTAAGTATACTAGTGTTAGATTTCGATTAGAGACTCACTAGCGAATACCATTATTGTAGGAATCGGTAGTGGTACACGTGGAACGTAGTTCAAGGCACCATTTGCATCATCTAAATGCATTGTGAGTATTCACGCACTCCCCTATTTTCAGTTTTTATGTTTTGGGGTGGAAAAGCATGTCCCGAAAAACTATTATTTGCATGTTGTATTTAAATCGATTTATATCAAACATGATTGCTATTGTATTGCTATGTCTCTCTATGTATGTCTATGCAACACGGAACATGAGAACTTATCGTACTAAGGCCCTTCCCTTATCTCTAACCATTAACTCTTTGAGCCAATGGTCATTATGGATAGCGCTATTAGGAATTGACAACTCCTCACTCGCCCTATTGCTGGAGTGCATGATACCATATTCATCTATGGAACGATAAGCATAGATCTTGATAGGGCTTCAGTCATAGGTTTGGTTGAGACTCCTTGTTTGCTCATACACATACAAACTCGTTACTTATTATAGCAATAAACTTGTTTATTAATTATAGCAATGAACTTTGTTTCTCATTACAACAACGAACTGTTATTACTGAAAACTTATATACATGTTTTAGCAATGAAATTGTTTGCTCCTTGTAGCAACGAAATTGATTGCTCATTTTAGCAATGAAACTTGTTTACTCGTTTGAGTAACGAACTTTATCTTCCATGAGAATATGAATGTTGCATCTTATTTGGGCAACATACCTTATCTCTCATGATGACAAAGAACTTTGTTTTTACAAACTTATTTACTCATCTTAACAATATACTTTTATTATTGGAAACTTTTATCAAAACTTTGATTTCAATTCGTGGAACCAGTATTATTTTGTTTATCTGTGAGTACTCACCAACTATTTTTATAATTGACGCTCGTTTTACATGCTTTTTCAGGAATCATCGAGTAAGTGGCACTTAGGGACACTCCACTTTTAGGAGCATTCGCATGTGTTGTATTTCAATTTACATTGTAATTTCTTTTAAAAGTTGTTCAAACCCATTGTGAATTTGTAATGATTTTTAATACTATGGTTGGTGTTGTCTTTTAACTTTTGCGATGAAACCCTTTGTACTGCCACGCCCTGTGTTTCCGCTTTAGCGGGGTGTGACAATACTAGAGTATTTACTTCACCTGTTCAACCATTCTTCTGAAAATTTGGAGTAATATAGTATTTTAGAATATTAGGATTTATTATTACCTAATACTTTACTTAAGTCTTTCCTATGGTTTGTATCCATATACTCCTAATAAATCCGTTCATATATTGAACTTCTGACGGTTTAAGTCTAAATACCAATCCGTGGAATTTAGTTCACTTAAACCACCGCTCTGATACCATGACTGAAAGAACCCCTTTCTAAACTTTCGTACTAAAGACATTGTCACTCCAAAACATGCTACATGCATATTTATAAAACAAATATCTTACATTGATAAAGTGATTACAAAAGATTGGATACAAACCGACTTGATGCGACCTTGGTTGTGGCTCGATCGGTATTGTTCACTTGGATTCTCGATTGCCTCTGCAAGATCACAAAGAAAGAAGGCCGTCAGCCGCTTTTCGGGAGGAGCTCCCGGAAGAACGCTCCGACGGTCAAGTTAGATAGTGTTTAGGATCTTTGGGTGTGCGCTCTTAGAGAGTCCAGAGAGCTTACCTCGTAGGTCTGAGAGCGTATCCTTTTATACGTAGCTCCCTTGCCTGATCCGTACCAGACAAGATCGCTTTTTGGGGAGACAGGATCAGGGGCGCTGATTAGAGAGTCATGCTCCTTTAACCGTTAGGGCGCTCTTATTGGCTCTGTCGGTAATGGTCTGATCCTCCTGCTTGTCTCCTGACCGTTTCTTTTGTCTTGGAGCTGGGAGCGTCTCTAGGCGGGCGCGAGCCTTTCACCTGTGCGTTCCGCTCCCGAGGGCGCCAACGGATGCTAAGCCTGCTGGGCTGGGCCCGGTTGGCGTGTGCGAGCCTTTCGCCTGTGCCTTCCACTCACGGGGGTGCCAGCGGACGCTAAGCCTGCTGGGATGGGGCCGGTTGGCTTGTCCGGCTCGTGCTTCTGCCGTGCTGCCCTAGGCACGTCATCAAGTCCCCCAGTCCTGTAGCCGTAGCGTTGCAGCGCTAGCTATAGCGTTCTGGACTTAGATAGCTTACGCGTGTCGGTTTTCCTTTACCCGCCGTTCCGTCTTTAATGGCGACGTGACTGCGCATGATGTCTGGCAATTACGTCACCGTGTCAGGCATTTAAATATCCCGCCTCTTCTTCTTCTTTATAAGGGCCTTTAAACGGTTTCTCTTTATCTTTTCCTCCTTCCCTCTTCGTCTTCCTCTTTTCTAGCTTGTCTTCTTCTCTCTTCCTTTCTCATGGCAAACCTTCCCGGTATCCTCCCTTCCGCCACTGAGTATCGTTAACTGGAGGTCACATATGGCTTATCTTCTTTGGAAGGTGTAGAGTTTCCTGCACCTGGTTCTAGTATCTCATCCCCTCCCCTGGCAAGATTGGGGTTTACTTGAAAACCCTAGACGCTGGCATCCGTTTCCCTTTGACTGATTTTCAAGAGGAGGTCTTTCAGAAAGACGGTTGAAGTCTTCAGATGTTGACCCCTAATGCAGTCAACAAAGTGGTTGCATTTGAGATGATCTGTAGGGCCAACGGGTATCTTCCGGATTACTTTGTTTTCAAGTTTTTCTTCCGATTCTGCGTCACTAGGGATAAGTGCACCTTTTCGGTCCGGCGAGGGGGCACGCCTTGGTTCCCGACGGGCGGACCCCTAAGAATTGGCAAGACAAGTGGCTATGGGTAGACCAGGAGTTGGTCGGAAGCGGCCGGTACCGTGCGAATGCTTTTGCCGATACCATCCCCAAGCTCTTCCCTCACAACAAAAGTGTCGCTGATTATTTGAAGTGTGTGCAAGTATCCCTTGAGTATTATTCTGAAGCTTTGCTTTCTGGTGTGGGGATGAGCCCTTCTTGGAGGCGTCGTGGCAAAATGGCGGTGTTTTTCTCCGTTGTCGACGGCAGGTGCTGTACCCTTCTTTTTGATGGGTTTTAGGTAAAACAAATAAACCAGAAAACAATTCCTAAGTTTACATGCAACCTACTTTGGATCTATGTTTTAACTATTGAACATACAACTTTGAATTGCAAAACAAGAACCCTAGAGGAGGAGGCTAATTTCGAAATTAACAAACTAGGGTATAGGAGTTACATACCTTTCAATTGTTATAGTAAACAATTGATAATTCCCTTGATCTTGATCTTGATCTTCTTGGAAGCTTAGCACCACAAATGTAATGCCTCTAATGGAATCACACCCAAGAACTAGCAAGAAGGAAAGTAGAAGAGGAGAGAGGGGAGGGAGTATGCAATTTCGGCCAGGGTTTCTTCCAAAGAACAAGTGACCTAAAATGTGAGCCAGGAGGCTCCTTAAATAGCTGAGGGATCTAGGGTTTAGGGAAAACCCTAATTATCCTTTGCTTAGGGCCTAAGCAAAACCCAAGGGCCTTATCTGGACCCCTTGGATGAAATCTCTAGGGTTTCCCCTATGGATTTCATCCACCTCCTTCCAAGGGGGTTCTGGATCCTTCCACTCAACTATTAGTTAATTGCAAACTAGTCCCTGCACTTTATAATTAATTCTTTTAACCCCAAAATTAATTCTGATTAATTTCTGGCTAACTATTAATTAAACATAATGATTTCTAATTAATATATTAATCTTTTAACATATTAATAAATCATTTATATATATTAATTTATTAATCTTATAAATTAATATCTCTCCTTTCATAATTTCCTTGTCCAGTTGCTAGGTTGAGGGCAACCCAAAAGGACTGTGCTGCTATCAATTCAAGTACATACCAATTATAGTTATGGGCTTAGACACCTAATCCAACACTTTTTCCCTAGACATAAGACATGGAATGTAATCAATCTCTTTGTCCAGAATCTATGTTTCCCGATTCCTGATTTGTGATGATGTAGGACTTCTAATTGAACACATCAATTTAGTCCTGGCTGGGCCCAGCACATAAGTCAACACCAAATCATCGAGGGGCCCACATATATCGCTTTTCTTGTTAGGGCAAAAGGAACGAATAAACGTTGACTCATATGCTTGTATGTTTTACTCATCAAATTATGCATGACGATACGTTTTATAACACCAAGTTACTGATGCATTTTCGTATCACCAATGCATGACCGACTTGTAAATTACAACTCATATATCTTCGTTTCAAGATTATAAGATATTATCGTCTCAGTATTACTCGTGATGAATTCCATGAAGTGATACTCTGAGCGAGGGTTTATCCAATACTCAAATCTCAATTTCTGAGTACTCATGAACGTTGCAGCAATTCTATTGCCATGTCTATCCTTAGACAATCTACAATCCAGTTCATGACAGTCTTGATTCACTACTTACTTCCAAAAGTACGAGCGACTGTGGAGTTCGAATAATCTTATTATTCGGGAAGTAAAACATGCAAAAATGAAACACAATAATAAACAATTGACAGAAGGCAGTAACCAAACTTATAAACAATACTTTATTATTTAATCACCAAAAGTCAATTACATTTACTTTGTTACGAGTTTCAGAACAGAACTAATCTAACTACTAAAACTAATATCATCTTTCAGTCCTATGCTACGAGCATGCTGAATATGCTTAGCCCTACTCAGACCCTTTGTGAGGGGATCTGCTGGGTTATCTTCAGATGACACCCTCTTTAGTATAAGATGGCCTTCTTCTACTCTATGTCTGATGAAATGGTACTTTCTGTCGATATGTCTGGTTTTACCATGATCTCTCGGTTCCTTTGTCAAGGCAACCGCTCCTTCATTATCGCAGAACAGTTCCATAGGCTCCTGGATGGTTGGAACAAATCCGGGATCTCCGATGAAGTTCCTCAACCAAGCTGCTTCTTTCGACGCTTCACTCGCTGCTATGTACTCTGATTCACAAGTAGAATCAGCCACCGTATCTTGCTTGGAACTCTTCCAAGTAACTGCTCCTCCATTCAGTAAAAATACCCAGCCTGACTGAGAACGGAAGTTATCTCTATCCGTCTGAAAGCTGGCGTCACTGTAACCATCTACTCTCAAAGTATCATTGCCACCAAGCACAAGGACCCAGTCCTTTGTCCTTCGCAAATACTTGAGTATATTCTTAACCGCTATCCAATGAGCTCTACCTGGGTTTCCCTGATAGCGACTGACCATGCTCAAAGCAAATGCCACATCAGGGCGAGTACAAGTCATAGCGTACATGATCGATCCGACAGCGGAAGCATAAGGTACACGACTCATGTCATCTATTTCCTCATCTGTACTCGGACATTGAGTCTTACTCAATTTGGTATTGCTCTGGATAGGTAGCTCTCCCTTCTTGGAATTTTCCATACTAAACCTCTTTAGTACCTTATCCAAGTATGTGCTCTGACTAAGTCGAATTAGTCTCTTCTTTCTATCTCTCAATATTCTAATCCCAAGAATATAGGCAGCTTCTCCAAGGTCTTTCATGGCAAAACACTTTTCAAGCCAAGACTTAACATCTTTCAAGGTCGGAACGTCGTTACCAATGAGTAATATGTCATCGACATATAACACCAGAAAAGTTACTATACTCCCACTAGCCTTGATATACACACAGAACTCATCTTCACTTCTAGAGTAACCAAACTCTTTGACTTTCTCATGAAAGCAAAGATTCCAGCTGCGAGATGCTTGTTTCAATCCATAAATGGATTTCTCAAGCTTGCACACTCTATTGGGAAACTTTGCATCAACAAAACCCTCTGGCTGATTCATGTAAACATCCTCAGCCAACTTCCCGTTAAGGAAAGCAGTCTTGACATCCATCTGCCAGATTTCATAGTCATGAAAGGCAGCTATGGCGAGCAATATCCTAATAGATTTAATCTTAGCTACTGACGAAAAGGTCTCATTATAGTCAACCCCTGGGGTTTGAGTGAAACCTTTTGCAACCAGTCGAGCCTTGAATGTATGCACATTCCCATCCATGTCTGTCTTCTTCTTGAAGATCCATTTGCACCCAACTGTCTTACGACCTGGTGCACTATCAACCAAATTCCAAACTTGGTTGTCATACATGGACTTAATCTCGCTGTCCATTGCCTCTTTCCACTTGGAAGCCTCTGGGCCTGCCATCGCTTCCTTATAAGTGACTGGTTCATCTAAGTTTACCAGTGTTCTGTCACTTATGAATGTGTCACCATCTGAAGTAATATGAAAGCCATACAACTCAGGTGGCACACTCACCCTAGTGGACCTTCGAAGAGGTAATGAGTTATCAACTAGTTCAACAGGAACTGTTTCCTCTGGTTGAGTGCTAGTGTCATCTAAGGTTCCTTCATTGGCTAACTCTTGAATTTCTTCAAGTTCAATGGTGCTCCCACTGTCCTCTTTGAATATGAGCTCCCTTTCTAGAAAGACTCCTCTTCGTGCTACAAAGACCACGTTTTCACTAGGCCCGTAGAACAAATATCCAAAAGACTGCTTTGGGTAACCAATGAAAACACATTTCTCACTTCTAGCTGCTAGCTTGTCGTGAGTCTCTCGTCGTACGAAAGCTTCACAACCCTAGACTTTAATATGTGCTAACGAGGGAACTTTCCCAGTCCACATTTCGTGAGGTGTTTTGGCAACCTTATTTGTAGGGACAAGATTGAGGATGTGGGCGGCTGTCTCTAAGGCATACCCCCAGAAGTGAATAGGAAGCGAAGCACGACTCATCATAGAACGAACCATGTCTAACAAGGTTCGATTGCGCCTCTCAGCTACACCATTTAACTGTGGTGTCCTAGGAGGAGTCAATTGTGAGACTATCCCACATTCTTTCAGATAGTCGTTAAACTCGATACTAAGATACTCCCCGCCTCTATCGGATCTAAGTATCTTTATCTTTCTGCCCAATTGATTTTCGACCTCATGCTTAAACTCTTTGAACTTTTCAAAGGTTTCTGACTTATGCTTGATCAAGTAGATATAACCATATCTGCTATAATCGTCAGTGAAAGTCACATAGAATCGATTAGCATCTCTTGTAGTTGATCTAAAGGGCCCACACACATCTGTGTGTATGAGATCTAACAGATCTTCACCTCTTTCACAAGACCCTGTGAATGGTGATTTTGTCATCTTTCCCAAAAGACAAGATTCACACATATCATCTGATTTTAGGTCAAACGATTCCAACACTCCATCCTTTTGAAGTTGGGCTATGCGTTTCTTGTTAATGTGTCCAAGACGACAATGCCACAAGCATGCCTTGTCTACACTATTAGACAAGTGAATATTAAGTACACTATTTCCTAAGCTATCAACACAAGTCACTGTTTCATACACACCATCACAAGGCAAAGCTTCAAACATAAAAACACCATTCTTATAAACAGAAATTGAACCATTCAAATCATTAAAAGAATATTTAAAACCACGTCTGAACAATGCATGAAATGAAATAATGTTTCTTGTCATCTCAGACGAATAGCAACAATTTATCAAATCTAATCTAACATCATTACTAAGCAAAAGCTGATAAACTCCGATCTTGGTTACTGGTGAAGACTTTCTGTTTCCCATGATCAAGTTTATCCTTCCTCGCTCTATCTCCTCACTTTCCTTTAGCCCCTGCCGAAGATGGCTTCACTTTGCCATCCTTGATATCCTGCAGATATTGTGAGCAAGATCTCTTCCAATGCCCCTTTTGATTGCAGTAAAAGCAAACGGCCTCTTTTGGATCAGAAACATGGGGAGTGTAACCATTGGGCTTAGCCTTTGGGCCATTGCTAGATGACCCAGCTTGAGCCTTGCTCTTCCAGTTTTGCTTGGAAGGACCTTTCCTCTTTTTTCCCTTTCCCTGTCCAATAGCCAAGACAGGGGCACTTGCAGGTGTGGAGGGTATACTTTTACCCTTCATACCTGCTTCAGCTGTCTGCAATAAGTTGTGTAATTGGGCCAGAGTCTGCTCAGTATTGTTCAAATGGTAAGTTAGAATAAACTGACCATAACAATTAGGTAGTGAGTTCAAGACCATGTCAATGGCCAATTCCTCATCAAAGTGAATGTTGAGCTTGACCAAACGCTCTATGTAGCATTGCATTCTTTGCACATGTGACACAACCGATTCCCTTTCTTTCATCTTGCAAGCCATGAGTGACTTGACTACTTCAAACTTTTCTTGACGAGCTCGCTTATGGTACTTTTCCATAAGGTCCTTGTTCATCTCGAAAGGCCAGTAGTCCTCATAGTACCTCTACAGTTCTGGGGACATGGTTGCCACCATGATGCATGCCACTTTGGTAGCATCATCGTAATGTTTCTTGTAGGCAACATATTATTCAGGAGTAGCTTTAGACTCATCAAGCTCTTTGAGCTCCTTTTCAAGAACATATTCTTTGTTCTCAAAACGAAGCGCCATCTTGATGTTGCGCATCCAATCGTTATAGTTAGAGCCATCCATAACGACTTTGGAGCAGATATTGAGAAAAGAGAAGTTTTGGTTGGAGGAGGATGAAGCAGAAGTGTTTCCAGGAGTAGACATCTGAAAAGAAAGAAAGTTTTAGTTAGATTTCAAGATACCTTAATAAAATAACCCAAAGATATAATATTAAGGTTAGGATCCAACTATGAAGATTCACAACTTAGAAATGGGATGCCGAGATCCAAGAGTAAATTTCATAAAGGTAGGTGAATGACGATTCACCAATTCCACCATTAGACGAAGTGAAATTCCTAATTCTTTTGAGATACATTGAAACTATTCAATGGCATGTTTTAATCTCAGATTATGCTCTTCTATTTGTGACTGGGATGCCGAGGATCACAAACAAGATGTGAATAACCATGCAAATGTGCTTGGTAACCTCATTGTCTTTATCATTAACTATTGATGTGCTGGTAAACCACACACGCTCCATCAAAATGACAATTATGAGATACCCATTACTACTCTTTATTTGTGCCTTTTAGTGTGCTGGTTAACCACACACGCTCCACTAACGACCAATAAAGCATAATGTGCAATTTCATGGATTAGCATACTTTTCACATTTTTCTTAAAGTAACTAGAGTTGGGATTTTGAAAAATAATGTTCTAGTACTTTCTTTAATAGCATTATACTTTTAATGAGAAGTAGTTGTCCTATCAAATCCGTTCTGCTAACGACCCTCCACTAATCAAGGGAGCGGTGGGTGAGAGTGGACACCCATTCAACTACCATTTTATAGGCAGTTTCCTTATACCCCCCTTATAGACTAGCTTCGTGAATGAGGCATACTAGCGATTTGACTGACCATATTCTTATACATATATAATATTAAACTTTTAATTATAATACATATATAAGGTGTGTTTTTAAACTTTTTAAAACTTTAAGGTTTATATAAATTTCGAAATTCAAACTATTAAATTTAAATTTAAATAAACCAATTAACTAGATTTAATATTTTATCTATTAATTAACTTTTAATCAATTTATTAAATCTTGTAAGGATTATCTAATCAAATTAATCAATTAATTTAATCCTAATCCTTATCCCTCTAAATTTCGAAAATTAGGGTAAGGATAATTATCCAATTAATCTAATCAAGTGACAATTATCCAAAACAAGAAACCCTAAAACTTCTAGCATATTTTGAAATTTACAAGGGAGGAGGCTAGGGTTTTCAAAACCCTAACCCTAATTTCGATTAGGGTTCTTTGGAGGCTAGGGTTTTCGAAAACCCTTTGATCCAAAACCCTAAAACGAAAATTTGGCCTTTAGGGTTTAATAGCTATAAACCCTAATTTGCAATTCAACAATTATAGCAATTCAATTTAAAACAAACAATGGCTCTGATACCACTGATGGGTTTTAGGTAAAACAAATAAACCAGAAAACAATTCCTAAGTTCACATGCAACCTACTTTGGATCTATGTTTTAACTATTGAACATACAACTTTGAATTGCAAAACAAGAACCCTAGAGGAGGAGGCTAATTTCGAAATTAAAAAACTAGGGTATAGGAGTTACATACCTTTCAATTGTTATAGTAAACAATTGATAATTCCCTTGATCTTGATCTTGATCTTCTTGGAAGCTTAGCACCACAAATGTAATGCCTCTAATGGAATCACACCCAAGAACTAGCAAGAAGGAAAGTAGAAGAGGAGAGAGGGGAGAGAGTATGCAATTTCGGCCAGGGTTTCTTCCAAAGAACAAGTGACCTAAAATGTGAGCCAGGAGGCTCCTTAAATAGCTGAGGGATCTAGGGTTTAGGGAAAACCCTAATTATCCTTTGCTTAGGGCCTAAGCAAAACCCAAGGGCCTTATCTGGACCCCTTGGACGAAATCTCTAGGGTTTCCCCTATGGATTTTGTCCACCTCCTTCCAAGGGGGTTCTGGATCCTTCCACTCAACTATTAGTTAATTGCAAACTAGTCCCTGCACTTTATAATTAATTCTTTTAACCCCAAAATTAATTCTGATTAATTTCTGGCTAACTATTAATTAAACATAATGATTTCTAATTAATATATTAATCTTTTAACATATTAATAAATCATTTATATATATTAATTTATTAATCTTATAAATTAATATCTCTCCTTTCATAATTTCCTTGTCCAGTTGCTAGGTTGAGGGCAACCCAAAAGGACCGTGCTGCTATCAATTCAAGTACATACCAATTATAGTTATGGGCTTAGACACCTAATCCAACACTTTTTCCCTTCTCCCCCTTGTTACTACTATGTGACTGATATTCCTTGTTCTGATATCTCTAGGTGTTGAGTCTTCCCTGTCCATGGATGAGGTGTTGCGGAAGAGTTATCGGAGCAAGTTAGAGTACCGTGAGGTGGATCTGGTTGATCGGCTTCCTCCACCCCGCCGACTGGACCAACTTGCCTTAACTGCTGCTCCTTCCGCCCCTCCTGCAGGCTCGTCAGCGTCGGAGGGAGATCCTTTACGCGCCCGCCTAATCTCTGCTGTCATGCCCTTGGGTAGCGCTCGCTCCTCCTCCGTGGAGGGTAGCGAAGACAGCAAAGAGGGGATTATCACGGATGTCCGGCGAATGCAAACGAAGAGAAAAGCTGTCTTAGCCATGGGTGAGCCGGTTACCGGCGAGCCCACCGCTACGAATGGATCTCTACATGCACATTTTCAATCGTTAAGAGTTAATACACTAAGTATTAAAGATTAGCATTTGAATAATCCCATTACCATGGACTACAAATAAACTAAGTATGAAACTCATGTCACTAAGCATGGACTTGTGTACACTAAGTACTTGGGATGTGCCGCACTAAGCAGCGTATCGATCGACTGGGATCATACTTTTCTCTTTTCAAAAGAAAAACTTTTTCAAGTTCCTGGCGTTCCACGTTCTTGGAATCTGCTTTCCTTCCATCGTTTCTAAGGCATACGCGCCATTCCATTTTGTTTCCGTGACTTTGTAAGGGCCTTCCCACGCTGGGCCTAGTTTGCCTTGGGGTTGGGCTCGACTTGCTTCGTTTTTCCTTATAACATACTCGCCCACTTTGAACGCTTTCTCCTTTACCCTTTGGTTGTAATACCTTTCTGTTGCATGCTTGTATGCAGCCTGGCGCATCTCTGATTTTTCGCGTTTTTCTTCTAGGATATCTAGGTTTATCCTCAGGTCCTGTGCATTGCTTTCTTCATCTGTGCTAGCCACCCTTAGCGTACTCACTGTTAATTCCATGGGGAGCATGGCTTCTGTCCCGTATGTCAAGCTGAACGGGGTTTCTTGCGTGCTTGTTCGTGGTGTGGTCCTGTATGACCATAGCACTGTTGGTATTTCCTCCGGCCAGTTCCCTTTTGCTCTGCCTAGCCTTTTCTTCATCCCATTCACAATAGTTCGATTGGACACCTCCGTCTGCCCGTTCGCTTGTGGGTGCGCTACTGACGTGAACCGTTGCTTTATCCCTTTAGTGGCGCACCACTCCTTGAATGGGTTCTCGCCAAACTGCAGGCCGTTGTCACTAATGAGTACTTTAGGCGTCCCGAACCTTGTTATAATATTCTTCCATACAAACTTTATCATGTGTCTCCCTGAGATGCACGCTAACGGCTCCGCTTCAATCCATTTTGTGAAGTAATCCACGGCCACCACCATGTATTTCAGCTTCCCTGGTGCTTCCGGGAATGGGCCCACTATATCTATACCCCATTGATAGAATGGCCACGGGCTAGATATGTTATGCAGTGGTGCTGGGGGGTTTGTTTGGACTGGGGCGTACGACTGGCATTCCCTGCATCTCCTGGCTATTTCTAGCGCATCTTGCTGTATTGTGGGCCAGTATACACCCATTCGTAGTACTTTGCCTGTTAGGGACCGTGCCCCCTCGTGTGCACCCACCTGGTCTGTATGTGCTTCCTGTAGCATCTCTCTCCCTTTGGCTTGGTCTATACACTTCAGCCATGGCGCTGTGAACCCTTTCCTGTATAGCTCTCCATTTATTAATGCATATGAGGGCGCTTTTATACGTATCTTCCTGGCCTCGCCGTGATCGTCCGGGAGCACCCCTCTTTGCAGGTATTCCCTGAATGGTGTCATCCACGTTGGTCCAGTGGTCGTTAGGGTATTCACCTGCCGTTCGTCTATACTTCTTTCTCGGAGCACCTCTACCAAGACTTTCTTCGATAGGTGATCGAAGCACGTGGATGCCAATTTACTTAAGGCATCCGTCTTCTTGTTCTCGCTTCTAGGTATCTGCCTTATTGTGAACTGCTTACACGACTCGATTAGTTGTTTCACCGCCTTCACGTACCTTCCCATTCTCTGATCTATCACCTCGAAACTTCCATTGACCTGGTTCGCTGCTAGCCTTGAGTCCGTCAGGGCTGTTATAGCCTTTGCCCCCATTTGCTTGGCTAGTCGCAATCCTACGAGCGGAGCCTCGTACTCCACTTCATTGTTTGATGTGTGAAAATCAAAACGGAGGACGTAGGTCACTTCTTCCCCCTCTGGGGTAGTCAGAATTAGCCCCGCCCCCGAGCCTTCCCTGGTGGATGCTCCGTCCGTATATAATGTCCACGAACTGTTGTCGAGCGGAGCTTCTTCAACTGCCCACACTTTCTCCTTGGCAGGGCCCCCCTCGTCTGGGATTTCTAGCAGGAAGTCAGCCAATGCTTGTCCCTTAATACTTGTTCTCGGGTGGTAAATTATGTCATGTTCCCCTAATTCGATTGCCCATTTCGCTAGCCGGCCCGACGTCTCTGGTTTAAGCAGTATTTGTTTGATGGGGCAGTTTGTTAGCACTTCGATCTGATGTGCTTGAAAATACCGCCTTAGTCGCCGTGCCGCGTAGATGAGTGCCATGACTAACTTTTCCAGGGTGGGGTAGTTGAGTTCTGGCCCTTGTAGTGCCTTGCTTACAAAATACATCGGCGTCTGTTCTCCTTCCTTTCTACAGTTAATACTGAGGATATTGTTTTGTTTGAGGTCGAAAGATACATTTGCAATGTCTCCCTCGGGATGGGACTGGCCAGCGTGGGTAACTTGTGTAATGCCTCCTTGATTTTCTGGAGCGCTACTTTCTTCCTCGTTCGTCCACTGGAAGTTGCTCTTCTCGATGCAGCCTTTTAGCGTATGGAACAACGACATGGCCTTGTCAGCGGATTTTGAGATGAACCTGCTCAGAGCTGTAAGCTTCCCGTGCAGGCCCTGCGCGTCCCTGAGGGTGCCTGGGGTTGGCGTTTCAATGAGCTCGTCCACCTTGGTCGGGCTGGGCTGGATGCCCTGCCTGGTGACATAGTACCCCAAGAACTGCCCCTCTTCCACCCCAAACGTGCACTTAGCCGGGTTTAGCTTCATTTTTACCTTATCTAGGGTTTGGAAAGTCTCCTCGATGTCTTGCAACATCTTGTCTTCGTGCGGGCTCTTGATCACCATATCGTCCACATATACTTCAATGTTTCTCCCAATTTGTTTGGCAAAGATCGAGTCAACTAGGCGCTGGTATGTAGCCCCTCACATTCTTTAGACCGAAAGGAATCTTATTGTAACAGAAGGTGCCATGGTCCGTGTAAAAAGCCGTTTTTTCCTCGTCCTCTTTGCTCATCAAGATCTGGTGATACCCTTTATATGCATCTAAAAAACACTTCAGCTTGAATCCTTGCAATGACTCTACCTTCAGGTCAATTTCTGGGAGGGGGTAGCAGTCTTTAGGGCATGCTTTGTTTAAGTCGGAAAAGTCTATGCACATTCGCCATGACCCATCTTGCTTGCGGACCATGACTGGGTTGGTGATCCACGTCGAGAATATTGCTTCCCTTACTATTCCAGCTTCTGCTAGTTTGGCCACTTCGGCGTTGATTGCCCTATTACGGTCCCCACCCTGGACCCTCTTCTTTTGCTTAACCTCCTTTGCTCCTGGTTTAATTACAAGTTTGTGCTCAATGACTTTCCTTTGTACCCCCACCATGTCCGTGGGGTCCATGCAAACACGTGTTTATACCGCTTGAGCAAGTCGACCAACGCTCCTCTTACGCGACTCGGGAGATCACATCGAATACTGACCGGCTGGTTAGGGTGTTCCGCGTTGATCACCTCCTTTCCTTTTGCGGGGTCACGTCTCAGCTTCTTGGCCTCTTTAGTTATCTCTGCTGGTTTCATAATTGTAAAGCATTGCAATTCTTTCGGTGGAGTGGCCAGTACCGTGGCTGCGCCCGTTGGAGTGTCGAACTTCATAACTCCATGCATGGTTGATGGAACCGCTCCTAGCTTTAAGAGAGCTGTTCTCCCCTGAATAATATTGTGTTCCGCCGCTTGTCAGATGACCACAAAGTCAATCAGGGTGGTTTTCTTTTGCTGCTTATCGTGGCTGGTTATGGTCAAGGGAAGGTGAATTGTGCCTAGCGGCCATAGGCTATGGCCGGTGAACCCGACCAGCCTCCCCGTCGTGGGCCGTAGGTTGTCTTTCCAGCGATCTGGGAGAAGCCGGAAACAGTGCTCATAAATGATGTCTGCCGAACTTCCTGTGTCAACGTAGACCCTGTGTATGATTACATCCCTAATGGAGGCTTGGATTACCAGTGGGTCGTCGCCCCTCCATCCCTCCGGGCGAGGGTCTTGAACAGAGAATGTGAGCGTGCGGATCGGGGTTCTGGTGGTCCCTTGTTCCGTTTGTTGCTCTCCCCTGCTTCTCTTACTCCGTATCATGAATATCTCCTTAGGCTGGACTCCTTTGCGAGGTATGTTTTTAGCGTTTTCAGCGTCAAACTTGGCACGCAAGCTTCGTGCTATTTCCACCAGGTCCCCTTTAAGCTGCTTCTTTTCCATTTCTTTTTTTTTAATACCGAACAGTTAGCTGTGTCATGCGTCTTACTTTTGTGGTAATCGCAGTACCGGTTCTTTGGCGATTTGGCTGGATGCTGCTTCTCCGACACCGTGTACACCTCCGGGCGACGGCCACGCCTGTCATCCTTGGCAAACGGTCGGAACCGAGCCTGTGGTCTCCTCGCTTGGCCGTAGTGCCTACTTCCCCCTCGGAAATCCGTGTGACCCAGGTTGTGGTGTCTGGTAGTCATTGCATTCAAGTAGGCCTGTTTTGTTGCTTCGCCATCCTCCTGTCTCAAATATCGCTCCACCCTTTCCTTCAGTTCGGCCCGTGTTAGAGGCTTCTTTCCCATGAGTTTTTGCGATAAAGGGCCTGGCAAAAGCCCCCACGTGAAGGCACCGGCTATGAGCCCCTCATCATGCCCCGGTATGTCTAACGTGGCGTTTATGAACCTTGTGAAGTATTCCCGTACAGTTTTACCCTCCTTTTGCTTACAGCCTATGATTGAATGAGAGTCTCCCTTGTACTTGCGTAATTGCATAAAGTTGGTAAGAAAAAGATACTTAAGCTGGGCAAAATTGGAAATGCTGCCCGGTTGTAGCGTCTTGAACCACGTGCCGGCGTTGCCGTCGAGTGTCGTTGGGAAATACGTGCACCAAAACCTTTCATCATGCTTTAATGACGTCATGGTCCATTCATATGTGTCGATGTGGCTATCCGGGTCAGTGGTGCCGTTATACGTCTTGAGCGTCGGTAGTTTGGTATTTCGTAGTCCAACAACTCTTTGACAAACGGAGATGTCACACTACGGGAAAGGCATTCGTGGCCTGGGGTGGTGGACGCTCCCGGTGGTTGGTATTGTGTGTTTAAGCCATATGGTGGCGGCGTGTGGTAGCCAGGGCTTGGTCCGTAAAAGGGATACGGCTGGAATGGTAGTTGGAGGGGGTAACTGGAGGGGAAAGGGTGTATAGGGTTCATAGGGCTAACCGTTGTTGTTTGCTGTAAGTTATTGTTAGCGGTGATGGTTGGTCCGGCCCATGTGCCGGCCAGTGAATAGACAGGTGGCGGATGAGCTATCATGGTTTGTGCCAACGGTGGTACTGAAAGCATTGAACTCTGCCCGCTTGTCACCTGGTACGGCGGTGTCGCTGTAAACGACGGTGGGATGTTGTAGACGTGGCCTGGTGGAATCATCGCTGATTGAACCGGTTGTGTTTGTTGCAATGGCGGCACGAAGAACGGTGACATCTGAAAGGAAGTTATTGGAAATGGCCCCACCAGAGTTGTTCTTGCCTGGTGAACTAGCGGTTTTGGGCACCGTCAGTGGTTACCGTTGAGCTTCCTTCGCCTGTAGCGACCCTGCTGACCGCTGTAGGCGGAGGTGTTTCGTCCAACGCTGCCATGAGGCGTATGGGATTTGCCTGTTGTCCCTCACTGCCATTGGACGCCATTCACTTGTCACTTTCGTGCTTTTAGTTTGTGTTCTTGATCTCACAAACGGATGGCCCCAAATGATGCGACCTTGGTTGTGGCTCGATCGGTATTGTTCACTTGGATTCTCGATTGCCTCTGCAAGATCACAAAGAAAGAAGGCCGTTAGCCGCTTTCCAGGAGGAGCTCCCGGAAGAACGCTCCGACGGTCAAGTTAGAGAGTGTTTAGGATCTTTGGGTGTGCGCTCTTAGAGAGTCCAGAGAGCTTACCTCGTAGGTCTGAGAGCGTATCCTTTTATACCTAGATCCCTTGCCTGATCCGTACCAGACAAGATCACTTTTTGGGGAGAAAGGATCAGGGGCACTGATTGGAGAGTCATGCGCCTTTAACCGTTAGGGCGCTCTTATTGGCTCTGACGGTAATGGTCTGATCCTCCTGCTTGTCTCCTGATCGTTTCTTTTGTCTTGGAGCTGGGAGCGTCTCTAGGCGGGCGCGAGCCTTTCGCATGTGCGTTCCGCTCCTGAGAGCGCCAGCAGACGCTAAGCCTGCTGGGCTGGGCCCGGTTGGCGTGTGCGAGCCTTTCGCCTGTGCCTTCCACTCCCGGGGGTGCCAGCGGACGCTAAGCCTGCTGGGATGGGGCCGGTTGGCGTGTCCGGCTCGTGCTTCAGCCGTGCTGCCCTAGGCACGTCATCACGACTATATTTTAATATTTCACATAACTACCCAGGATATTGTAATTTTATACAAACCTAAACCGAAATACAGAAGTAATAGTAAATACTATTCTACATCTTCCGACAGTATATAACCATACTGGTTACTTATCTCCTGCAATTGTTAAACACTGAGAGGGGTAAGCGGTGACGCTTAGTGAGTTCAACAATAGATACTATATAACGTTATGCCATATATATACTTTAATATGGCAGAATCAAAGAGGAACAAGGAACAACAAAGGCATATGTGAATCATGTGACAAACTTTCCATATCAATCAATGATTTGATTCAAAGATATACGATCAATGAGACATGACAATTTCTATACTTGATATACACCAATAAAGCTTCGGCCCAAATGGCACAGAAGACATACGCTTTCTGATTTAAACATTTCAGTAGATTTCAGGCTGATAGCCCTGTCTAACCATCTGCCAATGCCATAGAATAGACATCATTCTCTTACGGAGACATGCTCTATATGGCTAGAGGCTACATACCAGTACCACCGTGAATCTAAGTCCTTTCACTGATCACATGGTCAAAGGTATAGCTTTGCTATCATAAATAGCAGAAATAAAAAAATAACACGCGAAAATAACCCAGAATAATAACACTGAAAAGCACATAGCATATATAACACATAACATACAATTGTTCCTATATATTGAACTCACCGTGAAATAACCGGGGGTTAAAATAGTAATTTGGGCAGCACTTCGTTACTATAATTAGCTTTCTTCGTTGAAAATCAGGAGTTTTCTTGATAACCGGGCCTTGCGAGGGTTGGGCTTCAAAATAGAAAAGATAAATTTTTCAGGATTCTCGGGAACTTCGAGGCGTGTTTTGGGCGTTGGAAATAATCCCGGGGCTTCGGGGGAAGTTGAAATAGTAGAAATATAAGTTTAGGGGTGAAAAAGAGACATTTTCTAACATTTACCCGGGAGGTCTCGCACCCCTTATATAGGTGCGAGCCTCGGATCCGAAGCAAGAGGGAGAGGGAAGGTAGCTACGAAGTTGCGAGGCTCGGTACACGCGGCAGAAGGGCGAGACTCGGATGCGAGGGTCGGAACAGGTGTGCGCTTCGGATTGGTCCAACGTCTCGGACGACGCAGCTACTTCGGACACGGGGGGGGGGGGGGGGGGGGTGGGGTGCACACGCGTCGGATGGCTATTGGACCTCGCATCTCTTGGCTCTCTGGCTCGGACACGCGTCTGCATGCGAGAAGGGCGACGTGGCCGAAGCTGTGCCATGCGATTCTTCTCGGTTTTAGTGATTTTCTCGAATTTTGTGCCCCGAACTTCTAAAATCCATAAATTTCGCATACGAGCTCCGTTTTTGATGTTCTTTATATGCACGCGTAGGGAAAATTATGCTCAACGACTTTCGTTTAGACTTCATCAGATAATTTTGACTTTATTTTTAATATTATTATTTTTAACAGACCGGGACAGGAAAATCCGTTAAAAATTCATAACTTCTTCATCCGACGTCCGTTTTCGTCTGTTTTTTTACCGTTGTACTACTATTGACGAGACCTTCAATTCTCGTTTAGGTTGTGTTGGATAAAAATCACTCAATCTAAAATTCGAGTTTTTAGCTGTCAACTGCTAGGCTGAAACTTAGAAAAATCATAACTTCGTCACACGAAGTCAGATTTTGGCGTTCTTTTTATCAAAATTCTCGGTTTAACAAATACTACGACTTTCATTTAGATCACCAAGGCTAAAAAGTAGTTGATCAAAAACACACTTTTTACGTCATTCGGCGCCGTGCCGGTTTGTCGCGGATATTCGATTGATCATAACTTCTTCGTTATAACTCGGATTTCGATGAGGTTTTCGCCTAAATGTTTCTAACGAGATTCTTTACAACATTCAATAATAAAATTTTACTTATTTCAAATTTTATATTTTCGTTAAATTTCAATATTTGCCTAATGTTCGGAATCTCATAAGACTTCCAAACCATTCTGGATGATTCTAAACATAGTTTTACTTCATTTCTAGTAAAAACTATCCGTTAGAACTCAATACTCATAATTATATAATATTTCATAATATTATTTACTTTTAAAATTACATAACACGATAACTGAACGTGTATGCTACAGTATCCCACACTTTACCGAAGTCAATAACACAAGCTCTTAGCATATCTTCCAAGGTTTGAATAGTTCTTTCGCTCTGCCCGTCGGTTTGTGGATGGTAGGCCGTACTCATGTCTAGCCTGGTCCCTAGAGCTTTCTGTAAGGACTGCCAGAACCGTGAAGTGAATCTACTATCTCTGTAAGAGATAATGGATATTGGCACACAATGTAGTCATACAACCTCTTTGATGTACGTCCTAGTCAACCTTTCCATCTTGTCGGTCTCCTTTATTGGCAGGAAGTGCGCGGATTTGGTCAATCTATCGACGATTACCCAAATGGTATCAAAACCACCCGTTGTCTTAGGCAGTTTGGTTATGAAGTCCATGGTTATTTGTTCCCACTTCCATTCAGGTATCGCAGGTTGCTGGAGTAGCCCCGAGGGCTTTTGGTACTCTACCTTAACCTTGGCACAAGTTAAAAACTTGCTCACGTATGTAGCGATTTCGACTTTCATGTTCGGCCACCAGTAGAGTTTCTTCAGGTCTAGGTACATCTTATCCGAACCGGGATGTATGGAGTATCGAGTTTTGTGCGCTTCGTTCAGGACGACGTTCCTGAACCCGCAAAATTTTGGTGTCCAAATTCGGTTCATGAGATAACGAGCTCCGTCGTCCTTGTCTTCTAGATTCTTATCCATTCCTCATAATGCCTCACCCGCCACATTATCAGGCTTCAAAGCTTCCAGCTGGGCCTCTTTGATTTGCATGGACAGGTGCGAATGGATTGTCATGGTTAATGATTTTACTCGGCGACCCGAGTATTATTTTCGACTTAAGGCGTCACCTACCACGTTGTCCTTGCCTGGGTGATAACGAATCTCACACTCGTAATCATTCAGTAATTCTACCCATCGTCTCTGCCTCATGTTGAGCTCTTTTTGATTGAGGATGTGCTGAAGGCTTTTGTGGTCGGTAAAGATAGTACACTTTGTTCCATAAAGGTAGTGCCTCTAGATTTTTAGGGCGAATACTACTGCTCCCAATTCGAGATCGTGTGTGGCGTAATTGACCTCGTGCGTTTTTAATTGCCTCGACGCGTAGGCAATGACCTTTCCTCGTTGCATTAACACACATCCTAGGCCCTGGTTTAATGCGTCGCAGTAGACCACAAAGTCTTTAGTTCCCTCTGGCAGGGATAAAATCGGGGCACTGCACAGGGCTTGTTTTAACGGTTGGAAGGCGGTTTCTTGTTTCTCTCCCCAGCTGAAAGTTACACTCTTTTGGGTTAGGGTGGTAAGTGGTTTGGCAATCTTGGAGACGTTTTGGATGAACCTTTTGTAGTAGCCAGCGAGGCCTAAAAATTGGCGGATTTCTGTAGGCGTCCTTGGTGCTGACCAGTTCTCGATCGCCTTATTTTGGAGGGATCCACGTGTATCCCTTTCTTGCTAACCACATGACCGAGGAAGTCCACTTCTCGGATCCAAAATTCGCACTTCGAAAACTTTGCATATAACTTCTCCGCCCTTAGTGTCTCCAATATCTGTCGTAGATGTTGGCTATGCTCTTCCTTACTCTTTGAATAGACCAAGATGTTGTCTATAAAGACAATCACGAACTTGTCTAGGTAAGGCCGACACACCCGGTTCATTAGATCCATGAACACTGCGGGTGCGTTTGTTAACCCGAAGGGCATTACTACAAACTCGTAGTGACCGTACCGAGTTCTGAACGCCGTTTTGGGAACATCCTCCTCTTGAACCCGTAGTTGATGGTATCCCGACCTCAGGTCGGTCTTTGAGAAGTAAGAGGTTCCTTGGAGTTGATCAAATAGGTCGTCGATTCGGGGTAAGGGTTATCGGTTTTTGATGGTAAGCTTATTTAGCTTGCGGTAGTCGATGCACATGCGAAACGATCCATCCTTCTTTTTCACAAACAGAATGGTGCTCCCTAAGGCGAGAAGTTGGGTCTAATGAACCCTTTGCTCAGTAGTTCGTTTAGTTGGCTGGATAGTTCATGCATCTTGGCTGGCGCTAGACGGTAGGGCGCTTTGGCTACGGGGGTAGCTCCGGGGATTAGGTCGATTCGGAATTCGACTTGTTGTGCGGGTGGAATTCCGGGAAGGTCTTCTGGGAATACGTCTGAGAATTTATAGACCTCCGGAATGTCCTTGATGTTTTTCACCTCTTGTTTCTTATCCACTATGTGGGCTAAGAAGGCGTGGTATTCCTTACGGAGATACCTTTGGGCTTTGGCGCAAGAGATGATTTGTAGGTTTGCACTAGGTTTGTCGCCGTAGACGACCAGAGTTTCGCCACTCGGTAGATTAAGGCGTACGGCCCTTTCGTAACACAGAATGTCAGCACGATTTGAGGTTAACCAATCCATGCCAATGATAACGTCAAAGCTTTTTATTGAAACCAACAATAGATCGATTTTGAATGAGTGATTGTCTATAGTGAGGCTACACCCTAAGTATATATCATTAGTGCTTTCTGTTTTTCCATTAGCCATTTCTACGACGTATGTATCTTTTAGTGATTGAGGATTTTGTTTTAGCAATTGTTTGAATTTGTGGCTAACGAAACTCCTCTCCGCTCCACTATCGAATAATATGCATGCATATGAGTTATTGAGGAGAAACGTACCGGTAACCACCTTGGGATCCTCCCTTTCTTCTCCCTTCCCTAAGGCCAAGATCCTTCCGACACCGCCGGTGTTTGCGTTTCTAGATTTTGGGCAGTCCCTCTTGTAATGCCCAGTTTCCCCGCAGCTGTAACAGGCTCGGCTTGCTCCGGCGTTGGGGGCCAGGTTGGCTTGTTGGGCAGACTGTTGGGTTTTGAGCATTCTAACACTCCTATGGTGTACATGCAACCCTATAAACCTTGGATCTATGTTTTCTCTATTCTACATGCAAATATTAACTATTCCAAGGTTTCATCCTAACTAGCATATTATGAAGCACCTATACTACAAAGTTCTAGTTAGATGACATACCTTTTGATGTAGCTTGATGTCTTCAAGCTTTAAGAGCTTAGCCCCAATAGTGTGGAAGCCTCAAATGGAATCACAAATCACCAAAACACCTTGGAAGAACTTGAGAGAATATGTATGCACACTAAAATCGGCCCACTCTTATTTTCACACACTTGTTCCAATTTTGTGAGCCAAAGACCCCTTTATATATTATGGAGGATTAGGGTTACATCCACGTAAACCCTAATACCCATGACCTTTCATTTACATAGGATCCATGGGTTAAAAGCTCCATGGACCATCCATGAAAGCTTAGCCCAACCTAAATGAACTTGGCCCATTCCATATATATAAGAGTCCATATTTAATTAGTTCTTTTTGATCACTTAATTAATTCTAAATTAATTCTTGATCAATACTAATTAAATAATATGATTCCATATTAATATATTAGAACTTATAATATATTAATATAAATCATAAATATACTATTCTCAAAAGACTATCCATATAAATTGTGCCGGTGAAGTGCAACCCAAATGGACCATGCCGGGTCGGGTCAAGTACATACCAAATATAGTTATGGACTTAGACATTAATCCAACAGTCTCCCACTTGGATAAGTCTAAAACTATTATTGAGTATGACTTCAAAACCTAACTGGCAATCGTAGCTCTTAAAGCCGCTGTCGAACTCTGACCTTGTCAATGACTTGTCCATTAGATAAGGGATCATATATTCCTCCATTGTAGATATCATATGGACTGAGACATGGATTATAATCATTCTCTCTGTCCATTTGTTGTTTCCTGATTTTCGATTTATGATGACTGACTAATTGAACAAATCAAATCAGTCCAGGCTTGGCCAAGCACTCACATGTGTCATCGCTAAATCATCGAGGGGCCCACAGATATCGCTTTTATCCCGAAGGTAAAAGGAATGGATAAACTTCGACTCATATGGCTTGTTCTACTACTTGTTGAATCATACACAAAGGCACGTTTTATAAGATCGAGTTACCAATGCGTTTTCATTCAATCAATGTATAACCAACTCATAGTAACAACTCATATCTCTAGGTTTTAAGAATATAAGATATTATCGTCTCATGATCACTCGTGATAAAATCCATGAAGTGATTCAAATGAGCGTGGGTTGAATCCAATAATCAAAACTTATGAGCACTCATGAGTGTTGTAGCACTACTTTGTCCACCAACTTGGACCTCTACAAACCAACCCATGACAGTCTTGATTCATATCTACTTCCAACATATGACCGACTGTGGATGGTTTTAATAACTTAATTATTCAGGAAGAGCGACTTAGTTATTCTGGAAGTCAAAACATGCAAAGTGAAACACAAGAATAAATGAATCAAATATGGTATCAAACCCTATGATATAAAATAAACACTTTTATTTATCACCATACTGATTACTCATTATTCATTGTTTTGGTTTTATCAACTTTATACTTGAATTAAAAACACTAGTTGTCCCATGCTCCAAGCATGTACACTATGTTTTTCTTAAACAATAGCTTTGCCATACACCAAGTATGCACTCTATGTTTGTCTATGATCCTTACTTTGTGAAATAAACCAATTGAACATAATTTCAATGATTCTAATTTCACACTCCCAAATCCTTATCGAAAAATGTGAGAATTTCAAATTCCTATCATTTATCAAAATCTGTTTAGATTTTAAACTTATATGCACTGACCCTCCTGTAATGAATATGTACAAAGTCACAAAGACTTGTCAACAGTCATTATAAGGTATTCCAATGGAGATCAACTCCATGGAAACTAAGTCTCATATTCAAAGTACATTGCTTTGGACATGCTTCTTGCATTAAGTTTTCTAATCTTACACATATAACTTCCACCTATGGAGACAACTCCATATTCTCATTTTGACTATCACTTCTGAATAAGAGATGCCTCTTTTAGGAATATGTCAATATGGTCCTTCCAAAATTAGCACTATACTTCCAACTGTCCCTGAGCAACCAATCTTTGGTAAACCTCAGATTGTCCTCGACAATTGCTTAATCATTTTAGTTATATCCAATTCTAGACCTTTTCCCTTCTTAATGCCTCTGGGCATTTGGAAAAATTTAGAAATGACAAATATTATAGCACATGCAATCGATCCTGTACCCAAAGCAAATGGTACATGATTCATGATGTCTCACATAAAGACATGATTCTAGACCAGTCTTTTGCTACAATATTTTTATTTACCATGTTTTCAAAATTTGACTATGAAGAGGGATGCCGTAATCATAATCGAATTTTGAGAACGCAATATATAGAATTTCCTTAAGTTGAACCAATCCAACATGAAATTCATATATATATATTCTTCACTAAAGATGATTAAGGTCTCAATCTAAGCCTTTAGAACTGAAATGAAGTATATCCTCTCCCTTAATTATAGCAAAACAACTTTTTCAATCCCTGTAGCCTCACGAATTGAAACTTTTGTTTTCTATAATTAACATTGCTAACTTGCAACACTAACAATAATTATCATGCTCCCACTAACATGATGATTATTAGCATAACACTTATGCTCCCACTAGCTTTGACATGTACTCAGAAATCAGCTGGACTTCTAGAAATCAATACTTTATTGACTTTCTTACCAAAGTTCAGATTTCTGATACGAGATGCTTTGATAAAACTTTATAAAAATCATACACCTTTCCTTAGATAGCATGCATGTGTGTCTAAACAATTTCAGAACTATGAAAAGGGATGCCGTAATCATAGTCTCAATTGTTTAGACCTTTTGCCATCTGCTTCAAATCTACTTGGTGGAAGTGTTTCCTCACCATCATTTTCATGAATCGGAGAGAAACCTTATGACCCTTGGATTTTATGGTGTATGTGTTCTTATCCATGTGCATCGTCAAAACCATAGTCACAAGACAAGGATAATGACAAATCCAAACTCATATGGACTGAACTTATGCAATCTTAACTTCTTGCCACCTGGCAGTACAGGGCCTGCCATTGCTTCCAAGTTGTTATGCAACCAATTGAGAACTTTCAGAACTCCTATGCAAAGCCAACTTTAACTGGAATGGGCACAAAATATGTCAACACGATAGGTTATAAACCTCAAGTCGTGTGCTAGTGAAGAACCTCAGGTTTTATTCTTGATTAGTTCTTGAAATTCTTTTTAGGATCTTTAAGACTCCCACTATCCTCTTGACATATAAGACTATCTTGCCAAATATTCAAGAGATAGTGCGGATTCTTTATCAAGATAAACACTTCACACAATTGGCCTTAGTTGGTCTTTGTTTTATCCAAAACATCACAACTTACCAATTTCAAATGTACAAGAGTAGGACACTTTTACTCTGATATTTGACAAGTGTTTTAAACCTTTCTTTAAGATATGTCACTCAAGTTACAATCTTGGAGTATGACTCTAAGAATTGTTTTGGAACGAAGTATGACTCATCTTCCTGATCTAACCATTTCAACAATTCATGACTCCTCTTCCTAGTCATAAGAATGCACTAAGATGACCTTTAGAGGACTAATTGTGATATGATTTCTAAATCATTAAGATGATCACAAACATGATACTAAAGTACTCTCCCATCTTTTTAGATTTGAGAAACTTTTATCTTTCTGCCTAATTTGATTCTTCCCATTCGTTTTGCTATACATTGAGACTTTTCCAATGTTTCAGGATTATACTTAAACTTGTTAGTATAACCATATTTACTAAACTTTAGTAAATCAGATAGTCTTAACGAGGTTTGTAGTGGACATGACCAGTGCACAAGAATGTGTACTCGATCCCTTTAGTCCTTCACTTGACTCACACATCCATGTGAACAAGTAATTAGTCTTGATTTTCCAATGCTTGAAAGTTCTTATTCATCATACTATTCAACTTGCATGATTCCAAGTTTCGGTCCAATTGAAACTTGGGTGATGAGGAACTTTCCTGATTTGGTAAATTTAGACACTACCACAAATGAAAGAATCAAATCCATTTTCCAATATTGCTGTCAGTGGAATCATATAAGCAACAATTTTCCACAAATGTCATTGTAAGGATACTTCAAATAAATAAAATTAAACAATTTTCTTTTATTTTAAAACTTTGCGGAAAAACTTATCCTTACAATCCACATGGAAAATTGTTGTTATCTATTCCTTAGCAATATATCATAACTTCTTAAGCAACAGCTCAAAATTCTGATGCGATCGAAATCCACCTTCACGATCAGAATCAACATATACTTCCTTTAAGATTTCTCTCTATTCTTTGATTCTTAAAACATCAACATGTGACCCAGTCACATCATGTAATGAGGATCTCAGAATAGAACTTAACAGAGTTACATAATGGGCTCTACCTGATGTAGAGTCAAACTTATTGACTTTAACATCCTTAGGTAAATTTGGTAGCTTTGAAATCAACGCCCCTTCCTTTGGCAAAATAAACATATGGACCCTTTGGTAATGAGACTATCTCAGACTTAGCCTTTCTCTTTATCATTTGGTCAACCGGGTTGACTATGGCGAATCCCTTTCCATTGGGAAGAGAATGCTTTTTCTGGATTTCCAGTGTCACCATTGTCACTGTCCATAAAGTTATTGGGAAGTTGATCTTCTAATCAAATTTGCTTTACTATCGTTCCAAATCATTGCTGATTCAGCAGCACCAAGCAAATAGATATGATCATTAAGGTTCATGTCATAGTCTGTTTCATAGTAGTCCCAAAGGAACTCACTATGTGACTTAGAAAGTGATTGAACATCCAACTTTCTCAAGACTTTGACACCGAACTCTCCCGGCTTGTCAATATGTGACTTCATCTCTAAGATGTGATCACACATAGACCTTGCTTGCCATTAGGGCTTGAGTGACCTTGAACTTGTGGGTTAGGGAGAATAATTGGAGGAGGTGGAGGAAGAGAAGTATGACTTCCATGAGCCAAACTCGGGAAGTCATATTCATTAGGAAAGTTTGGTTTGGGAAGATCATTGTTGTCTAAACCAGACATCAACAATGGGAGAAATTCACGTAAAGTTGATTTAAGTCCTTAATATAACACCCAATATGATATATTAAGGCTAGGACCCAACAAACTATTTTATAACTTGGAAGAGGGATGCCGTAATCCAAGCTATAAAATATTTGAAGGTAGGTGAATGACGATTCACCAATTTCCACCAAGATAAACGAAATGTATTATTAGGTTTTAATTGGTTTTGAAACTCTTAGATTCTTTTGAGATTCATTGAACTTTTCAATGGCATGTTTCAATCTCGAGTGTGCCCTTCAGGTTTTGTGACTGGGATGCCGAGGATCACAAACAAGGTGTGAAGTAACCATGCAAATATACTTGGTACCCTTAATATTTACCCCTCAATCGATGTGCCTGTTAACCACACACGCTCCAACGATACTATGATAAACATTAAGTTACCCTTTGCCTACCTTGTTAAGTCCAGGTTAGTGTGCCGGTTAACCACACACGCTCCACTAACAGCTTAAACAAAGTGCAAAGTGTAATTTCATGGATTAGCACCTTATTCACATTTTCCTAAGTAACTAAGATTGGGAATTTATAAAAAGTTTAGTTACTTAGTATTTATTATTAATACTTTTAATGAAGGGAGAATTATAGTCCTTGTCCTACCTGTTCGGCTAACGACCCTCCACCAGTCAAGGAAGCGGTGGGTGAGAGTGGACACCCATTAAACTGCCATTTTATAGGCAGTAACCTTATACTCCCCTTATAGACCGGCTTCGTGAATGAGGCCTACTAATGGTAAGACGACTTGCTCTTATACATATAATATATTAAACTTTTAATATTATAATAGTATAAGGGTGTATTTTAGACATTTAAAATACTTGGTGGTTTAATCTATTAATTAAACTATACTCTTAATTTAGTTAAATTTAAACCATGGCATTATGGAATTATTAATTCTCTTTTAATTAAACACTTTAATTATCTATTAATAAAGTCCATAAGAGTTAATTGAATTATTCAATAAAAACATCATAATTCCAATTATTAAATTCAAAATTAAAACCATTTAATTAATTGTTTAAGTTATGAACCCAAGAGTTTTAGAATTCAATTCTTTTTTTTTATCATAAAAAAACTTTTTCCAAATTCCAAAACTTGAGGGCAAGTTTTGTAACTCTTGAAAACTTTTGGATTCCATAACTTATGGAGTTAAATACTTGTTTTATGATGAAACTTTTCATGTTCCATAACTTAAGAACAAGTTATGGAATTCTTTAAAACATTAAGACCAAGTTTTGTAACTCCATGAAAAACTTTGAATCAATTTTTTTAAAAACCTTTTCATATCCATAACTTATGGAGGTTTCAAAAAACTCTTTAGATCAAACTTTTAAAACTAATAAAATAATCATATCATTTTATCTTTTACTAAATTTGACCTAATTCAACTCATATAGCAAATGATTCAAATTTTACAAATAATTAGTTTTTCACAAAAACAAGTAATTATCTTAAAATTTGACAAACGTCATGTTTTTTTTTCTTTTTTTTTTTCCAACTTTGAAAATAAAACATTTGCATCAATATAACAGAAAACAACCCATGGCTCTGATACCACTGTTGGGTTTTGAGCATTCTAACACTCCTATGGTGTACATGCAACCCTATAAACCTTGGATCTATGTTTTCTCTATTATACATGTAAATATTAACTATTCCAATGTTTCATCCTAACTAGCATATTATGAAGCACCTATACTACAAAGTTCTAGTTAGATGACATACCTTTTGATGTAGCTTGATGTCTTCAAGGTTTAAGAGGTTAGCCCCAATAGTGTGGAAGCCTCAAATGGAATCACAAATCACCAAAACACCTTGGAAGAACTTGAGAGAATATGTATGCACACTAAAATCGGCCCACTCTTATTTTCACACACTTGTTCCAATTTTGTGAGCCAAGGACCCCTTTATATATTATGGATGATTAGGGTTACATCCATGTAAACCCTAATACCCATGACCTTTCATTTACATAGGATCCATGAGTTAAAAGCTCCATGGACCATCCATGAAAGCTTAGCCCAACCTAAATGAACTTGGCCCATTCCATATATATATAAGAGTCCATATTTAATTAGTTCTTTTTGATCACTTAATTAATTCTAAATTAATTCTTGATCAATACTAATTAAATAATATGATTCCATATTAATATATTAGAACTTATAATATATTAATATAAATCATAAATATAGTATTCTCAAAAGACTATCCATATAAATTGTGCCGGTGAAGTGCAACCCAAATGGACCATGCCGGGTCGGGTCAAGTACATACCAAATATAGTTATGGATTTAGACATTAATCCAACACAGACGCCCTGCAGAAACGGACGGTATGCCCCTTTTTGTTGCAGCGGTTGCAGTGCATTTCACGACAAGGACCGTTGTGGTGAAAGTTGCACTTGTTGCACTTGGGGAGGGTTCCAACATATTGTCTCAGTGGTGCTGGAGTGGAAGGAGTGGTGGTAGCATGGATAGCAACCATTTGCTGCTTTTTGGCAGGGTCCTGCGCCGGTTGCTTTTTTTATTATCCCAGAACTTCCTCTTGCTGTTCCCTCCTCTTGCTTGATCGGAGGTGGTTGTCGCAGTGACATGGCTGGCCCGATGATCAATGAGTTGTTGTGCCAATTCCTTGGCACTGTCGAAAGTAGTTGGCCGTGAGGCCAACACGCTATTTTGAATCTGGGAAGATAATCCCTAGAGATATCGTTCCACCTTCTTGCTTTCCGGAGTGACCATCGCTGGACAGAGGAGTGCTAGATCATTGAATCGGGTAGTGTAAGCTGCAAGGTCAGAGCCCGTCATCTTGAGGCTCCACAGTTCTTGCTCTAATTTTTTCACTTCACCCCTTGGGCAATATTCCTTCAGCATCATAGTTTTCAAGTCTTCCCAACTTATCGAATTAGCCACAACGAGAGTTAGAGATTTTACGTGGCCGTTCCACCAGGTAAGGGCCCTGCCGGTGAAAGTGCAAGCTGCGAATTTGACTTTGTTTGCTTCGGGGCACGCACAGATCTCGAAGACAGATTCGGTCTTCTCGAACCACTGCATCAACGTGATGACTCCTCCGCTACCATTGAATGAATCAGGTTTGCCGTTAGTTAAGTCCTTATAGGAAGACTCTCTCGAACGCCCTTGGCTATCTCCTTGAGTGGAGTTATTAGTACCGCTCCCTGTCCTCCTGGCACCGTCGGTGATGATTTGGGACATAGCAGCCACCACTACGGCCGTAACCGCAGCCTGAAACATAACATGATCATGCTGGGGAGGCGGCGGTGGTGGATTTGTTTGCTTTTCGTCAGGGCGTCTAGCAGACCTACGAGGTGGCATCTTTCTGTCATAAAATTTGAAAGACGAAACGAGTATAAGTCTTTTAGTAATGGTTATTAGTCGGGTGTTGTAAAACTAGGTTATTAGTTTTCAAGTATAGTATTTCCCGATTTTTCAAATGTTGCAAACAATTCATATTAGGAGTCTATACAAATAAACTTATGAATTTAGTAGTAATGACTTCAAATGAAATCTTCTAGTCTTTGTTCCATGCCTGATCCACTCATAAGACCACTTGATGTGTACTAGTTGTGTGCAACTAAGGTTCAATAGACCGTCGAACTTAATGAGTCTGCCCTGAGCCCACAACCAAACAAGGAACATAATCCAAGGCGGACTCACCATTTCTAGGTCGATCGCCTCTTAATTATATATAAGTTCGAGGTATATATTAAATAATCTCAGAGTTACCATAAGCAATTCGTTTGTAATGTTATGTTATGCAATCTGAGGTGAACTCCCAATAAAATAAAATGCATGCCAATTTTCATCGATATAATTTCGTACATGTTCTTAGTAAAATTTGACCTTATAGAAGGTCTACATTATATCAATATAACGGAAAATTTTGACAGCACATAGACCCTCTGACTAGTGTAATCACTTAGACGCAGGGTCAAAACTACTTGCAGGAAAGAGTAGTCCCAACACATACTCGTAAACCTAATTTATAACAAAACGTGAGTAGTTGCAAGCACTACTCGAGGTGGGTGGTATCAGGTGGTCCCTTGCGGTCCTGGAGACGAGGTCGAGGCTCCTTGTAGCTCCGCAATTCGGCGTTCGGCCGCTATCACTCTCTCCTCGAGAGCTGCGTGCCTTATCTGGTACTCCCTTACCTCCGCCCGAGCGGTGGTAAGGTCGTCGATGAGTTGGTCCATTGGATAGAAGTCTCTTTCCAAGTCCCTGGTACGAGCATCTGAGGCTTCTACAACAGCGTTGAGATCCCGAACTTGATTACCCATTTCCCGATTCTGGTCCCCTAGGCACGTGATTTGCTGGATTACGACTGGGAGGGCTCTATCAGCCGGTACCCCATGACTGAGGTCGTAGTAACCCCGTTGATCGCCAAATGGTGATCGTTGTCGTTGTTGACGGCTCCATCTCTCGATCACTATTGCCCAACGGGGCTCGGGCCCATTGTAGCCAAAACGGTTCGCAGGCACCATGGCGATGTAAGGAGGGTTGATGACTTCGTCCTCCGGCTCCTCCTCTTCTTCTTCGTCCTCCAATTCTTCTTCTTCTTCGTCCTCTTCGGGGTCTTCTTCAGGCTCCTCCTCGAATACTTCCTCGGGATCGTCTTCCGGTCCTGCTTCCAACCAACCACCGTTCCCCTGGTTCGGAAAGTAGGGGTCTCCGGGTAAATGAAATCCTGCCATGTTGTCTGTACGAGAATAGGGGTGTAAGAGGCACATAATAAATTTTAGAAATATTGTGCTTAGTTAATATAAAATACTCATATAGTATTTTAACGGTTGTGTTTGATTTTTAACGTGTTTCTTGTATGGGTGTTGGTAAGTTGATAGACTTGTTGTCCACTATGACTATCCCTCGGCACATACTAGTCACTTCTCGGATGAATGTAGTTGATCAGACTATATTCCTCCCAGACTTGATTGCATATCCCAAGGCATATACACATTGCACAACTCCTCTATTTTTAACTTTTGCATTTTCCTTAGACGTGACACTATACCGGTATGCATGTATGTACTTATACTTTTTCATAAAAATAATGCTTTTATTATTTTTAAAATTATACTTGTAGGGAAAACCTTTAAATCAGAGAATCTTAGTCCCTTTGTGTTTATAGTTTGTATATCTTATGTGGTTTGATATACTACGTTCACTATAAACAATGCTCTAATACCAATCTGTCACACCTCCAAACCAAGGATGGCGGAAACGTCCGGGGGTCGGAATGACTTCATGTATAGTATCACAACAACAGGTATAATAGTGCTCATAGTAAATACAACCATCATAAATATAATTGAAAAAGTTACACCATAGTATGAGTTTACATGTTTCAAAATCAATTACATTATGATGACAAAAATGTATCAATTGACGTCTTGCATCCCATCCTCAAAAGCAGTTGGTTACCTGTTTCACTGGTTTCCTGAGAATACAAGTAGTTTTGAAAGAGTGTCAAAAATTAAGTTGGTGAGTTCATAAGCTTTTGGATGTAGAGTTTGAAAAGCCTTTGTTTGTAATGGTAATGTATACTTCAAGAAAAATCCAATATTTTCCTTATACAAAGTCGTGTAGTCTTAAATCCCAAGACTTAGAGTATGCAGTTTTAGATAGATAAAACCCCTTTTTGTAAAGTAGCATTTTCCCGTAAACTTGAAATGTTGTTAACTCCCTATGTGAGTCGTTATAACCATACTATAACTAGAATGAACCTGCTACAACATTTTTTAGACGTCAAGATCCTATGACTTTTGTCACCCGTAGACCTGCAGGTCTCGCTGTAGCTAGCAACAAGGTGTGGGGTGTCAATCCCAATATAGATCTATACACAATTATCACGCTCTCCCTATAAGAGATTCTGGTTATAACTAACAGGAATTTTTAACTTGTACTCTAAGAGTATAATTGAAGAATTGTCTCACAACTTACGTTAACGAGTTTACGTGTAAACTGAGTATAAAACCTTTTTGTGTGATGGAAATAAATCCCCTCTTTATGTAGTATGTTTGAAAAGTACAATCCGTAAACTATACTTTTTATGTTTCATCTAGTATGTTTGTAATGATAAAGGACTCTTAAAATTCAATGAATCATTTTTTTTATTTAACGTAACTCAACAGAAAACACATGTAAAAGATAGAGTCATCAAGGATAAACACTTTGCTCAACATGTTACAAAGTGTAAGTAGTAAACTGTTAACTAGTTTTTAACCTTTCTACACTGTTTTAAAATGATCATAGAAAAATTATACAAAGTCTAAAACTGAATCCGTAAACTCTTAGAATTTAGTAAATTTATGTAGTTTGTTTATAATTTTTATTATGATTTTTAGAAGTCTCTAACTTTTGTGAAATTGTTCATATTCACAGACTGGTCCGAATTCGTTTCTGAAGTGATAGGAAGTTTTGTAAAAATCACCATAAATTGTAGAAAAATCGTATGGCGATGTGCAAGTAGTCATTAGAAAGGTATAAACATGAGGTACTTGAATATAAAACAGTTTTGAAAAATATTAAGTTTAAGATGGTCAAAACAGTACATGAATGGGACTCAACTTTTCTGATGAAAGCTGTTGTTTGAGCTTAGTTAAGTTTTTGATGTATTAACTTGTATTCCCCCCTTAAAACTAGAAGAAAACATGAAAATGTAGGGGTATGAACTCACCTTGTGTGGTTCTCTGAGATGAATGTAGAAGGAAAGGAGTTTCCAAGTCAAGAACAGTTGGAAGATGCTTGAAGGCTTGAAGATCTAAGAAGAAATATGTCGATATTTGTGTAAGAGTTCCATGATTTTAGTGAAGTAGTGTAGAATGTTTATGTATGGGAAGGAAAAACTTAGCAGCAAGGGGGAAGAACTTGTGACTCTTGGAGGAACTCGAGTTTTTAGAGAGAAGTATGAGAGAGTGTAAAAAATGTGTCTTGGGAGGAGGAGAGTGGGGTTTTATAGGGAGGAGAGTGAGGGATTAGAGAGTGAGATGATGGAAGAGATTTGATGGAGGTATGGGAAGATCTCGAATTGACTAGAGCAAGGTGGGAATAGTGGCATGGAGTGGGTGGGTGGTTGGTGTCATAGATTCTTAGCAAAGTCAACACTCCAAAGCCATACCTTGTACAAGATATTGTCCAAAGATATGATTTTCCCTCAAAGATATGATTTAATTATGGGTCTATGGAGTTTAATATGTTAAAATATGGGTTTGGGTGAAAAATTCCCGTCAAAATCATGAAAAACGGGCTTAAAAGACGAAACTAGTCGAAAACCGGGAAAAAAGAGCGAACTTGCGAGACCAGACCGAAGGTTCGGTCCTATAGGGTGAGAACCGAAGGTAGGTTCGGCCCTAAAGCCTTGCACGTGAACTTGGTCAGGAGGGAACCGAAAGTGAGTTGGAGCGAAATGGACTGAAATAGACCGAAAGGGCTTGTCCGGACTGAAAGTGAGTTCGGTTCCTAGGAGCATGCGAAGGCAAGACGTGTGAAGCGAAAGTGGCTTCGGCCCGAAAGTCTGATCCGGACTGAAAGCAAATGGGAGCGAAGGTACCCGAAAGCGAAATGGACCGAAGGCTCTGTTCATTTTGGTCCTAAGGAGGTTTCGGTCCTGAGGCTGGTTTCGGTTCCTAAGAGGGGTTTCAGTTCTTTAAGAGGTTTCGGTCCTCAAGAGGGTTCAGTCCTCATTATAGTTTCGGTTCCTTAAGAGGTTTCTCCATTTAACTTCCTGTTTCGAGTTGTTTTCGAATAAATTAAGGGTCAGGATGCCCCAAGTGATTATAAAAAGTTTGAAAGAGATTTGGGAGAGAGAGAGATAGAGTGGGAGAGATTTAGAGAGATTTTGCCGGGAGCCTTTATTAGTGTTTTTCTTTGTAGTGCAAGGATCGTAAGCTTCGTTAAGCCTTGTTATGAGTGTTATAGGCCCCCGTAGGGTACTTAAAGGTGTCTTATTGAGTTATTACATCACTTACTCCTTTTAGAATTTTAGATTTTCCGAACATTGAAAACTCCAAGCAGTACTTTATACTAAGATAGCGAGTTGCAAATTAGTACACATAGAGTAAGTCCTATCACACAGCACTAGTTGAGTTTACCGGTTGACTTGTTGACTTTATTTGACTTTGACTTGACCAGAAATTGACGGTTGTCACACATAACCAAATTTTGAGAACGCAATTATACATTTAATTATATAAAATTTCCTTAATGTGAACCATTCCAACATAACTTTCATATATATATTTGACTAAATTTGATTAAAATCTCAATCTAAGCTTTTAGAATTGAAAATAAGTATAAATTCCTCTCCCTTAATTATAGCAAAACAACTTTTCAAACCCACAACTTTGCGAATTGAACTTTTTGTTTTCGATAATTAACATTGCTAACTTGCAACACTTACCATAATAATTATGCTCCCACTAGCATAATAATTATTATTAGCATAACACTTATGCTCCCACTAGCTTTGACTTGTATTTAGAAATCAGCTGGACTTATAGAAATTAATACTTATTGACTTTCATTACCAAAGTTCAGATTTCTTATACGAGATGCTTCGATAAGACTTTATCTCGGCTTCTCAAACTCATACACCTTTCCTTCGACAGCTCACATGTGTGTCTTAACAATTTTAGAACTTACAACAATAAGTCTGAAATGTTTAGACCTTTGCCATTTCTCACAATTCGAATTATGAAGAGAGATGGCGTAATCATAATTGAATTTGAGAATGCAAATATCACAACTGTTATCTCCTTAAAATCTACTTAGTGAAAGCGTTTCCCCACCATCATTTTCATGAATCGAAGAGAAACCTTATGACACTTAGATTTTATGGTGTATGTGTTCCTACCCATGTGAATTTGTTATAACCATAATCATAAGACAAGGTTAGTGCAAATCCAAACTCATATGGACTGAACTTGTTCAATCTTAACTTCTTGCCACCTGGCAGCACAAGGGTCTACCATTGCTTCCAAGTAGTTATGCAAACAACCAAGAACTCATAGAACTCATATGCATAGTCAACTTTAACTGGAATGGGCACAAAAATAAGAATATGTCAACACGATAGGTCACAAACCTCAAGCCGTGTGCTAGTGATAAACAATAGGTTTATTCTTGATTAGTTCTTGAAACTTGGCAAGATATTTAAGACTCCCACTGACCTCTTGACATATATGATTCACTTTGTCAAGGAACATTACTTGACAAACAAATATTCAAGAGTTAGTGCGGATTCTAATCAAGACAAAATACTTCACACAATTGGCCTTAGTTGGTCTTTGTTTTATCCAAAACAACACAACTTACCAATTTCAAATGTACAAGAGTAGAAAAATTTTACTCTACATTTGATAGGTGTTTTAAACCTTTCTTAAGATTATGTCAGTCAAGGTTAAAATCTTGGAGTATGACTCTAAGACTTGTTTTGGGAACGAAGTATGACTCCTCTTCTTGATTTAAACTATTTCAAAAATTCACGATTCCTCTTCTTGGCCATGCACATGCACTAAGATGTCTTTAGAGGATCAATTGTGATATGGTTTTCCATAATCATTGAGATGATCATAAAACACGATACTAAAGTACTCTCCCATCTTTTCAAATTGGAAAAACTTTTATCTTTCTCCCTAATTTGATTCTTTTCATTCGTTCTGCCATACATTGAACCTTTTCTAATGTTACAGAATTATACTTAAACTTGTAAGCATAACCATATGACGAATAGTCTTATCGTTCTTTGTGGTGGACCTGACTAGTGCACACCCAGTGTACCCGATCTCCTAGTCTTTCACTTGACTGACATATACATATGAAAAAGGAATTAGTCTTAATTTCCCAAATATGAAGGTTCTCATTCATCACACAATACAAGTTGCATTATTCCAAGTTTCTATCCAACTGAAACTTGGGTGATGATAATATTTCCTTATTTGGTAAAATATGACACTACCACAAACGAAAGAATCAAATCCATATTGCTAACAAAAAAAACATACAAACAACAATTTTTCATAAATGCCATTGTAAGGAGATATAAAATAAGATAAAATCAAAAATTTTATTTATTTATAAAATGCGTAAAAATACTTTTCCTTACAATGCAATTACAAATGAAAACTATGTTATTACATATTTCCTAGCAATCTATCATAACTCCTAAGCAACAGCTCAAAAATCCGATCTTCGAACCATGAGATTGAAATCCATCTTCGCGATCAGATTCAACATACTCTTCCTTTAAGCTTCCTTCCCTTTGCATGATCCTACAAAACATCAAAATGCAACCTTGTCATATCATGTATTAAGAATCAACAATTAGGAATTAAATAGAGTTAGATAGTAGATTTACCTGAAGCAGAGTCAAACTTTTCGATTCTACCTTTTCTCAGATCTTTCAGGTAGTCAGGGCAGCTTCGCAACCAATGCCCCTTCTCTTGGCAACAGAAACATATGGACTCTTTGGGAATGGTACACGGGACAATCCCAAACTTAGATTTTCTCTTTCCCTTGGAAAGAGAAATATTTTCTGGACTTCCAATGTTTCCATTGTCAATGTCCATGGAAGTTTGGGGATTCGATCTTCCAATCAAATTTTCTTTTCCAGTGCGCCAAATCATTGCTGATTCAGCAACAATAAATAAATAAGTAAGCTCAATAAGGGTCATGTCGTGGTCTGACACATAATAGTCCTTAATGAAATCACTATATGACTCAGGAAGTGACTGAAGAACCCAGTCAATAGCCAACTTCCTCAAGACTTCGACACCCAATACTCTCAGCCTGTCAATATGTGACTTCATCTCCAAGACGTGACACATAGGCCTTCCATCTTGATGTTTCATTGCAAGTAGGGCTTGAGTGACCTTGAATTTTTCAAGTCTTTGAACTCGTGGGTTAGTGAGAATTATTGGAGGAGTTGGAGGAGGTGAAGTATGACTTCCATGATCCAACCGCAGGACATCATCTTCAAGAGGAAAGCTTGTTCCGAAGGATTTGGGAAGACCATAGTTGTCTGAACTAGACATCTACAATGGGAGAAATTCAAGTTATTTTAGTTAAGTCCTTCATATAACACCCAAATGAAATATTAAGGCTAGGACCCAACAGAATATTTTACAATTTGGAAGAGGGATGCCGTAATCCAAACTGCAAAATATTTGAAGGTAGGTAAATGACGATTTACCAATTTCCATCACGAAAAACGAAGAAGAATTTTAGGTTTTAAGTGAATTGAAATTCCTAGATCCTTTGATATTCATTGAAACTTTCAATGGCATGTTTAAATCTCAATTGTACCCTTCAAGTTTGTGACTGGGATGCCGAGGATCACAAACAAGGTGTGAATAACCATGCAAAGTAGCTTGGTACACCCACTGTTACAACCACCTAATCAATGTGCCAGTTAACCACACACGCTCCATTGATCTATGATTAACATCAAGCTACCATTTGCCACACATTGTCAGTCCCAGATTAGTGTGCCGGTTAACCACACACGCTCCGCTAAGGAGTTAACAAGGTGCAAAGGGTAATTTCATGGGTTAGCATCATATTCACATTTTCCTAAAGTAACTAAGATTGGGAATTTATAAGTGTTTAGTTACTTTATATTTATCATTATACTTTTAATGAATGGAGAATTAGAGTCCTATCCTACCCGTTCGGCTAACGACCCTCCACCAGTCAAGGAAGCGGTGGGTGAGAGTGGACACCCATTAAACTACCATTTTATAGGCAGTAGCCTTATACCCCCCTTATAGATCGACTTCGTGAATGAGGCCTACTAACGGTAAGACTGAATTTGTTCTTATACATATATATAAATATTAAACCTATAATATTATAATAGTATAAATATTCAAAAGTTAGACTTTTACATTTTCAAATTCCAAAACTTGAGGGCAAGTTTTTTAACTTTCAAAACCTTTTGGAATCCATAACTTATGAGTTTAATATAGGTTTTAATGAAAAGACTCTTGAAAATCCATAACTTGAGGACAAGTTATGGAGTTCATAAAAAACATTTATGAGAAAAAGACTCTTCAAGTTCATAACCTATGACTTTAATGATTTCTTTAAAAGAAAACTTTTCATTTTCCATAACTTGAGGACAAGTTATGGAATTCATCAAAATCATTTATATCTAAAATTCTAACAAGAAAATCAAACAATTTGTCTATGATCTAAATTAAACTCATAATAACAAGACAATTCACATCAAACAAATTTCATGTAATTAGCCTAACCATATAAACTAATACAAAACATGAAAGTTTGACAATTATCTTATAAATTGGATAAGCATGATCATTACCACATCAAAAACAGGTTTATAAGATCAAAAATAGTTTAGGGTAATGATCCTAGTCCAATTCCAGCCAAAAAACTCGAAAAACTGCATTCTGGGGCACCAACTCGTCGAGTTGGAGGAATTTGTGCTTGGACTCGGCGAGTCCATTGTCCAGAACATCAGAAAATTGATTTTTAAAGCATTTCCAAGCAAGTAGCATCACGTATAATTGAAAACAAGCCTAGGCTCTAATACCACTGTTGGGTTTTAAGCATTCTAACACTCCTAAGGTGTACATGCAACCCTAAAAACCTTGGATCTATGTTTTGCCTATTATACATGCAAACTTGAACTTTCCAAGGTATTACCCTAACTAGAATACAAAAGTTTGATACTAGGGTAATAAAGCAAATTAGAAGACATACCTTTTATTGTAGTTGGAAGCCTTGGACCTTTAAGAACTTAGTGCCCCTAGTGTTGCACCTCAAATGGAATCACACAACACCACCAACAATTGGAATAACTTGAGAGAAGAATACTTGCTTCACATAAATTGGCTAGCCCTCTTGTGTTTCCACTAGTGCCAATTTCATGAGCTATGAGGCTTCTTATATAGTGTGCACATTAGGGTTACACCATGTAACTCATGACTTTCCACATTCCTCATGATCCATGGGTTTTAACGTCCATGGAGTATCCATGGGTCACCACATGGGTTTAGCCCAACATGAAGAACTATGGATCATAAGCCCACTTTATAAGAATGAATGATTTACCAAATCAATCCCCATTTATTTAATTAGTTTTGATCACAAAATTAATTCCAAACTAATTCTTGATCAATACTAATTAAATAATATGATTTCATATAATATATTAGAACTTACAATATATTAATAAATCCTAAATATCCTCTTCTCACAAAAGTCTATCCAAATTGTTCTGATGCCATGCAACCCAAATGGACCATGCTACTCTGGGGTCAAGTACATACCAATAATAGTTATAGGCTTAGACACCTAATCCAACAGGTACGCCCCGCGTACTAGAGTTTCCTCTTAAACCCTAAAACACTCTGAAGGCCATAACTTCTTTATTATATATCTGATTCCGACGATCCTTATATCCATGAAAAGGTAACGAGAAGCTCTACGCTTTAATCAACTCATACCTACCATAAATATTCCCAAACAAGAATCCAATTTCCATAAAACCCGAACCGACACTTTACCGAAATACCCATTGGCTCCAAAACACAAACCGAACACCCGGATCATCCAAATACATCACCCACCTCCAAATGAGTCTAGATATCAGTTCATCAAAGGTCCTAAGCCTGTTGAAACCCGATCTTTGACCACTTCCCCGATATAAGAAACGATTTGGAGCAGGGCGTCACAACTCTCCCCCACTTAAATTAGATTTTGTCGTCGAAATCATTCCTTACCATCCTCGGAACGTCAGACAACCCAAGCAACATGACCACATCCCCGAGCATACCACAACGTTTCCAAGGCAACCGGAACCAACCTTAGCCTTGCTCTCTAACCCGAAGCTGAATGAATCCTTAATCCCTTTCAAAAAACCACCTCTACTTTTCCGACACCTGAATTCTCGAATTGGTCTGACTCCCCGACAGACCGCTCATACCGAACCACTACCAAGTCGAATCCTCATTGAAGTCCAGACTTAAACAAAATGCTTCCGACTCTTGATTGACTTGATGCTTCTATTGGGAACAAAATCATTGACCATTCATTACTGCAGAACACTTCTACTTAACAGAAGGCGCAGATAATCCTTCGAGTAGAAGACTCATCCTTGCAATGGTTAGACTCAGACGAGAGCTGTGCAATAGGTTCAAATCATTTACTCTGAGATTATTCAATCCAAACTGAAAGTGTCTTAGAATATTCTCCGAATAACAAGCGACTCCATACACGAGTCTCAAATTACTAATACCGCCTTGACTTATCTTGATGTCCATCACAGATAGAACCAATCCAAAACACAATCACATGGGCCTGATCTACCATCAAAACTGAATCCATTCTTTACCCCTGAACCCTTCAACTGATGCCCCTGAGATACGGATTCGTTAATACGATTCTTACTGAAAAGACACTCCTGCACATAAACACTCGCGATTCCTAATGCGAGTCCCCACCCGGAAACCAACCCGGAATACATAAAGGTTCCCAACCCATCGCAGAGACTACCAGTCTCGCACCTGGTCCTGCCACCAGGTTCCCAAGAGTCCAAATAACAAGTCTACCCAACCTATATACCCCTTTGCGTCACACACTGACCATACATTCAATCCTGCAACCCAAGATCAAAAACCTTGACCCAACGGTCTCTACCAGGTCCCACCTGCATTGTCATATACACACGGGCCTCGCCCACGGGTCCCACCCAAACTATACCATGGAGTGGCCTCGCCCACAGGTCCCACCCATCTAGAGCTACATAGGCCCGACTCCGCCTTGGACCCCAATGGTTCTTAACCTAAAACAAAGAAATGCACCTCAACAATCCTGCCCGTCATGCCAAAGGCAGAAATTGATCCTCCTCTAAACTCGTAACCACCTCATCGATAGGCTACCTTAACCGGTGAATGTTACGATCCCATCATAATCTTACAATACTTCTAACCATCCTTGGTTTCACCAAACCCAAACCACCTCAACCCCAAATATCTCGAATTGAACCTGCATTCGACTGAAATCAATCAGGTGTTTAGGTCATGCTTTGAACCCCAAAGCCTTCACCATACAAGAACAGGCAGCGAGGCTCTAACACAACCCTCAATCCTGATCCATCCACAAGCCTACTATGCATAACAAAGAAGATTACGACCAACTGTTGCAAGTTTCCCGAACTCCCACTTGCACATCCTCAATCCAAACGGCCACTTGGGCCGTCTCTCCTCCTGACCAGGATGTAAAACTTACCCTAGTTCCACACCCGATCCAAGTCTCGGAAATCCTAATCGATTCTCCCCCACTTAAATTCTTTGAAGCTATCTCATCCCATAAATCTTATGGATTACCAACCCATCAAGCCTCATATATCATGAACCGCCTATGAAAGGTGGTAACCAATACTTGAATTCCAATACTAGCCAATCTCGATGATCGCCCGACTCCTGGAATCCAGAATAATATTCCCTGAAATATTAGCAAGTCTGGTAGCCCCAGTCACCTCCCATGATACCATACCAGTTCCTTAGGTTCTTATGTTGGGGACTAAAACCATAACCCTTGCTCTGAGCTGGCGAATCCTCACCCCGATTTCCATCCTCAAAGAATTAGTGAATTCTAACCATCTACCACCCATGCGAAATACCAAATTCCCCCAGACACTTCCAATGACCAAATAACTCATGCAATTGTCACCACCATCCTCTTACAACCTCTCCTCCTCTAGTAATAGTAGTGTTTGAGTCCTAAAAGTTCTTCCATAGACAACTGCCGATCTCACCATATCAGAAGATAAAGCAATTGTCACCACCATCCTCTTACAACCTCACTAACCAGCACAACAAAACCCACTGAAGCAATCCCTAGGCTTTCCTAGGTTCCCACCCTGCCATCAGCTGCTTAGGAACTCCTCATAATGTCAATTAGCTACCTCATGAACACAATCACATGAAACAAAGCTTAGATAATCCTTCGAGTAACAGACTCATCCCTACAATGGTTAGACTCAAACGAGAGCTGCACAATAGGGTCAAATCCGTCATTCTGAGATTATCCAACCTTTGTCACATGTGACTTGATATATTCAGTTAATAGGTAACTCACATCACTTATGAGTTCCACAAAGCACAAAGCAAGCAACATTCGTGCAGTAATATTCCAATCCGAGGAATAATCACGAGCATCCAATCCTACATACTACAACTCATACTAGGAGCTCCCACTCCCGCTACTAATTGACTTACGCATACAAATTAGACCCAATCTAGCATCCCATGCTTCCTAGGCTACAATGCATCATATATTGGGCCAATCTACCACTGACTAATTAGAATTAGCATGCAAGTCTACAAGCTCAAACAACTGGCATACACATGCATCTCTCCTATCATTCTACCATGCAAAAACTGAGCAGGTCCTTAGCCCTAACAAGCATGCGATCCACAGATTCATAAATCAAATCATATTAGATAACATGTATGAGTATTTTGGGAGAAACTTACTTGATCCGATCGATTGCATCCACCACACCCTTTCTTGTATTAGAAAACTTGTTTTTTTTTCCTTTTTCTAAAATCATTTTTCTTTTATTTTTGAAAAACTTTACAAAATCCTCAGGTTGAGTTCAGACACACCCGAGAGTGTGTCTGAATCCCTCAAACCAAGGCTCTGATACCAACATGTAACGTCCCAAAGAGTAAGACCTAAAAATCTTTCATTTTTAAATTACTAAAATAGTACATCATCTCATTTTCATAAACCAAGGTAATCACAGCTTTATTAATACAACATCGTTATTAGAGTAATCACGGAATGCGGAAACATTTGGTGTGTGCGTTGCAACCATCTCGAGCTCTTCCATTTGAAAACTAAATTACCTGAATCATAAACTGAAAATGGTAAGCACAAATATTAGTGAGTTCCCCAAAATACCATATACCATACCTATCATACATATAATGGGCCCCGTCCACTGAGTATTACGGGCCCCACCCAAACTCATATAACGGGCCCCGCCCAAAGTCATATAACGGGCCCCGCCCAAACTCATATAACATGTCCCCCACTAAACATATAACCATATAATCATATAACATTCAAACACATGCGAAAATCACAAAGATAATAGCATATTGTACAATTATCAGGCCCCGTCCACATACAAATCATATATGCATAAGTAGTTACTATCATACAAAATGACAATTGGGCCCCGCCCAGTAAGCGAACAAGCACATACATATGCAAGAGTCATGCAGACATCTAGCACCCTACATAGAAAACCAGAGGCCAACATTGGTGCTTTCGACTCGCTAAACATAGTGAGGAGACTCACCTCGTACTGCCGAATCTCATAGAAAGAATCTCTGGTTGCTGGCCCGCAAGAATCTCCGCGCTATCAATCACAATATCTAATACGAATAAATATTGGGATCCCAACTCATATTAGAAAGTCTGAACTAGGGTATAAGATCTTTTTACCCTCTCCTTAACTTGGCCCAAGGCCAAGGCCCAATCCAAAAATCTAATGACCCAAACCTAATTAGTCACCCAAGGCCAAAATCATGGCCTAATTTTCCAAATTAGGCCCAAATCCGATAGTGGGCCTCCACAAATGAATTTCAGTCCAAAATCTGATGGCCCTATAGGGCCCAAAACAACTAAGCCCAAAAGATGGACCAAACCAAAGCCCAAACACCGAAATCCCATCCTGTTGAGTACACGGGGCGTACTTAGGTTGTACGCTAAGCGTACTGGCTTAAGGGCTTGTACGCTTCGCGTACATGCTTGTACGCCCAGCATACTCCTCCATTCAGCCCAAACTCAAATCGTTTCTTAATCAACTAAGACACTGATCCCAAAACGTAGATCTGACTTCTTTAAGCTGGATAATCACGTAAAGTTATCAACTTTACGTTCATGCATGGCTAAATGAAGCTCTTAAGCTTCAAAAGGACTTAACATATGACTTAATGCATGCATTAGACCCAATACTTCATAAATTTGGCACCTTTATGCATCAGGAATTCCCAATGAACTTAGATCCAAAAGAATAAGTCCTTGAAACATCAAACTCATCCATCAACCCTATAAAGGGACCTAAAAGCATGAAAATCAAGACAAGAAGAGATCTAAGCATTAAAAAGTCAAGATTTGAACTTGATACCTCTAGGAGCTTGGAAAGTGGTGAATGATTATGGATCTCTAAGTTCCCCACCAAGATATCAACCTTCCTCCTTCTTCAATCCCTTTAAAAATGAGCAAAACAACACCAAATTCTCCTCAAGAGCTCAAATGCACATCAATGGAGGCTAAGGGACGATTTCTAGGGTTTTAGGGGCTTGGAGGTTGGTAAAGAGGCCAACCCTAAATACTTAAGATGCTTATATAGGGTACAACACCCTAAATTAGGGTTTCCACTAACTCTTCATACGCCCTGCGTACTCCTCGTACGCCCAACATACGAGGCGTCATACTCCCGATCCACCCTTTACAGTATGCCAAGCGTACACCAAATTATGCCTCGTGTACTACCCTTCGCACCAGTACGCCCCGCGTACTCCGTAGGTACACCCCGCGTACTAGAGTTTCCTCTTAAATCCTAAACCACTCCAAAGGCCATAAATTATTCGTTATAAATCCGATTCCGATGATCCTTATATCCATGAAAAGGAAACGAGAATTTCTACGCTTTCATCAACTCATACCTGCCATAAAACTTCCTGAACAAGAATCCAATTTCCATAAAACCCAAACCGACACTTTACCGAAATACCCTTGGTTCCAAAACACAAATCGAACACCCGGATCATCCAATTACATCACCCGCCTCCAAATGAGTCCAGATCTCAATTCTTCAAAGGTCCTAAGCCTACTGATACCCGATCTTTGACCACTTCTCTGAAATAAGAAACGATTTGGAACATGACGTTACAAGTGTAATTCCTCCTTCTATGCACTGACCTTCTGTGATCTCAAGAACCATTAGTCAACATGACTTCACTTTCACAGAATATCTCTGATGGAAATTTGTTACTCAAAACAAATCCAAGGTCAACTTTGAAGTTTTCTAGTCCAGGTATGTTGCTTGGATACTTCACTTGTACTAATGTAGTCTTACTCACATTGTCGAATCTACCACCATCTCCTACATGAAACCTTTCATGCTACAAATCAAAATGAATATCCATTTGGACTATGACTCAAAGTCATCTCCAAATTTCATGTCATCATAACTCTTCTCAATCATGTTCTCTATGGTCTCCTAGCAACCATTTATTGGTATCTTTCAATACCTTATAATGTTTTTGACAGTTGTCTAACGATCCAGTCGAGCCAAATTCAGATACAATCTCATGATGCGCAAATCATCTAAGACATTAGAATAAACACAAGTTATAGCATACATGATCGATGATATATTCAAAACATATAGGTCTCGACTCATCCTATCATTTTCATGACTAATACAAAAGATTCACTCAATTCTTTGCTATGAAGCATATGAACAATCCCTTTGGATTTTTTTTCATGTTAAAACCATTAAACATATTATGCTTTGACTAGATCCTGTTAAACGTTTTAGTATATACTTCTAAATCTAAAGACCAACAATCAATTTCGCTTCCCCATGTCCATCATAACGAAACAATTCCTGAGCTTTTGCACCTTGCAACTTAGGGATAATGTTTCCAATCATTGGTATCATCAACCTGCAATACCAGGAAGAAAACGATACTCCCACTAGCTTTGATATGTACTCAATACTCATCTAGGCTTCTAGATAGACAACACTCTTTGACTTTTTTCTAGGAAGAAAAGATTCCTTGCTACACGATGCTTGTCTAAATCTATGAATAGATTTCTCAATCTTACACACCTTGTTTGGATACTTTGTATGCTTAAATCCTTTCAGGATGTGTCACACACCCCTCGAAAGTTTCATGTTAAGGAAATTTGTTTAAAGATTCCACTTTACCATATCTTATATCAATGAATGAATCAATGGTAACAAATAACCAAATAGACCCTTTTCAGCTATTGGTGAGAATGTTTCCTCATAATCCATTTCTTGAGTCTGAGTGAAACTCTTTTTCACCAAATTATCTTTCAATTTGCATACATTCCTATCCATCTTTGTTTTCACATTGAAGATATAATCGAAACCTACAATCATAATACTAGGCTTTGGATCAACCAATCCCATACTTTGTTATACTTCATGGACTAAATTTTTCTATCCTTAGACTCTTCTAATGGCATCCATATGACCCACCATTGCTTCCTAGTAGCTATTAGACGTATCCAAATTGATCAATGTTTTGTGACTAATCAACATATCTCTTTCCACAGTTAGATGAAACTCATAAACTTGAAAGTTCACTAACTCTACTATATTTGCAAAGATATAAGGCAATGTCATTTGTCTCAACTGATACTTTAACCTAAGGTTGAGAGCTACTGCCAACTATAGGTTTAATGTCGGTCATATCTCAAATTTATTCAAGGTCAATATGACTCCCACCGATTTCTTGATGTATATGTTCTTTCTCTCAAGGAACACTCCTTTTGAGCTATAAGTACCACATTCTTATGGGTCTTTAAAACAAATATCAAGAGTCTTTAGTGAATACCCGACAATATACACTTCTCATATCTCGATTCAAGTTGGTCATTGGTTTCCTGTAACACCCGCTTTGTCAGGTAACACCCTTAGTAATTATGTCAATTTTTCGTTGGACCCTAGTACGCTGGGCGTACGTAAGGTACGTCGGGCGTACTAGTGAGTGTGCATGAGTCGGGACATTCCCGTAGTACGTTGGGCGTACCCATGCATACACAGGGTGTACGTGCATCAGGGGCAAACCCTAATCTTTAGGGTTTTCACCTTATTTAAGCTTATTAAGTCCCCCAAGTCCTTCACCTTATCAGCATCCATTGCCTTTTTAAGCTAACGTCGAAACCCTAATCCATTTTCCAAAGAGATTAACCTTGTGTATGAAACATCCCAATAACACGGTCCAAAAATTTCTTTTTAAAATCATTTAAGAAAACCATAATTCATCAACATCATAATAAAATCACAAGTGATGTATCCAAAACATCGTATCCAAATACTGTATCAAATCCATGTATCAAAATATCAGAGTCTAAAACATCCCAGGCTATAAACTGTGGTGTGTGTCATGCAGTCATCCCGAGCTCTTTCCCCTGCTAGTGGAAGTACCTGAAACCAAAACTGAAACTGTAAGCACAAAGCTTAGTGAGTCTCCCCAAACTACCACATACCATACACATATAACATGCAACTAGGAGATATGGGCCCCACCACACTCATGGATATACGGGCCCCACCTACACTCATGGAGATACGGGCCCCGCCCACCCTCCGCCAACTGGGAGATACGGGCCACGCCCATGCTATGCTGGCTATGAGATACGGGTGCCACCCACACTCAACAACTATGAGATGCGGGCCCCGCCCACACTCAGCTACTATGAGATACAGGCCCCGCCCACACTCAGCTACTATGAGATACGGGCCCCGCCCACACTTAGCTACTAAAAATACATACAAGTATCACACGGACAACAAGCATAACTAAATCTATCAATCAATCATATATCCATACTGAAACTAAGCTATGAGATACGTGCCCCACCCGCACTCGGCTAACTACGAGATATTGGCCTCACCCACACTCGGCTACTAATCATGCATATACGGGCCGACATTGGTACGTTAGACCCATCCTACTAGAGGAAAACTCACCTCACAAAGCTGACAGTTGAAATATCGAGTGAGGAATCTCTGACGCCTGCTCCCACGACTCCCCGACTATTATTATCACAATAACACTTAGTCAGAACCTGATAATTCTCCTTAGGGTAAAATAACCATTTTACTCCTGGTTAAAGTCAACGCTTTGCTTAAAGTCAACCTTCTGGTTGACCCAACTCGTCGAGTTGCTCCTTCAACTCCTCGAGTCCTAGAACCTAAAATCGCGATCTAACTCGTTGAGTTCCCACGCTACTCATAGTCGCAATCTACCGAATCAACTCGTCGAGTCCCTTCACCGACTCGTCGAGTTCGACCTTAAGCTAAAACGGGACAAACCAAATCAACTCGTCGAGTCCCTCTATGGAATCATCGAGTTCGTTTGTCTGATTGAGCCATCTTAATGGATTAAGCTCCTAACCTTCAGATCCAAACTCCATACTTCATCTACACATTGGGAATACACTTTTAAGGGTAAAGTTTCCAACTTTACCCACTATCAGTCCTACAAAATGGTTTTAGCTCAAACCCTAACTCTCGAGAACATAGATGTTGGTCTAAAAGCCATAATACTCTAAACCATTGCACACTATAATAGATCTAAGCCTTAGACATCAGTTGGACACGTAAAGTTCCTAACTTTCCTTCCATACATGGCCTTTTAGGGCTAAGAAGGCCATAATAACGTTTTTAAGCTTTCATGGGGCTTCCATGGTCATAAAGTTTGCACATTTATGCCATGTATCCCCTTCTAGATCCCAGATCTAAAATGTAAGTCACTTGGGACGTCCAAATCCAAAAGACCAAGGTTCTTGAACCAAAACCCTCATAAAAATGGAAGTAAGTAGATCTAATGAATGAATGATCAAGTTAGAGACTTGATTACCAGAAACTGATGAGGATGGAAGGAGATCCCTGGATCTACTATCTTCTCCTTGAACCTTCTAGCTCCTTCTTCTTCTTCTAGCTTCAATTACACACAAAATCACTCAAGAATGGCTCACACACTCACAAAATGCTCTAGGGTTTCGTGGATTAGGGTTTAGGACTTGGAGGCTGGAAATGAGGCCAAAAGGTAGGGATTAAGATGCTTAAATAGGGTGCAAAACCATGAAATTAAGGTTTCACTCTGGCAAACCTACTCTCCGAGTCGAGGGCTCTCGACTCGTCGAGTAGATAGCTGAAAACCCGCGTCCAAGACTCGATTCTACTCGACGAGTCTGGGGCTTCCAACTCGTCGAGTAGCTCTATTAAAATGAATAATTCATAAATAAAAGCGTACCAGAAACCAAGCGTTACAGTGTGTGTGTTTTGTGTGTGTGGTGTACGTTGAAGAAGGAGAAGACTAGTGAAGAAGCATTGGACAAGAGGAAGCTTGTAGATCCAAAGGTCATTCACCCTTTCTAGCTTCTTGAAGGTATAAAGTTCCTACCTTGATGATTCATCTCTTTGTTCTAGGTAGTTAGGGTTTTTGGTTTATTTTGGTCCCTTCAAGTGTTTCTTGAGAGTATAAGCTACTCCATAAGGTTATGATGATATATCTTAGTGTATTTTATTTCCCTTGGGCATGAAAATGGTGTCTTGATGGTTTAAGCCAAACCATGCAAGGGTTGAGGGTTGTTTCATGAAGTTGGGGTGTTAAAATCCGATATTTGACCTTTCTAAGCGATGAAAAAGCATAAAGTTTGCAACTTTATGGCTTAATATGTTTTAATAAGCTTAGATCTAAAATTGGACGTTAGGTCTTAACTGATTAAGACTTTAAAAGGAGGAATTGGATAGATGGGGCGTATGCGGGGGTATGCAGATGTTTCGCTGAGCGTATGCGTCTGGGGTCCCGATCTGGTGAATCATCCGAGTACGCTGGGCATACGGATGGTCCGCTGAGCGTACTCACGAAGGGGGTTTTGAGCTTTTAGTTTTGGTCCATCTTGGGCTTTGGGCCCTTATTGGACCACAAGTTTTTCTAAGCTGGGATTTTATAGATTTGGGACCATATTGAACTTGGAATGCCTTTTGGACTTTTGGGCTAGTTTGGATTTGGGCCTTGGTATGTTAGGCCCAATAAGGGAAGGGTAAAACATCCTTTTACCCTTAAAGCCGAGATTTAGGGTTTGGACTCTTGGGTTGGGTTATTGACTTAATTTCTAATTAGGATTTTATTATTTTTGATTTAGTGAGAGGATTCCTCGATTCAGCAGCTCAAGTGTGATTTGATATTCTCAGTCTGAGGTGAGTTTCCTTTAATATACATTGGGTCGAAGGCGTCAATGTCGGCCCACTGGATTACGTTTGTAGGATGATACTTGTCTTTGTGACAATTCCCTATATTGATTGTATATGTTTGTTGTCTTTGTGACTCTTATTTTTATGATTATATGCTAGTTGTAGGGATGAAATAGACCTGATATCGGTTGAAAGAGACCGAAGGGGTTAAAATATACCCAATACCGGTTGAAAGAGACCAAAGGGGTTGAAATATACCCAGTACCGGTTGAAAAAGACTGAAGGGGTTGAAATATACCCTGTACCGGTTGAAAGAGACCGAAGGGGGTGAAGTAGACCTAGATATGTTTTGACTATACATGTGTATTTTTTATGGTATTTTGGTGGAGCTCACTAAGCTATGTGATTATGGTTTTAATTTATGTTTTAGGTACTTCCATCTCGAAAGGAAGGGCCCATATTGATCGCACCACATCTGCCCATGTTTTCTGCATTTACGTGATTTTTGGATTTAATTATGATATTATTACACTATAATATACTTTTTGTTGTTTCGACATGTTTACTAGATGTTTTGAAATGAACTAAAAATAAAATTATTATCTAAGTTTTTTTGGATGTTACAAGTTGGTATCAGATCCTTGGTTTGAAGGATTCAGGCATACTCTCGGGTGTGCTTGAACTCAAATCGAGGATTTGGTAGATGTTCCATAAAAAGAAACATTTTATTAAGGGATTTTAATCAAAGAAAGGGGTGTGATGCGTGCAATTAGCCGAGCTCAAGTAAGTCTTCCCAAAATACCCATACATGTTAAATGTTTTACGTTACGATATGAGAATTGCAAGCTAGATTAGGGCTAAGGATCTGCTCAGGATTGCATGATAGAATGCTAGGAGAGATGCCTTTATGTGCCTATTATATGAGCATATGGATATGCATGCTAATATAGATCAGTTATTTGATAGGATGGCCTGTTAGGTTATGTTCTGATTTGGATTGTTTAATGCTCGAATGTTGCGTGCTTTTTGCTTTTAGGAATTTTCAGTAATATCAGCTAACTATTGGACAAATACAGTTGATTAGATATTGTTGAGATTAATTCTATAGGGTTAGGTTTAAATCAATTGCGTAACTCTTGTCTGAGTCTAACCGTTGTAGTGTGAGGCCTTTCATTCGAAGAATTATCTAGTAATGATAGTATGTAATTGTATTCATATAGTAGTTAGAAGGTATTAGTGAGAGTTCCTTCTACAGCTCATAACAGTGAGTGGTGAGGTGAGGAACCCTAGGAAGTTCCTGGAACATGTATTGGTGTGTAGGATCCCTTATAGTACGAGGAAATATTGGATAAGAAGGGGTGACTTGGAGGATTTGAGGTAGTCCGTGGGGAGGGTATAAATAGGTTTGGAAGGTAGTATTGGGCCCGTACTACTGGAAGCACATGATTTATACCCAAGGCAAGGAAGACTATGATGAATCTAGGGAACTTGAGAGTGTGAACCTCTTCATGTGTGTACTAATTGTTTATGTGTTATGTTTCAACATGTCACGGTGGAGTAGGAGGTCTAGGATCTAGATCTGGTTCGGGCACTGGCACCGAACCAACTGATGAGGGTTTACAGGACTTCATTGCGTCTGAGCTTACTAGAGGTATCCTTGATGCGACCCCGGTGATGTTCGGGTCGATTAAGGAGGGTATCATCGAGCTGATGGAGGATCACATTCAGATCTTTAGGGCCGACCTGGCTGCTAGCCAGTCTGGGGCCCACACTTTCTCCTTCAAGGATTTCAGGGGATGTGGGGCACCAGTTCTCTTTGGGGGTGAAGGACCATATTGCCGACAAGCATTGGCTAGCGGATATTGAATGCTCCCAGATGAATAGCTGCTGCCCCGAAGGGTCGAAGGTGAGGTTCGCTGCAGGTTGTCTGAGGGAGCGAGCTTGGGATTGGTGGGAGGAGGGTGGCTACACTTTTGGAGCCCCGACCATTGAGGCCATGACCTAGTATGATTTTGTGACACGGTTCCGATTGGAGTTTGCACCAGCTGTGGAGGTGCAACAACTAGCGACGGAGTTCCTATTGGATAAGGTGTCTAAGTCCACAACTATATTTAGTATATACTTGACCCGGCTTGGCATGGTCCATTTGGGTTGCATCTTCATCTCAACTGTTGGATAGACAAAATGAGAAAAATGACACTTACGATTTCTTAATATATTATAAGTTCTAATATATTAATATGAAATCATATTATTTAATTAGTATTGGTCAAGAATTAAATTGGAATTAATTTTGTGATCAAAAAGAGACTAGATAAATATATGGGGATTGATTTGTAAATCATTTATTGTTATACAGTGGGCTTATGGTTCATGATTCACTAGATTGAGCTAGGACCCATTGGGTGCTCCATGGATGCTCCATGGAGGTTATAACCCACGGATCATGGGGGAAATGAAAAGCCATGCACATTAGGGTTTACATGGTGTAATCCTATATGTGACACACTATATAAAGAGCTCCATAGCTAGCAAAATCGGCCACTAAGTGAAGAATAAGAGGGCTAGCCAATTTTGTGATCAAAGTGTTCTTCTCTCAAGTTATTCCAAGAGTTGTGGGTGTTGTGTGAAACATTTGAGGCATAACATTTGAGGTGCTAGGCTCACAAATTTCTTAAGGAATCCAAGCAACTATAAAGGTAAGTTCTTCTACTAGCTTTTATGTTTCAAGTCCTCATGCCATGCTAGTTAGGTTAAGAACCTTGGAATAATCAAATTTGCATGTATCTTAGTAAAACAAAGATCCAAGGTTTCTAGGGTTGCATGTACACTTTAGGAATGTTAGAATGCTCAAAACCCATCAGTGGTATGAATGTTCATACACTTATGATATTGGTAGATCATAGGAATTATTTGCAAAATTGTTTGTTAGTTAAATTCTTGATCTAAATGTTTTTAATGGAATCCATAATTTGTCCTCAAGTTATGGATTAGCAAAAGTCTTCCTTTTAAAGTCCATTAAAGAACACATAAGTTACATAAAATGAAGAGTCTTCATTTTATTGAACCATTAACTAATAAGTTATGAAGATGAAAGGTTTTGAATAGTTTTAAAACTTGCCCTCAAGTTTTGGAATTTCTAAAGTCCTTTAGAAAACTTTAATTCCAAACCCTAGAGTTTTAAAAGTTAAAATTCAACCCTTATACTTTATAATATTATAAGTTAATAATATATATATATATATATATATATATATATATATATATATATATATATATATATATGTATAAGAGCAAGTCAGTCTTACTGTTAGTAGGCCTCATTCACGAAGCCGGTCTATAAGGGGGGTATAAGGTTGTTGCCTATAAAATGACAGCTTAATGGGTGTCCACTCTCACCCACCGCTTACTTGACTGGTGGAGGGTCGTTAGCCGAACGGGTAGGACAAGGACTATAATTCTCATTAAAAGTATAATGATATATATAAAGGAACTAAACCTTTTATAAATTCCCAATCTTAGTTACTTTAGGAAAATGTGAAATTGGTGCTATCCCATGAAATTACACTTTGTACCTTACCAAGTCGTTGGTGGAGCGTGTGTGGGTAACCGACACACTAACATGGACTAGTAAGAGTGGCAAAGGGTGACTTAATACTTATCATAGATCGATGGAGCGCGTGTGGGTAACCGACACATCGATTAGGTGATAAAGATTAAGGGTACCAAGTAAATTTGCATGGTTTTTCACACCTTGTTTGTGATCCTTGGCATCCCAGTCACAAACTTGAGAGGGCACAATCGATATTTAAACATGCCATTGAAAAGTTCAATGAATCTAAAAAAGAATCTAGGAGTTTTCAATCCAATTAAAACCTAATAATTTATTTCGCTTTTCATGGTGGAAGTTGGTGAATCGTCATTCACCTACCTTCAAATATTTCATAGCTTGGATTATGGCATCCCTCTTCCTAGTTATGAAGTATTGTGATGGGTCCTAGCCTTAATATTACATTTGGGTGTCTTATTAAGGATTCTATATCTAATCTAAACTTGTCTTTCTTCTTTTTAGATGTCTTCCAACAATGCTGCAACTGGCTCAAACCCTACCGGCTCCTTCTCTGTCATGAACCTTTCTGGGAGAGTCATCTTTGATGGTTCAAACTTTAAGGATTGGATCAGGAACATCATGATAGTTACTCGTTACGAGGACATGGAATATGTCCTCGACAAGGAGCTGAAGGAAATAGATGAGTCTACTGCTACTCCAGAGGAGATTGCTGACTTTAAGGCACATGAGAGAGATGCTACCAATGTGGCATGTATCATGTTGGCCAGAATGAAAGCTGAACTCTAAAAGTCCTATGAGGACTTTTACCCTTTTGAGATGCACATGGACCTAATGGACCGCTACCATCAAAGCGCTCGTCAAAAGAGGTATAAAATCATCTCTTCCATGATAACAACCTGAATGAAGGATGGTGAACCCATCACGGGCCACATGCAGAAAATGTAAAGGTTTGTGGACCGTTTGCTGAAGTTGAATGTGAACTTCCCTGAGGAGTTGGCTATTGATATCATACTACACTCCTTACCTACTTGTTATGATCAATTCCGAATAACATATCACATGAACAAGGAGGAGGTCACACTTAGCAAACTTCAAGGGCTCTTGAAGACCGCTGAAACTGGTCTTAAGGGCAAATCGGTTGTTACTACTCCTACTCCTACCGCCGCCCCTGTTCTGGAAATCGGGAAAAGTAGAGGGAAGAAGAGGGAAAACCCTTCGAAGGGTACCAAGGGAAAATCTCTTGATGGCTCCTCTTCAAGTGGAACCAAAGGTGGTTCTGTCACTCCTTCTTCCAAACCAAAAGAAGGTCAATGCTTCTATTGTCAGGAAAAGGGGCACTGGAAACGAAACTGCCCCAAGTACCTGCAAGATGTTAAGGATGGGAAGGTCAAACCTACGCATTCAGGTATTTACACTATATTGTCTAATAACTCATCACATTCTACTTCTTGGGTTCTTGATATAGGTTGTGGTATTCATATATGTTCTGATTTGCAGGGTCTAAGAAGAAGTGAGGATGTGGAGCACGAAAAAATAAACTTGATCATGGGGAATAGGAAAGTTACACCTGTCACCAAGATTGGAGTTTATTCTTTGTTGCTAAGTAGTGGGTTAACATTAGATTTGAATAAATGTTGTTACTCGTCTGAAATGGCGAGAAATATTTTTTCCTTTCATGGTTTGTACAAACAAGGATTTACCTTTTCATTTGATAATGAATGTGGTGGTATTAATGCTTTCTTTAATAATGTTCTTTATTTTAAAGCATTATCTTGTGATGGTGTATATGAAACTGTGTCGGTTGTAGATAACCTAGGAAATAATGTGTTGTGTATCGATTCTTCCACTAACTTGGATAAAGCATCATTATGGCATTGTCGTCTTGGACATGTGAGCAAGCAACGTACAGACCAACTCCAAAAGGATGGAGTATTGGAGTCATTTGACCTAAAGTCAGATGATAGTTGTGAGTCTTGTTTTCTTGGAAAAATGACAAAGTCGCCCTTCACTGGTATATGTGCTAGGGGTGAAGGTTTGTTAAACCTCATACACACAGATGTGTGTGGACCCTTCAGAACCATCACAAGGGATGCAAACCGCTTCTATGTGACTTTTACTGATGATTAGAGTAGATATGGTTATGTCTAGTTAATCAAGCATAATTCAGAAACCTTTGAAAAGTTCAAAGAGTTTAAACAGGAAGTGGAGAATCAGTTTGGTAGGAACGTTAAGATGCTCCGATCCGATCGAGGAGGAGAGTATCTTAGTACAGAGTTCATTGACTATCTTAAGGAATGTGGAATTGTTTCATAATTGACACCCCCCAGAACACCACATCTTAATGGTGTGGATGAGAGGCGTAATCGAAACTTGTTGGACATGGTTCGTTCCATGATGAGTTGAGCTTCGTTACCAATCTCGTTCTGGGGGTATGCCTTAGAGACTGCCGCCCATATCGTAAATCGAGTCCCTACCAAGAAGTTTGCCAAAACACCTCACGAGATGTGGACTGGGAAAGTTCCCAATTTGGACCACATCAAGATTTGGGGTTGTGAGGCCTTCGTGAGACGTGAGACTCAGGATAAGCTCGAACCTCGAAGTGAGTGATGTATTTTCATCGGCTACCCACATAATTCCTTTGGTTATCTCTTTTACAGACCCAGTGAGAATGTGGTCTTTGTGGCAAGAAGATGGGTCTTTCGTGAGAGAGAATTCATAAGCCAAGGAAACAGTGGGAGGAAAATTGATCTTGAAGAAATTCAAGAGTCAAGCGGTGAAGGAACCTCAAACCCCAGCGATCAACCTGAGGAAGGAACTCCCGTTGATGAGTCTGTACCTCTGAGGCGTTCCACAAGAGTTAGGAATCCACCCGAGCATTACTATGGTTTTCATATTACTGTGGAAGGTGATGAATTTATCAGTGATAGGACACTGGTAAATCTGGATGAACCTAACAACTTTAAGGAAGCCATGGCAGGACCTGAATCTGCCAAATGGAAAGAGGCCATGGATAGAGAGATACAATCCATGTATGACAATCAAGTTTGGAACTTGGTTGAAAATGTACCAGGTCGTATGACAGTCGGGTGCAAATGGATCTTCAAGAAGAAGACCGACATGGATGGTAATGTACACACTTATAAGGCACGACTGGTTGCAAAGGGTTTTTCTTAAACTCCGGGAGTTTATCATGATGTGACCTTTTCACCATTAGCGAAGATTAAGTCGATTAGGGTTATGCTAGCCATTGCTGCATTTCATGATTATGAAATATGGCAAATGGATGTCAAAACCTCTTTCCTTAATGGAAAGTTGGATGAGGATGTTTAAATGAGTCAGCCAGAGGGTTTTCTCATTACAGAGTACCCTAATAGAGTGTGTAATCTTGAGAAATCCATCTATGGATTGAAGCAAGCACCTCGCAGATGGAATCTTTGTTTCAATGAGAAAGTCAAAGAGTTTGGCTTTTCGAGGAGCGAAGATGAGTCTTGTGTATATGTTAAGGCTAGTGGGAGTATAGTTAGGTTTTTGGTATTTTATGTGGATGACATACTACTCATAGGAAATGACATCCCAACTCTGCAGGAAGTAAAGTCTTGGCTTGTGAAGTGTTTCGCTATGAAGGACCTTGGTGAAGCTACCTATATCCTACGGATAAGGATTTTGAGAGACAAGAGTAAGAGACTAATTGGACTTAGTCAGAGTAGCTACTTGGATAAGGTGCTGAAAAGGTTCAGTATGCAGAATTCAAAGAAAGGTGACTCGACAATCCAGAGCAACGCCAAACTGAGTAAGACTCAGAGTCCGAGTACAGAGGCTGAGATAGCAGAGATGCGTCATGTACCATATGCTTCCTCTGTGGGCTCAATCATGTATGCTATGACTTGTACTCGCCCTGATGTGGCCTTTGCTTTGAGCATGGTTACCAGATATCAAGGGAATCCATGCAAGGCTCACTGGACTGCAGTGAAGAATATTCTCAAGTACCTACGAAGGACTAGGGACTGGGTCCTTACCCTTGGTGGGAGTGATGACTTGAGAGTAGTGGGGTATAGTGATGCAGGCTTCCAGACTGATAGGGATAATTTCCGCTCTCATCCGGGTTGGGTCTTTACCCTAAATGGAGGAGAAATTACTTCGTTGGAGACCTTGGAGTTGTACCAGCTATTAAGGAGCCTATGGAGATTTTCTGTGACAATGAGGGTGCAGTTGACTTAGCTAAGGAACCAAGGGATCACGGCAGATCCAGGCACATCGACAGAAAATACCATTTTATTAGACATCGGATAGAAGAAGGAATCCTCGTGGTAAAGAGGGTATCATTGGATGATAGTCCAGCAGATCCCCTCACGAAAGGACTGTGTAGGGTTAAGCATTTGCAGCATGGGAGGTGCATCAGGCTGAAGGATGATATTAGTTTTACAGATTAGATAGTTAGTACTGAAACTTGTAAAATGTAAATTGACATTTGATGATTAAATAAAAGTTGTTGTTTATTTATAAGTAAGGTGTTGCTATCTTGTGTCAATTATTTACTATTGTTTCAACTTTGCATGTTTTGACTTCCAGAATAATTACTTTATTTAAACTCTCCGCAGTCAGTCGTATGTTGGAAGTAGATATGAATCAAGACTGTCATGAATTGGGTTTGTAGATGTCTAAGGTGCTAGACATAGCAAATGGTTGCTACAACATTCATGAGTACTCATAAGTTCTGAGTATTGGATTCAACCCTCGCTCACTTGTATCACTTCATGGAATTTATCTTGAGTGATCGTGAGACGGTAATATCATATAAATCTTCAAACCTAGAGATATGAGTTGTTGACTATGAGTTGGTTATACATTGATTATACGAAAACGCATTGGTAACTCGATGTTATAAAACGTGCCTTTGTGTATGATTCAACAAGTAGTAGAGCAAGCATATGTGTCGAAGTTTATCTGTTCCTTTTAGTTATTGGAGGATTAAAAGCGATATCTGGGCCCTCGATGATTTTGTATTGACCCATGTACCGGGCCCGGTCAGAACCAAATTGTTGTGTTCAGTTTAGTTCTATGTTAAACAAATCGGAAATCGGGAAACAAACTGCTAGACAATAAGTACGACTTTGTTCCATGTATTTGTCCAGCTGATATCTAGAACTGATGATTATATGATCACTTATCTTAAATGGCGCATCATCATCTCAGTTCCGCGATACTTTGAAAGAGCTACGATTGATGGTCGGTTCCTGAAGTCATACCTGTAACTATAGTTATTAGACTTATCCAAGTGGGAGACTGTTGGATTAGGTGTCTAAGTCCATAACTATATTTAGTATGTACTTGACCCAGCTTGGCATGGTCCATTTGGGTTGCATCTTCATCTCAACTGTTGGATAGACAAAATGAGAAAAATGACACTTACGATTTGTTAATATATTATAAGTTCTAATATATTAATATGAAATCATATTATTTAATTAGTATTGATCAAGAATTAAATTGGAATTAATTTTGTGATCAAAAAGAGATTAATTAAATATATGGGGATTGATTTGTAAACCATTCATTCTTATATAGTGGGCTTATGGTTCATGATTCACTAGATTGGGCTAGGACCCATTGTGTGCTCCATGGATGCTCCATGGATGCTCCATGGAGGTTATAACCCATGGATCATGGGGGAAATGAAAAGCCATGCACATTAGGGTTTACATGGTGTAACCCTAGACGTGCCACACTATATAAAGAGCTCCATAGCTAGCAAAATCGGCCACTAAGTGAAGAATAAGAGGGCTAGCCAATTTTGTGATCAAAGTGTTTTCTCTCAAGTTATTCCAAGAGTTGTGGGTGTTGTGTGAAACATTTGTGGCATCACATTTAAGGTGTTAGGCTCACAAAGTTGTTAAGGAATCCAAGAAACTATTAAGGTAAGTTCTTCTACTTGCTTTTATGTTTCAAGTTCCCCACGCCATGCTAGTTAGGTTAAGAACCTTGGAGTGTTAGAATGCTCAAAACCCATCAGTTCCTGGATATGTTACAGATGACTGCGACTGTGGTAGATATCACCACCAAGTTCAGAGAGAGAGCTCTATTGGTACCTCAGTATGTCGCAGACAAGGAGATGTGGAAGACTTGGTACCATGACATGTTGAGATCATATATTCGAGAGTTTGTTAGTTTTTCCGCCTGCCCGACACCGGATGAAATGATATACAAGTCTCGGGAACGGGAAATTGATTTGGAACGCATAGGAAAGAGGAAGGCAGAGCATGGGCATACGACTGTGGTTTAACCAAAGAAACCAAGGATTTTGATGCTAGATCGAGGGGCCGGCAGGGCTGGGGCCGTTGTGGTATGTACAACTAGACGCATGATAGAGTCTGCAAGAGCGGTGGTTCGGGCTGCTACAAGTGCGGCAAGACAGGGCACTTTGGCAGGGATTGTTTTGCCACTAACACCACCCAGGTATCTGAACTGATTAGGTTTCATTGCAATCAGAGGGGCCATAAGAAGGTCAATTACCCGAGTTTAGCATTAGGAGGACCAGTAGTAGTACCTCCTCCAGCAACTATGAGGATCACTGATAGCCGCCAGGGCAAGGCGGAGGCGCCAGTTGTTCAGAGCAGGGCATTTCAGTTGACAATCAAGGAGGCTCGTGTAGCACTCGATGTGGTCACTGGTATATATCTTCTCCTTACCTTCTTATTTATGTTATTTGTCATGCTTATATGTTTGTATTGTTGTTTAGGGTCGTTCCTTGTGAATGGTATTCTTGCATTGGTCTTATTCGATTCGAGGGCTCCCCGATCTTTGGTATCCCTGGTGCTTAGCAAGAGGTTTGATGATGTCCCTGGAGAGTTAGATTATCCACTAGAAGTTGAGATTGTTGATGACTGTCTGGTGCGAGTATCAAGGGTTCACCAAGGATGTATTTTGGAGTTATTCAGTGAGCAGTATCCGATTGATTTGGTTCCGATTTCCCTACGCGAGAGCAAGGTCATCGTGGGGACGGATTGGTTGAGCCCCAAAACTGTATCAATTGACGTCTTGCGTCCCATCCTCAAAAGCAGTTGGTTACCTGTTTCACTGGTTTCCTGAGAATACAAGTAGTTTTGAAAGAGTGTCAACAATTAAGTTGGTGAGTTCATAAGCTTTTGGATGTAGAGTTTGAAAAGCCTTTGTTTGTAATGGTAATGTATAATTCAAGAAAAATCCAATATTTCCTTATACAAAGTCGTGTAGTCTTAAATCCCAAGACTGAGAGTATGCAGTTTTAGATAGATAAAACCCCTTTTTGTAAAGTAGCATTTTCCCGTAAACTTGAAATGTTGTTAACTCCCTATGTGAGTCGTTATAACCATACTATAACTAGAATGAACCTGCTACAACGTTTTTCAGACGTCAAGATCCTATGACTTTTGTCACCCGTAGACCTGCAGGTCTTGCTATAGCTAGCAGCAAGGTGTGGGGTGTCAATCCCAATATAGATCTATACACAAATATCACGCTCTCCCTACAAGAGATTCTAGTTATAACTAACAGGAATTTTTAACCCGTACTCTAAGAGTACAATTAAAGAATTGTCTCAAAACTTACGTTAACGAGTTTATGTGTGAACTGAGTATAAAATCTTTTTGTGTGATGGAAATAAATCCCCTCTTTATGTAGTATGTTTGAAAAGTACAATCCGTAAACTATACTTTTTATGTTTCATCTAGTATGTTTGTAATGATAAAGGAATATTAAAATTCAATGAATCATTTCTGTTATTTAAAGTAACTCAACATAAAACACATGTAAAAGATAGAGGCATCAAGGATAGACACTTTGCTCAACATGTTACAATGTGTAAGTAGTAACCTGTTAACTAGTTTTTAACCTTTCTACACTGTTTTAAAATGATTATAGAAAAATCATACGAAGTTGAAAACTAAATCCGTAAACTCTGAGAGTTTAGTAAATTTATCTAGTTTATTCATAATTTTTATTATGATTTTTAGAAGTCTCTAACTTTTGTGAAATTGTTCATATTCACAGACTGGTCCGAATTCGTTTCTGAAGTGATAGGCAGTTTTGTCAAAATCACCATAAATGGTAGAAAAATCTTATGGAGATGCGCAAGTAGTCATTAGAAAGTTATAAACCTGAACTACTTGCATATAAAACATTTTTGAAAAATATTAAGTTTAAGATGGTCAAAACAGTCCGTGAATGGGACTCAACTTTTCTGATGAAAGCTGTTGTTTGAGCTTAGTTAAGTTTTTGATGCATTAACTTGTATCCCTCCTATTAAAACTAGAAGAAAACATGAAGGCAAGACGAACTTGGTCAGGAGGGAACCGAAAGTGAGTTCGGTTCTATAGGGTGAGAACCGAAGGTAGGTTCGGCCCTAAAGCCTTGCACACGAACTTGGTCAGGAGGGAACCGAAAGTGAGTTGGAGCGAAATGGACTGAAATAGACCGAAAGGGCTTGTCCTGACCGAAAGTGAGTTCGGTTCCTAGGAGCATGCGAAGGCAAGACGTGTGAAGCGAAAGTGGCTTCGGCCCGAAAGTCTGATCCGGACTGAAAGCAAATGGGAGCGAAGGTATCCGAAAGCGAAATGGACCGAAGGCTCAGTTCATTTTGGTCCTAAGGAGGTTTCGTTCCTAAGGCTGGTTCCGGTTCCTGAGAGGGGTTTCAGTTCTTTAAGAGGTTTCGGTCCTCAAGAGGGTTTGGTCCTCATTATAGTTTCGGTTCCTTAAGAGGTTTCTCCATTTAACTTCCCGTTTCGAGTTATTTTCGAATAAATTAAGGGTCGGGATGCCCCGAGTGATTATAAAAAGTTTGAAAGAGATTTTGAGAGAGATTTGGGAGAGAGAGAGAGAGATAGAGTGGGAGAGATTTAGAGAGATTTTGCCGGGAGCCTTTATTAGTGTTTTTCTTTGTAGTGCAAGGATCGTAAGCTTCGTTAAGCCTTGTTATGAGTGTTATACGCCCCCGTAGGGCACTTAAAGATGTCTTATTGACTTATTACATCACTTACTCCTTTTAGAATTTTAGATTTTCCGAACATTGAAAACTCCAAGCAGTACTTTATATTAAGATAGCGAGTTGTAAATTAGTACACATAGAGTACGTCCTATCACACAAGCACTAGTTGAGTTTACCGGTTAACTTGTTGACTTTATTTGACTTTGACTTGACCAAAAATAGACGGTTGTCACACATAACCAAATTTTGAGAACGCAATTATACATTTCCATATATAGAATTTCCTTAATGTGAACGATTCCAACATAACTTTCATATATATTTGACTAAATTTGATTAAAATCTCAATCTAAGCTTTTAGAATTGAAATGAAGTATAAATTCCTCTCCCTTAATTATAGCAAAACAACTTTTCAAAACCTCAACTTTGCGAATTGAACCTTTTGTTTTCGATAATTAACATTGCTAACTTGCAACACTTACCATAATAATTATGCTCTGACTAGCATAATAATTATTATTAGCATAACACTTATGCTCCCACTAGCTTTGACTTGTATTCAGAAATCAGCTAGACTTCTAGAAATTAATACTTATTGACTTTCATTACCAAAGTTCAGATTTCTTATACGAGATGCTTCGATAAGACTTTATCTCGGCTTCTCAAACTCATACACCTTTCCTTAGACAGCTCACATGTGTGTCTTAGAAATTTTAGAACTTACAACAATAAGTCTGAAATGTTTAGACCTTTGCCATTTCTCACAATTCGAAATATGAATAGGGATGTCGCAATCATAATTGAATTTGAGAATGCAAATATCACAACTGTTATCTCCTTTAAATCTACTTAGTGAAAGCGTTTCCCCACCATCATTTTCATGAATCGAACAGAAACCTTATGACACTTAGATTTTATGGTGTATGTGTTCCTACCCATGTGAATTTGTCATAACCATAATAATAAGACAAGGTTAGTGACAAATCCAAACTCATATGGACTGAACTTGTTCAATCTTAATTTCTTGCCACCTGGCAGCACAAGGGCCTACCATTGCTTCCAAGTAGTTATGCAAACAACCAAGAACTCATAGAACTCATATGCATAGTCAACTTTAACTGGAATGGGCTCAGAAATAAGAATATGTTAACACGATAGGTCACAAACCTCAAGCCGTGTGCTAGTGATAAACAATAGGTTTATTCTTGATTAGTTCTTGAAACTTGTCAAGATATTTTAGGCTCCCACTGACCTCTTGACATATATGATTCACTTTGTTAAGGAACATTACTTGACAAACAAATATTCAAGAGTTAGTGCGGATTCTAATCAAGACAAAACACTTCACATAATTGGCCTTAGTTGGTCTTTGTTTTATCCAAAACATCACAACTTACCAATTTCAAATGTACAAGAGTAGAAAACTTTTACTCTACATTTGATAAGTGTTTTAAACCTTTCTTAAGATTATGTCACTCAAGGTTACAATATTGGGCTATGACTCTAAGACTTGTTTTGGGAACGAGGTATGACCCATCTTCTTGATTTAAACTATTTAAACAATTCACGATTCCTCTTCTTGGCCATGCAAATGCACTAAGATGTCTTTAGAGGATCAATTGTCATATGGTTTTACATAATCATTGAGATGATCATAAAACACGATACTAAAGTACTCTCATATCTTCTCAAATTGGAGAAAATTTTATCTTTCTGCCAAATTTGATTCTTCTCATTCATGGTGGACCTGACCAGCGCACACCAAGTGTACCCGATCCCCTAGTCCTTCACTTGACTCACATATACATATGAACAAGGAATTAGTCTTAATTTCCTAAATATGAAAGTTCTCATTCATCACACAATACAAGTTGCATTATGCCAAGTTTCTATCCAACTGAAACTTGGGTGATGATAATCTTTCCTTATTTGGTAAAATATGACACTACCACAAACGAAAGAATCAAATCCATATTGCTAACAATAGAAACATACAAACATCAATTTTTCATAAATGCCATTGTAAGGAGATATAAATTTTTTATTTATTTATAAAATGCGGAAAAAAACTTTTCCTTACAATGCAATTACAAATGAAAACTATGTTATTACATATTTCCTAGCAATCTATCATAACTCCTAAGCAACAGCTCAAAAATCCGATCTTCGAACCATGAGATTGAAATCCATCTTCGCGATCAAATTCAACATACTCTTCCTTTAAGCTTCCTTCCCTTTGCATGATCCTACAAAACATCAAAATGCAACCTTGTCACATCATGTATTAAGAATCAACAATTAGGAACTAAATAGAGTTAGATAGTAGATTTACCTGAAGCAGAGTCAAACTTTTCGATTCTACCTTTTCTCAGATCTTTCAGGTAGTCAGGGCAGCTTCGCAACCAATGCCCCTTCTCTTGGCAACAAAAACATATGGACTCTTTGGGAATGGTACACGGGACAATCCCAGACTTAGCTTTTCTCTTTCCCTTGGAAAGAGAAATATTTTCTGGACTTCTAATGTTTCCATTGTCAATGTCCATGGAAGTTTGGGGAGTAGATATTCCAATCAAATTTTCTTTTCCAGTGCGCCAAATCATTGCTGATTCAGCAGCAACAAGTAAATAGGTAAGATCAATAAGGGTCATGTCATGGTCTGTCACATAGTAGTCCTTAATGAACTCACTATATGACTCAGGAAGTGACTGAAGAACCCAGTCAATAGCCAACTTCCTCGAGACTTCGACACCCAATACTCTCAGCCTGTCAATATGTGACTTCATCTCCAAGACATTACACACATGCCTTCCATCTTGATGTTTCATTGCAAGTAGGGCTTGAGTGACCTTGAATTTTTCAAGTCTTTGAACTCATGGGTTAGGGAGAATTATTGGAGGAGGTGGAGGAAGTGAAGTATGACTTCCACGATCCAACCGCAGGACATCATCTTCAAGAGGAAAGCTTGTTCCGAAGGATTTGGGAAGACCATAGTTGTCTGAACTAGACATCTACAATGGGAGAAATTCAAGTTATTTGATTTAAGTCCTTAATATAACACCCAAATGAAATATTAAGGCTAGGACCCAACACAATATTTTACAATTTGGAAGAGGGATGTCGTAATCAAAACCGCAAAATATTTGAAGGTAGGTAAATGACGATTTACCAATTTCCATCACGAAAAACGAAGAAGAATTTTAGGTTTTAAGTGAATTGAAATTCCTAGATCCTTTGAGATTCATTGAAACTTTCAATGACACGTTTAAATCTCGATTGTGCCCTTTATGTTTGTGACTGGGATGCCGAGGATTACAAACAAGGTGTGAATAACCATGCAAATTAGCTTGGTACACCCAATGTTACAACCACGTAATCAATGTAACAGTTAACCACACACGCTCCATTGATCTATGATTAACATCAAGCTACTCTTTGCCACGCATTGTCAGTCCTAGATTAGTGTGCCGGTTAACCACACACGCTCCACTAACGACTTAACAAGGTGCAAAGTGCAATTTCATGGGTTAGCAACATATTCACATTTTCCTAAAGTAACTAAGATTGGGAATTTATAAGTGTTTAGTTACTTTATATTTATCATTATACTTTTAATGAATGGAGAATTAGAGTCCTATCCTACCCGTTCGGCTAACGACTCTCCACCAGTCAAGGAAGCGGTGGGTGAGAGTGGACACCCATTAAACTACCATTTTATAGGCAGTAGCCTTATACCCCCCCTTATAGATCGACTTCGTGAATGAGGCCTACTAACGGTAAGACTGACTTTGTTCTTGTACATATATATAAATATTAAACGTATAATATTATAATAGTATAAATATTCAAAAGTTAGACTTCTACATTTTCAAATTCCAAAACTTGAGGGCAAGTTTTGTAACTTTCAAAACCTATTGGAATCCATAACTTATGAGTTTAATATAGGTTTTAATGAAAAGACTCTTGAAAATCCATAACTTGAGGACAAGTTATGGAGTTCATAAAAAACATTTATGAGAAAAATACTCTTCAAGTTCATAACCTATGACTTTAATGATTTCTTTAAAAGAAAACTTTTCATTTTCCATAACTTGAGGACAAGTTATGGAATTCATCAAAGTCATTTAGATCAAAAATTCTAACAAGAAAATCAAACAATTTGTCTATGATCTAAATTAAACTCATAATAACCAGACAATTCACATCAAACAAATTTCATGTAATTAGCCTAACCATATAAACTAATACAAAACATGAAACTTTGACAGTTATCTTATAAATTGGATAAGCATGATCATTACCACATCAAAAACAGGTTTATAAGACCAAAAATAGTTTAGGGTAATGATCCTAGTCGAATTCTAGCCAAAAAACTCGAAAAACTGCATTCTGGGGCACCAACTCGTCGAGTGTATGAACCAACTCGGCGAGTTGGATGAATTTGTGCTTGGACTCGGCGAGTCCATTGTCCAGAACAGCAGAAAATTGATTTTTAAAGCATTTCCATGCAAGTAGCATCAAGTATAATTGAAAACAAGCCTAGGCTCTGATACCACTATTGGGTTTTGAGCATTCTAACACTCCTAAGGTGTACATGCAACCCTAAATACCTTGGATCTATGTTTTGCCTATTATACATGCAAACTTGAACTTTCCAAGGTATTACCCTAACTAGCATACAAAATTTTGATACTAGGGTAATAAAACAAATTAGAAGACATACCTTTTCTTGTAGTTGGAAGCCTTGGACCTTTAAGAACTTAGCGCCCCTAGTGTTGTACCTCAATTGGAATCACACAACACCACCAACAATTGGAATAACTTGAGAGAAGAATACTTTCTTCACATAAATTGGCTAGCCCTCTTGTGTTTCCACTAGTGCCAATTTCATGAGCTATGAGGCTTCTTATATAGTGTGCACATTAGGGTTACACCATGTAACTCATGACTTTCCACATTCCTCATGATCCATGGGTTTTAACGTCCATGGAGTATCCATGGGTCACCACATGGGTTTAGCCAAACATGAAGAACTATGGATCATAAGCCCACTTTATAAGAATGAATGATTTACCAAATCAATCCCCATTTATTTAATTAGTTTTGATCACAAAATTAATTCCAAACTAATTCTTGATCAATACTAATTAAATAATATGATTTCTTATAATATATTAGAACTTACAATATATTAATAAATCTTAAATATCCTCTTCTCACAAAAGTCTTATCAAATTGTTCTGATGCCATGCAACCCAAATGGACCATGCTACTCTCAGGTCAAGTACATACCAATAATAGTTATGGGCTTAGACACCTAATCCAACAGGTACGCCCCGCGTACTAGATTTTCCTCTTAAACCCTAAAACACTCTAAAGGCCATAACTTCTTCATTATATATCTGATTCCGACGATCCTTATATCCATGAAAAGGTAACGAGAAGCTCTACGCTTTCATCAACTCATACCTGCCATAAATATTCCCAAACAAGAATCCAATTTCCATAAAACCCGAACTGACACTTTACCGAAATACCCATTGGCTCCAAAACACAAACCGAACACCCGGATCATCCAAATACATCACCCGCCTCCAAATGAGTCTAGATATCAGTTCATCAAAGGTCCTAAGCCTGTTGATACCGGATCTTTGACCACTTCCCCGAAATGAGAAACGATTTAGAGCAGGGCGTCACAACTCTCCCCCACTTAAATTAGATTTTTTCCTCGAAATCATTCCTTACCATCCTCGGCACGTCAGACAACCCGAGCAACATGACCACATCCCCGAGCATACCACAACATTTCCAAGGCAACCGGAACCAACGTTAGCCTTGCTCACCAACCCGAAGCTGCATGAATCCTTAATCCCTTTCAGAAAACCACCTTTACTTTTCCGAAACCTGAATTCTCGAATTGGTCTGACTCCCCGACAGACCGCTCATACTGAACCACTACCAAGTCGAATCCTCATTGAAGTCCAGACTTAAACAAAATGCTTCCAACTCTTGATTGACTTGATGCTTCTATTGGGACCAAAATCATTGGCCATTCATTACTGCATAACACTTCTACTTAACAGAAGGCTCAAATAATCCTTCGAGTAGAAGACTCATCCTTGCAATGGTTAGACTCAGACGAGAGCTGTGCAATAGGTTCAAATCATTTACTCTGAGATTATTCAATCCAAACTGAAAGTGTCTTAGAATATTCTCCGAATAACAAGCGACTCCATACATGAGTTTTAAATTACTAATACCGCCTTGACTTATCTTGATGCCCATCACAGATAGAACCAATCCAAAACACAATCACAAGGGCCTGATCTACCATCAAAACTGAATCCATTCTTTACCCCAGAAACCTTCAACTGATGCCCCTGACATACGGATTCCTTAATTCGATTGTTACTGAAAAGACACTCCTGCACATAAACACTCGCGATTCCCAATGTGAGTTCCCACCCGAAAACCAACCCGGAATACATAAAGGTTCCCAACCCATCGCAGAGACTACCAGTCTCGCACCTGGTCCTGCCACCAGGTTCCCAAGAGTCCAAATAACAAGTCTACCCAACCTATATACCCCTTTGCGTCACACACTGACATACATTCAATCCTGCAACCCAAGATCCAAAACCTTGACCCAGTCCCACCTGCATTGTCATATTCACACGGGCCTCACCCACGGGTCCCACCCAAACTATACCATGGAGTGGCCTCGCCCACAGGTCCCACCCATCTAGAGCTACACAGGCCCGACTCCGCCTTGGACCCCAATGGTTCTCAACCTAAAACAGAGAAATGCACCTCAACAATCCTGTTCGTCGTGCCCAAGGCAGAAATTGATCCTCCTCTAAACTCGTGACCACCTCATCGATAGGCTACCTTAACTGGTGAATGTTACGATCCCATCATAGTCTTACAATACTTCTAACCATCCTTGGTTTCACCAAACCCAAACCACCTCAACCCCAAATATCCCGAATTGAACCTAAATTCGACTGAAATCAATCAGGTGTTTAGGTCATGCTTCGAACCCCAAAGGCTTCACCATACAAGAACAGGCAGCGAGGCTCTAACACAACCCTCAACCCGGATCCATCCACAAGCCTACTATGCATAACAAAGAAGATTACGACCAGCTGTTGCAAGTTTCCCGAACTCCCACTTGCACATCCTCAATCCAAACGGCCACTTGGGCCGTCTCTCCTCCTGACCAGGATGTAAAACTTGCCCTAGTTCCACACCCGATCCAACTCTCGGAAATCCTAATCGATTCTCCCCCACTTAAATTCATTGAAGCTATCTCATCCCATAAATCTTATGGATTACCAACCCATCAAGCCTCATATATCATGAACCGCCTATGAAAGGTGGTAACCAATACTAGCATTCCAATACTAGCCAATCTCGATGATCGCCCGACTCCTGGAATCCAGAATAATATTCCCTGAAATATTAGCAAGTCTGGTAGCCCATGTCACCTCCCATGATACCACACCAGTTCCTTAGGTTCTTATGTTGAGGACTAAAACCATAACCCTTGCTCTGAGCTGGTGAATCCTCACCCCAACTTCCATCCTCAGAGAATTAGTGAATTCTAACCATCTACCACCCATGCGAAATACAAAATTCCCCCACACACTTCCAATGACCAAATAACTCATGTAGTTGTCACCACCATCCTCTTACTACATCTCCTCCTCTAGTAACAGTAGTGTTTGAGTCCCAAAAGTTCTTCCATAGACGACTGCCGATCCCACCATATCAAAAGATAAAACAATTGAACCTTGACTTCACTGGAGAACTAACTTGCTAACCCTGACCAAAGATCCTCCAAACAATACCCTTGAATGGATCCCATCAAGAACCGAAATGGCAACCGAACACACTAAAACCCGATCAAGAAGATGTGACCCGCTAATGATTCATAAGAGACTCTCGGCACGCAGAATGGCATATAACAATCCTTGATAATATAACCCAGACAATAGCAGAAAATCAAACCCGAGATGTTGCTTACCCAAACCCAACCAAAATGTCAATGAAATACTAATTTCCGATGATAACCCAGAAGAAAGCAGAAGATAACATATCCGCAATAGCGCCTAAAGTAATCCTGACCTCCTCCGGCTGACACTACAATCAATGCCTCCTCCAGGTTGGGGCTCTTGCCCCATCCTTACGACCATAAGAGATCCTTAAAGAAACCGGAGCAGATGCACTCACTACTCCACCCCTCAACGTCTGAATGTCGACCTTCTTGTAGCCCACTTGATTTCAGCGAAAACATAACGAACTTGGTCCACTACAATCTCGGCCCGAAGGCCCTAAGATGACCATCCAAGAGCTCCAAAATCCATTCTTTAACTGAACCAATGATCACCTGGGTCCATTCCAAAATACCGCGAGCAATCTCTGATGAGATGAACTCCTGCATCCCCGCATCGATCGGCTCAGTGTCTGTACCTGAGCCGGAACCAGAACTTGAACCCCATCCTTGAGTGCTCAACACCATACCAAAAACAACATGAAAAAGATTAGAACATACCCAAGAATCCTCATCTCACAGGATCCCTAGATTCTCCAAGACTCCCCCGATTCGAGTATGGATCATGTGCTTTCAGTAGTACGGGCCCAATACTACCTTCCATACCTATCCATACTTTCCTGAAGAATCCTACTGAATCCTCTAAGTCATCGTCTCAAATCCATACACCAAACACTCACTAACCAGCACAACAAAACCCACTGAAGCAATCCCTAGGCTTTCCTAGGTTCCCACCCTGCCATCAACTGCTGAGGAACTCCTCATAATGTCAATTAGCTACCTCATGAACACAATCACATGCAACAAAGCTTAGATAATCCTTTGAGTAACAGACTCATCCCTACAACGGTTAGACTCAAACGAGAGCTGCACAATAGGGTCAAATCCGTCATTCTGAGATTATCCAACCTTTGTCACATGTGAATTGATATATTCAATTAATAGGTAACTCACATCAATTATGAGTTCCACAAAGCACAAAGCAAGCAACATTCGTACAGTAACATTCCAATCCGTGGAATAATCACGAGCATCCAATCGTACATACTACAACTCATATTAGGAGCTCCCACTCCCGCTACTGATTGCCTTACGCATACAAATTAGACCCAATCTAGCATCCCATGCTTCCTAGGCTACAAGGCATCATATATTAGGCCAATCTACCACTGACTAATTAGAACTAGCATGCAAGTCTACAAGCTCAAACAACAAGCATACACATGCATCTCTCCTATCATTCTACCATGCAAAAACTGAGCAGGTCCTTAGCCCTAACAAGCATGCGATCCACAGATTCATAAATCAAATCATATTAGATAACATGTATGAGTATTTTGGGAGAAACTTACTTGATCCCGGTCGATTGCATCCACCACACCCTTTCTTGTATTAGAAAACTTATTTTTTTTTTCCTTTTTTTAAAATCATTTTTCTTTTATTTTTGAAAAACTTTACCAAATCCTCAGTTTGAGTTCAGACACACCCGAGAGTGTGTCTGAATCCCTCAAACAGATACCAACATGTAACGTCCCAAAGAGTAAGACCTAAAAATCTTTCATTTTTAAATTACTAAACTAGTACATCATCTCATTTTCATAAACCAAGGTAATCAAAGCTTTATTAATACAACATCGTTATCAGAGTAATCACGGAATGCTGAAACATGTGGTGTGTGCTTTGCAACCATCTCGAGCTCTTCCATTTGAAAACTAAAGTACCTGAAACATAAACTGAAAATGGTAAGCACAAATATTAGTGAGTTCCCCAAAATACCATATACCATACATATCATACATATAATGGGCCCCGTCCACTGAGTATTACGGCCCCCACCCAAACTCATATAACGGGCCCCGCCCAAACTCATATAACGGGCCCCGCCGAAACTGATATAACAGGTCCCCACTAAACATATAACCACATAATCATATAACATTCAAACACATGCAAAAATCATAAAGATAATAGCATATTGTACAATTATCGGGCCCCGTCCACATACAAATCATATATGCATAACTAGTTACTATCATACAAAATGACAATTGGGCCCCGCCCAGTAAGCGAACAAGCACATACATATGCAAAAGTCATGCAGAAATTTAGCACCCTACATAGAAAACTACATGCCAACATTGGTGTCTTCGACTCGCTAAACATAGTGAGGAGACTCACCTCGTACTGCCGAATCTCACAGAAAGAATCTCTGGTTGCTGGCCAGCAAGAATCTCCGCACTATCAATCACAAGATCTAATCCGAATAAATACTGGGATCCCAACTCATACTAGAAAGTCTGAACTAGGGTAAAAGATCTTTTTACCCTCTCCTTAACTTGGCCCAAGGCCAAGGCCCAATCCAAAAATCTAATGGCCCAAACCTAATTAGCCACCCAAGGCCAAAATCATGGCCTGATTTTCCAAATTGGGCCCGAATCCGATAGTGGGCCTCCACAAATGAATTTCAGTCCAAAATCTGATGGCCCTATAGGGCCCAAAACAACTAATCCCAAAAGATGGACCAAACCAAAGCCCAAACAGTGAAAATCCCATCCTGCTGAGTACGCGGGGCGTACTTAGGTTGTACGCTAAGCGTACTGGCTTAAGGGCTTGTACGATTCGCGTACAGGCTTGTACGCCCAACATACTCCTCCATTCAGCCCAAACTCAAATTGATTCGTAATCAACTAAGACATTGATCCCAAAACGTAGATCTGACTTCTTTAAACTGGATAATCACGTAAAGTTATCAACCTTATGTTCATGCATGGCTAAATGAAACTCTTAAGCTTTAAAAGGACTTAACATATGACTTAATGCATGCATTAGACCCAATACTTCATAAAGTTGCACCTTTATACATAAGGAATTCCCAATGAACTTAGATCCAAAAGAATAAGTCCTTGAAACATCTAACGCATCCATCAACCCAATAAAGGGACCTAAAAGCATGAAAATCAAGACAAGAAGAGATCTAAGCATTAAAAAGTCAAGATTTGAGCTTGATACCTTTAGGAGCTTGCAAAGTGGTGAATGATTATGGATCTCTAAGTTCCCCACCAAGATATGAACCTTCCTCCTTCTTCAATCCCTTTAAAAATGACCAAAACAACACCAAATTCTCCTCAAGAGCTCAAATGCACATCAATGGAGGCTAAGGGACGATTTCTAGGGTTTTAGGGGCTTGTAGGTTGGTAAAGAGGCCAACCCTAAATACTTAAGATGCTTATATAGGGTACAACACCCTAAATTAGGGTTTCCACTAACTCTTCATACGCCCCGCGTACTCCTCGTACGCCCAACGTACGAGGCCTCATACTCCCGATCCACCCTTTACAGTATGCCAAGCGTACACCAAATTATGCCTCGTATACTACCCTTCGCACCAGTACGCCCCACGCAATCAGTAGGTACACCCCACGTACTAGAGTTTCCTCTTAAACCCTAAACCACTCCAAAGGCCATAACTTCTTCGTTATAAATCCGTTTCCGACGATCCTTATATCCATGAAAAGGAAACGAGAATTTCTACGCTTTCATCAACTCATACCTGCCATAAAACTTCCTGAACAAGAATCCAATTTCCATAAAACCCAAACCCACACTTTACCGAAATACCCCTTGGTTCCAAAACACAAATCGAACACCCGGATCGTCCAAATACATCACCTGCCTCCAAATGAGTCCATATCTCAAATCTTCAAAGGTCCTAAGCCTACTGATACCCGATCTTTGACCACTTCTCTGAAATAAGAAATGATTTGGAACATGGCGTTACAAGTGTAATTCCTCCTTCTATGCACTGACCTTCTGTGATCTCAATAACCATTAGTCAACATGACTTCACTTTCACAGAATATCTCTGGTGGGAATTTGTTACTCAAAACAAATCCAATGTCAACTTTGAAGTTTTCTAGTCCAGGTATGTTGCTTGGATACTTCACTTGTACTAATGTAGTCTTACTCACATTGTCGAATCTACCACCATCTCCTACATGAAACCTTTCATGCTACAAATCAAAATGAATATCCATTTAGACTATGACTCAAAGTCATCTCCAAATTTCATGTCATCATAACTCTTCTCAATCATGTTCTCTATGGTCTCCTAGCAACCATTCCTTGGTATCTTTCAATACTTTATAATGTTCTTGACAGTTGTCTAACGATCCAGTCGAGCCAAATTCAGATACAATCTCACGATGCTCAAATCATCTAAGACATTAGAATAAGCACAAGTTATAGCGTACATGATCGATCATATATTCAAAACATATAGGTCTCGACTCATCCTATCATTTTCATGAATAATACAAAGGACTTTTAAGATTCAGTCAATTCCTTGCTACGAAGCATATGAACAATCCCTTTGGATTTTTTTTCATGTTAAAACCATTAAACATATTATGCTTTGACTAGATCCTGTTAAACGTTTTGATCTATACTTCTAAATCTAAAGACCAACTATCAATTTCGCTTCCCCATGTCCATCATAGCGAAACAATTCCTGAGCTTTTGCACCTTGCAACTTAGGGATAATGTTTCCAATCATTGGTATCATCAACCTGCAATACCAGGAAGAAAAAGATACTCCCACTAGCTTTGATATGTACTCAATACTCATCTAGACTTCTAGATAGACAACACTCTTTGACTTTTTTCAAGGAAGAAAAGATTCCTTGCTACGCGATGATTGTCTAAATCTATGAATAGATTTCTCAATCTTACACACCTTGTTTGGATACTTTGTATGTTTCAATCCTTTCAGGATGTGTCACACACCCCTCGAAAGTTTCATGTTATGGAAATTTGTTTAAAGATTCCACTTTACCATATCTTATATCAATGAATGAATCAATGGTAACAAATAACCAAATAGACCCTTTTCAGCTATTGGTGAGAATGTTTCCTCATAATCCATTTCTTGAGTCTGAGTGAAACTCTTTTTCACCAAATTATCTTTCAATTTGCATACATTCCTATCCATATTTGTTTTCACATTGAAGATATAATCGAAACCTACAACCATAATACTAGGCTTTGGATCAACCAATCCCATACTTTGTTATACTTCATGGACTAAATTTTTCTATCCTTAGACTCTTCTAATGGCATCCATATGACCCACCATTGCTTCCTAGTAGCTATTAGGCTTATCCAAATTGATCAATGTTTTGTGACTAATCAACATATCTCTTTCCACAGTTAGATGAAACTCATAAACTTGAAAGTTCACTAACTCTACTATATTTGCAAAGATATAAGGCAATGTCATTTGTCTCAACTGATACTTTAACCTAAGGTTGAGAGCTACTGCTAACTATAGGTTTAATGTCGGTCATATCTCAAATTTATTCAAGGTCAATATGACTCCCACCGACTTCTTGATGTATATGTTCTTTCTCTCAAGGAACACTCCTTTTGAGCTATAAGTACCACATTCTTATGGGTCTTTAAAACAAATATAAAGAGTCTTTAGTGAGTACCCGTCAATATACACTTCTCATATCTCGATTCAAGTTGGTCATTGGTTTCTTGTAACACCCGCTTTGTCAGGTAGCACCCTTAGTAATTATGTCAATTTTTTGTTGGACCCTAGTATGTTGGGCGTACGTAAGGTACGTCGGGCATACTAGTGAGTGTGCATGAGTCGGGACATTCCCGTAGTACGTTGGGCGTACCCATGCATACACAGGGTGTACGTGCGTCAAGGGCAAACCCTAATTTTTAGGATTTTCACCCTATTTAAGCTCATTAAGTCCACCAAGTCCTTCACCTTATCAGCCTCCATTGCCTTTTTAAGCTAACCTCGAAACCCTAATCCATTTTCCAAAGAGATTAACCTTGTGTGTGAAACATCCCAATAACACGGTCCAAAATTTTCTTTTAAAAATCATTTAAGAAAACCATAATTCATCAACATCATAATAAAATCCCAAGTCATGTATCCAAAACATCATATCCAAATACTGTATCAAATCCATGTATCAAAATATCAGAGTCTAAAACATCCTAGGCTATAAACTATGGTGTGTGTCATGCAGTCATCCCGAGCTCTTTCCCCTGCTAGTGGAAGTACCTGAAACCAAAACTGAAACTGTAAGCACGACGCTTAGTGAGTCTCCCCAAACTACCACATACCATACACATATAACATGAAACTAGGACATACGGGCCCCACCACACTCATGGAGATAAGGGCCCCACCCACACTCATGGAGATACGGGCCCCGCCTACCCTTCGCCAACTGGGAGATACGGGCTACGCCCATGCTATGCTGGCTATGAGATACGGGTGCCACCCACACTCAACAACTATGAGATGCGGGCCCCGCCCACACTCAGCTACTATGAGATACAGGCCCCACCCACACTCAGCTACTATGAGATACGGGCCCCGCCCACACTTAGCTACTAAACATACATACAAGTATCACACAGATAACAAGCATAACTAAATCTAACAATCAATCATATATCCATACTGAAACTAAGCTATGAGATACGTGCCCCACCCGCACTCGGCTAACTACGAGATACTGGCCTCGCCCACACTCAGCTACTAATCATGCATATACGGGCCGACCTTGGTACCTTAGACCCATCCTACTGGAGGAAAACTCACCTCGCAACGCTGACTGTTGAAATATCGAGTGAGGAATCTCTGACGGCTGATCCCACGACTCCCCGGCTATTATTATCTTAATAACACTTAGTCAGAACCTGATAATTCTCCTTGGGGTAAAATGACCATTTTACTCCTCGTCAAAGTCAACGCTTTGGTAAAAGTCAGCCATCTAGTTGACCCAACTCGTCGAGTTGCTCCTTCAACTCGTCGAGTCCTAGAACCTGAAATCGCGATCTAGCTCGTTGAGTTCCCATGCTACTCATAGTCGCAATCTACCGAATCAACTCGTCGAGTCCCTTCACCGACTCGTCGAGTTCGACCATAACCTAAAACAGGACAAACCAAATCAACTCGTCGAGTCCCTCTATGGAATCGTCGAGTTCCTCTGTCTGATTGAGCCATCTCAATGGATTAAGCTCCTAACCTTCAGATCCAAACTCCATACTTCATCTACACATTGGGAATACACTTTTAAGGGTAAAGTTTCCAAATTTACCCGCTATCAGTCCTACAAAATGGTTTTAGCTCAAACCCTAACTCTCTACAACATAGATCTTGGTCCAAAAGCCATAATACTCTAAAACATTGCACACTATAATAGATCTAAGCCTTATACATTAGTTGGATATGTAAAGTTCCTAACTTTCCTTCCATACATGGCCTTTTAGGGCTAAGAAGGCTGTAATAATGTTTTTAAGCTTTCATGGGGCTTCCATGGTCATAAAGTTTGCACATTTATGCCATGGAACCCCTTCTACATCCCATATCTGAAATGTAAGTCAATTGGGACGTCCAACTCCAAAAGACCAAGGTTCTTGAACCAAAACCCTCATAAAAATGGAAGTAAGTAGATCTAATGAATGAATGATCAAGTTAGAGACTTGATTACCAGAAAGTGATGAGGATGGAAGGAAATCCCTAGATCTACTATCTTCTCCTTGAACCTTCTAGCTCCTTCTTCTTCTTCTAGCTTCAAGAACACATAAAATCACTCAAGAATGGCTCACACACTCACAAAATGCTCTAGGGTTTCGTGGATTAGGGTTTAGGACTTGGAGGCTGGAAATGAGGCCAAAAGGTGGGGATTAAGATGCTTAAATAGGGTGCAAAACCCCGAAATTAGGGTTTCACTCTGGCAAACCTACTCTCCGAGTCGACGGCTCTAGACTCGTCGAGTAGATAGCTGAAAACTCGCGTCCAAGACTCGATTCTACTCGACGAGTCTGGGGCTTGCAACTCATCGAGTAGCTCTATTAAAATGAATAATTCATAAATAAATGCGTACCAGAAACCAAGCATTACAGTGTGTGTGTTGTGTGTGTGTGGTGTACGTTAAAGAAGGAGAAGACTAGTGGAGAAGCATTGGACAAGAGGAAGCTTGTAGATCCAAAGGTCATTCACCCTTTCTAGCTTCTTGAAGGTATAAAGTTCCTACCTTGATGATTCATCTCTTTGTTCTAGGTAGTTAGGGTTTTTGGTTTATTTTGGTCCTTTCAAGTGTTTCTTGAGAGTATAAGCTACTCCAGAAGGTTATGATGATAGATCTTAGTGTTTTTGATTTCCCTTGGGCATGAAAATGGTGTCTTGATGGTTTAAGCCGAACCATGCAAGGGTTGAGGGTTGTTTCATGAAGTTAGGGTGTTAAAATCCGATATTTGACCTTTCTAAGCCATGAAAAAGCATAAAGTTTGCACATTTATGGCTTAATATGTTTTAATAAGCTTAGATCTAAAATTGGACGTTAGGTCTTAACTGATTAAGACTTTAAAAGGAGGAATTGGCTAGATGGGGCGTATGCGGGGGTATGCAGATGTACGCTGAGCGTATACGCCTAGGGTCCCGATATGGTGAATCATCCGAGTACGCTGGGCATACGGATGGTCCGCTGAGCGTACTCACGAAGGGGGTTTTGGGCTTTTAGTTTTGGTCCGTCTTGGGCTTTGGGACCTTATTGGACCACAAGCTTTCTAAGCTGGGATTTTATGGATTTGGGACCATATTGAACTTGGAATTCCTTTTGGACTTTTGGGCTAGTTTGGATTTGGGCCTTGGTATGTTAGGCCCAATAAGGGAAGGGTAAAACATCCTTTTACCCTTAAAGCCAGGATTTAGGGTTTGGACTCTTGGGTTGGGTTATTGACTTAATTTCTAATTAGGATTTATTATTTTTGATTTAGTGAGAGGATTCCTTGATTCAGCAGCACAAGTGTGATTTGATATTCTCAGTCTGAGGTGAGTTTCCTTAAATATACGTTAGTTCGAAGGCGCCAATGTCGGCCCACTGGATTACGTTTGTAGGATGATACTTGTCTTCGTGACAATTCCCTATATTGCTTGTATATGTTTGTTGTCTCTGTGACTCTTATTGTTATGATTATATGCTAGTTGTGGGGATGAAATAGACCCGATACTGGTTGAAAGAGACCGAAGGGGTTAAAATATACCCAATACCGGTTGAAAGAGACCAAAGGGGTTGAAATATACCCAGTACCGGTTGAAAAAGACTGAAGGGGTTGAAATATACCATGTACCGGTTGAAAGAGACCGAAGGGGGTGAAGTAGACCTAGATATGTTTTGACTATACGTGTGTATTTTTTGTGGTATTTTGGTGGAGCTCACTAAGCTATGTGCTTATGGTTTTAATTTATGTTTTAGGTACTTCCATCTCGAAAGGAAGGGCCCATATTGATCGCACCACATCTGCCCATGTTTTCTGCATTTACGTGATTTTTGGATTTGTACTATGATATTATTACACTATAATACACTTTTTGTTTTTTCGACATGTTTACTAGATGTGTTGAAATGAATTAAAAATAAAATTCTTATCTAAATTTTTTTGGATGTTACAAGTTGGTATCACATCCTTGGTTTGAAGGATTCAGGCATAGTCTCGGGTGTGCCTGAACTCAAATCGAGGATTTGGTAGATTTTCCATAAAAAGAAACATTTTATTAAGGGATTTGAATCAAAGAAAGGGGTGTGATGCGTGGAATCAGCCGAGCTCAAGTAAGTCTTCCCAAAATACCCATACATGTTAAATGTTTTACGTTACGATATGAGAATTGCAAGCTAGATTAGGTCTAAGGATCGGCTCAGGATTGCATGATAGAATGCTAGGAGAGATGCCTTTATGTGGCTATTATATGAGCATATGCATATGCATGCTACTATAGATCAGTTATCTGATAGGATGGCCTGTTAGGTTATGTTCTGATTTGGATTATTTAATGCTCGAATGTTGCGTGCTTTTTGCTTTTAGGAATTTTCAGTAATATCAACTAACTATTGGACAAATACAGTTGATTAGATATTGTTGAGATTAATTCTATAGGGTTAGGTTTAAATCTATTGCACAACTCTTGTCTGAGTCCAACCGTTGTAGTGTGAGGCCTTTCATTCGAAGAATTATCTAGTAATGATAGTATGTAATTGTATTTATATAGTAGTTAGAAGGTATTAATGAGAGTTCCTTCTACAGCTCATAACAGTGAGTGGTGAGGTGAGGAACCCTAGGAAGTTCCTGGAACATGTATTGGTGTGTAGGATGCCTTATAGTATGAGGAGATATTGGATAAGAAGGGGTGCCTTGGACGATTTGAGGTAGTCTGTGGGGAGGGTATAAATAGGTTTGGAAGGTAGTATTGGGCCCGTACTACTGGAAGCACATGATTTATACCCAATGCAAGGAAGACCATGATGAATCTAGGGAACTCGAGAGTGTGAACCTCTTCATGTGTGTACTAATTGTTTATGTGTTATGCTTCAACATGGTGTTGACACACGGTGGAGTAGGAGGTTCAGGATCTAGATCTGGTTCGGGCACTGGCACCGAACAAAATGATGAGGGTTTACAGGACTTCATTACGTCTGAGCTTACTAGATTTATCCTTAATGCGACCCCGGTGATGTTCGGGTCGATTAAGGAGGGTATCATCGAGCTGATGGAGGATCACATTCAGATCTTTAGGGCCGACCTGGCTGCTAGCCAGTCTGGGGCCCACACTTTCTCCTTCAAGGATTTCAGGGGATGTGGGGCACCAGTTCTCTTTGGGGGTGAAGGACCATATTCCTGACAAGCATTGGCTAGCGGATATTAAGTGCTCCCAGATGAATAGCTTCTGCCCCGAGGGGTCGAAGGTGAGGTTCGCTGCAGGTTGTCTGAGGGAGCGAGCTCGGGATTGGTGGGAGGAGGGTGGCTACACTTTGGGAGCCCCGGCCATTGAGGCCATGACCTATTATGATTTTGTGACACGGTTCCGATTGGAGTTTCCACCATAACTATATTTAGTATGTACTTGACCCGGCTTGGCATGGTATATTTGGGTTGCATCTTCATCTCAACTGTTGGATAGACAAAATAAGAAAAATGACACTTACGATTTGTTAATATATTATAAGTTCTAATATATTAATATGAAATCATATTATTTAATTAGTATTGATCAAGAACTAATTTGGAATTAATTTTGTGATAAAAAAGGGACTAAATAAATATATGGGGATTGATTTGTAAATCATTTATTCTTATATAGTGGGCTTATGGTTCATGATTCACTAGATTGGGCTAGGACCCATTGGGTGCTCCATGGATGCTCCATGGAGGTTATAACCCATGGATCATGGAGAAAATGAAAAGCCATGCACATTAGGGTTTACATGGTGTAACCCTAGATGTGCCACACTATATAAAGAGTTCCATGGCTAGCAAAATCGGCCACTAAGTGAAGAATAAGAGGGCTAGCCAATTTTGTGATCAAAGTGTTCTTCTCTCAAGTTATTCCAAGAGTTGTGGGTGTTGTGTGAAACATTTGAGGCATCACATTTGAGGTGCTAGGCTCATAAATTTCTTAAGGAATCCAAGCGACTATAAAGGTAAGTTCCTCTACTAGCTTTTATGTTTCAAGTTCCTCATGACATGCTAGTTAGGTTAAGAACCTTGGAATAATCAAATTTGCATGTATCTTAGTAAAACAAAGATCCAAGGTGTCTAGGGTTGCATGTACACTTTAGGAGTGTTAGAATGCTCAAAACCCATCAGTGGTATCAGAGCCTAGACTTGTTTTCTTGATACTTGATGCAAATTGTTGAAGAAAGTCGAAAAATTTGCATTATGCTGAGTGAACTCGCCGAGTCCTACTCGTCGAGTAGGTTCATGCACTCGACGAGTAGAAGGCCCTGAGTGGAGTTTTTTGAGTTTTGCTGCTGGAAATGGACTAGAATCATTACCCTAAACTGTTTTGGACTTATAAAACCTATTTTTGATGTGGTAATGATTATGCTAATCCATTTACAATGGTTATTATCAAAATTTCAAGTTCTATATGTGTTTATATGATTTTTGAAATTATTGATATGAATGTTCATACACTTATGAGATTGGTAGATCATAGGAGTTATTTGCAAAATTGTTTGTTAGTTAAATTCTTGATCTAAATGTTTTAATGGAATCCATAATTTGTCCTCAAGTTATGGATTACCAAAAGTCTTCCTTTTAAAGTCCATTAAAGAACACATAGGTTACATAAAATGAAGAGTCTTCATTTTAATGAACCAGTAACTCATAAGTTATGAAGATGAAAGTTTTTGAATAGTTTTAAAACTTGCCCTCAAGTTTTGGAATTTGTAAAGTCCTTTAGAAAACTTTAATTCTAAACCCTAGAGTTTTAAAAGTTAAAATTCAACCCTTATAGTTTATAATATTATAAGTTAATAATATATATATATATATATATATATATATATATATATATATATATATATATATATATATATATATATATATATATATATATATATATATATATATATATATATATATATATATATATATATATGTAGACGAGGAAGTCAGTGTTACTGTTAGTAGGCCTCATTCACGAAGTCGGTCTATAAGGGGGGTATAAGGTTGTTGCCTATAAAATGGCAGCTTAATGGGTGTCCACTCTCACCCAGCGCTTGCTTGACTGGTGGAGGGTCATTAGCCGAACGGGTAGGACAAGGACTATAATTCTCATTAAAAGTATAATGATATATATAAAGTAACTAAACCTTTTATAAATTCCCAATCTTAGTTACTTTAGGAAAATGTGAAATTGGTGCTATCCCATAAAATTAAACTTTGTACCTTACCAAGTCGTTGGTGGAGCGTGTGTGGGTAACCGGCACACTAACATGGACTAGTAAGAGTGGCAAAGGGTGACTTAATACTTATCATAGATCGGTGGAGAGCGTGTGGGTAACCGACACATCGATTAGGTGATAAATATTAAGGGTACCAAGTAAATTTGCATGGTTATTCACACCTTGTTTGTGATCCTCGGCATCCCAGTCACAAACTTGAGAGGGCACAATCGAGATTTAAACATGCCATTGAAAAGTTCAATGAATCTCAAAAACAATCTAGGAGTTTTCAATCCAATTAAAACCTAATAATTTATTTCGTTTTTCATGGTGGAAATTGGTGAATCGTCATTCACCTACCTTCAAATATTTCATAGCTTGGATTATGGCATCCCTCTTCCAAGTTATGAAGTATTGTGAGGGGTCCTAGCTTTAATATTACATTTGGGTGTCTTATTAAGGATTCTATATCTAATCTAAACTTGTTTTTCTTCTTTTCAGATGTCTTCCAACAATGCTGCTTCTGGCTCAAACCCTACTGGCTCCTTCTCTCTCATGAACCTTTCTGGGAGAGTCATCTTTGATGGTTCAAACTTTAAGGATTGGATCAGGAACATCAGGATGGTCACTCGTTATGAGGACATGGAATATGTCCTCAACAAGGAGCTGAAGGAAATACATGAGTCTACTGCTACTCAAGAGGATATTGCTGACTTTAAGGCACATGAGAGAGATGCTACCAAGGTGGCATGTATCATGTTGGCCACAATGAAAGGTGAACTCCAAAAGTCCTATGAGGACTTTTACCCTTTTGAGATGCACATGGACCTGATAGACCGCTACCATCAAAGTGCACGTCAAAAGAGGTATAAATTCATCTCTTCCATGATAACAACCTGAATGAAGGATGGTGAACCCATCACGGGCCACATGCAGAAAATGCAAAGGTTTGTGGACCATTTGCTGAAGTTGAATGTGAACCTCCCTAAGGAGTTAGCTATTGATATCATACTGCACTCCTTACCTACTTGTTATGATCAATTACGAATGACATATCACATGAACAAGGAGGAGGTCACACTTAGCAAAATTCAACGGCCCTTGAAGACCGCTGAAACTGGTCTTAAGGGCAAATCGGTTGTTACTACTCCTACTCCTACCGCCGTCCCTGTTCTGGAAATCGGGAAAAGTAGAGGGCAGATGAGGAAAAACCCTTCGAATGGTACAAAGGGAAAGACTCTTGATGGCTCCTCTTCAAGTGGAACCAAAGGTGGTTCTGTCACTCGTTCTTCCACCCCAAAAGAAGCTCAATGCTTCTATTGTTAGGAAAAGGGGCACTGGAAACGAAAGTGCCCCAAGTACCTGCAAGATGCTAAGCATGGGAAGGCCAAACCTACCCATCCAGGTATTTACACTATATTGTCTAATATATCATCACATTCTACTTCTTGGGTTCTTGATACAGGTTTTGGTATTCATATATGTTCTGATTTGCAGGGCCTAAGAAGAAGTGAGGATGTGGAGCACGGAAAAATAAACTTGATCATGGGGAATAGGTAAGTTACACCTGTCACCAAGATTGGAGTTTATTCTTTGTTGCTATGTAGTGGGTTAACATTAGATTTGAATAAATGTTGTTACTCGTCTGAAATGGCGAGAAATATTTTTTCCTTTCATGGTTTGTACAAACAAGGATTTACTTTTTCATTTGATAATGAATGTGGTGCTATTAATGCTTTCTTTAATAATGTTCTTTATTTTAAAGCATTACCTTGTGATGACGTATATGAAACTGTGTCGGTTGTAGATAACCTAGGAAATAATGTGTTGTGTATCGATTCTTCTACTAACTTGGATAAAGTATCATTATGGCATTGTCGTCTTGGACATGTGAGCAAGAAACGCATAGGCCAACTCCAAAAGGATGGAGTCTTGGAGTCATTTGACCTAAAGTCATATGATAGTTGTGAGTCTTCTTTTCTTGGAAAAATGACAAAGTCGCCCTTCATTGGTACATGTGCAAGGGGTGAAGGTTTGTTGGTCCTCATACACACAGATGTGTGTGGACCCTTCAGAACCATCACAAGGGATGCAAACCGCTTCTATGTGATTTTTACTGATGATTACAGTAGATATGGTTATGTCTACTTAATCAAGCATAAGTCAGAAACCTTTGAAAAGTTCAAAGAGTTTAAACAGGAAGTGGAGAATCAGTTGGGTAGGAACATTAAGATGCTCCGATCCGATCGAGAAGGAGAGTATCTTAGTATAGAGTTCATTGACTATCTTAAGGTATGTGGAATTGTTTTATAATTGACACCTCCCAGAACACCACAGCTTAATGGTGTGGATGAGAGGCGTAATCGAACCTTGTTGGACATGGTTTGTTCCATGATGAGTCGAGCTTCATTACCAATCTTGTTCTGGGGGTATGCCTTAGAGACTGCCGTCCATATCCTAAATCTAGTCCCTACCAAGAAGGTTGCCAAAACACCTCACGAGATGTGCACTGGGAAAGTTCCTAATTTGGACCACATCAAGATTTGGGGTTGCGAGGCCTTCGTGAGACTTGAGACTCAGGATAAGCTCGAACCTCGAAGTGAGCGATGTATTTTCATCGGCTACCCACATAATTCCTTTGGTTATCTCTTCTACAGACCCAGTGAGAATGTGGTCTTTGTGGCAAGAAGAGGGGTCTTTCGTGAGAGAGAATTCATAAGCCAAGGAAACAGTGGGAGGCAAATTGATCTTGAAGAAATTCAAGAGTCAAGTGGTGAAGGAACCTCAAACCCTAGCGATCAACCTGAGGAGGGAACTACTGTTGATGAGTATGTACCTCTGAGGCATTCCACAAGAGTTAGGAATCCACCCGAGCATTACTATGGTTTTCATATTACTGCGGAAGGTGATGAATTTATCAGTGATAGGACATTGGTAGATCTGGATGAACCTAACAACTTTAAGGAAGCCATGGCAGGACCTGAATCTGCCAAATGGAAAGAGGCCATGGATAGCAAGATACAATCCATGTATGACAATCAAGTTTGGAACTTGGTTGAAAATGTACCAGGTCGTAAGACAGTCGGGTGGAAATGGATCTTCAAGAAGAAGACCGACATGGATGGTAATGTACACACTTATAAGGCGTGACTGGTTGCAAAGGGTTTTTCTCAAACTCCGGGAGTTGATTATGATGTGACCTTTTCACAAGTAGCGAAGATTAAGTTGATTAGGGTTATGCTAGCCATTGTTGCATTTCATGATTATGAAATAAGGCAAATGGATGTCAAACCCGATTTCCTTAATGGAAAGTTGGATGAGGATGTTTAAATGTGTCAACTAGAGGGTTTTGTCAGTACAGAGTACCCTAATAGAGTGTTTAATCTTGAGAAATCCATCTATGGATTGAAGCAAGCACCTCACAGATGGAATCTTTGTTTCAATGAGAAAGTCAAAGAGTTTGGCTTTTCGAGGAGCGAAGATGATTCCTGTGTATATGTTAAGGCTAGTGGGAGTATAGTTAGGTTTTTGGTACTATATGTGGATGACATACTACTGATAGGAAATGACATCGCAACTCTGCAGGAAGTAAAGTACTTGCTTGGGAAGTGTTTCGCTATGAAGGACCTTGGAGAAGCTACCTATATCCTACGGATAAGGATTTTTAGAGACAGGAGTAAGAGACTAATTGGACTTAGTCAGAGTACCTACTTGGATAAGGTGCTGAAAAGGTTCAGTATGCAGAATTCCAAGAAAGGTGACTTACCAATCCAGAGCAACGCTAAACTGAGTAAGACTCCGAGTCCGAGTACAGAGGCTGAGATAGCAGAGATGAGTCATGTACCATATGCTTCCTCTGTGGGCTCAATCATGTATGGTATGACTTGTACTCGCCCTGATGTGGCCTTTGCTTTTAGCATGGTTAGCAGATATCAAGGGAATCCAGGCAAGGCTCACTGGACTGCAGTGAAGAATATTCTCAAGTACCTACGAAGGACTAGGGACTAGGTCCTTACCCTTGGTGGGAGTGATGACTTGAGAGTAGTGGGGTATAGTGATGCTGGCTTCCAAACTGATAGGGATAATTTCCGCTCTCATCTGGGTTGGGTCTTTACCCTAAACGGAGGAGCAATTACTTGGAAAAGTTCCAAGCAGTAAACAGTGGCTGATTCAACTTGTGAATCAGAGTACATAGCAGCAAGCGAGGCGGCAAAGGAGGCTATATGGCTAAAGAACTTCGTTGGAGACCTTGGAGTTGTACCAGCTATTAAGGAGCCAATGGAGATTTTCTGTGACAATGAGGGTGCAGTTGCCATAGCTAAGGAACCAAGGGATCACGGCAGATCCAGGTACGTCGACAGAAAATACCATTTTATTAGACATCGGATAGAAGAAGGAATCTTCGTGGTAAAGAGGGTATCATCGGATGAGAATCCAGCAGATCCCCTCACGAAAGGACTGTGTAGGGTTAAGCATTTGCAGCATGCGAGGCGCATCGAGCTGAAGGATGATATTAGTTTTACAGATTAGATAGTTAGTTCTGAAACTTGTAAAATGTAAATTGACATTTGATGATTAAATAAAAGTTGTTGTTTATTTATAAGTAATGTGTTGCTATCTTGTGTCAATTATTTACTATTGTTTCAACTTTGCATATTCTGACTTCCGGAATAATTACTTTATTCAAACTCTCCACAGTCAGTCGTATGTTAGAAGTAGATATGAATCAAGACTATCATGAATTGGGTTTGTAGATGTCTAAGGTGCTAGACATAGCAAATGGTTGCTACAATATTCATGAGTACTCATAAGTTCTGAGTATTGGATTCAACCCTCGCTCACTTGTATCACTTCATGAAATTTATCTCGAGTGATCGTGAGATGGTAATATCATATAAATCTTCAAACCTAGAGATATGAGTTGTTGACTATGAGTTTGTTATACATTGATTGTACGAAAACGCATTGGTAACTCGATGTTATAAAACGTGCCTTTATGTATGATTCAACAAGTAGTAGAACAAGCATATGTGTCGAAGTTTATGTGTTACTTTTAGTTATTGGAGGATTAAAAGCGATATCTGGGCCCCTTGATGATTTTGTTTTGACCCATGTACCGGGCCCGGTCAGAACCAAATTGTTGTGTTCAGTTTAGTTCTATGTCAAACAAATCGGAAATCGGGAAACAAACTGCTAGACAATAAGTACGACTTTGTTCCATGTATTTGTCCGGCTGATATCTAGAACAGAGGATTATATGATCACTAATCTTAAATGGCGCATCATCATCTTAGTTCCGCGAGACTTTGAAAGAGCTACGATTGATGGTCGGTTCCTGAAGTCATACCTGTAACTATAGTTATTAGACTTATCCAAGTGGGAGACTGTTGGATAATGTGGTCGAAGACCATAAATATATTTAGTATGTACTTGACCCGGCATGGCATGGTCCATTTGGGTGGCATCTTCATCTCAACTGTTGGATAGACAAAATGAGAAAACGGACACTTGCGATTTGTTAATATATTATAAGTTCTAGTATATTAATATGAAATCATATTATTTAATTAGTATTGATTAAAAATTAATTTGGAATTAATTTTGTAATAAAAAAGAGACTAATTAAATATATGGGGATTGATTTGTAAACCATTCATTCTTATATAGTGGGCTTATGGTTCATGATTCACTAGATTGGGCTAGGACCCAGTGGGTGCTCCATGGATGCTCCATGGAGGTTATAACCCATGGATCATGGGGGAAATGAAAAGCCATGCACATTAGGGTTTACATGGTGTAACCCTAGATGTGCCACACTATATAAAGAGCTCCATAGCTAGAAAAATCGGCCACTAAGTGAAGAATAAGAGGGCTAGCCAATTTTGTGATGAAAGTGTTCTTCTCTCAAGTTATTCCAAGAGTTGTGGGTGTTGTGTGAAACATTTGAGGCATCACATTTGAGGTGCTAGGCTCACAAAGTTCTTAAGGAATCCAAGCAACTATTAAGGTAAGTTCTTCTACTTGCTTTTATGTTTCAAGTTCCCCATGCCATGCTAGTTAGGTTAAGAACCTTGGAAAAATCAAATTTGTATGTATCTTAGTAAAACATAGATCCAAGGTTTCTAGGCTTGCATGTACACTTTAGGAGTGTTAGAATGCTCAAAACCCATCAGTTCCTGGATATGCTACATGTTGGATTAATGTCTAAGTCCATAACAATATTTGGTATGTACTTGACCCGACCTGGCATGGTCCATTTGGGTTGCACTTCACCGGCACAATTTATATGGATAGTCTTTTGAGAATAGTATATTTATGATTTATATTAATATATTATAAGTTCTAATATATTAATATGGAATCATATTATTTAATTAGTATTGATCAAGAATTAATTTAGAATTAATTAAGTGATCAAAAAGAACTAATTAAATATGGACTCTTATTTATATGGAATAGGCCAAGTTCATTTAGGTTGGGCTAAGCTTTCATGGATGGTCCATGGAGCTTTTAACCCATGGATCCTATGTAAATGAATGGTCATGGGTTTAGGGTTTACATGGATGTAACCCTAATCCTCCATAATATATAAAGGGGTCCTTGGCTCACAAAATTGGCACAAGTGTGTGAAAATAAGAGTGGGCAGATTTTAGTGTGCATACATATTCTCTCAAGTTCTTCCAAGGTGTTTTGGTGATTTGTGATTCCATTTGAGGCTTCCACACTATTGGGGCCAAGCTCTTAAAGCTTGAAGACATCAAGCTACATCAAAAGGTATGTCATCTAACTGGAACTTTGTAGTATAGGTGCTTCATAATATGCTAGTTAGGATGAAACCTTGGAATAGTTAATATTTGCATGTATAATAGAGAAAACATAGATCCAAGGTTTATAAGGTTGCATGTACAACATAGGAGTGTTAGAATGCTCAAAACCCAACAGTGGTATCAGAGCCATGGGTTGTTTTCTGTTATATTGATGCAAATGTTTTATTTTCAAGTTGGAAAAAAAAGGAAAAAAAAACATGACGTTTGTCAAATTTTAAGATAATTACTTGTTTTGTGAAAAACGAATTATTTGTAAAATTTGAATCATTTGTTATATGAGTTGAATTAGGTCAAATTTAGTAAAAGATAAAATGATATGATTATTTTATTAGTTTTAAAAGTTTGATCTAAATGTTTTAAGGAGTTACAAATTTTGTCATAAAATTTTGGAGCTCAAAAGTTTTTTTTAAAGTTGTGATCTTAAGGGTTTTTGAAATTTCCATAAGTTATGGATATGAAAGTTTTTTTAAAAAAAAATTTGATTCAAAGTTTTTATGGAGTTACAAAATTTGGTGTTAATGTTTTAAAGAATTCCATAACTTGTTCTTAAGTTATGGAACATGGAAAGTTTCATCATAAAACACCATTAACTCCATAAGTTATGGAATCCAAAGGTTTTCAAGAGTTACAAAACTTGCCCTCAAGTTTTGGAATTTGGAAAAAGCTTTTTATGAAAAAAAGAATTGAATTCTAAAACTCTTGGGTTCATAACTTAAACAATTAATTAAATGGTTTTAATTTTGAATTTAATAATTGGAATTATGATGTTTTATTGAATAATTCAAATTAACTCTTATGGACTTTATTAATAGTTAATTAAAGCGTTTAATTAAAAGAGTATTATTAAATCCATAAATAAAGATATGGTTTGAGTTTAATTAAATTAAAAGTTTAGTTTAATTAATAGATTAAACCACCAAGTATTTTAAATTTCTAAAATACACCCTTATACTATTATAAAATTAAAAGTTTAATATATTATATGTATAAGAGCAAGTCGTCTTACCAATAGTAGGCCTCATTCACGAAGCCGGTCTATAAGGGGGGTATAAGGTTACTGCCTATAAAATGGCAGTTTAATGGGTGTCTACTCTCACCCACCGCTTCCTTGACCAGTGGAGGGTCGTTAGCCGAACGGTTAGGACAAGGACTATAATTCTCCCTTCATTAAAAGTATTAATGATAAATACTAAGTAACTAAACTCTTAATAATACCCAATCTTAGTTACTTAGGAAAATGTGAATTTGGTGCTAACCCATGAAATTACACTTTGCACTTTGCTTAAGTCAGTTATTGGAGCGTGTGTGGTTAATCGGCACACTAGCTTGATTTAACAAGGTAGGCAAAGGGTAACTTAATGTTTATCATAGTATCGGTGGAGCGTGTGTGGTTAACTGGCACATCGATTGAGGGGTAAATATTAAGGGTACCAAGTATATTTGCATGGTTATTCACACCTTGTTTTGTGATCCTCGGCATCCCAGTCACAAAACCTGAAGGGCACACTCGAGATTGAAACATGCCTTGGAAAATTTCAATGAATCTCAAAAGAATCTAAGAGTTTCAAAACCAATTAAAACCTAATAATACATTTCGTTTATCTTGGTGGAAATTGGTGAATCGTCATTCACCTACCTTCAAATATTTTATAGCTTGGATTACGACATCCCTCTTCCAAGTTATAAAATAGTTTGTTGGGTCCTAGCCTTAATATATCATATTGGGTGTTATATTAAGGACTTAAATCAAATTTACGTGAATTTCTCCCATTGTTGATGTCTGGTTTAGACAAGAATGATCTTCCCAAACCAAGCTTTCCTAATGAATATGACTTCCCGAGTTTGGCTCATGGAAGTCATACTTCTCTTCCTCCACCTCCTCCAATTATTCTCCCTAACCCACAAGTTCAAGGTCACTCAAGCCCTAATGGCAAGCAAGGTCTATATGTGATCACATCTTAGAGATGAAGTCACATATTGAAAATCCGGGAGAGTTGGGTGTCAAAGTCTTGAGAAAGTTGGATGTTCAATCACTTTCTAAGTCACATAGTGAGTTCCTTTGGGACTACTATGAAACAGACTATGACATGAACCTTAATGATCATATCTATTTGCTTGGTGCTGCTGAATCAGCAATGATTTGGAACGATAGTAAAGCAAATTTGATTAGAAGATCAACTTCCTAAAAAATTTATGAACAGTGACAATGGTGACACTGGAAATCCAGAAAAAGCATTCTCTTCCCAATGGAAAGGGATTGGCCATAGTCAACCCGGTTGACCAAATGGTAAAGAGAAAGGCTAAGTCTAAGATAGTCCCATTACCAAAGGGTCCATATGTTTATTTTGCCAAAGGAAGGGGCGTTGATTGCAAAGCTGCCAAATTAAACCTAAGGATGTTAAAGTCAATAAGTTTGACTCTACATCAGGTAGAGCCCATTATCTAACTCTATTAAGTTCTATTCTGAGATCCTCATTACATGATGTGACTGGGTCACATGTTGATATTTTAAGAATCAAAGAATAGAGAGAAATCTTAAAGGAAGTATATGCTGATTCTGATCGCGAAGGTGGATTTCGATCGCATCAGAATTTTGGGCAGTTGCTTAAGAAGTTATGATATATTGCTAAGGAATAGATAACAACAATTTTCCATGTGGATTGTAAGGATAAGTTTTTCCGCAAAGTTTTAAAATAAAAGAAAATTGTTTAATTTTATTTATTTGAAGTATCCTTACAATGGCATTTGTGGAAAATTGTTGCTTATATGATTCCACTGACAGCAATATTGGAAAATGGATTTGATTCTTTCATTTGTGGTAGTGTCTAAATTTACCAAATCAGGAAAGTTCCTCATCACCCAAGTTTCAATTGGACCGAAACTTGGAATCATGCAAGTTGAATAGTATGATGAATGAGAACTTTCAAGCATTGGAAAATCAAGACTAATTACTTGTTCACATGGATGTGTGAGTCAAGTGAAGGACTAAAGGGATCGAGTACACATTCTTGTGCACTGGTCATGTCCACCACAAAGCTCGTTAAGACTATTTGATTTACTAAAGTTTAGTAAATATGGTTATACTTACAAGTTTAAGTATAATTCTGAAACATTGGAAAAGTCTCAATGTATGGCAGAACGAATGGGAAGAATCAAATTAGGCAGAAAGATAAAAGTTTCTCAAATCTGAAAAGATGGGAGAGTACTTTAGTATGATGTTTGTGATCATCTTAATGATTTAGAAATCATATCACAATTAGTCCTCTAGAGGTCATCTTAGTGCATTCTTATGACTAAGAAGAGGAGTCATGAATTGTTGAAATGGTTAGATCAGGAAGATGAGTCATACTTCGTTCCAAAACAATTCTTAGATTCATACTCCAAGATTGTAACTTGAGTGATATATCTTAAAGAAAGGTTTAAAACACTTGTCAAATGTAAGAGTAAAAGTGTCCTACTCTTGTACATTTGAAATTGGAAAGTTGTGATGTTTTGGATAAAACAAAGACCAACTAAGGCCAATTGTGTGAAGTGTTTGTCTTGATAAAGAATCCGCACTATCTCTTGAATATTTGGCAAGATAGTCTTATATGTCAAGAGGACAGTGGGAGTCTTAAAGATCCTAAAAAGAATTTCAAGAACTAATCAAAAATAAAACCTGAGGTTCTTCACTAGCACACGACTTGAGGTTTATAACCTATCGTGTTGACATATTCTGTGCCCATTCCAGTTAAAGTTGGCTTTGCATAGGATTCTGAAAATTCTCAATTGGTTGCATAACAACTTGGAAGCAATGGCAGGCTCTGTACTGCTAGACAATAAGTACGACTTTGTTCCATGTGTTTGTCCGGCTGATATCTAGAACAGAGGATTATATGATCACTAATCTTAAATGGCGCATCATCATCTTAGTTCCGTGAGACTTTGAAAGAGCTACGATTGATGGTCGGTTCCTGAAGTCATACCTGTAACTATAGTTATTAGACTTATCCAAGTGGGAGACTGTTGGATAATGTGGTCTAAGACCATAAATATATTTAGTATGTACATACACCATAAAATCTAAGGGTCATAAGGTTTCTCTCCGATTCATGAAAATGATGGTGAGGAAACACTTCCACCAAGTAGATTTGAAGCAGATGGCAAAAGGTCTAAACAATTGAGACTATGATTACGACATCCCTTTTCATAGTTCTGAAATTGTTTAGACACACATGCATGCTATCTAAGGAAAGGTTTATGATTTTGATAAAGTTTTATCAAAGCATCTCGTATCAGAAATCTGAACTTTGGTAAGAAAGTCAATAAAGTATTGATTTCTAGAAGTCCAGCTGATTTCTGAGTACATGTCAAAGCTAGTGGGATCATAAGTGTTATGCTAATAATCATCATGTTAGTGGGAGCATGATAATTATTGTTAGTGTTGCAAGTTAGCAATGTTAATTATAGAAAACAAAAGTCTCAATTCGTGAGGCTGCAGGGATTGAAAATGTTGTTTTGCTATAATTAAGGGAGAGGATATACTTCATTTCAGTTCTAAAGGCTTAGATTGAGACCTTAATCATCTTTAGTCAAGAATATATATATATATATATATATATATATATATATATATATATATATATATGAATTTCATGTTGGATTGGTTCAACTTAAGGAAATTCTATATATTGCGTTCTCAAAATTCGATTATGATTACGACATCCCTCTTCATAGTCAAATTTTGAAAACATGGCAAATAAAAATATTGTAGCAAAAGACTGGTCTAGAATCATGTCTTTATGTGAGACATCATGAATCGTGTACCATTTGCTTTGGGTACAGGATCGATTGCATGTGCTATAATATTTGTCATTTCTAAATTTTTTCCAAATGCCCAGAGGCATTAAGAAGGGAAAAGGTCTAGAATTGGATATGACTAAAATGATTAAGCAATTGTCGAGGACAATCTGAGGTTTACCAAAGATTGGTTGCTTAGGGACAGTTGGAAGTATAGTGCTACTTTTGGAAGGACCATATTGACATATTCTGAAAAGAGGCATCTCTTGTTCAGAAGTGATAGTCAATATGAGAATATGGAGTTGTCTCCATAGGTGGAAGTTATCTGTGTAAGATTAGAAAACTTAATGCAAGAAGCATGTCCAAAGCAATGTACTTTGAATATGAGACTTAGTTTCCATGGAGTTGATCTCCATTGGAATACCTTATAATGATTGTTGACAAGTCTTTGTGACTTTGTACATATTCATTACAGGAGGGTCAGTGCATATAAGTTTAAAATCTAAACATATTTCAATAAATGATAGGAATTTGAAATTCTCACATTTTTCGATAAGGATTTAGGAGTGTGAAATTAGAATCATTGAAATTATGTTCAATTGGTTTATTTCACAAAGTAAGGATCATAGACAAACATAGAGTGCATACTTGCTGTATGGCAAAGCTATTGTTTAGAAAAACATAGTGTACATGCTTGGAGCATGGGAGAACTAGTGTTTTTAATTCAGGTATAAAGTTCATAAAACCGAAACAATGAAATAATGAGTAATCAGTATGGTGATAAATAAAAGTGGTCTATTTATATTCATAGGGTTTTTTGATACCATATTTGATTCATTTATTCTTGTGTTTCATGTTGCATGTTTTGACTTCCAGAATAAACTAGGTCATTCTTCCTGAATGACTAAGTTATTCAAACTATCCACAGTCGGTCATATGTTGGAAGTAGATATGAATCAAGACTGTCATGGGTTGGCTTGTAGAGGTCTAAGATGTTGGACAAAGCGGTGCTACAACACTCATGAGTGCTCATAAGTTCTGATTATTGGATTCAACCCACGCTCATTTGAATCACTTCATGGATTTTATCACGACTGATCATGAGACGATAATATCTTATATTCTTAAAACCTAGAGATATGAGTTGTTACTATGAGTTGGTTATACATTGATTGCACGAAAACGCATTGGTAACTCGATGTTATAAAACGTGCCTTTGTGTATGATTCAACAAGTAGTAGAACAAGCCATATGAGTCGAACGTTATCCATTCCTTTTACCTTCGGGATAAAAGCGATATATGTGGGCCCCTCGATGATTTAGCGATGACACATGTGAGTGCTTGGCCAAGCCAGGACTGATTTGATTTGTTCAATCAGTCAGTCATCATAAATCGGAAATCGGGGAACAACAAATGGACAGAGAGAATGATTGATAATCCATGTCTTAGTCCATATGATATCTAGAATGGAGGAATATATGATCCCTTATCTAATGGACAAGTCATTGACAAAGGTCAGAGTTCATCGGCAAGGTCAGAGTTCGACAGTGGCTTTAAGAGCTTCGATTGCCAGTTAGGTTTTGAAGTCATACTCAATAATAGTTTTAGACTTATCCAAGTGGGAGACTGTTGGATTAATGTCTAAGTCCATAACTATATTTGGTATGTACTTGACCCGACCTGGCATGGTCCATTTGGGTTGCACTTCACCGGCACAATTTATATGGATAGTCTTTTGAGAATAGTATATTTATGATTTATATTAATATATTATAAGTTCTAATATATTAATATGGAATCATATTATTTAATTAGTATTGATCAAGAATTAATTTAGAATTAATTAAGTGATCAAAAAGAACTAATTAAATATGGACTCTTATTTATATGGAATGGGCCAAGTTCATTTAGGTTGGGCTAAGCTTTCATGGTTGGGCTAAGCTTTCATGGATGTAACCCTAATCCTCCATAATATATAAAGGGGTCCTTGGCTCACAAAATTGGCACAAGTGTGTGAAAATAAGAGTGGGCCGATTTTAGTGTGCATACATATTCTCTCAAGTTCTTCCAAGGTGTTTTGGTGATTTGTGATTCCATTTGAGGCCTCCACACTATTGGGGCTAAGCTCTTAAAGCTTGAAGACATCAAGCTACATCAAAAGGTATGTCATCTAACTAGAACTTTGTAGTATAGGTGCTTCATAATATGCTAGTTAGGATGAAACCTTGGAATAGTTAATATTTGCATGTATAATAGAGAAAACATAGATCCAAGGTTTATAGGGTTGCATGTACAACATAGGAGTGTTAGAATGCTCAAAACCCAACACTACAGATGACTGAGACTGTGGTGGAGATCACCACCAAGTTTAAAGAGAGAGCTCTATTGGTACCTCAGTATGTCGCAGACAAGGAGATGTGGAAGACTTGGTACCATGACATGTTGAGATCATATATTCGGGAGTTTGTTAGTTTTTCCACTTGCCCGACACTAGATGACATGATATACATGGCTCGGGAACGGGAAATTGATTTGGAGCACATAGGAAAGGGGAAGGCAGAGCATGGGCATACGACTGTGGTTTCACCAAAGAAACCTAAGGATTTTGATGCTAAATCGAGGGGCCGGCAACGCTGGAGCCATTGTGGTAAGTATGGCTAGACGCATGATAGAGTCTGCAAGACCGGTGGTTCGGGCTGCTACAAGTGCGGCAAGACAGGGCACTTTGGCAGGGATTGTTTTGCCACTAACACCACCCAGGTATCTGAACTGATTTGCTTTCATTTCAATCAGAGGGGCCATAAGAAGGCCAATTGCCCGAGTTTAGCATTACGAGGAACAGTAGTAGCACCTCCTCCAGCAACTATGAGGATCACTGATGGCCGCCAGGGCAAGGCGGAGGCGGCAGTTGTTCAGAGCAGGGCATTTCAGTTGACAGTCGAGGAGGCTCGTGTAGCACTCGATGTGGTCACTGGTATATATCTTCTCCTTACCTTCTTATTTATGTTATTTGTCATGCTTATATGTTTGTCTTGCTGTTTAGGGTCGTTCCTTGTGAATGGTATTCTTTCATTGGTCTTTTTCGATTCGAGGGCTCCCCGATCTTTGGTATCCCTTGTGCTTAGCAAGAGGTTTGTTGATGACTATCTGGTGCAAGTATCAAGGATTCACCGAGGATGTATTTTGGAGTTATTCAGTGAGCAGTATCCGATTGATTTGGTTCTGATTTCCCTACGCGAGAGCAAGGTCATTGTGGGGATGTATTGGTTGAGCCCCAAAGGGGCAATGATAGATTGTGGACTTCAGTTGGTATGTGTTTGGACCCCACATGGGGGAAGGTTGGTGATCCACGGTGAAGGGGCTCAGCATGGGACGACTCTCTTCTCGACAGCCAGGGCTAGGCGTTATCTTCAGAAAGGATGGTCTGGGTTTGTGGGCTATGTGATGGATACTCGGGAGAAGGGTGAGGTCACCACAGATGATGTACCAATTATTTGGGAATACATGGATGTGCTCCCGAAGGATTTTCCGGGAGTGCCTCCTGAGAAGCAGGTGGAGTTTCAGATTGACTTGGTTCCAGGTGCGGCTCTGATAGCTAAAGCACCATAACGATTAGCACCTCCAGAGATGCAGGAGTTGTCTACGTAGCTGCAGGAGCTATTAGATAAGGGATTTATTCGGATGAGTAGTTCACAATGGGGAGCACCGATCTTATTTGTGAAGAAAAAGGATAGGATGCATCGGATGTGTATTGACTACCGAGAGTTGAATAAGCTAACGGTGAAGAACCGTTACCCGATCCTCAGAATCGAAAATTTATTTAATCAACTTAGGGTGCGTCTTGGTTCTCCAAGATTGATTTGCATTTGGGTTATCACCCGATAAGGGTCAGAGAGGAGGACATGCAGAAGAGGCCTTCTGGACTCGTTATGGTCATTACAAGTTTGTGGTGATGCCTTTCGGGCTCACCAATGCTCCAGCCTCATTCATTGATCTCATGAATCTCGTATGCATGCCCATGTTGGATCTGTCTGTGATTGTGTTTATTGATAACATACTTGTCTATTCCATGACCCAGGAGAAGCATGAGGAGCATTTGAGGGAGGTATTGGAGACTCTGAGTAGGGAGAATCTATATGCAAAGTTCTACAAGCATGAGTTCTGGTTGCGCAAGGTGCAGTTTTTGGGGCACCTTGTCAAACAAAACGACATTCTGGTTGATCCGACCAAGTTTGAGGCGCTAATGGGGTGGAAGGTTCTGAGGTCTCCATCTAAGATTCGGAGTTTCCTTGGATTGGCAGTTTACTAGCATAGATTGTTGGATTAGTGTCTAAGTCCATAACTATTTTGGTATGTACTTGACCCGATTATGAGCATGGTCCTTTTGGGTTGCCTTAACCATAGCAATATGTAGGATGAATTAAGGAGAGAAAGGTTTAATTATGATTTATTAATATATTATAAGAATAATATATTAAAGGAGAAATCATAATGTTTAATTGATATTAGTCAAGAATTAATTAAGATTTAATTTTGTGGCTAAAAGAGATTAATTAAACTTAAACGACTTATTGTGTAATTATAAGATAATTAGATAATTTGGCTATGGACCACCTTGGAATAATAGGTTGGACGAATTCTATGGGGAAGCCCATTAGAAATCGTCCAAGGCATGTTCCAGAAGGGGTCCATGGGCTGCTTAGAGCTTAAGCAGTCAAATTAGGGTTTCCTTGTTAGATAACCCTAATTGCCTACCTATTTAAGGAGCCCTTAAGCCCCAAAAACGTGGACAACTAATCCTTTAGGGTTTCCAGCCGTTTTTGGTGCCTCCTCTCTCCTCCCTCTTCATCTAAGTTGCTTAGTGGTGTTTGTGACTCCATTAGAGGTGCAACACTTGAGGCACTAAGCTTTCTGAAGCCAAGGATTGATTGTTATTGCTATATAACAATCAAAGGTAATTACTAAACCCTTATTTCAGCTCTTATATGATAGATCTAGGGTTTATGGCTTTGGATAATGAATTGCATGTTCATTAGACAAACTAGATCCAAAGCTATTAGGGTTTGAATGTACACCATAGGAATGATGTAGTGCTCAAAACCCATCAGTGGTATCAGAGCCTATGGCTGTTTGTTTGATGTATTTGATGCTATAATTGATTATTCATGCTTAAAATCAAAAAAAATTTGGCTTCTGGGGGCTGGACTCGCCGAGTCCATAGTGAACTCGACGAGTTCATGCCTGACTCGACGAGTCAGAGTCGTAGATGGAGCAGATTTCGGGATTTTGACCTGTTTTGGCTGTGGATAATTGCCTAAAACGTTTTTTATTAATGAAATCCGATTTTTATCAATATTTGGAGATTATCCTTGCCAAAATAGAAGATAATTGTCAAAATTTAGATAATCTTTTGTTTTATTAGATAAAGATTGCTTATTTGTAATTTAGAATTGAATTATCTTGTGAAAAATATTTAAATTCTAATCCCAAATGTTTTGAAAAGTTTCAAAACTTTCCCTCAAGTTTTGGAATTTAAAAGTTGATTAAAAGTTTGATTTTGAAATGTTAAATTCTAAAACCACGCGTTTTGAAAAAGTTCAAATTACACCCTTATGGTTTTGTTAATTAATTAAAGTGTATAATTAAAAGAGAGTTAATAAATCCATAAAGTTTTGGTTTACATTTGATTAAATTAAAAGTATAATTTATTAAATTGAACCACCTAGTATTTTAAAAGTGTAAAATACACCCTATACAATATATATGTAACATTAAAAGTCTAATATAATATATATTTATATATATATATATATATATATATATATATATATATATATATATATATATGAGTAAAGAGTCAGTCTTACCGTTAGTAGGCCTCATTCACGAAGCTGGTCTATAAGGGGTGTTTAAGGAAATTGCCTATAAAATGGCGATTGAATGGGTATCCACTCTTACCCACCGCACTCTTGACTAGTGGAGGGTCGTTTGCTGAACGGGTAGGATAGGACAAAAACCTTCCATTATAAGTATAATGAAGTACAAAGTAACTACATGCTTTTACAAATTCCCAAATCATAGTTACTTTAGGAAAAATGTGGAATTGTATGCTAATCCATGGAATTACACTTTGTACCCTTGTCGAAACGTTAGTGGAGCGTGTGTGGTTAACCGGCACACTAATTTGGGTTTGGCATTGGTGGTGAAGGGTGGCTCGATGTTTATCATAGATCAATGGAGCGTGTGTGGCTAACCGACACATTGATTAGGTGATAGTAGCATTGGGTGCACCATATGATTCACATGGTTATTCACACCTTGTTTGTGATCCTCGGTATCCCAGTCGCAAACTTGAAGGGCATAATCGAGATTAAACATGCCATTGAAAAGTTCAATGAATCTGAAAATATCTAGGAGTTTCAATTCATTTAAAACTTAAATTTCTTTTTCGTATTTCATGGTGCAAATTGGTAAATCCTCATTTACCTACCTTCAAATATTCTACAACTAGATTACGATATCCCTCTTCTAGGTTGTAGAGTGTTTTGTTTGGGTGTTACATCAAGGATTCTAATCAACTTGACTTGAATTTCTCCCGTTTTGTAGATGTCTGAATCTAACAATGGTCTTCCCAAATCCATTGGAACAAGCTTTCCAAATGAAGATGGCGTTCCAAGATACGATCAAGGAAATGAGAGTCATGCTTCACTTCCTCCACCTCCTCCAATTGTTCTCCCTGACCCACAAGTTCAAAGGCTTGAAAAGTTCAAGCTCACTCAAGCCCTTTTGGCAAGTAAACACGAAGATGGGAAACCTGTGTGTGCACATGTCTTAGAGATAAAGTCACACATTGATAGGTGAAGGATGTTGGGTGTCGAGATTTCAGGCGAGTTGGTTGTTGACTGGGTTCTTCAGTCGCTTCCTGAATCATATAGTGAGTTCGTCAGAGAGTACTATATGATGGACCACGACGTGACCCTCATTGATTTGACCTATTTGCTGATAGCAGTTGAATCAGCAATGATCTGGCGTACTGATCAAGCAAATTTGTCTTGTGAATCAAACTCCCAAACTTCAATGGACATTGAAAATGGTGACATTGGAAATCCAAAAAAGGTAAATTCTGAGATAGTTCCTTGTGCTATTCCAAAAGAGTCCATTTGTTTCTATTTCCAAGAGAAGGGGCATTGGAGACGAAGCTGCCCTATTTACCCGAGAGATCTAAGAGATGAGAGAGTCAAGACGTATGGCTCTACTTCAGGTAAAATCCACCATCTAACTCTTTTACGTTCCTATTCTAGATTCTTAATACATGATGTGATAAGATTACATTTTGATGTTTTGTAGGATCGAAGAAAAAAGAGGAAGCTTAAGGAAAGAAGTGAGCTGAATCTAATCGTGAAGAAACGGATTTCGATCACATTGCTTAAAGATTGGATTCTTGAGCTACTACTTGGAGTTAGAATAGATTGCTTAGGAATATGTAATAGCATAGTTTTCAGTTGAATTGCGTTGTAAGGACAAATTTTTCCGCAATAAAATAAATTTGATTTTATCTTATTTATTTATCCTTGCAATGGCGTGTATGAAAAATTGATGTTTGAATATATCTATTATTAGCAATGATGGGTTTGATTCTTGATTATGTTATTTGTGGAAATGTCGAAAATTTACCAAATAGGGAGAGTTTCTCATCGCCCAAGTTTCAATTGGACAGAAACTTGGAATCATACAACCTGGTTGCGTGATGAATGAGAAACTTCATACTTGGAAATTAGACTAATTATTTGACAAAGTGTCAAGTGAAGGACTAGGAGATCGAGTATACTAGGTTGTGGTTTAATCAAGTCCACCACAAGAGTGATAAAGATATTCGTCATGGTTTACTAAAGTTTAGTAAATATGATTACACTTATAAGATTAAGTGTAATTCTAAGTTGATTGAAAGAGTTTCAATGAATAGCAGAACGAATAAGAAGAATCAAGTAGGCAGAAAGACAAAAGTTTCTCTATTCTAAGAAGAAGGGAGAGTACCTTTTATTGTGTATTATGATAAGTCTTAATGATTAAGAACCATATCTCAATTGATCCTCTAAGTGAGTCTTAGTGCATTTGTATGTCTAAGAAGAGGAATCGAGAATTGTGAAAATGGTTAAATCAAGCAGTCAATCATACTTCGTTCCAAAATCAAGTCTTAGAGTCATACTCTAAGATTCTGACTTGAGTGACAAGTCTTAAGAAGGTTTATGACACTCATAAAATGTGGAATTTGGAAAAGTTTTCATATTCTTGCACATTTGAAATTGGTAAGTTGTGATGTCTTGGATAAGTCAAAGACCAACTAAGACCAATTGTGTGAAGTGTTAAGCTTGATAAGAAGCTACACTAGCTCTTGAATATTTGTTTGTCGAGAAATGTTTCTTGACAAGAGAACCTTATATGTCAAGGAGTCAGTGGGAGTCTTAATGGTCTTGAAAAATTTCAAGAATAAATCAAGAATAAACCTAATTGATCATCACTAGCGCACGACTTGAGGTTTGTAACCTATCGTGGATGACATAATTTTGTTTTCTGCGCCATTCCAGATAAGTTAATTATGCATCTGAGTTCTATGAGTTCTCATTTGTATGCATAAAGGCAAGCACCTTGATCAATGGAAGGTACATTGATATGTAAGGGTGAGTTGCTAAACTACTTGGAAGACATGGTGGGCACTCGTGTTACCCTGAGGCAAGAAATCAAGATTGAGAAAGTTCAGTCCATATGTTTTTGGATTTGTCACAAACCTTCGTTTTGGCAAATTCACATGGATAGGAACACATACACCATAAAATCTAAGTGACATAAGGTTTCCCTCCTTCATGAAAATGGTTGTGAGGAAATTCTTTCACTAAGAGAGATTTTGAGAAGATAGCAATTATGAAAATTGTATTCTCAAATTCGATTATGATTACGACATCCCTCTTCATAGTTCGAATTGTGAGATTTGGCAATTAGTCTGAACATTTGGGACTTAGTAACATAAGTTCTGAATTTGTCTAGACACACATATGAACTTTCTAAGGCAAAGGTGTATGAGTTTAAGAAGCTTAGATAAAGGCTTATCAAAGCATCAAGTATTAGAAATATGAACTTAAGGAATTCAATAAGCATTGTTCTCTGGAAGTTCAGCTGTTTTCTGAATACATGTCAAAGGTAGTGGGAGCATAAGTGTTATGCTGGTAAGAAAATAATTATCATGATAGTGGGAGCATGATTATTATAGTAAGTATTGCACGTTAGCGATATTAATTATAGAAAACAAGAGTTATACTTTGCAAAGTCCCAAGGGTTGAAAAATTGTTTTGCTATAATTAAGGGAGAGAATATTATACTTCGTTTCAAAATCTAAAGCTTAAATTAAGAAATTTTAATATTTTTAGTCAAAGGATACATAGTGTGTTCTCAAATTTCAATTATGATTACGGCATCCCTCTTCATAGTTCGAATTGTGAGAACTTGACACATAAAATATTATGGCAGAAGATTGATAAAGTATCATATCTTTATGTAAGACATTATGCATCGTGTCCCATACGCTTAGGGTATAGGATCGATTGCAAATGCTATAATATTTGACCATTCTAAAATTTTCCAAATGCCTAGGGCATTAAGAGGGAAAAAGGACTAGAACTGGAATTGACTAAAATAATTAAACAACTATCAAATGACGATCTAAGGTTCGCCAAGGATTTGTTGCTTGTGAGTAGTTGGAAGTATAGTATTAGATGGACCATATCGACATTATTATGAATAGATAAGATTCTATTTAGAATGAGTTGTCATATGGCAAATATGGAAATGATTTCCATATTGGGAGTTGGAAATTGAGAATTTATGTCTAGATTAGAAAACTTTATGCAAAAGGATGTTCAAAGCAATGTACTTTGAGTGAGAGACATCACATCTATAGAATTTTTTGTAATAATTTCTGATAGAGACCTTGTAATTTCATTAGCCAAGTCCTGGTGACTTTTGTGCTATGACTTTGCGAAAGGATCGTTGCATAAAATGTTAGAATCTAACGTATTCTAGTAGTGACAAGAACCTTGTGTTCTTACACTAACGATGAGGATTAGGAATTGTGAAATGAGCATCATTGGAAAAGTTTTAAATGGATCTATTTCACAAAGCATGAACCATAGGAAACATAGTGTGCATGCTCGGAGCATGGGACAGCTATTGTTGTAATTCAAGTAATAAGTTGATTTTCTGAAACGGTAAGCAATGAATAATGAGTAATCAATATGGTGTTTAAATAAAAAGTGTTTTATTTACTCTCAAAAGCTTTGGGGACATATAGGATTAATATTATTATTGCGTTTCACTCTGCATGTTTTGACTTCCAGAATAACTAGGTTATTCAAACATCCACAGTCGGTCATACGTTGGAAGTAGGTATGAAGCAAGACTGTCATGAATCTGTCTGTAGATTGTCTAAGTGTTTAGACATAGCACAAGTTTGCTGCAGAGTTCATGAATGCTTTAATAAGATTAGAGTATTGGATCAAACCCACGCTCACTTGAATAATTTCGTGGTTTTATCATGAGTAATTGTGAGACGATAACATTGTATATTCTTGAAACCGAGACGTGTGAGTTGTTATTTGTTGGTCGGTTGCGCATTGATAATAAGAAAACGCCCCAGTAACATGGTGTTATAAAACTTATTGTTGTGTGTGATTCGATCAGTAAATGCAAGCGAGCATTTGAGTCGAAGTTTATCCATTCCTTTTACCCAAAGTGGGATAAAAGCGATATATGTGGGCCCCTCGATGATTTAGTGATGACACCCTAAGCGCTTGGCCAAGCCGGGACTAAGTTGATGTGTTCAATTGTAGTTTGTTGTCAGTCATCTTAAATCAGAAGTCGGGAAACAATATAGAGAGAATGATCAAATTCATGTCTTGTGTCTATACGATATCTTGAGAATGGAGGAATATATAATCCCTTATTTAAAGGACACGCGTATCTGATAAGATCAGAGTTGACAACGGCTTTTGAAAGCTACGATTGCAGATTAGGTTCTGAAGTCATGCAAAATAGTTATTAGACTTATCCAAGTGGGAGACTGTTTGATTAGTGTCTAAGTCCATAACTATTTTGGTATGTACTTGACCCGATTATGAGCATGGTCCTTTTGGGTTGCCTTCACCATAGCAATATGTAGGATGAATTAAGGAGAGAAAGGTTTAATTATGATTTATTAATATATTATAAGAATAATATATTAAAGGAGAAATCATAATGTTTAATTGATATTAGTCAAGAATTAATTAAGATTTAATTTTGTGGCTAAAAGAGATTAATTAAACTTAAACGACTTATTGTGTAATTATAAGATAATTACATAATTGGGCTATGGACCACCTTGGAATAATAGGTTGGACGAATTCTATGGGGAAGCCCATTAGAAATCGTCCAAGGCATGTTCCAGAAGGGGTCCATGGGCTGCTTAGAGCTTAAGCAGTCAAATTAGGGTTTCATTGTTAGATAACCCTAATTGCCTACCTATTTAAGGAGCCCTTAAGCCCCAAAAACGTGGACAACTAATCCTTTAGGGTTTCCAGCCGTTTTTGGTGCCTCCTCTCTCCTCCCTCTTCATCCAAGTTGCTTAGTGGTGTTTGTGACTCCATTAGAGGTGCAACACTTGAGGCACTAAGCTTTCTGAAGCCAAGGATTGATTGTTATTGCTATATAACAATCAAAGGTAATTACTAAACCCTTATTTCAGCTCTTATAAGATAGATCTAGGGTTTATGGCTTTGGATAATGAATTGCATGTTCATTAGACAAACTAGATCCAAAGCTATTAGGGTTTGCATGTACACCATAGGAATGATGTAGTGCTCAAAACCCATCAGAGATTCATTCAGGATTTCTCCTAGATAACGGTCCCTTTGACCAGACTGACAAAGAATACTGTCATGTTTTGTTGGGGGGCTGAGCAACAGGCAACTTTTGAGACTCTAAGGCAAAGATTATGTGAGGCGCCAATTCTGACCCGCCAGAGGGTGTTGAGGACTTTTTGGTATATTGTGATGCTTTGATCACGGGTTTGTATGCAATATTGATGCAGCGGGGTCATCTGATTGCTTACTCTTCGATGCAGCTGAAGCCTCATGAGGTGAATTACCCTACGTATGATTTGGAGTTGGGGGCAATGGTGTTTGTCCTCAAGATTTGGTGAAATAACCTCTATGGGTTCACTGTACTATATATACGGATCATAAGAGCTTGAGGTATTTGATGGGTCAGCCGTATCTGAACATGAGCCAGCGTAGATGGTTAGATGTGGTAAAGGATTATGATTGTGAGATCCTTTATCACCTGGGGAAGGCCAACGTGGTGGCTGATGCTTTCAACCACAAGGTGGTCGTGGCTCCGATCAGGGATTTTTGTTTGAGGATGACAATGATTACCCGACTATTAGAGCAGATTTGAGAGGCTCGAATTGAGGCTATGAAGGAAGAGCACCGGAAGCGTGAGCGCATAGTGGGCTAAGTGGCTTCCTTCGATTATGATAACCGGGAATTATTGACCCTACATTGGAGGGTGTGGGTTCCATACTGGGGTGGTGCACGGCAGGATCTGATGGTGGAGGCACACAAGTCGAGGTTCGCTATTCCTCCCGGAGTGACAAAAATGTATAGAGACCTCCGAATTGATTATTGGTGGCCATGAATGAAGCGAGATGTGGCATGGTATGTGGAGAGGTGCTTGACTTGTAGGTAAATCAAGGTCGAGCATCAGCACCCCACGGAAAAATAGAGTCGTTGGATATTCCCGTTTGGAAATGGGAAGAGATTAAGATGGATTTTATCACCAAATTGCCTTGGACGGCGCACAAAGTGGATTTGATATGGGTCATTGTTCATCGATTGACCAAGAGCATATTTTGTCCCGATTCAGGAGAGCATCTCTGCCAAAAAGTTGGCAGACATATACATTCGGGAGGTTGTGACATGACATGGGGTGCCAGTTTATGTGGTCTCTGATAGGGAGGTTCGGTTCACTTCCAAGTTCTATAAGAGATTCCACGAGGAGTTGGGTACTCGTCTACACTTCAGCACGACTTTCCACCCACAGACCGATGGACAGAATGAGTGGACTATCCAAACCTTGGAGGATATGCTCTGGGCATGTGTATTCGATTTCGATGGGAGTTGGGATGCGTACCTCCCTTTGGCGGAACTTTCGTATAACAATAGTTTTCACGCCGGTATCGATCGACCTCCTTTTGAGATGCTCTATGGGAGGAAGTGTCGGACCCTAATATATTGGACGAGGTCGGTCATGGGGAGTACTGATGTAGTACTCAAGACTACTAAGATGATTCAGTAGTTGTGTGGTAGACTTCAAACGGCGCCGAGTTGGCAGAAGAGCTACGCAGACAGACGTCGATCAGACTTGGAGTTCCAGGTCGGGGATATGGTACTCCTGAAGGTGTCACCTTGGAAAGGTGTCATCCGATTTAGGAAGCGGGGTAAGCTAGGCCCCAGATATATTGGTCCTTTTGGGGTTTTAACCCTGGTGGGCAGGGTGCCATATCGTTTGGATCTTTTGGAGGAGCTAAGTCAGATTCACATTACTTTTCACGTCTCTCAACTACAGAAGTCTTTGGATGATGATGCCACAATGGTTCCATTGGAGGATATTCTGGTGAACGACTGCCTGAATTACATTGAGAGACTGGTAGCGATCCTTGACCGGAAGACGAAAACCTTGAGGAACAAGGTTGTGAGAGTAGTGAAGGTGCAGTGGCAACACCGTAAGGGTTCTGAGTAGACTTGGGAGCCTGAGGAAGAGATAAGGGAGCATTACCTAGAGTTATTTGCGGTAACGGACTTCGAGGACGAAGTATAATTCAAGTGGGGAAGAATTGTAACACCCGATTTGTCAGGTAAAACCCTTAGTAATTATTTCAATTTTTCCTTGGACCCCAGTACGCTGGGTGTACATAAGGTACGTCGGGCGTACTAGTCAACGTGCATGAGTTGGGGCATTCGCCCTGGTACGCAGGGTGTACGTGAGTCAGGGGAAACCCCTAATATTTAGAGTTTGCACCTTATTTAAGCTCATTAACTCCCCTAAGTCCTTCACCTTATCAACCTCCTTTAGCTTTTTGAGCTAACCTCGAAACCTTAGTCCACTGTCCAAAGAGATTGATCTTGTATGTGTGTTTTGTGTGTGTGTGTGGTGTACCTTGAAGAAGGATAAGACTAGTGGAGAAGCATTGGACAAGAGGAAGCTTGTAAATGCAAAGGTTATTCACCCTTTCTAGCTTCTTGAAGGTATAAAGTTCCTACCTTGATGATTCATCTCTTCGTTTTAGGTAGTTAGGGTTTTTGGGTTATTTTGGTCCCTTAAAGTGTTTCTTGAAAGTATAGGATACTCCAGAAAGGTTACGATGATAGATCTTATTGTTTCTGATGTCCCTTGTGCATAAAAATGGTGTCTTGATGGTTTAAGTCGAACCATGTAAGGGTTGAGGGTTATTTCATGAAGTTGGGGTATTAAAATCTAAGATTTGACCTTTCTAACCCATGCAAAAGCATAAAGTTTGCAACTTTATGGCTTTATACGTTTTAATAAGCTTAGATCTAAAATTAGACGTTAGGTCTTAACTGATTAAGACATTAAAAATGAGAAATTGGCCAGCTACGTCATACACCGTGCATAAGCAGATGTACGTTAAGCGTACGTGCCTGGGGTCCCGATCTGGTGAAGCATCTGAGTACGCCGGGCGTAGTGAGGGTATGCTGAGCGTACTCACGAATGGAGTTTTTGGTCTTTTAGTTTCGGGTCATCTTGGGCTTTAGGGTTTTGGGCCCTTGTTGGACCACAAGTTTTCTGAGCTGGGCCTTTATGGATTTGGACGCATATTGGACTTGGAATGCCTTTTGGAGTCTTCGGCTAGTTTGGATTTCGGCCTTGGTATGTTAGGCCCAATAAGGGAAGGGAAAAGCATCCTTTTACCCTTAAAGCTGGGATTTAGGGTTTGGACTCTCGGGTTGAGTTAATGATCTAATTTCTAATTAGGATTTTATTATTTGTGATTTAGTGAGAGGAATCCTCGATTCAGCAGCTCGAGTGTGATTTGCTATTATCAGTCCGAGGTGAGTTTCCTTCACTAGACACGTGGGTTGAAGGCACTAATGCCGACCCACTGGATTATGTTAGTAGGATGATAGTTATCTTCATGACAATTCCCTGTATTGCTTGTATATGTTTGTTGTCTCTGTGACTCTCACTGTTATGATTATATGCTAGCTGTAGGGGTGAAATAGACCTGATATCGGTTGAAAGAGATCTAATGGGTTGAAATATACCCAGTACTGGTCGAAAAAAGACTAAAGGGGTTGAAATATAACCTGTACTGGTTGAAAGAGACCGAAGGGGTTGAAATACACCTACATATGTTTTGAATGTACGTGTGTATGATCCTCAGCATCCCAGTTACAAATCAATAGTGTGTTAATCTTGGATCATGCTCTTTGATTTGTGACTGGGATGTTGAGGATCATAAACAAGATGTGAATAACCATGCAAATTCGCATGACACACTCGATGTCATTTATGATCTCACATTGACGTACCGGTTAATCATACACACTCCATCAACAACCATAAATTTCGAGTAGTTACCATCATTTCAACTTTTTAGTCCCATATTAGTGTCTCGGTTGACCACGCACGCTCGACTAATGACTCACAAAGAAATAATGTGAGTTTTCATGGATTAGCATACAATTTCACATTTTTCCTAAAGTAACTAGAGTGAGATTTTTTAGAATGTTCTAGTACTTATACATTATACTTTTAATGTGATTAGTGTCATATCAAACCATTTCAGCTAACGACCATCCACCATACAAAAAAGCGGTGAGTGAAAAGTACACCTATTCAATGGTCATTTTATAGCTCGTTTTCTTATACCTCTCTTATAGTGTGGCTTCGTGACTGAGGCCTACTCTTGATTTGACTTACTTTATGTTATACATATAATATTATAAGTTTTATATATATATATATATATATATATATATATATATATATATATATATATATATATATATATATATATATATATATATATATATATATATATATGATGTATATGATGTATTTTAAAACCTTTAAAAATACAATGCTTAAATAATTAACTTTTAATTCATTAATCTTTTAAACCATTTAAGATTTAATAATTATCTTTAATTAAACTTTTAATTAATTAAAATTAAATCTTTTATGAATCAAACTACTATCTTAATTAAACAGTTAATTAAATAATATTAATTCTTTATCTTGTTCCTCAGTTTTTGACTTTAGGATTTATCCAATTACCATGTCAAAAAGTTCAGATTTTAAGCAAATAAAATAACCATATCTAACTGGTAGTTATCCTACCAATTCGAAAAGGGAAGTGATTCGTACACAACAGTTTTTTGCCATACACAACAATTTATGCATTATATAGTTCTACAATACAACATTTTAAAGAACCAATTGTTGTGTATGGAGAAAAATTGTTGTGTACAAATTAACTCCCATTAAAAAAGGAAACAAAATCTGTATAGTTGCTGGTGGGTAGGGCGCGACACGCCTGACGAATAAAAACCATATCCTCGATTTTTTATGATATTAGTTTTTCACCAATTCTCATATAATAGAAAATCTTAGGCTATGAAACTACTATAGGGTTTTCTAGGTTACAAAAACAGTATACTTGCAGAGTTTCAGATAAACACTTATGGGTACATACAACCTAGAAGGATATATGACATTTTCTCATTATAGCAATCTATTATGAACAAACTAATCTAATCTAGGTATAATTTGTGACATCCCCAAATTCACGGTCATTTTAAAAAATTTATTTATGCTTATTTTAAAATCAGAGTATCCTTTTTGAAAAGTAGTACTGCAGAATTTGTTCCCAGAAAACATGATAATGATGTTATCAAAGCATTTCCGAAGAAATGTATTTTTATTTAAAAGATTGGGATGTCATCGTCAATACCAAAACGTAAGCATAAACAGACCTTACATTCATTTACAGTAAGTATTTACATCTCTTTTAATCTCTCAGTGCAATGTATCTTCGCATCGATACCTGTGATTCAAATAAACTGAGTGGGTCAGGTTGGGAAACCTGGTCAGTACATAGAGATTTCAATCCCATAATGTGATAATAATGTATAACTCAAACCTGAAAAATCCAATTATTAACACAAATATATCATATCTCTAAAACAATTTATCCCATCCCGTCGATTCCCACATATAGATCCTATACAACGATCTTACAAGATCTAGCCTAAAGGATCAGTATAGATAACAAACTGATGACGTTGCTTCAGCAATTCCCTGACAGCAAACGAGGATCAATAAATACATAAAATGAGGGGAATGTAATAAGTTTCACAACGAACCACCGTTCGTAAAAAACAAGACAATTAAGACAGGGATGGTTATCTAGATAACTGTGCCTAGCAGTGGTCTGACATCGTGAGGTATTTTACCCCCGGACTCACATCTATCCGACAATACAACATCAAACTTTACCTAGCAGTGGTCTGACACCGTGAGGTATTTTACCCCCAAACTCACCCTATCCGGAAATACGACATCAGACATACCTGTTAGTGGTCTATTACTGAAACACTCTATTAGGCAGTCTATGAAGTTCCCTCAATTACATCGTGAAAGGAAACGCTGACACATGAAGCTTGTCCGATCATTTCATTAAAGAAACGATGACTCCAAAGATCTTCAAAATAAAAAGTATGGGGAAATACTAATAAAGTACTCCCGTACTGTCACACCCCAAAACCAGAACGACGTAAACGTTCTGGGGTGGAGGACGTCATGTTTAGTATCACAAGACATGCATCATAGTAATCAAAGTAATAAACAACCATTTCATTAGAAATAAAGTGTTTACAAAGTGTGTGATTCACATAACATAGACTACAAAGTAAATAACAAAATAAGACATGAAGCTATACTGCTCCATCTTCTAAATCCCAGTGTGCGTACCTGTCTACTGGTCTCCTGAGAATATAAGTTATTTTGAAAGAGCAGATCAGCATTTAAGCTGGTGAGTTCATAAGATTTTAGTGATGTAAGAAGTTGTAAGAAAGTTGTAGTAAGTTGTAAGTTTTGTTTAGAAAAGTTCGCATGTTCCTCCAGAAAATCCTATATTTCCTGCTTTGATGAAAGATAAGTAAAAATGACTCTATAATCTTTTCTATGAGTACTAAATGGATACAAGTTATATATAACCCAGAGTAAACAAACAATCGGTTATGTGTATCTGCCCTAAGCCCACAACCAAACAAGGAACATGAAATGAGGCGGAAGTCACACGTCCCATTCTTTGTTAGATCATCATTGTATATAACCATGGCGTATTCACTTGGTACTCACGGAGTTAACTGTAATAGTTCCTTTATATTTGATGAAAATATTCTTTAAGAAAACCCTTATTTCTTTTAGTAAAAATGGTAACCACAGTGGTTCCTTCTATAATCACTTAGTTTATACTAGCTATATATAATCTAATATCGAACAGATAGTTAATTGTGTGAATCTGCCCTAAGCCCACAACCAAACAAGGAACATGAAATGAGGCGGAAAGCACACAGTTAACTACCTATCGGGTATTAATTATATATAACCCTGATGTATAAACTAAGGTATTATAGAATTAACCACCTAAGGTCCTTTAAGTTTATACTGGTTTAATAAAATGGATTAAACCCTTACTGGTAAGTTTCTAGTTTTGAATACCAATTGTTCTATTTGAAAAGTATGTTTTGTTCTAGAAAACGGTGCATTGAATTAGTGTCCTATGACCTGGCCCATACCTGATACCCCTTATGATTACTTGGTGTATACGGAAGATATATATAGCTAAGATCGGATAGATAGTAGGCTGAGTGAATCTGCTCTAAGCCCACAACCAAACAAGGAACAGGAAATGAACCGGAAAGCACACATCCTACTACCTGTCGGATCCGATTAATATATATTCCTGATGTATAAACTAAGTAATCATAAAGTTAGCATTATAGGCCCCTTTCTACTGAATGTACTAGACTCGATTGTTCTGTTTATAGTTTTGAAAAGATGTAAGTTTTCCCTAGTTTATAACTATCTTAACTCGAAAATAGCTTGCATTAACTTTCAAGTGGAACTGTCACAATATGAAAGTAATGGGAAAATATAAGTACACAGTTGTCTTTTGAATTGACAAACTGAAATACTGGTTACCTTAAAAAAAGTATGTTTTATTAAGGTCATAATGTGATCAATAGTACCCATACTATACGCTCTCCCTGCAAGAGATTCTGGGAACCAAACGCGACTTCAGGAAACAGATTGTGAGCCGTGAAGTAGTCTCACATTAAAGTTATATGATCATGTATACCCAATTTACTATCACCTTTTGTTTAGAACAATGAGTTAGTGATTATTGGTACAATTAGATCTTGTATTGTTCTTCTGCTATAGCATTTAGTATGTTCGTTCTGTTATAGTATCTTAGTGTGTTCTTTCTGTTATCGTGTATTGTATCTACCTCCCTGTTTCTCTTTATAGTATGTTCTAGCATCTAGTATGAACTGAACCCCTAAACTATACCTACCATAGTTTACTAGTATGTTTACTTGAACTTTTACTGAAAAGACTCATTTATTTACTAAGTTATGATTGTACTTTAAAAATGGAGTTTTATAAACTATAAAGTAACATAACTTAAAAAGAGTTTTTGAAATGTTTTGATCACTTATAAAAGACATAAGTAATCTTTTGAAATATGTTTATAACATACATTTAGACAATTATCATTGTGTTCAGCTTGTATTCACCCCCCCCCCCAATTAAAAGCATTTAAAACAGTTTAAAAGATTGATTATAGGGGTATGAACTCACCTTATGTGGGTGATTCAAACGAATAAGCGCGTAAGGATGAGAAGTTCCACGAATGAAGTCCCGAGACACAAACGAGTCCTAAATGACATATAATGGCATATATTGGCATGGATATAGTGTTTAGAAGCAACCACATGCAAGGAAACACCTTTAGGGACTAGGAAACACTTAGACCAAGTGTTAGAATCACATGTGATTCATCAAAGAGGAGTGTATGGCCACTAAATGGAGTGTGCGGACATGGGTGTATGGCCATGTAGTGTACGGCCGTACACTCATGGTAACAAGTGCACAAAAGTGTCTTTCAATGATAGGGAAGGTTGTGGGACAATTGCTCATCAAGTGTTGAAGCTAGGTTTGCACTTTAGAGGCCCTTTAGGGGTGTACGGCCAAACATGAGTGTACGGTCGTACACTCCTTTGGATCTTGAGTTTTGGTCGATTTAAGGGTGTTAATCAAGTGTTCCTAACAAGTACTAAGCATAAGGAAGGAGTACTTACGATTTGGAGGCTCAAGAGGGTTCACAATAACCAAGAACAAGTGTGTGTTCTTGGTGTTTTTGGTGAAATGGATGAAGATTTGAAGATCTAATCAAAAGATGATTTCCAACGGATGAAATCAAAGGGTGTTACTAGGTTAAGAAGAATAAAAACAAATCAAAACAGAAGAAAGCTTACATTCTTGAAGATCGGGGTGAAAAGCTCGATGATAGTTGAGAAAGAAATCGATGTTCTTGACTTGGAAACTGAGGAAATGGCTTAGAAATGGAAGGATATCACTCTTATGGAGGGGGTGTACGGCCAACATTGTGTATGGCTTGATTTCAAGGCGAAGAACTTACGCAACTCAAACCTATACTCAATGCTTGAATGTACTGAGCTTTTAATCCTTAAACAGACTCTAAACAAGGCTAAAAGATAGCAGAAACGAGTCTGACACACTGTTAGATTGAATGGTTGAACTTACAAGGCAAAGATTTTCGGGTTGTCACATCATCCCCCCGTTAAATGGAATTTCGTCCCGAAATTAGCTTTCTTAGCAGAACTACTGGGGTTGCGCTCCTCTGATTGGCGGAATGCTCACTCGTAGACCTGACAACTTGCCCTAATGTCCATGATAGGAGTCATACTGGGTCCATCTATCATTGACTCGTGTATACAAGCCGTATATAATTTGGATTAGTATGACGGTCGGATGTGCGACTCTGCCCCAGGTCCACAACCAAACAAGGAACAGGAGATAGGTCGGAAGCACACATACTAATTCTGCGAAATCATGATCATATATCACCCTTGCGTATACACTGAATAGTGATAGGTGGGCTGTATTCGTCCTTAGCCTCTTGTGCTCGAACTTGGTCTGCTGGACAAGTGGTATTTCGTGAAGGTCTGCTGAACATACGGCGGCAAGGCTTTGGAGACAAAGTACTCTTCGCACGAGTACTTTGGGGTTTAGAATACGAAGGACAAAACTGAGGTCTGGGTCGGACTGTCGTTACGAACGACAAAGGTTTCATGAATTTGACGGTCAAAGCGATAGAAACATATGAACTTTGTATGGTGAGGACCACGCCAATTCATGATGAATGATAGTAACGGACTCTTTGTTGAACAAAGTTTGGCCAATTTGAAAGAAACGTTTGTTATATGATGATGTACTCCTAGTGTGCTCGACAATGTACTCTTTGTAAACGTTTTAGTGCTTTCTGTTTTCCCCTTGATGTTAACACTTCTACGTATCGTACCGTGATGAGCGAGTACATACCGTCAAAGTGCTTTGATAACTAGTGTCGATACTTTATACTACGATCCTCCTTGGTACCAATATGATCGCCTGTCATATACAAGTTATGAATAATTAAGATGAATAAGATGGTCGACTGAGTAACTCTGCCTCAAATCCACAACCAAACAAGGAACAGGAATTAAGGCGGAATCACTCACTCTAAGTCTGCAAAATCTTAGCTATGCACAACCCTGATGTACATACTAAGCCATCATAGCTTCTATGAACGGATCTTTTAGTTCTCTTGAATACTTTGACTTGTTTCAATAAGTGAGTTATTATAATTACTTTTAAGTGTTTTCCCCAAGGTTTAATCTTATATCAATATAAATTAATTTTTAAAGTAATTACTATTTCGAAAACGTACCGCTGCTCGCTGGCGACTCCGGGGTTGATTCTCCTGCGGTGATCATCAGAATTCGTCCATCCGCTCCTGAGTTCTTTGTTATCGGGTAGTCCCTCTGGTAGTGTCCGGTCTCACCACAGCCATAGCAGGCTTGGTTTTCTTCAGCTTCGGGGACTTGGGAGATCGGTTGAGCCGGTGCCCTACAGAAATGGACTGTGTGTCCGTTTATGTGTATGGCAGTTCAGACACTGTATTTCCCGGCATACTCCGGTGTGGTGATAGTTGCACTTTCTACACTTAGGAAGGGTTCCAGCATACCGACTGGCAGGTGCTGGAGTAGCACGTGTTGTGGCGGCGTACATAGTACTCGTTTGTTGCTTCTGCGGGGTTTCCTGATCTCTTCTTCTTCCTCTTGTTCCCCGACTTTCGTTTATAGTCCTCTCCCTTTGATGGCTCGGGAACGGGCACTTCCATACCATGGTGGACTCCCTGGTCAATGAGTCGCTGTGCCAGGCATTTGGCACTATCGAATGTGGTTGGGTTAGAAGACAGCACATCTCCTTGGGTCAGGGCAGTTAGACCCCAGATGTATCTTTTTATCTTCTTACTCTCCGGGGTAACCATCCCGGGGCATAGTGCTGCCAGGTCGCTAAACCTGTCAGTGTAGGTCACTATGTCTGAGCCGACCATAGTGTGCTCCCACAGTTCTTCTTCCAGATTTTGAACTTTGCCCCTCGGGCAGTATTCTTCTAGCATTAACTCTTTTAGATTCTCCCAACCTATTGAGTTAGCCACTGATAGGGTCAGTGACTTAACATGGCTATTCCACGATGTTAGGGTTCTGTCGGAAAAGGTGCAGGCAGCAAACTTCACTTTGCTCCCTTCTGGGCACGAACAGATTTCGAAGACCGAATCTGTTTTCTCGAACCATCGCATCAGAGCGATGACTCCACCATTTCCATTAAAGGAATTGGGTTTGCAGTTCATGAAGTACTTATACGAACACTCCCTTGGGTGTTCGTGAGAATCTCTGGGGTTGGATAAGTGGGTACCAGTACCAGATTCGAAGGTACCACATTCGCCGAAGTGAGCTAGAGCAGTTGCCACTGCGGAGGATATCGCTGCTTGGAGAGCAGCAATATCGAATTGTGGCGTTGGAGTTGGAGTTATCGGAGTAGTGCGTATGTTTGATCTGTGAGGAGGCATCTTTGCTAAAAGAATACAGAGATGAGAGGGAATAAGTCTATAGCGGTGGATATAAGTCGAAATCCGAAAGACAAGGTTATCCTAGTTCTGAGTGTATCTGGTCCTGACTTTCACAGGGTTCTGGAAACAATTCATAAAAGAATCTATACCAAATAAACTTTATGAATTAGAAATGGCTATCCTCGAATGAATATATGTGACCTAAATAATTGTTACCAGCTGCATGTAAAGAAAATAATCCTAACACATAGTGTGAGCAGTGTTTCCACTAACTCATTAGTTAACCAAGATTATTATTTATTTGTGTGACGCATAAGACGTTTTGGTTACTTCAGTTGATCCTTCTTTGAAAACTTCTCATGAACTTGCTCTTGTTCCTCCTTGACTCTTTTGTTGACTGCTATGAGGAAGTGGTTACATCTATCTGGGTTTGTCGTGCGAGAATGGGAGTGACTAAAGAATCTATGAGATTTAAGTGAAACATTATGGGGTGATCCTTACAGAGTACTCCTATAATTGCACAATGTATACAAGTTGTATATAATTTAGGATTAAATAGATCTTCGAATAAGTGATCCTACTCCAAAACCACAACCAAACAAGGAACAGGTAGTGAAGCGTAGATCAAAAATTATAAGTCTATAAAATCTCAATTATATAAGACCTTGGGAGTATACATTGCAAGATTATAGACCTATCCGCAAGGGTCTTTTAAGTTATCACATAATTTATTTGTATAGTGCCTAAAATACTCCTATAGTATTTTAATGTAATGTACTTGGTATGTTTTAAACTTGTTATCGTTTTATAGTATGATAAAATACTCCCATAGTATCTTATTCTTATGTTCTGATCTAGAAATCCCTTGACTAGCGTTAGGTAAGTTTTAAGATTGTGGCAACACCGCATCTCTCCCAGACACATGTTGGTCACATCTCGAATGAATATAGTTGATCAGGATATATTGATCCTAGTTATGATTACATAACTGTCCAGGTTTGACCGCAGTGTTCAACCTTTAAATACTTATGTTCTGTTCTTCTTGTGATACTTGTTCTAGTATGTATATATGTATGAGCATGTATGTATACTTTTATAAGGTATTGTTTATATATTTAAAATATATTATTATCGAGAGCACTTCGGCCCCATTATATTTATAGTTGTATATCTTTTATCGGTTGATATACTTAGTTCACTATAAACAATGCTCTGATAACAAATCTGTCACACCCCAAACCGGAACGGCGGAAACGTTCTGGGGTGGAGGACGTCATGTTTAGTATCACAAGACATGCATCATAGTAATCAAAGTAAGAAACAACCATTTCATTAGAAAGAAAGTGTTTACAAAGTGTGCGATTCACATAACATAGACTACAAAGTAAATAACAAAATAAGACATGAAGCTATACTGCTCCATCTTCTGAATCCCAGTGTGCGTACCTGTCTACTGGTCTCCTGAGAATACAAGTTATTTTGAAAGAGTAGATCAGCATTTAAGTTGGTGAGTTCATAAGATTTTAGTGATGTAAGAAGTTGTAAGAAAGTTGTAGTAAGTTGTAAGTTTTGTTTAGAAAAGTTCGCCTGTTCCTCCAGAAAATCCTATATTTCCCGCTTTGATGAAAGATAAGTAAAAATGAATCTACAATCTTTTCTATGAGTACTAAATGGATACAAGTTATATATAACCCAGAGTAAACAAACAATCGGTTGTGTGTATCTGCCCCCTAAGCCCACAACCAAACAAGGAACAGGAAATAAGGCGGAAGACACACATCCCATTGTTTGTTAGATCATCGTTGTATATAACCCTGGTGTATTCACTTGGTACTTACGGAGTTAACTGTAATAGTTCCTTTATATTTGATGAAAAGATTCTTTAAAAAAACTCTTATTTCTTTTAGTAAAAAAGGTAACCACAGTGGTTCCTTCTATAATCACTTAGTTTATACTAGCTATATATAATCTAATATCGAACAGAGAGTTAATTGTGTGAATCTGCCCAAAGCCCACAACCAAACAAGGAACAGGAAATGAGGCGGAAAGCACACATTTAACTACCTATCGGGTATTAATTATATATAACCCTAATGTATAAACTAAGGTATTATAGAATTAACCACCTAAGGTCCTTTAAGTTTATACTGGTTTAATAAAATGGATTAAACCCTTACTGGCAAGTTTCTAGTTTTGAATGCCAACTGTTCTATTTGAAAAGTATGTTTTCTTCTAGAAAACGGTGCATTGAATTAGTGTCCTATGACCTGGCCCATACCTGGTACCCCTTATGATTACTTGGTGTATACGGAACATATATATAGCTAAGATCGGATAGATAGTAGGCTGGGTGAATCTGCTCTAAGCCCACAACCAAACAAGGAACAGGAAATGAAGCGGAAAGCATACATCCTACTACCTGTCGAATCCGATTAATATATATTCCTGATGTATAAACTAAGTAATCATAAAGTTAGCATTATAGGCCCCTTTCTACTGAATGTACTAGACTCGACTGTTCTGTTTATAGTTTTGAAAAGATGTAAGTTTTCCCTAGTTTATAACTATCTTAACTCGAAAATAGATTGCATTAACTTTCAAGTGGAACTGTCACAATATGAAAGTAATGGGAAAATATAAGTACACAGTTGTCTTTTGAATTGACAAACTGAAATATTGGTTACCTTAAAACAAGTTTGTTTTATTAAGGTCATAATGTGATGAATAGTACCCATACTATACGCTCTCCCTGCAAGAGATTCTGGGAACCAAACGCGACTTCAGCAAACAGATTGTTGAGCCATGAAGTAGTCTCAGATTAAAGTTATATGATCATGTATACCCAATTTACTATCACCTTTTGTTTAGAACAATGAGTTAGTGATTATTGGTACAATTAGATCCTATATTGTTCTTCTGCTATAGCATTTAGTATGTTCGTTCTGTTATAGTATCTTAGTGTGTTCTTTCTGTTATCGTGTATTGTATCTACCTCCCTGTTTCTCTTTATAGTATGTTCTAGCATCTAGTATGAATTGAACCCCTAAACTATACCTACTATAGTTTACTAGTATTTTTACTTAAACTGTTACTGAAAAGACTCATTTATTTACTAAGTTATGATTGTACTTTAAAAACGGAGTTTTATAAACTATAAAGTAACATAACTTAAAAAGAGTTTTTGAAATGTTTTGATCACTTATAAAAGACATAAGTAATCTTTTGAAATATGTTTTTAACATACATTTACACAATTATCATTGTGTTCAACTTGTATTCACCCCCCCCCCCCATTAAAAGCATTTAAAATAGTTTAAAAGATTGATTATAGGGGTATGAACTCACCTTATGTGGGTGATTCAAACGAATAAGCGCGCAAGGATGAGAAGTTCCACGAATGAAGTCCCGAGACACAAACGAGTCCTAAATGACATATAATGGCATATATTGGCATGAATATAGTGTTTAGAAGCAACCACATGCAAGGAAACACCTTTAGGGACTAGGAAACACTTGGACCAAGTGTTAGAATCACATGTGATTCATCAAAGAGGAGTGTACGGCCACTAAATGGAGTGTGCGGCCATGGGTGTACGGCCATGGAGTGTACTGTCGTACACTCATGGTAACAAGTGCACAAAAGTGTCTTTCAATGATAGGGAAGCTTGTGGGACAATTGCTCATCAAGTGTTGAAGCTAGGTTTGCACTTTGGAGGCCCTTTAGGGGTGTTTTGTGGGGTGTACAGCAACACATGAGTGTACGGCCGTACACTCCTTTGGATCTTAAGTTTTGGTCTATTTAAGGGTGTTAATCAAGTGTTCCTAACAAGTACTAAGCACAAGGAAGGAGTACTTACGATTTGGAGGCTCAAGAGGGTTCACAATCACCAAGAACAAGTGTGTGTTCTTGGTGAAATGGATGAACATTTAAAGATCTAATCAAAAGATGATTTCCAATGGATGAAATCAAGGGTGTTACTAGGTTAAGAAGAATAACAACAAATCAAAACGGAAGAAAGCTTACATTCTTGAAGATGAGGGTGAAAAGCTCGATGATAGTTGAGAGAGAAATCGATGTTCTTGACTTGGAAAACTGAGGAAATGGCTTAGAAATGGAAGGATATCACTCTTATGGAGGGGGTGTACGGCCAACATGGGTGTACAGCCGCACACACATGTGTGTACGGCCGTACACTCATGTGTACGGCCGTACACTCCCTCACATGGAGTGTATGGCTTGATTTCAAGGCGAAGAACTTACGCAACTCAATCCAATACTCAATGCAAGAATGTACTGAGCTTTGAACCCTTAAACAGACTCTAAACAAGGCTAAAAGATAGCATAAATGAGTCTGACACACTGTTAGATTGAATGGTTCAACTTACAAGGCAAAGATTTTCGGGTTGTCACACGTACGCTCCCGTACCCCGACATGCAATAGTGTAAAAAAGAAGGACTTTGTACATGATAGTACTTCTGGCACATTATAGTACCCTGGTATGAGTCGGACTCGTATCCTAGAACATAATAATACCCCGTCACATGCAGCACCTAAGACATAGAGCTTTGAAAAAGACTTGGAACATAGAAAGTAATTTTGTATGTAGAACATACTCCTTCAATCTCCTCGAACAAAGTTTCGATTCTCTATTCCGATCACACACGTACCCTTAATAAGATACTAACCAATATCCAGCTTAACTGAACTAAGTATCTCTTTTAAGTCTTATTTCATCACTAAGCAAGCCTACAATGATTATAATCAACTTTCAATAATAACTATGTTACGACAACACTATCTTAATTTAGTGTAATATTTTATACAGTGTATTAAGTATTAACATACATTCATCTTCTCGTTTATAATACTTCTATTATTATTATCATGTAAATACATCTCAACACATATAGAACCATGCCTGGTTCGCATAGCGTTTATAATCAAATAGACGTATAACACATATTTCCAGATAATAAGCATATAACTCACATACAAACTTTCAACATATATTTAACATTTTTATTAATACTTTTATTAAAATCATATTCATGAAAGGGACTATGCACTCACTTGATAAAGTGATGACTCGAAATTCGAGCAGCGCTTCGCTTCTAACAATCATCGTTTCCTTCGACGAAACCTAGCATTATTATCGTTAAGTTTTAGTCTAATATTTATTGAGACTAATTATTAGTCTAGATTTATCATTAACTCAAAGTCTGCTTTCATGATCTATCAAGTAAGGAACAACCAGGTAGGATCATATCGGATGTAGGGTCCGTTTGGTATACAAAGTATACTATTTGGAAATCCCACTTTAAACACCTCACTAAATCACAACCTAGACATCATCCCTGTAAGTAGATCAATCAGTATAACGACTTGGAATCAATGATAAATCTTTTTTATAGGTTCATAATAACGATAATGAACTTAAACATAAGTTATACTTAAAGTAGGGTAAACATAACTCACTTACAATGGAGTTTAGCGAGGAACCGGGCTCTGCGTGGGCATAACCTCTGTGCCGAAATCTTTTTTTCTCAAAGCCTTCTGGCACTCCAGGACTCACTTCTAACACCTAGGAGGTGCTAGGGAAAAGTATTGAGGTTTGGGGATGTTTGGGAGAAAAGTGGAGTGAATTGGTGTGGAAAAATGAGAAGAAACGAGCTCTATTTATAGGCTGCAAGTTGCGCGTACATGGGGCGTACTAAACATGTACGCTGGGTGTACTCAGTATGATAGGCGTACCGCTTTTTACCCTGGGCGTAACACTGCCAAGTGTCAGCATCGTGTGCGAAGCCGTGTGGGGAAAGGTAGGGTTGAGATGCTGCCACGTGGCAGTCCGTGGTTAAACCCAAAAATTAATTATCTTCTAAATTCCGTAACTTTTGCATAAGAGGTCCTAATTTTAAGTTCTTTATATCCATGAGTAGTAGTGACATTATCTACAACTTTCGTTTAGACTCCGTCGGTTAATTTTGACTTTATTTTTAAAGTTATTTTAACAGGCTTAGACAAATAAAGTCCGTTAAAAATTCATAACTTTGTCATCTGACCTCCGTTTTCATCTGTCTTTATATTGTTGAGCTCCTATTAACGAGATCTTCGGTTCTTGTTTAGATTGTGTCGGCTCAAAATCGTTCGATCTAAAATTCGATTTTCGGGTTGTGTACATTTATGCAAAATCTTAGAAAAATCATAACTTCCTCATACGAAGTCATATTTGTATGTTCTTTTTATGTACGTTCTCGGTTTAAAGTATACCACGACTTTCGTTTAGATATCTAAGGCTAATAAGTAGTTTATCAAAAATTCAGTTTTAACATTTTGCAGGACCATGCCGGTTTTCTCGCAAAACTTCGACGTGTCATAACTTCTTCGTTATAAGTCCGATTTTAGCGTTCTTTATATGTACGGAATCCTTGTGACATATACTATAAATAGGTTAAGATTATTTATTATAAATAATATTCTATGAAAAATTCATTTTTAATGCTTATTGTCTCTAAATTTACTAGCTTGAATATGGGGACGTTACAATTATCTCCCCCGTAAGATGATTACATCCCGAAATCATCAACGAAACAGGGCTTGTCTAATGACTCCATATGTTATCTTTTCATCCTAGATAACAATCGTAACTCCTTTGTGCCTTCAAATGAGTATCTAACTCTTGGATCTCTTGACTGCTGGCGGTGCTCAATCTTGAACCCGCTCTTTATCTCATGTTGGACTTTCAATCATAACCTTCGAGTTACTCGATATATATTGGAGACTCTTGATTTTTCTCAACAGACTTAACTTACGATAATTTCTTTACTCCGATTACGGTAACAAACTAATGGGTCATGTTCTAACGACCTCTCATCATATGATGCAACGCTTAGACTCAGTTCTTTTATAGTCAAATTCCATAATGGAATATACCTTCCTTCATGTTCTAATGTGATATAATCACATTCTAGCATGTAGCACTTCTAGCTACAAGCTTCATACTTTAACAGTGATCGCGATACTTCTATTGATCGCTTCGATTATCTTTCACTTCAATCTTCTGGCTTAAGTCGGATGTTACATCGAACTTGGTTCTTCGAACCATGTAACATACTTATCTTAGTCAGACTCGATTTGATATGACCACTAGGGTCGGAATATCAATCATCTTCTTAGTCGTTACCGAAATGATGATAACGGCAGACATGAACAAAACATAATCAATTACTAGCACCTTGGTAACCTTGTGACTTTCCCTGATCCAAGAATGAGTCATGTGCTTCCGGTAGTATAGGCCTCTACTACCTTTCACTCCTACTCATACTCGTCCCAAGTATTTCTTCTCAGTTCACCAAGTCACCATACAAGAATTTCACATAGTTATTTAACACATTGGATAACATAACTAAGGTTTATATTATTTCTTGAAACGATTACATGGATACTTAAGTTCATCCTATACTATGCGTTCTTGTATTAGGCTACACCACATGATACTATCTACATGGCTACTTCATATCTCGATATTAAAATCCTTACTCCTGATTCCTTGCGTCGTCACCTGCTTCATCAAGGATAATCGGGAATGCTCTTTCCTTTGGCTTTGGTGGTGCACTGGTCTTCCTGCTTCATTTTTCTTCGGGCAGTCCCTATAAATATGCCCTTCATCATTACATCCATAACACATCCTCTTGTTGAATGTACAGTCATTGGCATAATGGCCATTCTTCCCACACATGAAACAAGTCACCTCCTCGCCATATTTTCCAGAGTGTTTCTTTTTGCACTTCTCACACCATTTTGCTTCATTTCCTCCTCATCCAGACTTTGAGAACATGTTTTTCTTGTTGGACCTTGAAGATCCCTCAAATTTCCTCTTCTTTCCAACTTCAACCTTGTTGGCGGTTCTGCCCTTGATCATTTATTCAACAGACTTAGCAACGCAGATGGTTTCCTTAAGAGTAGGTGATTGGCGTACTGGCACAGTGTATTCCCATGGTAGTCCCTTTGCATACTTATCGATTTTTTTAGCTCGTCAGGGACGATGTGAAAAGCAAACTCCATCTTTTTTGTGAAGGCACTGGTATACTCATTAATTGACATGTTTTCCTTTTTCAATGTCAGAAACTGGTTCTCTAGCTCTAGCATGTTTTGGGCGGAGCATAATTTACGTTTAACGTGTACCTAGAATTATATTCATGTCAGTTGTAGTGGCTCATCGGAGCTTATGATCTTTCCTAAAGTGTCCACCAACGAACGCCCCACCCCTAAACTGATGCACAACATAAGTGGTTTGTAGCTTGCCCTTGCAACCACATGTTATGAAAGCTAGCTCCATCTCAGAGATCCAGTCCATAACTCCGATTGGGTCTTCTTTCCCAATAAAATTTGATGGTTTGCAAGTCGTAAAGTCTTTATACTTGCATCCATTCCCTTTAATTCCTTCATCCTGGTTATTTCTTCTAACCACTCGGGGTTCAACTTGACTCACTGTATGTAATGTCCGTGTTTCTAGGCTAGGCATTAATATCGATATGATAATCTAGGTTAACCTTTGTAACTCATTTTGAAGAAATGAAAAGGAATTATGTGAATATTATGTGTTTTATGTGTTTTACGCTTAATTACTAGGAGTTAATTAATTAAGAATAAAAATGAGCATCGAAAATAAATATTAGATAAAGCCAATATCTATTAAGAAAGTTGTAGTGGTCGTGACAAGGATTACAGATATATAAAGAACACCAAAATACGAGTTATAACGAAGAAGTTATGACCTGTCGAAGTTTCACGACAAAACCGGCACGGAGTTGAATGTTGTAAAAAGTGAGTTTTTGATAAACTACTTTTTAGCCTTAGTGATCTAAACGAAACTCGTAGTGTTCGTTAAACCGAGAGTAGGTATAAAAAGAACGCCCAAATCTGACTTTGTATGAGGAAGTTATGATTTTTCGAAGTTTCAACTTTGCAATAGACAGCTAAAAACTCGAATTTTGGATCGAGTGATTTTTAGCCGACACGACCTAAACGAGAATCGAAGGTCTCGTCAGTAGTAGCACAACGGTAAAAATACAGACGAAAACGGATGTCGGATGAAGAAGTTATGAATTTTTAACGGATTTCCTGTCCCTGTCTGTTAAAAATAATAATTTAAAAATTAATGTCAAAATTATCCGACGAAGTCTAAACGAAAGTTGTAGAGCATAATTTTACCAACACGTGCATATAAAGAACGTCAAAACGAAGCTCGTATGCGAAAGTTATGGATTTTAGAAGTTTTGGCGCGAAAATCGAGAAAAAATCCCCAAAACCTAGGAATCTCGCATACGTGGACTTCGGCCATGTCACCTCGCTTAAAATGTGCCACGTGTCTGAAATATGCTGAGTCACCGAAGCCACCTGGCGAGGCGTATCACGTTCTTCTCAAGTCCGAGGTTCGGTCCAATAGGAGGCTGCCCCGTGTCCGATCTCGGTGTGTCATCAGGAGCGTGTCCGAACCGGAGAGCCGTCCGAAGTGGTCCAATCAGAAGCCTCCAGCGAGGCCCTTGCATGCGCAGCCCACGTGCGAGCCAGGTGCTACGAATCTTCGGATCTGCTGCCACCTGGGAGCTTCTCAGCCGTCCGATCAGAAGCCTCCCCCTATAAATAGAAGGCTGCGAGCCTTCTCGGATATTTTTAAGAAATTGTCCATTTTAGCCCCTTTTTCCATATTTCTTTCATTTCAACATCCTCCAAAGCCCCGGTATCAATTATAACCCCTGGAATACGCCACGAAGTGCCCGAGAAGCCCGGAAAATTTATCTTTTCAGTTTCGAAGCCCGACCTTCGCAGAGCCCGGTTTCTCCATAAAACTCCCGGTTTTATTAGAAACGATCGTTTTAGGAAACGAATTGTTGCCCGATTTTCATTAAATCAAGTGAGTGTGTAGTTACTTTCACCTTACACATAGATATGAAGTATTTTATACAAAATACGTGTTGTGTGAATATTTATTGTTTCTTTATTTGAGTTGGATGTTGAAGGAATGATTTATACATGTTTTTAAATAATTTAAACTGTATATGTATTTTTATCTACAAAAATGTTGGGTAAAACATGGGTAGATGAAATAGTGGGTGTATGATGAAAGGTGAGTTGGATAAATGAGATGATCAGTGATATAGATCATAAGTTGAGGGTGAGTGGTGATAGGAGATCACAAGTTAAGGGTGAGTGGTGAAAGGAGATCATAAGTTGAGGGTGAGTGGTGAAATGTGAGAAAAGCCCTTACCCAAACGTTGACCCCCGTCATTCAGCAGAGTAGGGATGACAACCATGGACTATTCTAGACGGTCTGTGGAACACTAGCAGGCTTGCAACCTGTAGGTGTGTGAACTATACGTTCATCAGGCGTACTCTAAAAACCCATTGACATGTATGACAGGGGCGAATACTGTTAATAATACTGTCAATAAATAAGAGCTATGGACTTAGCACCTGTTGTATAAACCCTGGCGATGTTGTGACCTTGTGCCTATTCCTTAGGATGAATCCTTAGGAAGGAGTGATAGTTGAATCTTAGGGTAAACCCTTAAGAAATTAATAAGATAATGGGGTTGGGGTAATTTGGTTGATTGATTGATGTTTAAGTACAATAAATTTATTTATTGTGGGTTGAAAACCTATATGCTCACCAGGCTTCCAAGCCTGACCCACTCAGCTTTTTATATTACAGGTAGTGGACCCCGAGCATAGTCGGATGATGATGATGAGTGATTTTTGGATTATAGGCGAGTAATTATAAATAACTGTTGTAAGGCTTATAATGTCTTTTTTATGCTTTTGATCTGTATCGGAACATGACATCCCGAGGTTTTGATATAAAAGGAAATTATATATTTCTTAAAGAAAGGTTTTGACAAACTATTATCATGTTTTGTTTTGGGGACCTATTCCGCAACTTCTTTTAAAAAGATTTCTCTGATTTTATTTTAAAAAGCATAAATTAAATCGGTCTTTTCTGGCCGAGAAATTAGGGGATGTCACAGTTGGTATCAGAGCATTAGTTTAAGCGAACTTAGAAATTGTAGGATTTCTAGACTTAAACTTAGAATGCTAAGTGATGATTGTGAGATGAGTGTCTACCATATTTTAGACACGAGGACTAGTTTATTTTAGGAAAGATGCCTAAAATGCTTTTACGTTCTAAATGAGATATGTTTGCCATATATGCCATTATTTGTTCGGATCTATGGTCTGTTGTCGACCGGATCTGGAAACCTTATGTGTGTAGGAATCTAAACGTATGACTACGATATTAGAACTAACATATAAACATTTCGGAGTAATAACGAAGACTTAACGTCTATCGAAAATAAAGATCTAAAATCACCTACGATTGCTGTATAGATCGAAATGGCGAGTACGCAAAGTGAATTCGGAAACGATAATCCGTAGCCTGAGCCAATCACGATGACTGGGGTGCAGGCAATGGTGTGTACGATGTTGGATCAACATATGGAAGAAACAAAACGTTTACTTCAACAAAGTAAATATGAACTTACTATGCCAGTACGTCAGGCACCTACTTTGGAGGCAGCTATCTGGGCTGCCAAGTCTGTTGAAGATATGATTAAGGGGAGAGCCGCCAGCAAGGTTGAAGTTGGCGAGGAAAGAAAGTTTGAAAGGACTTCGGGGTCCAACGAGAAAAGAAAATTCTCGAAGTATGAAGGAGGAGAAGGCGAAGCAAAATGGTGCGAGAAGTGCAAAAAGAAGCACTTCGGGAAATGTAGCGAAGAGGTGACCTGCTAAAAGTGTGGAAAGACTGGGCATTATGCCAACGAGTGTCCGTCCAACAAGAGGATGTGCTATCGATGTAACGAGGAATGGCACATTTCGAAAGACTGCCCAAAGAAGAAAGAGGCAGCAATGCCTAATGTTCCACCAAAACGAAAACCAAAGGCATTCCAAATGATCCTTAATGAAGCATATGGAAATACAAGGGATCAGGAGTAAGGACCTTATATTCCCAAAACTAAGACATAAAGTAGCAATGCAGTTAGTAACTTGTAGTGCAACCTATTAGGGTAAACTTGAACCTCTGTGTAATTATTTCAGGAAATAATATAAACCCTGGTTTTGTCATCTGATGAATTGAATGACTATGTGAAATTCTTGTATGGTGATTTGGAGAACTGCGAGACAATACTTGGGATGAGTATGAGTAGGTGTGAGTGGTAGTAGAGGCCTATACTACCGGAAGCAAAGGACTCGTACTTGGATCAGGGAAAGTCACAAGGTTACCAAGGAGCTATTATTTGATTTCGTCTTGTTCTAGTCTGTCGTTACCATCGTTTCGGTAATGACTAAGAAGATGATTGTTATTCCGACCTTAGAGGTCATATCGAATCGAGTCTGACTAAGATGAGTTTATTATGTGGTTCAGAGAACCAAGTTCGATGTAGCTTTTGACTTAAGCCAGAAGATTGAAGTGAAAGATGATCAAAGTGATCAATAGAAGTATCGCACTAATTGTTAAAGAAGTTGGTAGTTAGAAATGATACATGTTGAACTGTGATTGTATCACATTAGAACATGAAGGAAGGTATAGTTTGTTCCGAAATTTGTCCCTAGGAGATCTGAGTCTAAGTAGTCCAGTATACAATGAGAGATCATTAGAACATGACCCATCGGTCTGTTACAATAAATGAAGGAAAATACTTATTCCAAGAAGAAGAAGGAGTCCTCAATAAGGATTTATTTTGTAACTCGAAGGTTACGATTGAAAGTCCTATAGACATCTGAAGCTTTTAGGATTAGCTGGATATTATCGCTGATTTATCCAAGGCTTTTCTTCGATCGCGACTCCATTGACAGGTTTGACCCACAAAGGAGCTGTCTATACTTGGAATGAGAAGCATAGGAAGCTTTGAGAAGTTAAAGAAGAAGTTGTGTGAAGCACCGATTCTTTCGTTACCTGAAGGAGTTGATGACTTCACAGTTTATAGTGATGCCTCTCGAGTTGGGTTAGGTTGTGTTCTGACCCAAAGGGATAAAGTGATAGCGTATGCATCGAGGCAATTGAAAGAGCATGAAAAGAACTACCCCACTCATGATCTGGAGTTGGTAGTGGTAGTATTCGCCTTAAAGATACGGAGGCATTATCTTTATGGTACTAAATGCAAACTTTTCACTGATCATAAGAGTCTTCAATATCTCTTTAATCAGAAAGAATTGAACATGAGGCAACGGCGCTGGCTAGAATTACTCAAGGACTACGACTGTGAGATACTTTACCACCCTGGTAAAGCAAATGTTGTTGCTGATGCTCTCAGTCGAAAGGTAAATCTTGAAAAGAAAAGGCCAAGAGCGTTGAAAATTGAAGTTGTCTCTACAATTGTGGAAAGTATAAAGAAAGCTTAGGAGGGAGCTTTAGAGAAAAATGACCGGAAGGAGGAACGTTTGGGCAAAAATGTTGGTGTTTGATACAAACGCTCAAGGACTGAAGGTATTCAAAGATAGGATTTGGGTACCTAAGACGGGAGGAGTAAGAGATCTTCTGATGGAAGAAGCTCACAAGACCATGTACTCGATTCATCCCGACAGTACGAAAATGTATAGGGATCTAAAACCCTATTACTGGTGGCCGACGATGAAGCTCGATGTTGCTACGTATGTGGCCGAGTGTGTAACTTGTGCTATGGTTAAGGCACAACATCAAAAACCGTATGGGAGTTTAGAACCTTTACCTGTACCCATGGGTAAATAGGAGGACATCACCATAGATTTTGTAACTAAACTGCCAGAACAAGGAACGATCACGACAAAATTTGGGTGGTCGTTGATCGCTTCACTAAGAGTGCGCATTTCATAGCCGCTAACGAGAAATGGTCTATGGATAAACTTGCGAATTCTTATGTGAAGGAAATTGTGAGGCTTCACGGTGTTCCGTTAATGATTGTATCCGACCGTGACAGCCGTTTTACCTCAAGGTTTTGGAGAAGTCTACAAGAGGAATTGGGTACCAAGTTGTGTTTGAGTACAACTTACCATCCTCAAACTTATGGTCAAAGCGAACGAACGATTCAAACATTGGAGGATATGCTGAGAGCATGTACCCTAGAATTCCAAGGTAACTGGGATGAACACTTACCTCTAGTAGAATTTTCCTATAATAATAGTTTCCACTCAAGCATCAAGATGGCACCTTATCGTGCTTTGTATGGGGAAAAGTGTCGAACGCCGTCATGTTGGCTGGAAGCTGGGGAAAAGCAGTTTATAGGACCTGAAATAGTCCATCAGACTGCTGAAAAGTTGAAAGTGATAAGGGAAAGGATGTTAGCAGCTCAAGATCGACAAAAGAGTTATGCTGACAAGAAAAGACAATCGATATCCTTCGAAGTTGGAGATTCGGTTTTACTTAAAGTCTCGCCGTGGAAGGGACTTATAAGATTTGGTAAAAGGGGAAAGTTGAGTCCAAGGTTTATTGGACAATTTAAAGTTCTTTAGAGGATCGGGAATCAAGCTTACAAGCTAGAATTACTGGAAGAACTGGAGGGTATTCATCACACCTTTCATGTGTGTTATTTGAGAAAGTTCATGGGAGATGTGCCCGACATAATTCCCATTTCTGAATTAAGGTTGGATGAAAACAAGAGGTTGATTGAAGAACATGAGGCAATCGTTGAACGTAAGACTAAGAAGTTGCGACGCAAGATGGTCGATTTAGTGCTTGTGCGTTGGAAACATACAAATGGGCCAAATCTCACCTGGGAAACAGAGAGTTACATGATGAGTCGCTACCCGCAGTTGTTTGGTGATATGTGATTCCGGCAACGGAATCATCATAAGGGGGAGAGAATTGTAATGTCCGTGTTTCTAGGCTAGGCATTAATATTGATATGATAGTCTAGGTTAACCTTTGTAACTCATTTTGAAGAAATGAAAATGAATTATGTAAACATTATGTGTTTTATGTGTTTTATGCTTAATTAGTAGGAGTTAATTAATTAAGAATAAAAATGAGCGTCGAAAATAAATATTAGATAAAGCCGATATCTATTAAGAAAGTTGTAGTGGTCGTGACAAGGATTACGGATATATAAAGAATACCAAAATCCGAGTTATAACGAAGAAGTTATGACCTGTCAAAGTTTCACGACAAAACCGGCACGGTGCTGAATGTCGTAAAAAGTGAGTTTTTGATACACTACTTTTTAGCCTTAGTGACCTAAATGAAACTCGTAGTGTTCGTTAAACAGAGAGTAGGTATAAAAAGAACGCCCAAATCTGACTTCGTATGAGGAAGTTATGATTTTTCGAAGTTTCAGCTTAGCAGTAGACAGCTAAAAACTCGAATTTTAGATCGAGTGATTTTTAGCCGACACGACCTAAACGAGAATTGAAGGTCTCGTCAATAGTAGCACAACGGTAAAAATACAGACGAAAACGGATGTCGGATGAAGAAGTTATGAATTTTTAACGGATTTCCTGTCCCGGTCTGTTAAAAATAATAATTTAAAATTTAATATAAAAATTAGCCGACGAAGTGTAAACGAAAGTTGTAGAGCGTAATTCTACCTACGCGTGCATATAAAGAACGTAAAAAACGGAGCTCGTATGCTAAAGTCATGGATTTTAGAAGTTTTGGCGCGAAAATCGAGAAAAAATCCCCAAAACCGAGGAATCTCGCATACGAGGACTTCGGCCACGTCACCTCGCTTAAAATGTGCCACGTGTCTGAAATCTGCTGAGTCACCGAAGCCACCTGGCGAGGCGTGTCACGTTCTTCTCGAGTCCGAGGTTCGGTCCAATAGGAGGCTGCCCCGTGTCCGATCTCGGTGTGTCATCAGGAGTATGTCCGAATCGGAGAGCCGTCCGAAGTGGTCCAATCAGAAGCCTCCAGCGAGGCCCTTGCATGCACAGCCCACGTGCGAGCCAGGTGCTACGAGCCTTCGGATCTGCTGCCACCTGGGAGCTTCTCAGCCGTCCGATCAGAAGCCTCCCCCTATAAATAGAAGGTTGTGAGCCTTCTTGGATATTTTTAAGAAATTGTCCATTTTTAGCCCCTTTTTCCATATTTCTTTCATTTCAACATCCTCCAAAGCCCCGATATCAATTATAACCCACAGAATACGCCACGAAGTGCTTGAGAAGCCCGAAAAATTTATGTTTTCGGTTTCGAAGCCCGGCCTTCGCAGAGCCCGGTTTCTCAATAAAACTCTCGGTTTTATTAGAAACGATCGTTTTAGGAAACGAATTGCTGCCCGATTTTCATTAAATCAAGTGAGTGTGTAGTTACTTTCACCTTACACATAGATATGAAGTATTTTATATAAAATACGTGTTGTGTGAATATTTATTGTTTGTTTATTTGAGTTGGATGTTGAAGGAATGATTTATACATGTGTTTAAATAATTTAAACTGTATATGTATTTTTATCTACAAAAATGTTGGGTAAAACATGGGTAGATGAAATAGTGGGTGTATGATGAAAGGTGAGTTGGATAAATGAGATGATCAGTGATATAGATCATAAGTTGAGGGTGAGTGGTGATAGGAGATCACAAGTTAAGGGTGAGTGGTGAAAGGAGATCATAAGTTGAGGGTGAGTGGTGAAATATGAGAAAAGCCCTTACCCAAACGTTGACCCCCGTCATTCAGCAGAGTAGGGATGACAACCATGGACTATTCTAGACGGTCTGTGGAACACTAGCAGGCTTGCAACCTGTAGGTGTGTGAACTATACGTTCATCAGGCGTACTCTAAAAACCCATTGACATGTATGACAGGGGCAAATACTGTCATTAATACTGTCAATAAATAAGAGCTATGGACTTAGCACCTGTTGTATAAACCCTGGTGATGGTGTGACCTTGTGCCTATTCCTTAGGATGAATCCTTAGGAAGGAGTGATAGTTGAATCTTAGGGTAAACCCTTAAGAAATTAATAAGATAATGGGGTTGGGGTAATTTGGTTGATTGATTGATGTTTAAGTACAATAAATTTATTTATTGTGGGTTGAAAACCCTATATGCTCACCAGGCTTCCAAGCCTGACCCACTCAGCTTTTTATATTACAGGTAGTGGACCCCGAGCATAGTCGGATGATGATGATGAGTGATTTTTGGATTATAGGCCAGTAATTATAAATAATTGTTGTAAGGCTTATAATGTCTTGTTTATGCTTTTGATCTGTATCGGAACATGACATCCCGAGGTTTTGATATAAAAGGAAATTATATATTTCTTAAAGAAAGGTTTTGACAAACTTTTATCATGTTTTGTTTGGGGACCAATTCCGCAACATCTTTTAAAAAGATTTCTCTGATTTTATTTTAAAAAGCATAAATTAAATCGGTCTTTTCAGGCCGAGAAATTAGGGGATGTCACACTGTACGACTGTAATTTCCCTCATCCGATAGTTCTTCATTTAGTTCGGCATGCACAACAAGCACAGTAGATTCATCCCTATTATTAAGCAACATTTGTCTCATCTCCTCCCTTTGTTCGACCATCATAGTCTGAATCATTGCTTGGACTCCTGCCATCGTGATTGGCTCGGGTGCAACTGCTATCTCTGGTGCACGCTCAATCACTTGTGGCTCAGGCTGCTGATTACTGTTTTCTAATCCGATTCGAGTTCTCACCATTTCGATCTATACACTCTATCAGATTTTTAGTGTACAACAACTAGAATTAAGAGATGGAAAGCTTTGACAGACGTATAAATCTCCTTATCACTCCAAAAAGTTATATGGCGTTTTTAATACTATAATTAAACGTTTAGAAATCGGAACACATAAAATTTCTAGATCCGATCGGCAATAGACCATAGATCCGATCAAATAATGGCATCATAAAGCATCACAAATCATTTAGCACATAAAATCATTTTAGGCATCTTCCCAAAATAAGCTAGTGCTTGTGTCTATTTAGGTGTACTACCTAAAATATATTAGACACACTCCTCATGATCATTGCTTAGCATTTTAAGTTAAAGTCTAGAAATTTCATACATATTCTTAATTCGCTTAAACTAATGCTCTAATACCAACTGTGACATCCCCAAATTCACGGTCATTTTAAAAATTTTGTTTATGCTTATTTTAAAATCAGAGTATCCTTTTTGAAAAGTAGTATTGTGGAATTTGTTCCCAGAAAACATGATAATGATGTTATCAAAGCATTTCCGAAGAAATGTGTTTTTATTTAAAATAATGGGATGTCATCGTCAATACAAAAACATAAGTATAAATAAACATTACATTTATTTACACTAATGACGTTCATTTCCTTGAATCTCTCAGTGTAATGCATCTTCGCATCGATACCTGTGATTCAAATAAACTGAGTGTGTCAGGTTGGGAAACCTGGTGAGTACATAGGGATTTCAATCCCACAATGTGATAATAATGTATAACTCAAACCTGCAAATCCAACTATTAACACAAATATATCGTATCTCTAAAACAATATATCCTATCCCGGCGATTCCCACATATAGATCCTATACAAAGATCTCAAAAGATCTAGCGTAAAGGATCAATATGAATAACAAAATGACGACGTTGCTTCGGAAATTCCCTATCATCAAACGAGGATCATTAAATACATCAAATGAGGGGAATGGAATAAGTTTCACCACGAACCTCCGTTCGTAAAACAAAACGACAATTAAGTCAGGGATGGTTACTAGATAACTGTGCCTAGCAGTGGTCTTACATCGTGATGTATTATACCCCCATACTCATCCTATCTGGCAGTACAACATCAAACTTTTCCTAGCAGTGGTCTGACACCGTGAGGTATTTTACCCCCAGACTCAACCTATCCGGCAATACAACATCAGAAATACCTGGTGGTGGTCTATTTATGACACACTCTATTAGGTAGTCTACGAAGTTCCCTTAATTACTTCGTTAAAGGAAACACCGACACATGAAGCTCGTATGATCACTTCGTAAAAGAAACGGTGACTCAAAAGCTCTTCAAAACAAAAAGTATAGGGAGATACTAATAAAGTACTCACGTACGCTACTTTACCCCGACACACAATAGTGTCAAAAATGACTTTGTACATAATAGTACTTCTCGCACATTATTGTACCCTGGTATGAGTAGGACTCGTACCCTAGAATATAATAATACCCCGGCACAAGCAACACCTAAGACACAAAGCTTTGAAAAAGACTTGGTACATAGAAAGTACTTTTGTATGTAGAACATACTCCATTAATCTCCTCGAACAAAGTTTCTATTCTCTATTCTGATCACACACGTATCCTTAATAAGATACTACCTAATATCCAACTTAATTGAACAAAGAATATCTTTTAAGTCTTATTTCATCACTAAGCAAGCCTACAATGCTTATAATCAACTTTCAATACTAACTCTGTTACGACAACACTATCTTAATTTAGTGTAATATTTTATACAGAGTATTAAGTACTGACATACATTTATCTTCTCGTTTATAAAACTTCTATTATTATTATCGTGTAAATACATCTCAACACATATAGAACCATGCCTGGTTTACATAACGTATATCATCAAGTATACATATAACACATATTCCAGATAATAAGCATATAACTCACATATAAACTTTCATCATATATTTAACACTTTTATTAATACTTGTACTGAAATCATGTTCATGAAAGGGACTATGCACGCACTTGTTAAAATGATGACTCGAAATTCGGGCAACGCTTCACTTCTAAAAATCGTCTTTTCCTTCGACGAAACCTAGCATTATTATCGCTAAGTTTAGTCTAATATTTATTGCGACTAATTATTAGTATAGATTTATCATTAACTCAAAGTCTACTTTCATGATCTATCAAGTAAGGAACAACCAGGTAGGATCATATCGGAGGTAGGGTCCGTTTGGTATACGAACTATACTGTTTGGAAATCCCACTTTAAACACCTCACTAAATCACAACCTAGACATCATCCCCGTAAGTAGATCAATCAATATAACGACTTGGAATCACTGATAAATCTTTTTTATAACCTCATAATAACAATAATGAACTTAAACATGAGTTATACTTAAAGTAGGGTAAGCATAACTAACTTACAAGGGAGTTTAGGGAGGAACCGTGTGACATCCCCAATTTCACAGCCATAAAAGACTGGTTTGTTTATGCTTTATTTGAAAATCAGAGTATCTTTTTTGAAGAATAATATTGCAGAATTTGTTCCTAAAAAACATGATAATGATATTATCAAATCATTTCCGAAGAAATGTAATTTTTATTTATATTAAAACATTGGGATGTAATTGTCAATACATAAACATAAGCATAACGAAATATTACAAGCCTTACAGTAATTAAACTAGCAGCCTAATACTCCTTGAATCTCTCAGCAGAATGTATTTTTCATATAGCCACCTGTGATACAATAAACTGAGTGGATCATGTTGGGAAACCTGGTGAGTACATATGTGTAACATACACGTTCAGTTATCGTGTTATGTATTTTTAAAAGTGAAAAATATAATGAAATATTATATGAATTTGAGCATTGAGTTGTAACAGATAGTTTTTACTAGAAATGAAGTAAAACTATGTTTAGAATCACTCGGAAATATTGGAAGTCTTACGAGATTCCAATCTAATATTGAAATTTAACGAAAATAAAAAATTTGAAACAAGTAAAATTTTATTATTGAAAGTTGTAGAGAATCCCGTTAGAATCATTTAGGCGAAAACCTCATCGAAATACGTGTTATAACGAAGAAGTTATGACCAATCGAAGTTTCGCGACAGAACCGGCACGACGCCGTATAGCGTAAAAAGTGAGTTTTCGATAAACTACTTTTTAACCCTTATGATCTAAATGAAAGTCATAGTATTCGTTAAACCAAGAACTTTCATAAAAAGAACGTCTAAATCAGACTTCGTATGAGGAAGTTATGAATTTTTCTAAGTTTCGGAATAGCAGTAGACAGCTAAAAACTCGAAATGAAGATCGACTGATTTTTAGCCGACGCAACCTAAACGAGAATCGAAGTTATCGTTAATAGTAGTACAACGGTCAAAAGACAGACGAAAACGGATGTCGGATGAAGAAGTTATGAAATTTTAACGGACTTTTCCTGTCTGGGCCCCTTAAAAATATAATATTAATATAATATTAAAAATAAAGTCAAAATTAGCCGACGGAGTCTAAACAAAAGATGTAGAGCATAACCTCACCTACGCATGGATATAAATAACGTCAAAAACGGATCTCGTATGCAAAATATATGGATTTTTGAAGTTCAGAGCACAAACTTCGAGAATTTGATTGCATTCACGATGTGAACACAGTGTTCATGACGTGAACTCAGTGAACGATGCGTTTCGAGCCTAGAAGACACACGGCAAGCCTACGTGGTGACTAGGATCGAAGTCACGACGTGAACATACATGGTTCACGTCGTGAATCTCAGAATTTCACCCTATAAATAGAAAACGAAGCCTTCGGGATTTGTTTGCTAATTCTGATATCTCTCACTCTCTAAACCTTCTTTAGCCCACTTTTAACCCCCCCCTCCCCCCCCCCCCCCCCCCCCCCCCGAAGCCCCGGTATCATTCCCGACACCCGAAGCAAGTCTCGACGCCCCGAAGTTCCCGAGAAAATCATATTTTCAAGTCGAAACTCTGCTCGCGTAAAGCCGGATTTCAACTAAAATCCCCGGTTTCGTCACATAAAGTCATATTTAGAGTCGAAGTACTGCCCAATTTAATCCCCGGTTATTTCACGGTGAGTTCAATATATAGGAACAATTGTATGTTATGTGTTATATGTGCTATGTGCTTTTCTGTTGTTATTATTTCCGCTATTTATGATAGCAAAGTTATACCTTTGACCATGTGATCAGTGAAAGGACATAGATTCACGGTGGTACTGGTGTGTAGCCTCTGACCATGTAGAGCATGTCTCGTAAGAGAATGACTTCTATTCTATGTTATTGGCAGAAGGTTAAACAGGGCTGAAAGCCTGAAATCTACCAAAATGTTTAATCAGAAAGTGTATGTCTTCCGTGCCATTTGGGCTGAAGTGTTATTGATGTATATCAAGTATTGAAATTGTTATGTCTTATTGATTGATATGGAAAGCTTGTCGCATGATTCACATATGCCTTTGTAATTCCTTGTTCCCTTTGATTCTGCCATATTGAAGTATATATATGGCATAACGTTATATTGTATCTATTATTGAACTCACTAAGCGTCACCGCCTACCCCTCTCAATGTTTAACAATTGCAGGAGATAAGTAAACAGTATACTCGTATACTGTTGGAAGGTTTAGAATAATTATAATATTACTTTTGTATTTAGGGATCATCTATGTATAAAAGTATAGTAACATGGGTAGTTGTGTAATATATAACACTTTGTAATAGTCGGTTTGTATCCAATAGTTTGTAATCACTTTATCAATGTAAAATATTGTTTTTATGAATATGCATGTAGCATGTTTTGGAGTGACAATGTCTTTAGTACGAAAGTTAGGGTCTTTCAATCATGGTATCAGAGCACTAGTTTAATCAAACTAAATATCATCGATTGGTATTTAGACTTAAACTGTCTAACGTTCAATATATGAACGGAGTCATTTGTAAGTATATGGATACAAACCATAGGAAAGATTTAAGTGGGGTATTGGGTAGTGATAAACCTTAGTATTCTAAAATATTAAGTTACTTTAAAATTTTCAGAGATTAGTTTAAGTGAACTAGGAATTGTGAGAATTTCTAGACTTAAATGGGTTGTTAAGGGATGATGATACGATGTGTATCTAGTATACTTTAGGTTGAATACCTAAATGGACAAGCACTAGAATATTAGATGAGATATGCCTTATATTCTAATATGTGCTAAATGATAAATGAATATAGCGTGCATAGGTTGCTTACTTATATTGCTATTACTTGAGAAAGTTTAAGGTCTGTTGCCGACCATATTATGGGAAAGGAAATTTTATGTATTCTAGATTTAAAACTTTCTATATTAGAACTGATATGAAACTTATAAAAGTAATAAAAAGACTTATGATAGTCGACTCCGATAATTTTATAGATAAACGATCGAGGGATATCGTATAATAATATTTAACAAGTGATATCGTAAATAGTGTATTAATATCTATAGAGTGGTGTTGTACATTCAAACTAAGTTTAGTGAAATAATAACACCGTTGGAAGAATGTTGTGTATTCAAAGTACATTTAGACGAGATGAATGTTTTTGCATAACCGATGAAGTTGTTCCACCGTTGTCCAGAATGAAGCAATGATTGCTTATAGAGTAAGAAGAACCGAAGATGGTGAATTAAGTCATTTAGTGGTAAAAGGCTAAGTAACTTACTTATCTAAGTAAGGTAGAATTCTTAGTTGAAGAAGAAATACACTCATAGTACTGTATGAGAAGATGATGCAGGTAGTTGGAGACCGTTTGTCTCCATGCTGCTAGAGTAAATTCTGGTATAGTTTGTCTTGTAGAATAGACACCACCCGAGAAAGAATTTATATGAAGAATTGGAAGTAAAATTTCTATCGACCTATGAAAAAGTATTAGAATATGCTAGATCGAGCATATCCATGAGAAGAATCCTAGAATACGAGTATAGGAAATCCAAGATATGTTTGATAGAAACGCGAAATCCCCAGTTGAGTCTAGGAGAAATTGTCGTATGTACTTTTTTGAACACATTCATGTGTGATAAGTTCCTTTGTAAAAATTCTTGATATGGTGACTTGGGGACTGCGAGACAATTCTTGGAACGAGTTTGAGTAGGTGTGAATAGTAGTAAAGGCCTATACTACTGGAAGCACACGACTCACACTTGGATCAGGGAAAGTCACAAAGTTACTAAGAAGCTAGTAATCGATTCCGTTTTTGTTCGAGTATGTCATTACCTTCGTTTCGGTGATGACTAAGAAAATGATTTTCGTTCAGACCTAAATGGTCGTAAAGAATCGAGTTCGACTAATATAGATCTGCGAAGTGAATTGATTAGTTCAGAGAACCATGTCTCGAGTAGTGACGAAATTTCAGTCAGAGAATTGATGAAGGAGATGGTCAGACGGAGAGAACAATCCAAACAGTAGAACATATGCTTTGTACATAGGTCTTGGAGTGGATGCACGTCAAGTGGAAACACCATCGAGACTCAAATTAAATTAGGAAAATATAAGAATAAGATAAGAGCAAAATATCCCCAGTTATTTATATCGATGTGATTTCGGGGACAAAATCCTAAAAAGGAGGAGGTATTTGTAACATACACGGTCAGTTATCGTGTTATCTATTTTTAAAAGTGAAAAATATAATGAAATATTATATGAATTTGAGCATTGAGTTGTAACAGATAGTTTTTACTAGAAATGAAGTAAAACTATGTTTAAAATCACTCAGAAAATATTGGAAGTCTTATGAGATTCCAATCTAATATTGAAATTTAACGAAAATATAAAATTTGAAACAAGTAAAATTTTATTATTGAAAGTTGTAGAGAATGTCGTTAGAAACATTTAGGCGAAAACCTCATCGAAATCCGTGTTATAACGAAGAAGTTATGACCAATCGAAGTTTCGCGACAGAACCGGCACGACGCCGTATAGCGTAAAAAGTGAGTTTTCGATAAACTACTTTTTAACCCTTATGATCTAAATGAAATTCATAGTATTCGTTAAACCAATAACTTTCATAAAAAAACGTCTAAATCAGACTTCGTATGAGGAAGTTATGAATTTTTCTATGTTTCGGAATAGCAGTAGACAGCTAAAAACTCGAAATAAAGATCGAGTAATTTTTAGCCGATGCAACCTAAACGAGAATCGAAGTTCTCGTTAATAGTAGTACAACGGTAAAAAGACAGACGAAAACGGATGTCGGATGAAGAAGTTATGAAATTTTAACGGACTTTTCCTGTCTCGGCCCGTTAAAAATATAATATTAATATAATATTAAAAAATAAATTCAAAATTAGCTGATGGAGTCTAAATGAAAGATGTAGAGCATAACCTCACCTACGCGTGAATATAAATAACGTCAAAAATGGATCTCGTATGCAAAATATATGGATTTTTGAAGTTCGGAGCACAAACTTCGAGAATTTGATTGCATTCACGATGTGAACACAGTGTTCACGACGTGAACTCAGTGAACGACGCGTTTCGAGCCTAGAAGACACACGGCAAGCCTACGTGGTGACTAGGATCGAAGTCACGACGTGAACATACATGGTTCACGTCGTGAATCTCAAAATTTCACCCTATAAATAGAAAACGAAGCCTTCGGGATTTGTTTGCTAATTCTGATATCTCTCACTCTCTAAACCTTCTTTAGCCCACTTTTAACCCCCCCCCCCCCCCGAAGCCCCGGTATCATTCCCGACACCCGAAGCAAGTCTCGACGCCCCGAAGTTCCCGAGAAAATCATATTTTCAAGTCGAAACTCTGCTCGCGTAAAGCCGGATTTCAACTAAAATCCCCGGTTTCGTCACATAAAGTCATATTTAGAGTCGAAGTACTGCCCAATTTAATCCCCGGTTATTTCACGGTGAGTTCAATATATAGGAACAATTGTATGTTATGTGTTATATGTGCTATGTGCTTTTCCGTTGTTATTATTTCCGTTATTTATGATAGCAAAGTTATACCTTTGACCATGTGATCAGTGAAAGGACTTAGATTCACGGCGGTACTGGTATGTAGCCTTTGACCATGTAGAGCATGTCTCGTAAGAGAATGACTTCTATTCTATGGTATTGGCAGAAGGTTAGACAGGTCTGAAAGCCTGAAATCTACCAAAATGTTTAATAAGAAAATGTATGTCTTCTGTGCCATTTGGGCCGAAGTGTTATTGATGGATATCAAGTATTGAAATTGTTATGTCTTATTTATTGATATGGAAAGCTTGTCGCATGATTCACATATGCCTTTGTTGTTCCTTGTTCCCTTTGCTTCTTCCATATTGAAGTATATATATATGGCATAACGTTATATTGTATCTATTATTGAACTTACTAAGCGTCATCGCTTACCCCTCTCTATGATTAACAATTGTAGGAGATAAGTAAACAGTATAGTCATATACTGTTGGAAGGTTTAGAATAGTTATAATATTACTTTTGTATTTAGGGATCATGTATGTATAAAAGTATAGTAACCTGGGTAGTTGTGTAATATATAACACTTTCTAATAGTCGGTTTGTATCCAATAGTTTGTAATCACTTTATCAATGTAAAATATTGTTTTTATGAATATGCATGTAGCATGTTTTGGAGTGACAATGTCTTTAGTACGAAAGTTAGGGTCTTTCAATCATGGTATCAGAGCACTAGTTTAAGCGAACTAAATATCACCGATTGGTATTTAGACTTAAACTGTCTAACGTTCAATATATGAACGGAGTCATTTGTAAGTATATGGATACAAACCATAGGAAAGATTTAAGTGGGTTATTGGGCAGTGATAAACCTTAGTATTCTAAAATATACCTAAAATTTTCAGAGATTAGTTTAAGTGAACTAGGAATTGTGAGAATTTCTAGACTTAAATGGGTTGTTAAGGGATGATGATACGATGTATATCTAGTATACTTTAGGTTGAATACCTAAATGGACAAGCACTAGAATATTAGAGGAGATATGTCTTATATTCTAATATGTGATAAATGATAAATGAATATAGCGTGCCTTAGCTTGCTTACTTATATTGCTAATACTTGAGAAAGTTTAAGGTCTGTTGCCGACCATACTATGGGCAAGGAAATTTTATGTATTCCAGATTTAAAAATTTCTATATTAGAACTGATATGAAACTTTTCGAAGTAATAAAAAGACTTATGATAGTCGACTCCGATAATTTTATAGATAAACGATCGAGGGATATCGTAAAATAATATTTAACAAGTGATATCGTAAATAGTGTATTAATACCTATAGAGTGGTGTTGTACATTCAAACTACAAACTATGTTTACTGAAATAATAACACCGTTGGAAGAATGTTGTGTATTCAAAGTACATTCGGACGAGATGAATGTTTTCGCTGTTGGGTTATGAGCATTCTAACACTCCTAAGTGTACATGCAACCCTAAATACCTTGGATCTATGTTTTCTCTATTATACATACAATTATGAACATCCAAGGTATTATCCTAATCTAGCATACAAAATAATAAATATAACAAGATAGAATACATACCTCTTTGATGTAGAATGTCTTCATAAAGCTTGAGTGCCTAGTGCCCCAAGTGTGACACCTCAAATGGTTCACACAACACCAAATACACTTGGAATAACTTGAGAGAAACTTGAACACTCCTTTAAATCGTCTAGCCCTCACACTCACACATTAGTGCACGATTTCTTGAGCCATGGGATTCTTTTATATGGTGGCTATTAGGGTTACACCATGTAACTCATAACTTTACCCATTCCTTATGCTCCATGGATTTTAACCTCCATCGAGTATCCATGGGTCACCCCATGGACTTAGTCCAACATAAGGAATCTTGGATCACAAGCCCACATATATAAGAATGAATGATTTACACAATCAACCCATATATTTAATTAGTCTCGTTTTGATCACTTAATTAGTTCCAAATTAATTCTTGATCAATACTAATTAAATAACCTTATTAATATATTAGAACTTATAATATATTAACCAACCTTAAGTGTTATTTCTCTCATTATAGTCTATCCAAATGCATGATGCCATGCAACCCAAGTGGACCATTCCGGGTCGGGTCAAGTCTTACCAATTATAGTTATGGACATAGACATTAATCCAACAGTCTCCCACTTGGATAAGTCTAAAACTATTATTGCGTATGACTTCAGGAACCGATCAGCAATCGTAGCTCTCAAAAGCTTCTATCGAACTCTGACCTTGTCGATGAACTCTGACCTTTGTCAATGACTTGTCCATTAGATAAGGGATTATATATTCCTCCATTCTAGATATCATATGGACTGAGACATGGATTATCAATCATTCTCTCTGTCCATTTGTTGTTTCCCGATTTCCGATTCATGATGACTGACTGATTGAACAAATCAAATCAGTCCTGGCTTGGCCAAGCACTCACATGTATCATCTTTAAATCATCAAGGGGCCCATAGATATCGCTTTTATCCCGAAGGTAAAAGGAATGGATAAACTTCGACTCATATGGCTTGTTCTACTACTTGTTGAATCATACACAAAGGCATGTTTTATAACATCGAGTTACCAATGCGTTTTCGTGCAATCAGTGTATAACCAACTCATAGTAACAACTCATATCTCTAGGTTTGAAGAATATAATATATTATCGTCTCATGATCACTCGTGATAAAATCCATGAAGTGATTCAAATGAGCGCGGGTTGAATCCAATACTCAGAACTTATGAGCACTCATGAGTGTTGTAGCACCACTTTGTCCACCAACTTGGACCTCTACAAACCAACCCATGACAGTCTTGATTCATATCTACTTCCAACATATGACCGACTGTGGATGGTTTGAATAACTTAATCATTCAGGAAGAGCGACTTAGTTATTCTGCAAGTCAAAACATGCAAAGTGAAACACAAGAATAAATGAATCAAATATGGTATCAAACCCTATGAATATAAATAAACACTTTTATTTATCACCATACTGATTACTCATTATTCATTGTTTCGGTTTTATCAACTTTATACTTGAATTTAAAACAATAGTTGTCCCATGCTCCAAGCATGTACACTATGTTTTCTAAACACTAGTCATGCCATACACCAAGTATGCATACTATGTTTGTCTATGATCTTTACTTTGTTAAAATAGATCAATTGAACATCACTCCAATGATCCTCTTTTCACAGTGCCAAATCCTTACTGCAAATGCAAGAATTCCAAATTCATGCCATTTACTGAAATCTGTTAGATTCTAAACTTATATGCATTGATCCTCTTAATGATTATGCACGAAGTCAGAAAGACTTGACAACAATCATTAGAGAGCATTCCAAAGGAGATCAGCTCCATGGAAACATCCTTCTTTTATTAAGTTTCCTAATCTTACATAGATTGAATAATTTCTAACTTTGAAACATTTCCATATTCCATTTTGACTATCACTTATGAACAAGAGTTGCCTCCTTACAGATTATGTCAATATGGTCCTTCCAGAATTAACATTATACTTCCAACTGTCCTTGAGCAACCAATCTTTGGTAAACCTTAGATTGTCCTCGACAATTGCTTAATCATTTTAGTCATATCCAATTCTAGACCTTTTCCCTTCATAATGCCCCAGGCATTTGGAAAATTTTAGAAAGGATGAATATAGCACATGTAATCGATCCTATATCTGAAGCATATGGGACACGATTCATGATGTCTCACATAAAGACTAAACCAGTCTTTTGCTATAATATTTCCATTTCAATTTGCCAAGTTCTCAAAATTCAGATTATGAAAAGGGATGTCGTAATCATAATCGAATTTTAGAATGCAAATAATGGACCCATATATAGAATTTCCTTATGTTGAGCCATTCCAACATGAAATTCATATATATATCCTTGATTAAATACGATTAAAATCTCAATCTAAGCTTTTAGAATTGAAATGAAGTATAATTTCCTCTCCCTTAATTATAGCAAAACAACTTTTTCAACCCCTGCAACCTCACGAATTGAAACTTTTGTTTTCTATAATTAACATTGCTAACTTGCAACCTTTGTCATAATTATCATGCTCCCACTAACATGATGATTATTAGCATAACACTTATGCTCCCACTAGCTTTGACATGTACTCAGAAATCAGCTGACTTTCTTACCAAAGTTCAGATTTCTGATACTAGATTGTTTTGATAAAACTTTATCAAAATCATACACCTCTCTTAGATAGCTCACATGTGTGTCTAAACAATTTTAGAACTATGAAAAGGGATGTCGTAATCATAGTCTCAATTGTTTAGACCTTTGCCACTTCTCACAAGTCCATGTTAGTGTGCCGGTAAACCACACACGCTCCACTAACGACTTTGAGAATGCAAATATCACAATTGCTATCTAGCTAAAATCTACTTAGTGAAAGTGTTTCCTCACCATCATTTTCATGAATCGGAGAGAAACCTTATGACACTTAGATTTAATAGTGTATGTCTTCTTATCCATGTGAATTTGTCAAAACCGTAATCACAAGACAAGGTTAGTGACAAATACAAACTCATATTGATTAAACTTGTGCAATCTTAAATTCTTGCCATTTGGCAGCTCAGGTGCCTGCCATTGCTTCCAAGTAGTTGTGCAACCAATTGAGAACTCTCAGAACTCCTATGCAAAGCCAACTTGAATAGGCACAAAAATTTCAACACGATAGGTTATAAACCTCAAGTCGTGTGCTAGTGAAGGACTTTAGGTTTTATTCTTGATTAAGTCTTGAAACTTTCAAGAGCTTTAAGACTCCCACTGTCCTCTTGACATATAAGACTCCCTTGTCAAATATTCAAGAGATAGTGTGGATTCTTTATCAAGACTAACACTTTACACAATTGGCCTAAGTTGGTCTCTGTTTTATCCAAAACATCACAACTTACCAATTTCAAATGTACAAGAGTAGATAACCTTTTACTCTTACATTTGACTAGTGTTAACAAACCCTCTTTAAGATATGTCACTCAAGTTACAATCTTGGAGTATGACTCTAAGAATTGTTTTGGAACGAAGTATGACTCATCTCTTTGATTTAACCATTTCAATAATTCATGACTCCTCTTCTTAGTCATAAGAATGCACTAAGATGACTTTAGAGGACCAATTGTGATATGGTATCTTAATCATTAAGATGATCATAAACATGATACTAAAGTACTCTCCCATCTTTTCAGATTCGAGAAACTTTTATTTTTCTGCCATACTTTGATTCTTCTTATTCGTTCTATCTCACATTGAAACTTCTCCAATGCTACAGACTTATACTTAAACTTATAAGTATAACCATATTTACTGAACTTAAGTAAATCATGACGAATAGTCTTCTTGATCTTTTGTGGTGGACTTGACCAGTGCACAAGAATGTGTACTCGATCCCTTAGTCCTTTCCTTATTCACATAAGGAATTAGTCTTAATTTTCCAAGCTGAAAGTTCTAATTCATCATACTATACAACTTGCATGATTCCAAGTTTCGGTCCAATTGAACCTTGGGTGATGAGAATCTTTCCTTATTTGGTAATATTAGACACTACCACAACCGAAAGAATCAATTCCATTTTTCCAATATTGGTATCAATGGAATCTTATAAGCAACAACTTTTCACAAATGCCATTGTAAGGATACTTAAAATAAATAAAATCAAAACCTTTTTCTTTTATTTTAAAACTTTGCGGAAAAACTTATCCTTACAATCCATATGAAAACCTTGTTGTTATCTATTCCTAAGCAATATAAATATCATAACTCTTAAGTAATAGCCCAAAATTCTGATCACCGATCCATGCGATTGAAATCCATCTTCGCGATCAGAATCAGCATGTACTTAATAGAGTTAGACAATGGACTTTACCTGAAGTAGAGCCAAACTTATTGACTTTAACATCCTTAGGTAAATTTGGCAGCTTCGTAACCAATGCCCCTTTCTTTGGCAATAGTTACCTATGGACCCTTGATAATGGGACTATCTCAGACTTCGCCTCTCTCTTTACCATTGGGTCAACCGAGTTGATTATAGCTGATCCCTTTCCATTGGGAAGAGAGAGCTTTACTGGATATCCAATGTCATCATTGTCAATGTCCATAGCGTTTTAGGAAGTTGATCTCAGCAAATAGATAAGATCATTAAGGGTCTTGTCTTAGTCTGTTTCATAGGATTCCCAAAAGAACTCACTATGTGACTTATAAAGTAGTTGAGCCACCAACTTTCTCAAGACTTTGACACCCAACTCTCCCGGCTTGTCAATATGTGACTACATCTCCAAGATGTGATCACACCTAGACCTTGCCTTGCCAATAGGGCTTGAGTGACCTTAAACTTTTTAGGAACTTGTGGGTTAGGGAGAATAATTGGAGGAGGTGAAAGAAGTATGATATCCATGGGACATCATCTTCATTTAGGAAAGCTTGTTTCAAGAGATTTGGGAAGATCATAAATGTCTAGACCAGACATCTTTTTGGGAGATATTCAAGATAGTTGATTTAAAGTCCTTAATATGACACCCAATATGAAATATTAAGGCTAGGACCCAACAAACTATTTTATAACTTAGAAGAGGGATGCCGTAATCCAAGCTATAAAATATTTTAAGGTAGGTGAATGACAATCCACCAATTTCCACCATGAAAAACGAAATAATTTATTAGGTTTTAATTGGATTTGAAAGTCCTAGATCTTTGAGATTCATTGAACTGTTCAAAGGCATGTTTCAATCTCGAGTGTGCCCTTCACGTTTTGTGACTGCGATGACGAGGATCACAAAACAAGGTGTGAATAACCATGCAAATATACTTGGTACCCTTAATATTTACCCCTTAATCAGTGTGTCGGTTAACCACACACGCTCCACCGATACTATGATAAATATTAAGTTACCATTTGCCTACCTTGTTAAGTCCAGGTTAGTGTGCCGGTTAACCACACACGCTCCACTAACGACTTAAGCAAAGTGCAAAGTGTAATTTCATGGGTTAGCATCAAATTCACATTTTCCTAAGTAACTAAGATTGGGTATTAATAAGAGTTTAGTTACTTAGTATTTATCATTAATACTTTTAATGAAAGGAGAATTATAGTCCTTGTCCTACCCGTTCGGCTAACGACCCTCCACCAGTCAAGGAAGCGGTGGGTGAGAGTGGACACCCATTAAACTGCCATTTTATAGGCAGCAACCTTATACCCCCCTTATAGACCGGCTTCGTGAATGAGGCCTACTAACGGTAAGACTGACTTTACTCTTATACATATATATAAATATTATTAACTTATAATATTATAAAGTATAAGGGTTGAATTTTAACTTTTAAAATTCTAAGGGCTAACTTGGAATTAAAGTATTCATAAGTGAAAACTTTTCAAATTCCAAAACTTGAGGGCAAGTTTTGAACCTATTCAAAACTAATTAATTCCATAACTTATGAGTTTAAAGTAGTTTTAATTAAAAAAAAAAAACTCTTCAAGTTCCATATCTTGAGGACAAATTATGGAAGACTTTAAACTAATTAATAAAAAAGAATAACTTTTTTTTATTGTAACTTATGGAACTAATTAAGGTTACACTTTTTTTTTTAATTTAATGAAGAGACTCTTGAACCTCCATAACTTGAGGACAAGTTATGGAGTCATAAAACCATTTAATTAGAACTAGACTCTTCATTTTGTAACCTTTGCCAACTTTTATGAGTTTTATGATTCTTAAATGTGACTTTTCATATAACTTGAGGACAAGTTACAAAAACACACTTTGGAATCAACTCTTAGATTAAAATGGATTGAAAACAACTATTTCACACAACTTTTCTATTAATCTAAGAACCTCATAAGAACAAGATAATTCAAATCATCAATCTTCAAGAAATTAGCATGAACATACAAACTAATACAAATCTTGAAATTATGACAATTATCTTAGAAATTGGATTAGCATGAACATTACCACATCAAAAACAAGTGTATAAGTCCAAAAACATCTTAGGGTAATGTTCCTAGTCCAATTCCAGCCAAAACAATTGAATATATGCATCCAACTCGATATTTCAGCTACTTTTGCAAGTATAACAAGAAAACAAACCTGGCTCTGATACCACTATTGGGTTATGAGCATTCTAACACTCCTAAGTGTACATGCAGCCCTAAATACCTTGGATCTATGTTTTCTCTATTATACATACAATTATGAACATCCAAGGTCTTATCCTAATCTAGCATACAAAATAATAAATATAACAAGATATAATACATACCTCTTTGATGTAGAATGTCTTCATAAAGCTTGAGTGCCTAGTGCCCCAAGTGTGACACCTCAAATGGTTCACACAACACCAAATACACTTGGAATAACTTGAGAGAAACTTGAACACTCCTTGAAATCGTCTAGCCCTCACACTCACACATTAGTGCACGATTTCTTGAGCCATGGGATTCTTTTATATGGTGGCTATTAGGGTTACACCATGTAACTCATAACTTTACCCATTCCTTATGCTCCATGGATTTTAACCTCCATGGAGTATCCATGGGTCACCCCATGGACTTAGTCCAACATAAGGAATCTTGGATCACAAGCCCACATATATAAGAATGAATGATTTACACAATCAACCCATATATTTAATTAGTCTCCTTTTGATCACTTAATTAATTCCAAATTAATTCTTGATCAATACTAATTAAATAACCTTATTAATATATTAGAACTTATAATATATTAACCAACCTTAAGTGTTATTTCTCTCATTATAGTCTATCCAAATGCATGATGCCATGCAACCCAAATGGACCATGCCGGGTCGGGTCAAGTCTTACCAATTATAGTTATGGACTTAGACATTAATCCAACATTCGCATACCCGATGAAGTTGTTCCACCGCTGTCTAGAATGAAGCAATGATTGCTTATAGAGTAAGAAGAACCGAAGATGGTGAATTAAGTCATTTAGTGGTAAAAGGCTAAGTAACTTACTTGTCTAAGTAAGGTATAATTCTTAGTTGAAGAAGAAATACGCTCATAGTATTGTATGAGAAGATGATGTAGGTAGTTGGAGACCGTTTGTCTCCATGCTGCTAGAGTAAATTCTGGTATAGTTTGTCTTGTAGAATAGACACGACCCGAGAAAGAATTTATATGAAGAATTGGAAGTAAAATTTCTATCGACCTATTAAAAAGTATTAGAATATGCTAGATCGAGCATATGCATGAGAAGAATCCTAGAATACGAGTATAGGAAATCCAAGATACGTTTGATAGAAACGCGAAATCCCCAGTTGAGTCTAGAAGAAATTGTCGTATGTACGTTTTTGAACACATTCATGTGTGATAAGTTCCTTTGTAAAAATTCTTGATATGGTGACTTGGGACTGCGAGACAATTCTTGGAACGAGTTTGAGTAGGTGTGAATAGTAGTAAAGGCCTATACTACTGGAAGCACACGACTCACACTTGGATCAGGGAAAGTCACAAAGTTACCAAGAAGCTAGTAATCGATTCCGTTTTTGTTCGAGTATGTCATTACCTTCGTTTCGGTGATGACTAAGAAGATGATTTTCGTTCAGACCTAAATGGTCGTAAAGAATCGAGTCCGACTAATATAGATCTGAGAAGTGAATTGATTAGTTCAGAGAACCATGTCTCGAGTAGTGACGAAATTTCAGTCAGAGAATTGATGAAGGAGATGGTCAAACGGAGAGAACAATCCAAACAGTAGAACATATGCTTTGTACATATGTCTTGGAGTGGATGCACGTCAAGTGGAAACACCATCGAGACTCAAATTAAATTAGAAAAATATAAGAAAAAGATAAGAGCAAAATATCCCCAGTTATTTATATCGATGTGATTTCGGGGACGAAATCCTCAAAAGGAAGAGGTATTTGTAACATACACGTTCAGTTATCGTGTTATGTATTTTTAAAAGTGAAAAATATAACGAAATATTATATGAATTTGAGTATTGAGTTGTAACAAATAGTTTTTACTAGAAATGAAGTAAAACTATGTTTAGAATCACTCGGAAAATATTGGAAGTCTTATGAGATTTCAATCTAATATTGAAATTTAACGAAAATATAAAATTTGAAACAAGTAATATCCTATTATTGAAAGTTGTAGCTAATCCCGTTAGAAACATTTAGGCGAAAACCTCATCGAAATCCGAGTTATAACGAAGAAGTTATGACCAATCGAAGTTTCAAGACAGAACCGGCACGACGCCGTATAGCGTAAAAAGTGAGTTTTCGATAAACTACTTTTTAGCCCTTATGATCTAAATGAAAGTCATAGTATTCGTTAAACCAAGAACTTTCATAAAAAGAACGTCTAAATCAGACTTCGTATGAGGAAGTTATGAATTTTTCTAAGTTTCGGTATAGCAGTAGACAGCTAAAAACTCGAAATAAAGATCGAATGATTTTTAGCCGACACAACCTAAACGAGAATCGAAGGTCTCGTTAATAGTAGTACAACGGTAAAAAGACAGACGAAAACGGACGTCGGATGAAGAAGTTATGAAATGTTAACGGATTTTCATGTCTCGACCCGTTAAAAATATAATATTAATATAAATAAAAATTAGCCGACGGAGTCTAAATGAAAGATGTAGATCATAATCTCACCTACGCGTGGATATAAATAACGTCAAAAATGGAGCTCGTATGCAAAAGATATGGATTTTTGAAGTTGGGAGCACAAACTTCGAGAAATTGACTGCATTCACGACGTGAAAACAGTGTTCACGACGTGAACTCAGTGAACGACGCGTTTCGAGTCTAGAAGACACACGGAAAGCCAAGGTGGTGACCAGGATCGAAGTCATGACGTGAACATACGTGGTTCACATCGTGAATCTCAAAATTTCACCCTATAAATAGAAAACGAAGCCTTCGGGATTTGTTTGCCAATTCTGATATCTCTCACTCTCTAAACCTTCTTTAGCCCACCTTTAACCCCCACCCCCCCCCCCCCCCCCCCCGGAAGCCCCGGTATCATCCCCGACACCCGAAGCAAGTCCCGACGCCCCGAAGTTCCCGAGAAAATCATATTTTCAAGTCGAAACTCTGCTCGCGTAAAGCCGGAGTTCAACTACAATCCCCGGTTTTGTCACAGAAAGTCATATTTAGAGTCGAAGTGCTGCCAAAATTAATCCCCGGTTATTTCACGATGAGTTCAATATATAGGAATAATTGTATGTTATGTGTTATATGTGCTACGTGCTTTTCCGTTGTGATTATTTCCGCTATTTATGATAGCAAAGTTCTACCTTTGACCATGTGATCAGTGAAAGGAATAGATTCACGGTGGTACTGGTATGTAGCCTCTGACCATGTAGAGCATGTCTCGTAAGAGAATGACTTCTATTATATGGTATTGGCAGAAGGTTAGACAGGGCTGAAAGCGTGAAATCTACCAAAATGTTTAATCAGAAAGTGTATGTCTTCTGTGCCATTTGGGCCGAAGTGTTATTGATGCATATCAAGTATTCACATTGTTATGTCTTATTGATTGATATGGAAAGCTTGTCGCATGATTGACATATGCCTTTGTTGTTCCTTGTTCCCTTTGCTTTTGCCATATTGAAGTATATATATGGCATAACGTTATATTGTATCAATTATTGAACTCACTAAGCGCCACCGCTTACCCCTCTCAATGTTTAACAATTGCAGGAGATAAGTAAACAATATAGTCGTATACTGTTGGAAGGTTTAGAATAGTTATAATATTACTTTTTATTTAGGGATCATGTATGTATAAAAGTATAGTAACCTAGGTAGTTGTGTAATATATAACACTTTGTAATAATCGGTTTGTATCCAATAGTTTGTAATCACTTTATCAATGTAAAATATTGTTTTTATGAATATGCATGTAGCATGTTTTGGAGTGACAATGTCTTTAGTACAAACGTTAGGGTCTTTCAATAGGGATTTCAATCCCACAATGTGATAATAATGTATAACTTAAACCTACGAATCCAACTATTAACATAGATATATCATATCTCTAAAACAATTTATCCCATCCCGTCGATTCCGACGTATAGATCCTATATATCGATCTTACAAGATCTAGCCTAAAGGATCAATATGAATAACAAACTGATGACGCTGCTTCAGAAATGCCCTAGCAACAAACAAGGATAAAAAAAATACATCAAATGAGGAGAATTGAATATGTTTCATCACGAACCTCCGTTCGTAAAACAACAAGACATTAAAGTCAAGGATGGTTATCTAGATCACTATGCCTAGTAGTGGTCTGACACCATAAGGTATTTTATCCCCAGACTCACCCTATCTGGCAATACAACATCAAAATTTGCCTAACAGTGGTCTTACACCGTGAGGTATTTTACCCCCAGACTCACCCTATCCAGCAATACAACATCAAACATACCTCGTAGTGGTCTATTACTGACACACTCTATTAGGCAGTCTACAAAGTTCCCTCAATTACTTAGTGAAAGGAAACGCTGACACATGAAGCTCGTCCGATCACTTCATAAAAGAAACGATGACTCCAAAGCTCTTCAAAATATAAAGTATGGGGAAATACTAATAAAGTACTCGCGTACGCTCCCGTACCCCGACACACAATAATATAAAAAAGAAGGACTTGTTCATGATAGTACTTCTGCAACATTATAGTACCCTGGTATGAGTAGGACTCATACCCCAGAACATAATAATACTCCGGCACAAGCAACACCTAAAACACAAAGCTTTGAAAAAGACTTATTTCAAGCAACTCTCTATTCCGATCGCACACAAGCAACTCTCTATTCCGATCGCACACGTACCCTTAATAAGATACTACCCAATATCTAAACTTTATTTAAAAAAGCATCTCTTTTAAGTCTTATTTCATCACTAAGCAAGCCTACAATGCTTAAAGTCTACTTTCAATACTAACTCTGTTTCGGCAATACCGTAATGTTTTATAAAGAGTATTATGTATTAACATACATTTATCTTCTCATTTATAATACTTCTATTATTATCATGTAAATACATCGCAACACATATAGAACCATGTCTGGTTCGCATAGCGTATATCATCAAATATACATATAACACATATTTCCAGATAATAAGCATATATAAACTTTCAACATATATTTAATACTTTTATTAATAATTGTATTAAAATAATGTTCATGAAAGGGACTATGCACTTACTTGTTAAAGTGATGACTCGAAATTCGGGCAGCGCTTCGCTTCTAACAATCATCTTTTCCTTCGACGAAACATAACATTATTATTGCTAAGTTTTAGTCTAATATTTATTGCGACTAATTATTAGTCTAGATTTATCAATAACTCAAAGTCTACTTTCATGGTATATCAAGTAAGAAACAACCAGGTAGGATCATATCAGAGGTAGGGTCTGTTTGGTATACGAAGTACACTGTTTGGAAATCTCACTTTAAACACCTCACTAAATCACAGCCTAGACATCTTCCCTGTAAGTAGATCAATTAGTATAACGACTTGGAATCACTGATAAATCTTGTTTATAGGTTGATAATGATGATAATGAACTTAAACATAAGTTATACTTAAAGTAGGGTAAGCATAACTCACTTACAACGGAGTTTGGCGAGGAATCGGGTTCTGCACGAGTAGAAATTCTGAGCCGAAATATCTTCTTCTCGGAGCCTTTTGGGGCTTCAGGACTCGCCTCTAACACCTACGAAGGGCTAGAGAAAATCCTTGAGGCTTTAGGGATCTTTGGGAGAGAGTTGGAGTGAAGTGGTGTAGAGAAACGAGGAGAAACGCCACCTATTTATAGGCTGCCAGCTCTTGCGTATGTTGGGCGTACACAAGGGTACAGTGGGCGTACTCAGTACACTAGGCGTACTACTTGTTACACTGGGTGTAATCTTGCCAAGTTTCACAATCTCGTGCAAAGCCGTGGGGAGGAAGGTGGGGCTGGGATCTCGCCACGTGTCGCTTGCCGGCTAATCCTAAACATTAATTATCTTCTAAATTACGTAACTTTCACATGCGAGTTCTGTTTTTGACATTCTTTATATCCACGCGTAGGTAGCGACGTGATCTACAAGTTTCGTTTAGACTCCGTCGGCTAATTTTGAATTTATTTTGAAAGTTATATTTTAACAGGCTTAGACAATTAAAGTCCGTTAAAAATTTATAACTTTGTCATCGGACGTCTGTTTTCGTCTGTATTTATACTGTCGAGCTCCTATTAACGAGATTTTCGATTCTCGTTTCGGTTGTGTCGGCTAAAAATCGATCAATCTAAAATTCAATTTCCGGATTGTATATTGCTATGCCAAATCTTAGAAAAATCATAACTTCCTCTAACGAAGTCAGATTTGGACGTTCTCCATATGCACGCTCTCGGTTTAATATATACAACGACTTTCGTTTAGATATCTAAGGCTAAAAAGTAGTTTATCAAAAATTCACTTTTTACGTTACGCCACGTCGTGCTAGTTTAGTCATAAAACTTCGACGGGTCATAACTTCTTCGTCATTAGTCGGATTTCAGCGTTCTTTATATGCACGAAATCCTTGTGACATATAATATAACATGGTTAAGATTATTTAGTATGAATAATCTTCTATCAAAAAGTCATTTTTAACGCTTATTATCTCTAAATTGACTAGTCCGAATCTTCGGGCGTTACAAACCGGGTTCTGCGCAGACAGAACTTCTGAGCCAAAATCTCTTCTTCTCGGAGCCTTCTGGCGCTTTGCGACTCGCTTCTAACACCTAGTTGGTTCTAGGGAAAACTCTTGAGGGTTTGGGGGTGTTTGGGAAAGAAGTGGAGTGAAGTAGTGTGGAAAAATGAGAAGAAACTATCTCTATTTATAACCTGCAAGTTGCGCGTACGCGGGGCGTACTAAACACGTAAGTTGGGCATACTTAGTACACAGGGCGTACTGCTTGTTTCACGGGGCATAACCTTACCAAGTGTCAACATCGTGTGCGAAGCCGTGGGGGGAAAGGCAGGGTCGAAATGGTGCCACGTGGCACTCCGAGGTTAAACCCAAAAAATAATTATCTTCTAAATTCTGTAACTTTTGCATACGAGCTCCGTTTTTGACGTTGTATTTTTAAAGTTATATTTTAACAGGCTTAGACATATAAAGTCCGTTAAAAATTCATAACTTTGTCATCCGACGTCCGTTTTCATCTCTCTTTATATCGTTGAGCTCGTATTAACTAGATCTTCAATTCTCATTTAGATTGTGTCGGCTAAAAATCATTCGATCTAAAATTCGATTTCCGGGCTGTGGACTGCTATACAAAATCTTAGAAAAATCATAACGTCCTCATACAAAGTCAGATTTGGACGTTATCTATATGCACGATTTCGGTTTAACATCTACTACGAATTTGGTCTAGATCGCTAAGGATTAAAAGTATTTTATAACAAAGTCACTTTTTACGATACACAGCGTCGTGCCAATTTTGTCGCAAAACTTTGACGGGTAATAACTTCTTCGTTATACGTCGGATTTTAGCGTTCTTTATATGTACAAAATCATTGTGACATATACTATAACTTGGTTAAGATTATTTATTCTAAATAATCTTCTATAAAAAAGTCATTTTTAATGTTTATTGTCTCTAAATGGACTAGCCCGAATCTGTGGGTGTTACATAATCAAAATTTTTAGAGTAGAAAATATACATTTAACAAAATCAAATATGTGATACTTATTTAATCTTCAAATTGGCATGGAAAGCAAGCCTAATAATGTGAACACCTCTAATGGCTTACACCCAAAACCCTAGAACACTAGAACTTGAAGAGAAGATAGGAGATAATGAGAAAATCAAACTTCCCATCATTCACGAAATTTGGTGACCCAAGGGTCCTATATATAGTTTATATAACTTGTAGGTAAATCTGGATTTGAACAATGAAATTAGATTTAATCATTAGTTCAAATCATTTCCTTATCTGCTACCAGGATAATTCTAGAACCCTTCTATGCTTTCCATAAAACCGTCCCTGTTGTGGGAGGTTTTGGAATTGTTCATTTTATTCAATTATTGAACAATTACAATTCAACCCTTGCACCTTTAATTAATTCCAATTAATCCAAAATTAATTTTAGAGGAATTCTGATTAATAATTAATTAATTCCAACTATTTCTAATTAATTCAAAATATTAACCTTTTCTAATTAGTATATTAATCATATCATATATTAACAAATCATTTAATCTATCTCCTAATATCAATTCTAGTTATTTCTGGTTATATGGTTAACCCAAAAATGACTTTACTTTTATTCACTAAGATTATACCAATTTTGTTAAGACCTTAGGCACCTTAGTCCAACAAATCTTTCGTACAAGTCTTGTGATCCCATCATAGTCCTTTATGCAAAACTTGCACAAACAATCTAGCATACATGACACTCAGTTTCCTACATAGTATGGTGAGAAAACTCACTTGATCAAAGACCTGAATCCACTACTCGAGATCCTCACAGAGCTAACTACACGAACCTCTTAAACCAATCACAAATAAACCTCATTCTATAACTCACAACCTCTCTAAGTTTGACCAAAAGTCAACGATCGTCCACCGTGCCGTGGAAGCTACCCGAAAAAACAGTCGTGGGGTGAATCCCGCCACCACGCCATGGAGACGCTACAAAACAACTTAATAGACTAAGCCACTAATCTATTAAGTCCTTCACTCATACTCTACAGAAAGCTTATAAGTACTTAAATACACCCTAAAAAACATTGCTTTATAGACATGCATGTTACACCCCAAGTTAGGTCAAAAGGTGAGAAAATAGGGTCAAAACTCATGCATTGCATCAAAATAAACTAAAAATCCAGATCTATAACATATGTTGCTCATGGGGCCTGAGGGAATAATAAATTTGCAAGATTTATCAAAGCCAACCACTCAAATGAACCAAACATGGAGAAATAAGCTCATCTTCCTAGATCTATAATACATGAACCATAAAGGTGAGAATTTGGAGACTTACAAAGGTCTAGAATGTTCTCAAGAAGACGATGGTGGGTTTGCTTGGTGGTTTCTTGCACAACAAATTCTTCTTATTCTTCATTCAAAAGACCAAAAAGACCACAAAGGAGCTTAAAATATGAATGAGAGATTTAGGTTTTGAAGGGAATGCTTCTGGACTGACGGGGGTTGAGGATGGTCAAAACCTAGCCCTCACATTCCTGGTATAGTTCCTAAAGCCCAAAACTTAGGGTTTTGTGCATCATATAGTGTCGTGAAAAATAATGGCACCGCCCCGCGATGACGAGGCAACACCACGTCGTGGTGAAACATACACTACGTCGTGGACGGGGCTATTCTTAAAATCCAAGTCATCAAAAGAGGGAATAATACCTTAAAATTTTGGGTGTTATAACTCTCCCCTACTTGAATTAGATTTCGTCCTCGAAATCCGTTGTCACAAAGAACTTTGGTTAATGCTATCTCATCTCTTCCTCGGGTTCCCAAGTCCACCCAGAACCCTTGCAGTGTTTCCATTACACCTTCACTAAACCCACCACCTTGTTGCATAAGGCCTTCGTTTTCTTGTCAAGAATGGTAACCGGTCTCTCTACATAATTTAGACGCTCATTAATCTTAATGTTATCCACGAGCACTAATGTGGAATCATAATCTAGACACTTCTGCAGCTGGGAAATATGAAAGGTACTATGGGATCTGACTGAGCTCCACAAGAAGATCCAACTGATAAGCAGTTGTGCCCACCCAAGCAACAACCCTGAATGGACTGGTTTATATGGGGTCCAACTTACATTGAATGAAAACGTTCCAAGGTGACACTTTTATAAGCACATAATCTCCAACATGAAACTTAAGATCGAAATAACATCAATTTCTATAACTCTTCTGCCTGCTCTATGCGGTCCGCAACCTACCATGCACCTGCTGAATCAACTCTGTAGTCTTGAGCACTACCTCGGTACTCTTTATAACTCACTGACCAACCTCAACCCAATATATCGGGGTCCGAAACTTCCTCTCATATAACATCTCAAATGGAGGTCGGTCAATATTGGAGTGATAGCTATTGTTGTTGGAAAATTTAGCCAAAGGAAGATAGGTATCCCAAATCCCACCAAAATCCAGCACGCAAGCTCTAAACATATCCTCAAGAGTTTGAATGGTCCGCTCGCTCTGACCATCGCTCTAAGGGTGATAAGCGGTATTGAAATGGATTCGAGTACCCAAATCCTCATGGAACTTCCTCTAGAACCTAGAAGTAAAATAGATGTCTCGGTCAGAAACCACAACAATTGGCAATCCATCCTGGTGACCACCTCCTTGGTGTAAATATCGGCCAACTTCATTGGAATAAAATAAGCACTCTTGGTCAATCTATCGACGATCACCCAAATCGAATCAACTCCACGAGTCATCCTCGGTAGCTTGGTAATAAATCCATAGTAAGCTGCTCCCATTTCTACATGGAAATGTCCAACGGCTACATCTTTCCGTGAGGTCTCTTATGTTCGGCCTCGACCTTCTGGAAGGTCAAGCACCTCTCCACATACCAATCCACATCCCGCTTCATGCAGGGCCACCAGTAGTCAAGTTGCAAGTCCATATACCTTTTCGTCGCACCAATATGAATTAAAAACTTCGATTGATGAACCTCCTCCATCAAAGTCTATCAGACACCAACTGAATATGGGACCCAAATTCGGTCTTGAAGAATCAACATCCCCCGAATGATATAAAATCTCGCAATCATAATCCTTCACTACATCAAGCCTGCATTGTCTCATGTTCAGATTTGGCTGGTCTATAAAATATCTCAAGCTTTTATGGTATGTATCAGTGGTATACTGAAGACCACACAAGTACTATAACACCCCCAACCGATCGCGGAAACGCCAGGGTACGTGACATCAATAGTGTATCATAGTCAAAGCATACATTTAACAATATATAAAATAGGATAAGATTACATCATCTAACATCTTTGAATACGTGCTACTTCATTACAAACGTCGTTGCAAATCCTCAACGATGAAAATAGTTGCGACAAAACATATTCAATATCAAAAGTACAAAATGCGGTATATATATTATCGGCATTGAACTCATTCACCTCAATTACCCGAGAATACATGTATTAAAGATACAAGAATAGAAGATTGTTGGTGAGTTCAACAAGTTTTGACTCTGTATACTTTTATGATCAAAAAACGTATTTTATATAAACTTCAAGAATATTGAATTATATAAAATGAGGTTACTTTTTCCAAACCAAAAAGTATAAAACAAATTATTTATCCCCTTGCAATCCCATGCAATCGAAAATGTTTATGTATGAGAATAACTTATAAAAATAAGTTTATAAACAATAAAAAGTTTTCTTTGCAATGTTTATTGGCTATTATTTTGCTTAACTCATTAATTGATACTTATTAGTGTGAGCAAAACATTCTAACTACATACGGTCCCATTCCAAGTTGTATAAGTGAACAAACCACATATAAATGTTATTTTGATTATATACGTGCATTAAAACGAACTCTGGGGTCTATAACAAACGTATAACCGAACTATATATATATATATATATATATATATATATATATATATATATATATATATATATATATATATATATATATATATATATATATATATATATAAAACCAATTTTTCATGATCTTGAAACAACATGCATGCATTTATATGCATATATAGCTAATTTTCATGATTTTGAACAACCACATGTAAGCATATACATATATAAGCAATTTTTATGATCTTTTAGCAACCATTATATATATATATATATATATATATATATATATATATATATATATATATATATATATTCCACACCACTAACTAGATCTAGCATGTTAGGACAAAATATATATGTTTATATACATATCTAACAAGATCTAGTATTACGTTATTCAATTTGTAAGTTTAATAACATAAGATCATACTTATGTGTTATAGTTCAAACAAAAAGTCAAGAACATATAAATTAACGACCATATCACATGTCTTCTCCCCTAAATTCATAAAAGCTTAAAAGAGGGGTTGTAGAACTCACCCTCGAAGCATATGGTAAGTTCATGAGGAGAATCGAGTCCTTTTTGTGTTTTACTGACTATTGACTGGATCACCTTTTGAACAATCTGAGCATACAGGGTTGAAGATCAACACGTTAGGAACTTAGAAAACTACTTTTTACAAAGATCGGAGCACCAGAGAGAGGTTGCCTGAAGTCGACGATCCACCGGCCACAGTGGCTCATGGATGGTGATTTTGGTCTCTTTTGGCTGTTTTGTGAAGGGGAAAGAGAGAAGCGATAAATGAGGTCGTCATAGCGGAGTTATGAGGGTCAAAATATGGCCAGTGGCGATGTGAATGGTGCTGTCAAAAAGTGGCACTGATCTTTCCGACGGGCTCCTTTCTCGCCATTTACTCGACTTGTCGGGGTTGTAGCTTTGAAGGAGGGCAAGCGATGAGCATGATGGTGGAATGGGATATTGATGGTTGTGTTACATGATAGGAGGGAGGTGAAGGGGGATGTAAAGGTGGTGGCAAACTCTTGGCGTCACCGGTGATCAAGTACGTGAGTGAGAGATAGAGATAGATTTGGAGTGAAGGAATGATGATTGATGATATTGGGGGATCTATATGCACAAAATCAAATCATGTAGATTTACGATGATAATTTGAAGATTGAAGATAGATTTAGGAATATTTTATGGAGGATTTCATAAGATACACAACATGTGGATATACTTCTAAAATCTTAGAGAGATAAAGATCGAGAATGAGAGATAAATAGGGGAAGGATGAGTACTTGAATGATTATGAAGGATTTAGTAGTACATGGTGTTGATCTAAGTTAAGACCTTGGAAGATTTTTGGCTAGATATTGGAAGATACACAATATATACATATACATGCGCAAGTATTTCATAATCTTGGAAGATTTCATGCACCATGGGAGTTTTGCACGTACACAATCAACTTCACGAAGATATTATGGATATTTGGAAGCTTGTAAGTACAACCATGCACATGCATGTGTTTTTAAGGTGGTTAACAATTGTCTCGATTCATGTGTCATCAATATGGTAACGTCCCGATTTTCAACCCAAAATTTTAATTTTTATTTATTCAAATATAACAGAGTATAATTACATTATGAGAAAAACATGATTTTGATGAGTGTATGTACAGTCGAGCCTTTCTCCTTTGAGTATGTTAGGGTTTGTATGTGTAGGGTTTCTAGTTTCAAATCGTTTTAAAATTCTAGAAATTTGCGTTGATTGATATTGAATGTGTTTATGCTTTAAAACAACGATTTTCGTCATTCTGCCTCTTCGCCACGATGTGGCTGGTCTTCCACCACGTCGTGGCATCAACATGGATCACAATTGTTTTCATTTCCTTGTCTTGGTGACCTCTTGACCACATCGTGGTTTGCAGCTGAGAACCTAAAATAATAGTTTAATTAAATCGTGTGTTTCCGGTGTGCCCCTTCATGGCAAATCTTTCCCCACGTCGTGGAACATGCAGTTCCGGATTCTTCTAAATTTGTTTTTATTTTTGGTTGGACAATTTTAATAAGAGACAAACTAACCTTTATAATGAAGGGTAAAGTTACATTTGATTTAATTATAAGATTAATTAAAAGACAAATGATTAGAACTCTTATAATTTTGTTGTTGACCTTTTAGTTAATAGAATTAAAAGACATTTCATCTACAGAGGTGTATATATATATATATATATATATATATATATATATATATATATATATATATATATATATATATATATATATAGAGAGAGAGAGAGAGAGAGATAAAATGTCTTTTAATTCTATTTGCAAAAAAGTCAACAACAAAATTATAAGAATTCTAATCATTTGTCTTTTAATTATATATATATATATATATATATATATATATATATATATATATATATATATATATATATATATATATATATATATATATATCGGTAGGAGCCCAAAAATTGGTAGGAACTGTGGTGACTATTCTCCACCATGCATTTTGTCAAGGGAATAAACGTCAAACCCATTATTGGTCGTGACGCGTTCGCACACGACGCACGTCCATTGAACATAATAAAGACTCGAGGGAATAATCATGTGCGACGAACGTCCATGGAACGTCATTTAAATGAGTTTTTCTTTTCTCTTTCGTTTATTTTGGTTTTCTTTTTCATTTTTTTTAATTTTTCGTTAAAAAAATCAAAAAATCTTTTTAAAAGATATATGCTCAGTTTTAACGTTTTATATTTTTATATTTTTTTTATATATTTTTCGTTATATATATATATATATATATATATATATATATATATATATATATATATATATATATATATTAGATTAGTTTTTTTTATATTTTTTTCGTTTTTCTTTTGTTTTTTTAATATCTTTACTACGTATTTGAAGATAGTAGAGTTTTTTTCTTTATTTTTGTTTTTTTTTTTGATTTTTTTGCTTTATTTAATTTTTGAAACTAAATATCGGTTTGAGTTTTTTAAGTTTAACAGTTATAAAATTTTAAATAAGAAGAATATTAAGGATCATAATATTTTCTGTTTATACTTTTTTTTTAAATCATATTATTTTTGGATCATAAAATTTTGAATCAAGTTATTTTGAATCGTAGTATTTTGAATCATAATGATATTATGCATCATATATTTTTGGATGATATTAATTTGGATCATAATATATTGAATTAAATAAAGTTTTTGTTCAATACAAAATTTGGATCATTATATTTTTTGATTCATTTAATTTTGAATCATAAACATATAATAATTAAGGATCATTAAATATTTAAATGAAAATATTTTTAGATCATAAGAAGTTAAGGACCATAAACATATTGACTTATAATATATTTGAGTCATACAAATTTTGAATCATATTTCTTTGGATCATATTATGTTCAACAATTTTTTAAAAACCTTTTAATCTTTTAAAATCATGTTTGATATCTAAAACACCTTGTTTTTTAAAAATTATTTTTACAAAATCATTATAATAGTAAGTAGAAGTATTCCTTAAAATTTTATAATTTTTGGATATTTTTTTTCTGGGTTTTTTTATAAATATAAAAAATAAAAAAATTATTTTTTTTTTCAAATTTTCATGATTGTGCTCATTTTGTAGTGAATTAAATTTTAAGAACTTTGGTTTTTTCAGAATTTTTTTTTTCAAAGAAAAAAAGTTATGGCCGAAAAACTCAGCGGGTGGAAAAATAACCGACCAGCCAATAAGGGCTGCATACTTGTAATGCTGGGTGGGAGCACGTGTCAGCGCCCGGAGAGGCCACATGGGCCAATTTCTTTTCTTTTTTCTTTTAGTATTTTTACTTTTGTCACATGTACCCTCCAAATAATCAACCTTCTCCATAAATTATCAAAATCTCGTAATTAATTACCAAAATGTCATATCATCTCGCAAGATTTTGATGATAAATAAAATCAAATCTTGACCATTTTATTTTTATAATCTTAATACCAAAAATCGTCCTCGCGGTTCCTACCATTTTTTGAGTTCCTACTTGATCCTATATATATATATATATATATATATATATATATATATATATATATATATATATATATATATATATATATATATATATATATATATATATATATATATATATATATATATATATATATTGTAAAATAGTATTTATATGTATAACACTAAAATAAACACTGTGTTCTCGCATGTTTCTTAATGTGCATTTTTAGTCTTACCTTGACTAGGCTCATCCACTTTACTGTTATAAGGGAGGTTTAAAGTAGGCCTGTTTGATTCCTAATGAGGTTGTCTTTTAAGTGGCATTCATTGCTCGTCACCCTCACCGTCTTCTTGCGTTTGAAGTGGAGTTACCGAAAGCGTTTTCTAGGTTAACCGTGCAAAGTTAAAAGTATTAGCTTTATAAGTAATAAAACAAAATCCCATTTTTTATATATAATGTGAATGTTATGCTTCCCATGGAAATTACGCTTTGTGGTATGTTCTAGTTGACATAAGCGTGTATGGTTTACCGACTCGTCAAAAGAAGAACATAGTCAAAGAAAGGTATATGGTGGTCATGATTCTTAAGCGTTACTTGAGCCGAATCTCATTGTAACTTTGCATGGTCGATTCACCATTTGGATTCATGATCCATGGCTAATCCAGTCATGAATGCTAAATGAGCATTTGAAATGATTAACATGTTATTGATATAAGTCAATAAATTTCATTTTTCTAGGAGTCTCATATAGATTGAGATCGACAATAGTTTTTCCACCTAAAGAACTTCATTTTGTAATTTTTGGCTAATCCACTTTACATTGTGAAGCCAAATATGGATCCTAACCTTTTGATTAATAATTTGTTATTGGTTAATTATAATAAAAGGATTCTTGATGAAACCAATTATGTTTCTTTTCTTAATACATGGCTAATGGCTCGGATGCTACTCATCCTCTTCCTCTTCTTTTTGCACCAACTACTTCATCAAACTTCTCTCTACTCCAACTCCTCTCACGAGATAAGCTCACTGGTCCAAACTACGTAGATTGGATTCATAACTTAAGGATCACTTTGAGGTATGAAAAAAAGTAGTAGGTCTTGGACGAGTATCTTGAAGAGGAGCTTCATGACGATGCTAGTGAAGAAGAAGCATCCAAACATGAAAAGAATCGTTATCACTCAATTGAAGTCTCATGTCTACTATTGACAACCATGTCTTCTGATCTCCAAAATATTTATCAAAACCTTAGGGTGTATGACATGAACGAGCAACTCAAGGAAATGTTTCAATAGCAAGATCGAACTGAGAGATTCAAGGTGATGCAATCTATTCTAGGATGCAAGCAATAGGAGAATGGTTCTATGAGTGCCCATGTGTTAAAACTGAAAGGGCACTTTGATGTACTTGAGCATCTTGATTTCCCATTTACTCAAGAATTGGCTATTTACGTCATTCTTAACTCTCTGACTAGTGCATATAAGCAGTTCACTCTGAACAACTATATGAATGGTTTATAAAAGAGTATTATGGAGCTTCATGGGATGCTCAATACATTTGAGGAAATCATTGTTCCACCTAGGAACACACGTTCAACCACTCCTATTATGGCTATTAGGGAAGGTGGTGTTAAGAGAAAGAGGTCCTCTCATCCCGTTGTCAAGGGAAAAAGGAAAGGGAAAGTTGGTAACCCTAAGAAGGACATTTATAACATACCTCCAGTGAGTGCCCTAAAGAAGCCATTTGCTATTACTGCCAAGAGAAGGACAATTGGAAACGTAGCTGCCTTAAGTATCTGGAGGATCTTAAGAAGAACAAGGCCATGGGTGTTGGCACTTCAAGTATGTTTACAATTGAATTACATTCGACTTCTACTTCTAATAATTGGATATTTGACACGAGATGTGGAACCCAAATTTGTCTAACGTGCAGGGACTAAGATGATGTATGTAACTAAGGAATGGGGAGTTTGATTTGATCATGGGGAACAAGATCAAAGTGGTTGTTACCAAGATTGGAGATTACAAGCTTTCATTTCCTTCTAATTTTTCAGTTGTTTTAAAAGATTGTTGCTATTCGCCTTATATGGCAAGAAACATTATTTCATTTTATGTATTGCGGTTGGATGGTTTTACTTTTGGATTTGATCATAATTATGCTTCTGTTTTGGTTTACAAAGATAATGCTTTTTATTTTAAAGCTATTCCTTACAAAGGCATATATGAATTTGTGATTGGTGTAAGTAGAAACAATAAATTAATCCTAAATGTTAGCTCATCTACTTTGGATAGATCTATATATGGCATTGTCTTCTTGGACATATAAACAAGAAGAGAATCTCCAAGCTCCATTCAGATGGAATCTTGGAACCATTTAACCTAGAGTTTAATGGAGATTGCAAATCTTGTCTACTTGGAAAGATGAAAAAGTCTCCTTTCGTAGGTAACTGTGAGAGAAGGACAAATCTGTTGAAAAAATTCCATTCATATGTATGTGGTTCATTCAGACATATCACTAGACATGCTAAAAGTTACTTTGTCACATTTATTGAAGATTTCAGTAGATATGGATATGTTTATTTGATTAAACAATAATTTGAGACATTTAAAGTAGTCAAGAAATTCTAAAGTGAAGTAGAGAACCAAGTGGGCAAGAAAATCAAGATACTTCGTTCCGATAGTGGCGAAAACTATCTTAGTGATGACTTCTATGACCATCTTAGAAGTTGTGGGATAGTCTCAAAACTAGCTCCACCAAGAACACCACAACATAATGGTGTGTCTGAAAAGAGAAATCGAACCTTGTTTGACATGGTTTGTTCTATGATGACTCGTGCTACAGTTCCATTTAGTTTTTGGGGTTATGCTCTAGAAATGACCGCTTATATTCTAAACCTGAACCAACTAAGAAGGTTGAGAAAACACCATTCGAAATGTGGAAAAGGAGTCGTCTCTATCTTGCACGAATCAAGGTATGAGGTTATGAGGCTTTCATTCATCGGGAGATGCTAGACAAACTTGAACCTAGATCCAAAAATTCTTACTTTATTGATTATCCCAAAGACTATTTTGGATACTTGTTTTACAAGCCTACAAATATGATATGTGTTGCTCGTAGGGTAGTCTTTGGTGAGAGAGTGCTAATATCTCAAGAAACTAGTGGGAGCCATATTGATCTTAATGAGATTCAAGAAACAACCAATAAAGAATCTAAAGTTGACACTAGTCCTCAACAAGAGGCTGAATAAGCTATTGAGGAATGTAATTTACCTCCACCTCCACCTTATAGATTTGACAGAGAACGTCGTCAACCTGAGTTGTATGGATTTCATATTACTCCAGAGGATGACAACCTATTAGCCGATAATGAGCCACAAAACTATCAGGAATCCATAACGCGCCCAGAGAAAACAAAATGGACAGATGCAATGGATATGTACCAGGTCAGACATCTCATAAGCCATGATATGTACTAGGTCAGACGTCTCATACTCCATTATTATGACAAGTCGTTATCAAGCTAATCCTTGTAAAAGTCATTGGACTATAGTCAAGAATATTCTAAATTATTTTAGGAGGACTAAAGATATGTTCTTGGTTTATGGTTGGAAAGATGAGCTAAGCGTCAAAGGATATGTGGATGCTAGTTTTCAAACTGACAGAGATAACCCAACATCTCAGTCAGGTTTTTTGTTCACACTGAATGGTGGAGAAGTGACTTGGAGAAGTTCTAAGCAAGAGATTATAGGAGACTCAACAACATGGTCGGAGTACATTGCAACCAATGAAGCATCTAAAGAAGCAGTGTGGCTAAAAAAGTTCATCAACGGCTTAGTTATTGTTCCCAGCATAGCTAAACCGATCGAGATCTTTTGTGGTAATGACGGTGCAGTTCCCTTAACTAAAGAACCTCGAGATCGAAGCGCACAAGGCATATTAACAGAAAGTTCCACCTTATTACAAAGTTAGTTGAAGATGGAGACATTATTATGAGTCGGGTTCCATCTAAAGATAATCTAGTAGATCCGTTCACCAAACCATTGTCACATATTAAACATGATATTCATACTAGGTTTATTGGAAATAGCTTTGCTAGTAAATTGTTTTGATAACACAATTTGTATTTTGATCACTTTAGGAACTTTTGGATATTTTTATTTGGTATTTATTAATAATAAGTTACTATGTTTGTTCATAATATCTACGTTCCTATTTTTTGCATGTTTAGATCCCTTTCCAGAATAATTTATTAATCAAACTTCCACAATAAATACTACTCTTGGAAGATAGTAGTGATTAAGATTGTCATAGTATTGGCAGATTATTCATGAAGATGAACATTTCAATGCCCTGCGATTAATACTGATGAGTACTTGAAAATGGAGGTTTTAAGTATTAGAGTAACCACACTTAATGATTATTCCATGGATCATATCATGATTAAATTAAGATGAATAATTTTTCATATTCTTCAAATGGAGATACATGAGGTTTTTTTCTACAATCTATTGTATCTCGGGTATTCCCCAACTTTGTATGTACTTGGCATCTATACATGGTTTAACTAGGTATTTCATGAGGAATAATACTAAATTATGTAGTCAATGTTTATTTGATCCTTCTTCCATGAATGGAGAAGTAGATATCTTTGGGCCCCTCATTGATTTGGTGTTGACAACAAATACTTGGCCAAACTGAGACTGACTTGAATAGATTCGTCAGTCATTCTAAAAGGTCACCATAAGTCAGTATTGGGAAACATAATCTTGAAGCATGAGATTGACCTTTTGTTCCATGTATCTAGTTCATAATAATATATCATGAAGATCAAAGGAATTTAAAATTATTAGTCTTAGGGTTGTTTATAGAAAAGTTCCTATAAGAACAGTAATTGTAGTGGACTGCCACTCACTGTTGCTTTTAGTAAGTATCAGACCGGTCAATTGTTGATACCTAAGTGTAAGTGGGAGCTAATGGAGATTAGTGTACATTGTCATATCAAAGCCCAATAATATTACTATAAATAGTAGTGTCCTTTGCGGTTAGATGCAAGAACAAAATGAAGCAGATATGAAAAGATATTTATTTGAGGGACTTGTTTTGTTAACTAATAGTAGATAAATGGAATATGAAATAGTCCAGGATGATTTGAGCTTATTAGATAAAAATTGTTATTATATTTGGTAATTATCTCTAGGGTTTCAAATCACATCCCTATAAATAGAGGGCTCCAAATCCAGTTTTGGTACATGTGAAAATGCCTCTCCGTTGTGAAAATCTCAGATTCCTCAAAACCCTAAGGAATCCCGAATTGTCAATCCCACGTCGTGGTGTTTTGATCTCTATGTCGTGGTCAAAGAATAGACTCAAGATTTCGTTTATGTTTGAAGCCCATTGTTCGATGGTTGCTTGGATCTGCTTCTTGTTTCTCCCTTGGGTGCGATTTTAGAAGAGGAACTCTCCTTTGGTTTCTTAAAGTCCGATCAACTGGCTCTTCAAAAGAAGAAATCTACAAAGAAATATAAGGTATGTCTTCAATCTATTGAGTTCTATAAGTTGCATAGAATAGTTAAGTTTAGATCCAATGTTTTTCATTTAGTTCAAATTTTTTTTATGTTTCCCCTGCCATTTGTTTTATCTAATGAGGTTTGAAACTCATCAAAAATACCATATATATATATATATATATATATATATATATATATATATATATATATGCATACAAAAAATAGCTCATGACCTATTGTCGATCCATCGATTGGGTCACGACCTTTCACCGATCTACCAATAATTATGTGTATTTAGGCTTACGGCCTACCTGCCATTTCATCCTCAACACACGGGCGTATAGGCTCCATACCTGTAACGATCGAGTTTTAGGTACTCTTTAGCTTTGGAATTGATTTTAAGAAAAATTGCATTTTTGGTCCTTGAGTACGATGAGCGTGCTCCCTTGAGTGAGTCGTGTGTGTTGATAACGTTCTCTTGGCATACGTGAGCTGAATATAAACCCTAATTCTTAGGGTTTGACCCTTATTTAAATGCCATTATCGACCCTGAGGCTGCCCACTCATCAACCTCCTTCCCTCTAAAGACTCCCCACGAAACCCTAACCATTCCTTGTTTGTTCTCGAGCCTTGGAAGTAAACTTTTGGTGTTTTTGGTACATTGTGAAGAAGTAGGAGCTTAGTTATCAAGCATTTGTTGGAGTGGAGCTTGAAGATCTAGAATCTTCAGCATCTTAGCAAGTCCCAGAAGGTATAAAGTTTCAACCTTGATGATTTATCTTTTAGATCTAGACAGCTTGACGTTTTTGGAATATTTTGGGTCCCTTGAGTTGTTCTTATGAGTATAAGCTACTCTAGAAGCTTGGGATGTTATATCTTAGTGTTTTCGATGTCCGTTGTGCATAAAAATGGTAGAGTATGTCTCTAAGATTTGATTTTGGAACGAAGTATAATTCACCTTTTGATTTAACCATTTCAACAATTTATAATTCCTCTTCTTAGCCATACAAATGCACTAAGGTATCCTTAGAGGATCAATTGTGACATGGTTACATAATCATAAGGATGATCATAAAACACGATACTAAAGTACTCTCCCATCCTTTCAGATTGGAGAAGCTTTTATCTTTCTGCCTAATTTGATTCTTCTTATTCGTTCTGCTTTACATTGAAACTTTTCCAATGACTTAGAATTATACTTAATCTTGTAAGAATAAACATATTTATTAAACTTTAGTAAATCATAACGAATAGTCTTATCGTTCATTGTGGTGGACCTGACCAACGCACAACCAAGTGTACCCGATCCCCTAGTCACTCACTTGACTCATATATACATGTGAACAAGGAGTTAGTCTTAATTTCCCAAAGATGAAGGTTCTCATACATCATACAATACAAGTCGCATGATTCCAAGTTTCTCTCCAATTGAAACTTGGATGATGAGAATCCTTCCTAATTTGGTAAATTTAGACACTACCACAAACGAAAGAATCAAATCCATATTGCTAAAAAAATACAAGCATCAATTTTCACGTATGCCATTGCAAGGAAATATAAAATAAGATAAAAAATCAAAAAAAAAAATTATTTATAAAAGGTGTGGAAAAATTTTCCTTACAATGCAATTACAAATGAAAACTATGTTACTACATATTTCTAAGCAATCTATCATAACTCCTAAGGAGCAGCTCAAAAATCTGATCATCGAACCATGCGATTGAAATTCATCTCTTCGCGATCAGACTCTGCATGCCTTTACTTTAAGCTTCCTTTGATCCTACAAAACATCAAAATGTAATCTTATCACATCATGTATTAAGAATCTATAAATATTGTGACAACCCGAAATTTTCAATTGTACGAAATCTTCAGTCAAACACTTCAATTAAAAGTCAAATTCATTTCTGCTAATTTTTAGCTCGGTTTAAAGTCCGTTTGGGTGTTTTTAATTTTAATTTTTTTCGAGAAAACAAACGAAAGGAAGTATTTTTTTTAGGATTATTGGGGAACAAATAAAACAAATAACACGTTGATAAGGTGTTGCGGCCAAACATGAGGAGTGGGGCCGAAAACCCCCTTTGACCGAGAACTCATGCATAATGCATGAGTTTACCCCTTGTTTTCCTCACTTTTTACTTCCAAACTCAAGAACACCCACATTTTTCTCTCAAGTATCATAAGAGCTTCTTTCAAATCTTCCAAAAATGCACGTGTTTCTCTTCTTGATTTGTTGATACAACACTTCATCTAGTAGTTATACATGATTTCATCCATGAAATCTTCTCTTTTTCTTAGATCTTCAAGTGTTCTTCAAGAACACCAAGAACACCAAGAACACACACTAGTGTTTTGGTCCAAAAATCAACTCCTTTAACCTCTAAATCGTAAGTATTACTTTCTGCACTTGTTATCTAGTTGAAACTCTTGTTTAAGGCCTTGAAATCGTCATTTTCCAAAGAACAAAAGAAGTTTTCGGTTAGTGCATCTCCTTAAACCGAAAACCCTAAAGAAAAGTGCCTTTAAGACCTTAAAACTCACTTAAGGCTTTCGATAAAACTTAGAACCCCTATGCATGTTTGAAAAGTCTTGAAAATCACCACTTGCACAAAGGATCTTGAGTTTTCGGTCTTAACCTCATGGACCGAAAACCCTAAAAACCAAGAACCAGATTCGGACCGAGAACCCTTCGGACCGAGAACCCTTCGGACCGAGAACACCATTAGGATTGAAAACTTCTAGGAACATACCACTTGGACCGAAAGCTCCTTTTGGTGACCATACAATCCTTTTATGTAATCCTTTGTGATTGTAACACTTCCATATAAGTGTTTCCTAGACTATAAGGGTGTTATCCTTCTTAATTAGTTGAATATACTCTAATTGCATGCATATATGTGTCTTTATATGCTAAATAGGATCCGTGTGTGCTCAAGTCTTCACTTGACACTTAGCATCCTTTTTCCGATCTTACATTCGCATCACTCATTTCAGGTGAGTTCATACCCCTTAATCAAACATTGAAATGATTTTAAATGCTTTTATGGGGGGGGGGAATACAAGTTGAACTATTAATTTATTATATCAATTACATGTGGTTAATAACTGTCAATCAAATAAATTTTTGCATGTTAATCTGTTTTATTCAGCTAAAGACATTCAAATCCCATTTTAAATTACTAACTTTTATCAAAGTCTTTTAAACTTATATTCTTGATTAGAATCATGTCTGTATAAAATAGTTATATAAGTAGGGTTTGAAGGACTTAGGACTAATAGCGCGCTTTATTTCCTGTTCCTTGTTTGGTTGTGTACTTAGAGTATCCGGTTATTTGTCCGAGTGACGTTGAAGTCCTAGTTATATATTATGTATATCTGTTTAGATATTAAAACTCTTACTCCAGTTCAGCGTCTTAGGGTAGCAAAGGTACCTAGATAACCTCTCAAGTAAACTATAATTGGTATAGTTTAGAAAACAACCATAACTTTTATGAAGAGAAACTAGCTATATCAATATTCTAAATCATGTACTTTTAGTAAAAAGAGACGTATATATCAATCAAAACACGAGATACATCTTCATGACGCGGATTTCACCGTTGTCGAGTTGGTAACCAGAGTCTCCTGGAGGGAGAGCGGGCATTGTGTGTATAGATCTATACAGGACAGACCATCCCACATCCTGACTGCTAGCTACAGTCCCGGCCGACCAAGCCAAGGGGTGACAAATGTCATATTTATTTCGGCGCTAGCAGGTCGTCGTGTTTACATCCGTCAATCAGTATGGTTACGAGTATCTTCACATTTACCTTATAATTCATGGTCTTAAGGTAATTAGTACCACGGTAGTTTCTACATATAAAACCACGGTAATATAATATTTTCCCTAAAACGATAATGTAAAACTATATTTTGATAATGATAGTAACATTTGGGCAAAATGCTCTTTAAACACAAAACAGTCGAGTCTTGTGTGAAAGACTACTTTTAGTAGAGAAACTCATTCTTTTAAACATGAAATAGTGGGGTCTTGGTAGAAGACTACTCTTATCAGAAAATATAGGATTTTCTGGAAGGAATTCAAATACTTTATAAGCTCTTATCACCATCATCCTATGAGATTATTTTGAAGAAAAACATGTATTTATATCAATGTCATTAAAATACTTATGAACTCACCAGCATTAAAATGCTGATCCTCTCTTTCAAAATAACTTGTATTCTCAGGTCGTCGGTAGACTGGTACACTCCGGGAGCTTTTGCGAAGTCAGCCTAGTACCGAGCTGCATCTTATGTTATTCTCTATATCTACTTTTGATGTTGTTGTTAAATGTAACCTATGTAAAACTTATACTATTAATGCAATGGTTGTTGTACTTTGATTTCTATATTGCATGTGTTGTGATACTTGACATGTCGTCCTCCACCCCAGAACGTTTCTGCCGTTCCGGTTTTGGGGTGTGACAGATTAGTATCAGAGCATTGTTTATAGTGAACTCAGTATATCAAATCATAAAAGATATACAACCTATAAATATAATGGGATAAAAACACTCTGACCAAGAGTTATACTTTAAAATATAACCATATTTTACAAAAGTATAAGTACATCCATAATAAATATACTAGAACAAGTATCACAAGAAGAACAAGAATAAAAGTCTTTAGATGTTGAGCATTATCGTCAAACCTGGACAGTTATGTAATTGTAAGCTGGAATAAATATAACCTGATCAACTATATTTATTCGAGATGCGACTAACGTGTGTTTGGGAGTGATGGTGGTGTTGCAACAAATCTGAAACTTACCATATATGAATACTAGAGCCGAACATAAAGTTTAAAATACTATAGGAGTATTTTATGATGCTATAGACTAACCATAACCCAGAAAGCATGTCCAAAAATTCTAGAATCAAACATGTAATTAAAATGCTATAGGAGTATTTTAGAAACCATAAATAACCTTACGTGAAAAACTAAAAAGACCCTTATTGATCGGTCTATGATTACAGAGTGTATGCTCCCAAGGTTATATATAGTGAGGATCTCATAGGCTAAGAATGTGTGGTTTCGCTCTACTTCCTTTTCCTTGTTTGGATGTGGATATAGAGTAGTATCACATATTCGAAGGCCTATTAGATCTATGTTATGTATGATTTGTGTACACTATGTAATTGTAGGAGGACCCGATATGGATCACACATTAAAATTTTTAAATAATCTCTTAAAATTCTTTATACATTCCCATTCTCTCATAAACCCTTTTAGAAAACCTTATCCACTTCAGTAATCGGTAGAGGAGTTGACGAAGACCCAGAAGAGGTTCATTGATAAGATTTCCACTTAGGAAATAAATGAACAGTGATGGGACTACTGAAATCACCATGTGCCTATACCTCTTAGGGACATCGGTGGGAAATTCGCCTGAACTTCCGAGATTCCAGTCATCCATTATGAAGTGATGACGATCAGAGTCAGAATTGGAAGTAAAGTGGAGCGGAAATTCAATATGTACACAGGAGAAGAGAACCCTATATAAGTACCCGAAGAAAACCAACGTTTATTCCAGTCAAGAGTAAACGGAGAACAGAAGGAGCCAATGTATGAAACCCGAGAAGTGTTCTACCCCTATAAAAGTCACGCTAATAAACCATAAAATAATACAGTTTAGTGAGCTAGTGATTACACTACTCACACTATGTGTTAGGTAAATCGTCTTTCCTGTCGCGACTAAGATAAATATATCGGATCACAAAATCTCGATTGAGAGTGTTTAGCCCTAAACTTTCATGAGTCTTTTTCTTGTGTATTCTTTGTTCCGAAGTTCTTTCAAATCTTTTCAAAACCGGAGAGTGAACCTCTCCAGTATAAAGATAACTTGGTTGGAACGACAGCCGAATTATGGCTTTCCGATACACTTACTTCTACCCTGTTACCAGGACTGCATCATAGGGATGTAGGTCGACACTTAGATAACCATAGCTCAAAACGTGAAAAAAAATAATAAATAAAATAAAATAAATAAAAAATAAAAAATAAATTTTTTTTTGCTTATTATAATAAAGAAAGATACGTCTAGGGGTAACCATCGTCTCTCATCAGTTTGTGTTCCTCATCGTGTAGGAAAAACCATGCCTCCGAAGAAACGTAACCAACCCGCTAGCAAGACACCGACTCTTCAGATCGATGAAGCTACGTTCCAAGCTGCAGTTTCAGCAGCCATAGCAGCTGTCATGGCTCACCTAAATGCTAACAACGCAAATGTTAGCAAGAGCACTATCGGAAATGGACAGCAGCAACCAGCACCGATGTGTGAAGACACCCAAAAACACCAACCTAATCCACTGAAAAGAAAGTTTGAGAACGAGAAAGGGAGTACCTCGGCTCAAGGACCTTCCGAAGGGCAGCAAGCTGAGGTAGACAATACCCCTGTCAACCCACCTGTCTCGACACCAAGAAGACCCTACCTAGGAAACTTCCCCCATTGCAGCAAGTGTAACTACCATCATTATGGAGTCTGTCGAGAACCCTTTTGTGTTAGGTGCGACATGAAGCGGCATACCACTCGCAACTGCAGGACCCCGGTAGAGTTCATTACATCAACCACCAATGTTGGGACCAGTCCAATATGCCACCTATATGGTGAAATTGGGCATCTCAAGAGGGACTGCCCAACTGAAAGAAATGACAAGGACGCGGAAGGAGTTTAACCCTAATACCTAGGGGAAACATCAAGGAACCCGGTAGAATTTTGGTACGCCTCTCAACCTTAAGTAGCTAATCGAAAACTTTAAATAATCAATTCTAATTGAAATTACTTCCTCGTTAAGGCAAAAGTCGCAGCACTGTAGTAAGACTTAAAAACCCATCAGGTAAAGCTATGATGGCTTAGTATATACGTTAATGCCATTTATAATTAGGATTGATCTCCTGTTCCTTGTTTGGTTATGGATTTAGGGCGGAGTCGCTCAATCAACAATCCTTTTAATCTTAATTATACATGACTAGTGTATACTAGGCGATTATAGAGAGGCCTCGTGAGAAATCTATTCATGAAAGGTACATCTTCCCAAAGTATCAGGACCCCTAGCGTTCTGCATAAATCAGGTCGGTCTAAGTATTCGCGGTAGTAATACCATGGGCGAACCCGAGACGCTAAGAACTTGTGTGCCCTGTTCAGTACATGGTCCTATCAATCTTCATTCCATATCGTGTCGATGGTTATTAATTTCGACACTACCGTCAACCATGGTTTGACTTGGTTCGACCATGCGAAAATTCCTAGTGCTGTGTAAAAAGAACTTTCACCTTACCCTAAGCGTCAAATAAAGGTTCTTTCGAACCTAATAAGAAAACCTAATACGAACCATATGTCGCCTCTCTCATCCAACCTTCAGAAGTACCCAGGAGAGGGGTACCGCGCGTTGTTAACCAACCCCATTAGACATTAAAACCTAAAGCGAAAGGCACTGCAGATGTTCCGGAACAAAATAACCACCCGAGGCCTACTCAGTAGATCCTCCAGAAAGACCACTTGCACCGCACGATCTAGTTCGTAAATCAAGAGAAAGAACTCATGGGATTAACTTACTACTACTGAGTATATGCATTAGAGTGGTATATAATTTAGGTCGATAAGATTTAAGATGTGTGATTCCGCCCTACTCCCTGTTCCTTGTTTAGTTGTGGGTTTAGGATGGGGCCACACATCTGAACATCATGTCAGTCTCAATTAGATCCGACTTATATACACTGAGTAACAGTGTTTGAGCCGAGTATGAGGTCTACCACGAACCTTAAAATAAAAACCCTTCATCATATACCCATAGGAAAGGAGCTGAAGTTAAGGGAACAATTGCGGGTTGAGCTACTAAAATGAATACAAATTCGAAATTTGTTGTCATCCCGGGTTAAGCCAACATAGTAGCTGACACCCTTAGTTAGGAAAAGTAACTCAAGTCGTAAGAGTCAAAAACATTGACTATGACCATCCATTCACGCCTAATCCCACAAATTAAGCATATCAGTAGTGAGCCAAGAAACCTGGAAAGCTGTGACAGGTTAAGCTCTGAGAAGAACGGGTGGGGAAATTAGAGGTTCTGAGTAGCAGAGTCTTATGCCATCTAGATTTAATCTAGATAGAGAAACTCGGTAACATCGGAAGAGTAGTTGCAAGGGATGCTCGCACTACTCATGCACTTCGCTCATCCAGATACAGACGAGAAGTGCCTAGGTCGGAAAGAGTTGTGATAGTGCCTCGGCATGCGAGAAAGTTACCGTCGCCCTATAGATGATAGTCTGCATTCACCAAAGTTGATACTAAGATGCTAAGGACCATATAATTACCTCCACGACCTGGAATACTTGAGTAAAGTAGACAGCAAGTTGCGTTAAGCTTTATAACCAATGCCATAAAGAGATTGCGGACTCGACACCAGTCTAGGTGTTAGTCGACGGGTTATACAAGATCACGCGCTCCCTACAAACTTGAAGAAGCAGACACAATGGAAAAACTAATGGAGCATGTCATAGAGATTGTTAGACTACTAGGTGTTCCAAGGAATATTATCTCTAAAGAGATAGTAGAACCACCTCCGGAATAGTCAATCACTTCAGAAAATCTCTAAGGGCGAAGCTAGCCCTGATCAGAGACTGCTATCCATGAAACAGCGAACCGAATGAGAGAACGATTCCCTCCGATTAAGGATCCTGCTGTGAAAGCATCTATTAGATGATGATAAAAATTGGAATTATCTAAGCATCATCTGGTAAAACCCTCTATCATCCTGACGCTGAGATATTCAGTTAGAAACACCTCACGAGTCGAAAGTTCAGGTCCTTTCTGCACCGGGTTGAGGTAGATGCCACGCAACCAATAGATGCCAACATATAGTCAGCACCTTCAATAATCCAGAAAACCTTCGAAGGCCAACCAGTAGGAAATACGAACCCAAAGACGACCTGAGCCTCCTAAGAACCAATCGAAAGGACTACACCTCCAGTAAGAGAAAAACTTTTGGAATTTCCGAATGACGATCACGGCAAGTGATGATCTCACCATGGAAGTACATTATGTTCTAGGTACTGAAACATTCTATTTTCCCAAGAACTTAGGACCATTAGAGATTCTTGATAGAATTGTTCCAGTATCCGTCAGACCCAGACTGCTTTAGGGATTCCATAAATTCCACCCTAACCTGTCCACGTCTCAGCGAATGAACCAGTAGTACCCGACAAAACTCTCATCGTTTTCTCGACTAGATCCATAAAAACCAGAGATGTGTTTGTTAAGAGAAACGGGAGAAATCTAGCTCAGAAAAAGGGAACCGATGAAACCTTATCCCGTGAGGCCCAGAAATCAAAGAAGAAACTATATCTAGTAACAAAAATTCGCTAAAACTCAGTATGGACCTGATTCCCCTAAGGAACGGACGGATCAGCTAGGACATGAAGTATCCACATCTTTCGTATCCATCCTTGAGTGTTCGTTAAGATTCTAATTTCGGGACAAAATTCCCTCTAACGAGGGGATGATGTGACAACCCGAAATTTTCAATTGTACGAAATCTTCAGTTAAACACTTCAATTAAAAGTCAAATTCATTTCTGCTAATTTTTAGCTCGGTTTAAAGTCCGTTTGGGTGTTTTTAATTTTAATTTTTTTCGAGAAAACAAACGAAAGGAAGTATTTTTTTTAGGATTATTGGGGAACAAATAAAACAAATAACACCTTGATAAGGTGTTGCGGCCAAACATGAGGAGTGGGGCCGAAAACCCCCTTTGACCGAGAACTCATGCATAAGGCATGAGTTTACCCCTTGTTTTCCTCACTTTTTACTTCCAAACTCAAGAACACCCACATTTTTCTCTCAAGTATCATAAGAGCTTCTTTCAAATCTTCCAAAAATGTAAGTGTTTCTCCTCTTGATTTGTTTATACAACACTTCATCTAGTAGTTATACGTGATTTCATCCATGAAATCTTCTCTTTTTCTTAGATCTTCAAGTGTTCTTCAAGAACACCAAGAACACCAAGAACACACACTAGTGTTTTGGTCCAAAAATCAACTCCTTTAACCTCTAAATCGTAAGTATTACTTTCTGCACTTGTTATCTAGTTGAAACTCTTGTTTAAGGCCTTGAAATCGTCATTTTCCAAAGAACAAAAGGAGTTTTCGGTTAGTGCATCTCCTTAAACCGAAAACCCTAAAGAAAAGTGCCTTTAAGACCTTAAAACTCACTTAAGGCTTTGGATAAAACTTAGAACCCCTATGCATGTTTGAAAGCTCTTGAAAATCACCACATGCACAAAGGATCTTGAGTTTTCGGTCTTAACCTCATGGACCGAAAACCCTAAAAACCGAGAACCAGATTCGGACCGAGAACCCTTCGGACCGAGAACACCATTAGGACAGAAAATTTCTAGGAACATACCACTTGGACCGAAAGCTCCTTTTGGTGACCATACAATCCTTTTATACAATCCTTTGTGATTGTAACACTTCCATATAAGTGTTTCATAGACTATAAGGGTGTTATCCTTCTTAATTAGTTGAATATACTCTAATTGCATGCATATATGTGTCTTTATATGCTAAATAGGATCCGTGTGTGCTCAAATCTTCACTTGACACTTAGCATCCTTTTTCCGATCATACATTCGCATCACTCATTTCAGGTGAGTTCATACCCCTTAATCAACCTTTGAAATGATTTTAAATGCTTTTATGGAGGGGGGGAATACAAGTTGAACTATTAAGTTATTATATCAATTACATGTGGTTAATAACTGTCAATCAAATAAATTTTTGCATGTTAATCTGTTTTATTCAGCTAAAGACTTTCAAATCCCTTTTTAAATTACTAACTTTTATCAAAGTCTTTTAAACTTATATTCTAGATTAGATTCATGTCTGTATAAAAATAGTTATATAAGTAGGGTTTGAAGGACTTAGGACTGATAGCGCGCTTTATTTCCTGTTCCTTGTTTGGTTGTGGACTTAGAGTATCTGGTTATTTGTCCGAGTGACGTTGAAGTCCTAGTTATATATTATGTATATTTGTTTAGATATTAAAACTCTTACTCCAGTTCGCGTCTTTGGGTAGCAAAGGTACCTAGATAACCTCTCAAGTAAACTATAATAGGTATAGTTTAGAAAACAACCATAACTTTTATGAAGAGAAACTAGCTATATCAATATTCTAAATCATGTACTTTTAGTAAAAAGAGACGTATATATCAATCAAAACACGAGATACATCTTCATGACGCGGATTTCACCGTTGTCGAGTTGGTAACCAGAGTCTCCTGGAGGGAGAGCGGGCATTATGTGTATAGATCTATACGGGACAGACCATCCCACATACTGACTGGTAGCTACAGTCCCGGCCGACCAAGCGAAGGGGTGACAAATGTCACATTTATTTCGGCGCCAGCAGGTCGTCGTGTTTAAATCCGTCAATCAGTATGGTTACGAGTATCTTCACATTTACCTTATAATTCATGGTCTTAAGGTAATTACTACCACGGTAGTTTCTACATATAAAACCACGGTAATATAATATTTTCCTTAATACATTGACTTGGAACGTTTTTGATATAAAACGATAATGTAAAACTATTTTTTGATAATGATAGTAACATTTGGGAAAAATGTTCTTTAAACACAAAACAGTCGAGTCTTGTGTGAAAGACTACTTTTAGTAGAGAAACTCATTCTTTTAAACATGAAACAGTTGGGTCTTGGTAGAAGACTACTTTTATCAGAAAATATAGGATTTTCTGGAAGGAATTCAAATACTTTATAAGCTCTTATCACCATCATCCTATGAGATTATTTTGAAGAAAAACATGTATTTATATCAATGTCATTAAAATATTTATGAACTCACCAGCATTAAAATGCTGATACTCGCTTTAAAAATAACTTGTATTCTCAGGTCATCAGTAGACAGGTACACTCCGGGAGCTTTTGCGATGTCAGCCTAGTACCAAGCTGCAGCTTGTGTTATTTTCTATATCTACTTTGATGTTGTTGTTAAATGTAACCTATGTAAAATTATTACTATTAATGCAATGGTTGTTGTACTTTGATTACTATACTGCATGTGTTATGATACTTGACATGACGTCCTCCACCCCAGAACGTTTCCGCCGTTCCAGTTTTGGGGTGTGACAAATAGGAACTTAATAGAGTTAGATAGTGGATTTATCTGAAGTAGAGTCAAACCTTTTTGACTCTACCTTCTCTTAGATCTTTCAGGTATTCAAGGCAGCTTCACTTCCAATGTCCCTTCAAATGGCAGTAGAAACAAGTGGACTCTTTGGCATTTGCACATGGAACTATCTCAGAACTGGATTTTCTCTTATGGTCAAATCTTTTGACCATAGCCAATTCCCTTTCCATAGGAGAAGGGATCTTTTCTGGACTATCTATGTCATTGCCTATGTTCATGGCAGCTTGGGAAGTAGATCTTCCAATCAAATTTGCTTGACCATTGCGCCAAATCATTGCTGATTCAGCAGCAATAAGCAAATAGGTAAGATCAACAAGGGTCACGTCGCGACCTGTCATATAGTAGTCTTTAACAAACTGACTATACAACTCAGGAAGTGACTGAGGAACCAAGTCAACAGCCAACTTCCTCGGGAAAACGACACCTAACATTCCCAGCTTGTCAATGTGTGACTTCATATCCAGGACATGTGCACACACAGACCTTCCATCTTGGTGTTTACCAGCCAATAGGGCTTGAGTGACCTTGAAATTTTGAAGTCTTCGAACTTGTGGGCCAAGGAGAATAATTAGAGGAGGTGGAGGAAGTGAAGTATGATATTGTGGAATATCATTTTCATGTGGAAAGCTTTTTCCAAAAGATTCGAGAAGACTATAGTTGTCTGAACTAGACATCTACAAGGAAGAAATTCAAGTTAGTTGATTTAAGTCCTTAATATAACACCCAAAACGAAATATTAAGGCTAGGACCCAACACAATATTTTACAATTGCGAAGAGGGATTCCGTAATCCAATTGTAAAATATTTTAAGGTAGGTAAATGACGATTTACTAATTTCCACCATGAAAAACAAAATAGACTACTAAGTTTTAATTGGATTCAAATTCATTGAACTTTTCAAAGACAAGTTTAAACCTCGATTGTGCCCTTCAAGTTTGTGACTGGGATGCCGAGGATCACAAACAAGGTGTGAATAACCATGCAAATTAGCTTGGTACACTCAATGTTACAAATCACCTAGTCAATGTGTCGGTTAACCACACACGCTCCATCGATCTATGATTAACATCAAGCTACCCTTTGCCACATTTTCAGTCCCAGATTAGTGTGTCGGTTAACCACACACGCTCCACTAACGACTTAACAAGGTGCAAAGTGTAATTTCATGGATTAGCACCATTTTCACATTTTCCTAAAGTAACTAAGATTGGGAATTTTAATAAAAGTTTAGTTACTTTATATTTATCATTATACTTTTAATGAGGGAGAATTAATGTCCTTTCCTACCCGTTCGGCTAACGACCCTCCACCAGTCAAGGAAGCGATGGGTGAGAGTGGACACCCATTAAACCACCATTTTATAGACAGTAACCTTATACCCCCCTTATAGACCGGCTTCGTGAATGAGGCCTACTAATGGTAAGACTGACTTGTCTTATATATATATATATATATATATATATATATATATATATATATATATATATATATATATATATATATATATATATATTAAACTTATAATATTATAGAGTATAAGGGTTGAATTTTAACTTTTAAAAGTCTAAGGATTGGAATTAAATATTTCAGTTGTGAGACTTTACAAATTCTAAAACTTGAGGACAAGTTTTGAAACTTTTCAAAACTTTTGGTTTCCATAACTTATGAGTTAATATTGGTTTTATGAAAAGACTCTTGATATTCCATAACTTGAGGACAAGTTATGGAGTTCATTAAACATTTATTATAAGACTTTTCATGTTCCATAACTTGAGGACAAATTATGGAACTCATTAAAGAACATTTAGATCAATTTTAACAAGGAAATTTATCATATAATTTTTTTAAAGCATGATCTAAAACTAACTCATAAGGCAAAATAGTTTCAAATCAAATGATACAAGTAATTATCTTAACATAACAACTATCATAAGAATTTTGACAACTATCTTTTGATGACTCTTGGAATTCATAACTTATGAGTTTAATGTTATTTTAATGGATGAGACTTTTCATTTTCCATAACTTAAGGACAAGTTATTGAGGTTATTAAAATCATAAAATCATCATTTTAACTAACCAAAAATGATCAAGTTTTTTATCTATGATCTAGTTAAATTCATAGGTCAAGATAATTCACATCAACAATTTAAGAAATTAGCCTAATCATATAAACTAATACAAATCTTGAAATTTTGACAATTATCTTTTAATTGGATGAGCATGATCACTACCATATCAAGAAAACAGATTATATGTGTCAAAAAACAGTTTGTGGTAATGATCCTAATCCAATTCTGGCCAAAAACTCGAAATTTTGCACCCAGGGCCTCCAACTCGACGAGTGCATGAACCTGACTCGTCGAGTAGGTCTTTAACTGAGTGGACTCGTCGAGTCCACCAGTGGAGTCGTCGAGTTCATCAGGCAGAAGCCAAAAATTCGATTTTTTTCAACTTTAAAAACTAGTAAGAATCAAGTATAACAGAAAACAATCCTAGGCTCTAATACAACTGTTGGGTTTTGAGCACTATAATCTTCCTATGGTGCACATGCAACCCTAAATGCTTTGGATCTATGTTTTCTCTAATTATACATGCATTTTCAATTTTTCCAAAGCATTCTCCTTAACTAGCATACAATTGAACAATCGAACAATACAACTAGTTAGATAAGTTACCTCCTAGTAGGACTTGTAGTTCTTGGCCTTCAAAAGCTTGAGCACCTAAAGTGTTATGCCTCTAATTGTTCACAAACACCAAATGCAAGATGAGGCTTGAGACAATAAGTTACTCAGCACAAAATCAACTTCACTCTCATAGAATGAATGGGTGGCCGATTTTGGGACTAGGGGTATGCTTTTATAGTGTTACTAAGCTAGGGTTACATTCATGCAAACCCTAATGCTCCATGACCTTTCACATTCTTATGCTCCATGTGTTAAACCTCCATGGACTATCCATGGATTATCTCATTGGTTTAGCCCATCTAAACAATCATGGATTATTGGCCCACACTATAACAATCATTGATTTACATAATCAATCTCATATATTTAATTAGTCCCTTTTGATCACAAACTTAATTCCAAATTAATTCTTGATCAATACTAATTAAATAATATGATTTCTCAATTAATTCATTATACTTATAATATATTAATAAATCATAAATAACCTTATTCTCAAAAGTCCATCCTATGAAATTGCACTGATGAAGGCAACCCAAAAGGACCATGCTACAATCAGGTCAAGTACATCCCAATTATAATTATGGGCTTAGACACCAAATCCAACAGGTATTACATTTTTAGGGCTAGTGTTGCCTGACTTATGATGCCTTAGCCTAGGAGTTGTTGCTACCTAAGTATATGTTGTGTAGGAGTATTTATCAGGAAATCACTTAGAGAGAGAGTTCTGAGTCAAGGGATAATCTAGGAGAGATACCTAGATAAGCATATGAGGCCCCTATCGAGAGAGTAGTTTGATATCTGTGAGGGATAGAGTACTGTGAATTAGGATCCTAGGAAGAGGACTTGGGATGACTACAGGTTGGTGTGGAAGGTAGTATTGGGCCCGTACTACTGAAAACACCGGATCTGTATGTAGTCCAAGTAAGAATCCTTAGGATACTAAGGAGCATGTAAGGGCGGGAAATCAAGTGTGAGTATGCTCGAATGAGCCTCTGATTATTTTCGTGTTGTGTTTCAGAGACATTATGGTGGGTACACGCCACAACCCCTAGGGCACCAGTCGTACCAGTGACGAGGAGATCCGCAGGATCATCCATGCCGAGGTGGACGCAGCTATCCGAGAGGCGATACCGGAGATGTTTGGTTCTATTAAGACCACGTTGATTGAGACCTTAGATGAGCGCTATGCTGTTGTTACTGAGGCTGCTGCTTCCGCAGCCACCGCAGCCCTAGCTGCTTCCAGACCACAGGGCGGTGACTCGTTGTTGTTTCGGGAGTTCAGCAACACGAAGCCACCAGAGTTTCATGGGACACAGGATCTGATTGTTGCTATGAGATGGATCTCTGACATTAAGGGATGTTTTTACACGTGTTCATGCCCTGAGCACCTGAGAGTTCGGTTTGCACTGAACCAGATTCTCTCGGGAGCAAAGGACTGGTGGAAGTTTGTGTATGCCAGCTTTACTCCTGCAGATCATGCTGCAGTGACGTAGGAGAGGTTTAGACAGTTGTTCCGAGATAAGTATGTTCCCGAGGTGGAGAGGTAACAGTTGGCCCAGGAGTTTCTGTCTCTCAAGAAGAAGACGAAAACTGTGACTGAGATCACGAGGATGTTCCATGAGAGGGCGCTGTTTTTCCCTGAGCATGTGTCTTCGGAGCAGGCATGTGTGAGCCGATATCTGAGCATACTGAGGAGGGATATATGAGAGTTCGTGGCGACCTCGTCATACCGGACATTGGCTGAGCTTCAGACCAATGCCAGGCACAGGGAGATTGAGCTAGAGTTACATGCTAGGGAGGAGGGGGGGTCTCAGGGGAGAGATTGGAGACCAGTGCAGTCGCAGCCGGTGACGAAGCGGGCAAAGCCCGCTGATACGAGGGTTGGGGACCAGAAGGGCCACACTTGTGGTAAGTGCGGCAAGAGTCACGAGGGATCGTGCCAGACAGGGATTTGCTACAAATGTGGAAAAGAGGGGCACCTGGCGAGGGATTTCCCCAAGGGGTTTGCATTTTGCTTTCATTGCAACCAGACCGGCCATCGAAAGGTCGAGTGCCCTCAGCTCATTCAAGGATCGGCCTAGGGTTCCGATCCTACTGCTTTGAGAGATACTGACAGTCGACCAACGAAGGTCGAGGCACCGAAGGCTCATGGGAGAGATTTTCAGCTGAAAATGGAGGAGGTCCGTGCAACACCTGATGTCGTGGTTGGTACGTATTTCCTATTTCCTGTTATTTTGAGATTTGTTTTGCTTATACCATGTTGAATATAGGTACTTTTCTTGTGACTTCTGTACCTGCTTTGGTGTTATTTGACTCGGGTTCGAGTCGATCCTTCATGTCTTTAGCTTGTAGTCGTCATATCAGTGTCAGGCGAGAGGTGTTGAGTCGACCTCTAAGGGTTTCTATAGCCTACGAGCATGCGGTTTTTGCCACTGATGTATTCCGAGGATGTGTACTAGAGATTTTTGGTGTTGAGTTTCCGACCGATCTGGTGCCGATAACCATAGGTGATGTCTGTGTCATAGTGCGCATGGATTGGTTGAGTCGGTTTGGATCTGTGATCGACTGTGAGCGTCAGATGATGACCATACGAGACCCTAGTGGGGGAGTGGTGACGGTGTATGGTGAGGGTACCAGATCTGGATCAACTTTCTACTATGCTGGCAGAGCGAGACAGAGTCTACAGCAGGGTTGTATGGGCTTTTTGGCGTATGTGATGGATACACAAGTTGCTTCAGAGATGCCGAGTTCCATATCTGAGGTTCCGATAGTGTGCGAGTTCCCGAATGTTTTTCTCGAGGAGTTGCCGGGTGTGCCTCTCGAGAGGCAAGTAGACTTTCAGATTGATTTGGTTCCGGGCGCGGCACCTATTGCCAAGGCACCTTATCGCCGTGTGCCACCAAAGATGCAGGAATTATCCTCACAGCTCCAGGAGCTGCTGGGGAAAGGTTTCATTAGACCGAGTAACTCACCGTGGGGAGTACCGATCCTTTTTTTCAAGAAAAAGGATGGTTCACACCGGATGTGTATTGATTACTGGGAGTTGAACAAGCTGACGGTCAAGAACCGTTATCCACTTCCGAGTATCGAAGATATGTTCGATCAGTGGCAGGGGGCATCTTGGTTCTCCAAGAATGATTTGAGATCTGGATTTCATCAGATGAGAGTTTGCGAGTAGCATATCCAGAAGACGGCTTTTAGGACTCGTTATGGGCACTACGAGTTTGTGGTGATGCCTTTCGGGCTCACCAACGCACCGGCGGCGTTCATGGACCTCATGAACCGGGTGTGCAGACCTATGTTGGATCGATAAGTGATCGTGTTCATCGACGATATTTTGGTGTATTCGAGAACCAGAGAGCAACACGAGGAGCATCTTAGAGAGGTTCTTGGAGTATTGAGGTCGGAGAAGCTTTATGCCAAATTCTCTTAGTGCGATTTCTGGTTACGAGAGGTCCAGTTCTTGGGACATCTTGTTAATCAGAATAGGATATCGGTCGACCCGACCAAGATTGAGGCAGTTATGAGATGGGAGGTGCCAAGATCCCCATCTGAGATCAGGATTTTTCTGGGTTTGCCCGTTTACTATCGGAGATTTATCAAAGACTTCTCCAAGATTGTTGTTCCTCTTACCAGATTGACCCGGAAGGGTGTTAGGTTTCCTTGGGGGCCCGAGCAGCAGGCCTCATTTGAGACTCTTCGCTAGAGATTGTGCGAAGCCCCGGTGTTAGCCCTTCCCGAGGGAGTGTAGGACTTCGTAGTTTATTGTGATGAATCTTTATCAAGGATCGGAACGGTGTTGATGCAGAGGGGACACGTGATTGAATATGAATCGAGGCAGTTGAAGCCTCATGAGACGAGGTATCCCACCCATGATTTGGAGTTGGGGGAGGTGGTGTTCGCCCTCAAGATCTGGCGCCACTATCTGTATGGAGTCTGATGCACCATATACACAGACTATAAGAGTCTGAAGTACCTTATGGATCAGCCCGACCTGAATATCAGGTAGAGGAGGTGGTTAGATGTAGTGAAAGACTACGACTGCGAGATCTTATATCACCCAGGCAAGGCTAATGTGGTAGCCGATGCCTTGATCCGTAGAGCAGAGAGTGCTCTGATTAGAGACGTGTGCATGAGGATTACGGTGATGACTCCAGTCCTAGATATCATTCGAGAGGCCCAGGTGGAGGCCGTGAGACCGGAGAACTGCAAGAGGGAGCGGGTGATCGGTCAGGTTTCTGAGTTGGACACGGATAGTCGGGGGCTCATGACTTTTTGTCGGCAGATTTGGGTGCCCTGTACAGGTGGAGCTCGTCGTATACTGATGGAGGAGGCACATAGATCGAGATTCTCGATCCATCCAGGAGCCACTAAGATGTATCTGGATCTGTAGAGAGATTACTGGTGGCCCTATATGAAGAGGGATGTGGCATGGGTTGTTGAGAAGTGCTTAACCTGTCGTCGGGTTAAGGCAGAGCACCAGCGTCCACATGGTTTGTTGCAACCTTTAGAGGTTCCCCAGTTATCTATGGATTTTATCACTAAGTTATCGAGAACCGCGCAAGGTGTCGACGCGATATGGGTGATTGTGGACCGGTTGACGAAGAGTGCTCACTTCCTTGCCATCAGTGAGAGCTCTTCTGCAGAGCAATTGGCCGAGATTTATGTGAGAAAGGTGGTGCCACGACATGGAGTGCCGATATGGATAGTGTCAGATCGGGATGTGCGTTTTACTTCTAGGTTCTAGAAGAATTTCCATGAGGAGTTGGGTACCCGATTGCACTTCAGTACCGCATACCACCCACAGACAGACAGGCAGAGTGAGCGGATGATTCAGACGCTTGAGGACATGTTGCGTGCATGTTTCATGGACTTTGGAGGAAGTTGGGACACCTATTTTCCCTTGGCTAAGTTTGCTTATAACAACAACCATCATTCTAGTATTGGTATGCCTCCCTTTGAGCTCTTATATGGGAGGAGGTGTCGGACTCCCATCTGTTGGGGAGATGTAGGGCAGAGAGTGATGGGTAGCACTAATATAGTGCTCAAGACAACTGAGCAGATTCAGCAGGTCAGACAGAGGCTACCGACAACTCAGATTCGCCAGAAGAGTTACGCAGACCGACGACGATCCGAGCTAGAGTTCCAGGTTGGAGATTTTGTTCTCCTAAAGGTATCCCCGTGTAAAGGGGTGATCCTCTTCAGGAAGCGGGGAAAGTTGGGGCCTAGATACATCGGCCCTTTCAGAGTGACTCCCAGAGTGGGGAAGGTAGCCTATCAGTCCTTCCACGTGTCCTAGTTGAGGAAGTGTGTAGCCGATGAGACGGCAGTGGTACCTTTAGAGGACATTCAGATGGATGCTAGCCTGGATTACATTGAGAGACCGATAACGATTTTGGATAGAAAAGTTAAGACCCTGAGGAACAAGGAGGTGCGACTGGTTAAGGTATAGTGGGCGCATGAGAATGTGCATAGATTACAGAGAGTTGAACAAGGCAACAATAAAGAACACATACTCGTTGCCAAGGATTGATGACCTGTTCGATCAGCTTCAAGGTTCGAGCTATTTCTCGAAGATCGATCTTAGGTCAGGATATCATCAGCTAAAGGTAAGAGAGTAGGATATTGAGAAAACGACATTCAGAACATGATATGGACACTATTAGTTCTTGGTTATGTCGTTTGGACTAACCAATGCTCCAGCTGCATTCATGGATTTGATGAACAGGGTTTGTAAACCATTCCTCGATTAATCCGTGATGGTGTTCACAGATGATATTTTGATTTATTCAAAAAGCAAGCAGGAGCATGACAAGCATCTGCGAGAAGTGTTAAAAGTTCTGAAAAAGGAGAAGTTGTGTGCAAAGTTCTCCAAATGTGATTTTTGGATTCAAGAAGTCCAATTTTTGGATCATTTGGTTAACCAAGAAGGAATAATGGTTGAGCCAACAAAGATTGAAGCTGTGATGAAGTGGGAACAACCGAAAAGTCCCACAGAGATCCGAAGCTTTCTAGGATTAGCTGGATATTACCGAAGATTTATCCAAGGCTTTTCTTCGATAGCTACTCAATTGACAGTTTTGACCCACAAAGGAGCTACTTATACTTGGAGTGAGAAGCATAAGGAAGCTTTTGAGAAGCTAAAGAAGAAATGTGTGAAGCACCGATTCTTTCTTTACCTGAAGGAGTTGATGACTTCGCAGTTTATAGCGATGCATCTGGAGTTGGGTTAGGTTTTGTTCTGACCCAAAGGGATAAAGTGATAGCATATGCATCGAGGAAATTGAAAGAACATGAAAAGAACTAGCTCACTCATGATTTGGAGTTGGCAGCGGTAGTATTCGCCCTGAATATATGGAGGCATTATCTTTATGGCACTAAATGCAAACTATTCACTGATCATAAGAGTCTTCAATATCTCTTTAATCAGGAGGAATTGAACATGAGGCAACGACGCTGGCTAGAGTTACTCAAGGAATACGACTGTGAGATACTTTACCACCCTGGTAAAGCAAATGTTGTCACTGATGCTCTCAGTCGGAAGGTAAACCTTGAAAGGAAAAGTCCAAGAGCGTTGAGAATTAAAGTTGTCTCAACAATTGTAGAAAGTATTAAGAAAGCTCAGATAGAAGCTTTAGAGAAAAATGACCGAAAGGAAGAACGTTTGGGCAAAACGTTAGTGGTCGATGGCTCGGAATTTTTGAAATTCGGGGCACAAAATCCGAGAAATTTCGCATGCATGGCTCGGAATCAGCCACTTCACCTCGCATGCGAGCCTGCCCTGTCTCCGCCTGCTGATTTGACCGAGGCGAGGTCCAGTCTGAAGCTGACGTGTGTCCTCGCCTTCGCTGCTGACGCGTGTCTCGGCCTCGCCACCTGTCCGACGCGTGCCTTCTTCTCCTTCCCTCGGAATCGAAGCATCGCAGGGTATAAAATGAGGTGCGAACCCTCCCGGTTCCTACACCACTTTTACACCATTTATCATCCTTTTTCACTTCTTTCACCTCCCTAAACTTCCTTACAACCCCCCGAAGCCCTGATATCATATCCAACACCCGAAGACCCCGAGAAATTTATCTTTTCGGTTTGAAGCTCAACCTTCGCAAGGCCCGGTTTTCATTATAGCCCTCAGTTTCATCAGAAACGATCGTTTTAAGAAACGAAGTACTGCCCGATTATCGTTATATCAAGTGAGTGTGTAGTCACTTTCATCTTACACATAGATATGAAGTATTTCTATAAAATACGTGCTATGTGTAATTATATTGTTTGTTTATTTGAGATGGTGTTGAATAGATGTTTTATACAAGTTTTAAACTGTATATGTATTTTTATCTACAAATATGTTGGGTAAAACATGGGTAGATGAAATAGTTGATGTGTGTTAAAATGATGAGAGGCCTTGATGTTGCTGTTGTTGTTGTTGTTGTTGTTGTTGTTGTAGTCATCTAGCGGAGTATAGATGACGACCACAGACCGTTCTAGACAGTCCAGTGGAACGCTAGCAGGCTCGCCACCTGTACGTGTTGGTGAACTATATGTTCATTGGTGTACTCCATCCCCATCATGGTTGTCTTAAGGGCATGTATGGCTGAGGAACCCCCTTAGCAGTAGTGTCCATCCCTATGATGATCCTTAAGCTAGGTCCCTTGTGATAGGTGTTTAGGGACGTAAAGTGAGGATAACAGGAACGGGAAATCAGGGTTATTGTTGGTTGATGAAATTAATAAAGTTATTTTTGGTTGATAAATTTAATAAATTTATTATTCTTTGTGGGTTGAAAACCCTATATGCTCACCAAGCTCCCACACCTGACCCACTCCGCTTTTTATATTACAGGTAGTGGACCCAGAGCATAGTTTGGATGATGTAGAGGGATTTTTGGATTATAGGCCAGTAGTTGTAAATAACTGTTGTAAGGCTTATGATGTACTGTTTATGCTTTTGGTCTGTATCGGAACATGACATCCTGAGGTTTTGATATATATTGAAAATACATATTTCTTTAAAAAATGTTTTGATAAAATTTTATCATGTTTTGTTTTGGGGACAAATTCCGCAACATCTTTTAAAAGATTACTCTGATTTTATTATAAAAGCATAAATTAAATCGCTCTTTTCTGGCCGAGAAATTTGGGGATGTCACAGAAATTGATCATTGTTTGATCTAGTTCATGATGAGTCATACTATGCTTCCAAACAGTTTCTAGATTTTTACCAAAAAGATTGTTACAAACATTCTAAGCCTTGTACCAATATAGAAGGTTTCAGATACATGCTAAAAAATATGAAGTGATGATGTTTCGTCACTTGCATATTTTGTGTTGGGTTTTAAGCACTATAACACTCCTATGGTGCACATGCAGCCCTAAATGCTTTGGAACTTTGTTTTCTCTAATTATACATGCATTTTCAAATTTCCAAAGCATATAACTTAACTAGCATACAATTCAAAGTAACAACTAGTTAGATAACTTACCTCTTGTGTAGTTCTTGACCTTGGGAGCTTGAGCAACTCAAGTGTTGTGCCTCTAATGTGTCACAAACAACAATATGCAAAGGAGGCTTGAGAGAATAAGACTTGTAGCTTCAAAAATCGGTTCTATGCTCTTGTGAATATGTGTTAGCCGATTTCACCTCTAAGGGAACTCTTTTATAGTGTTTCTCAAAGCTAGGGTTTCATCCATGAAACCCTAATGCACCATGACCTTCCATATCCCTTAGGCTGCATGGGTTAAAGCTCCATGGACTATCCATGAACTACTTAGCCCACCCTAATGGATCTTTGGCCTACACTATAAGAATTGATTATTTAAATAATCAACCCCTTAAATTTAATTAGTCACTTTTGATCACAAAATTAATTCCAAATTAATTCTTGACCAATACTAATTAAATAATATGATTTCTCAATTAATATATTATACTTATAATATATTAATAAATCACCAATAATCTTATTCTCAAAAGTTCATCCTATCAAATTGCACTGGTGAAGGCAACCCAAAAGGACCATGCTACAGTCGGGTCAAGTACATACCAAATATAGTTATGGGCTTAGACACTGTAGTGGTGTTGATTATGATGGCATGTGCGGAATTAGAAAGATCTAGTGAATCATCATGTAAAATCAAGAACACAAGGAGTAAATAAATCTTTGTAAGCTCATATTAGATCTAGAAAGGATATACAAATGGGTCTGTACACAATTTCTCTCTCTAGTCTAACACTCCAAATGGTTCCTTACATAATGGGAGTCACTCACTTCCGATTTATAGGAAAGAATCAACCGATTTATACATACAAGAGGGTAAGCCTAAAACATTACATCCAAGAGTGACTTTGCACCCTAACATTCTCCCCCTCAAAGTAAAGATCGGATGTCCCAGCTTCAGTCTCCAACGAGCTAGCGCGATCAAGACCAAACTCCCCCTCGAAGTAAGACCGGTCTTCAAATCCGCAAATGAATATACGACAAACCCGCTTCGAATACCCATCATTCTCCCCCTTTTTATAATCAATAAAATGATTATAAAACCCATGAAGGGTGAGAAGCGCCCGAGGAATAAACTTCACAATACTCCCCCTTGATGTGTACCAAAAATGAAACACAAAAAAATCTTGCACGGAAAAACAATCACGAAAAAGCCTCAAAAAATTTCCAATTTGTGAAATTTTTTGACTTTTTGGGTGAAAGTTGCAAGATTTTCCAAAATCCAGGTAAAAATCGTCACTTTCTGAATTCTATAACTGTCCAACAGTCTCCCACATTGATAAGTCTAATAACTATAACTGCCAATGTAACTTCAAGATCTGATTAGCAATCGTAGCTTCCAAAAGTTGTTGTCGAACTCTGACCCTCAATGACCGATAGCGTACAAGTACCGTGAGGGAAAGGTGAAAAGAACCCTATTAAGATTCAAGGCTATTCCTTTCACACCGCTAGCAAATTCAACCATTTCCCCAACTTGAATCCCATTCAACCCATAAACACGTGCAATCCCATCTCCAACTGAGACCACTCGAAGTCAGTGACTGTGCTTAGACAAATGATCATATACTCCTCTGTTCTACAAGATATCAGCGGACAAATACATGGAACACAGTCATACTTAATGTCCTGCAATTAGTTCCCCGATTTCCGATTAGTTTGACATAGAACATAATTGAACACATCTATTTTGCTCTGACCAGGCCCGGTACATAGGTCAAAACAACTCATCGAGGGGCCCAAATATCACTTTTGATCCTTCTTAGGATAAAAGGAACAGATAAACTACGACTCTATATGCTTGAACTAACTACTCGTTGAATCATGTACATCAATACATTTTATGACATCAAGTTACTGATGCGTTTACGCATCATCAATGCATAACCAATTTTTAGTCAAAAACTCATATATCTTGGTTTGAAGATTATATTATATTATCATCTCACAATCACTCGTGATAAATTCCATGAAGTGAATCTGATGAGTGCGGGTTGATCCAATGCTCAAATGCTTATTTCACAAGCACTCATGAATAGTGCAACAGACTCTTGCCATGTCTAACTCCTTAGACATCTACAACCAACTCATGACAGTCTAGCCTGATACCTACTTCCAATGTATTATCAACTGTGGATAGTTTGAATAATTATATTATTCAGGAAGTCAAAACATGCAAAATGAAACAATACTAAATAATTGACACAAGACAGTAACTTTTCTTATAAATAAAACTCATTTTATTCAATCATCAAAATGTCAATTACAATTCAGCTATTACAAGTTTCTAATTTATCTAATTACTAAAACTAATATCGTCTTTTAGCCTAATGCCTTTAGCATGCTGCAAGTGCTTAACCCTATTCAGTCCCTTTGTAAGGGGATCTGCTGGGTTGTCTTGTGACGATATCCTCTTCACCACGAGGTGTCCTTCTTCTACCTGATGTCTTATGAAGTGGTACTTTCTGTCGATCTGCCTTGATCTACCATGATCTCTCGGTTCCTTGGTTAAGGCAACCACCCCTTCATTATCGCGTAAAACTTCTATGGGCTCCTTTATGGATGGCATAACTCCAAGGTATCCGATGAAGTTTTTCAACCATATCGCCTCTTTTGAAGCTTCGCTTGCTATCATGTACTCTGATTTGCACGTTGAATCAGCCACACTCTCCTGCTTAGAACTTTTCCAAGTTATTGCTCCTCCATTCATGGTAAACACCCTTCCCGACTGAGAACGCATATTGTCTCTGTTAGTCTGAAACCCTGCGTCACAATACCCTAATATTCTCAAGTCATCACTCCCACTGAGGGTAAGGATCCAATCTGTTAGGGTACAAAGTTATCCATGTATGACTTTGTAAATGGGTTGACTTTTGTAGAACAACTTGCATGTGGTGCATTAGCCTTATGACTCATGAGATAGAGAGTGAGAGAGAGACATGTAAGCACCTCTACATAAGGTGGGTTTATTCCACTTATGGAGGTGTGCTTGAGACATGTAAAATTGAGTGTGTAAGTGTGTGTTATTTATGTAGATTTAGATCTAGATCCCTTCTTGTAACACCATACATAATCAAATGCATCTCTTATTCACCGAAATCACCATGTTCTTTGTGTGTTCTTTAATTCCGCAAGCCAAACCAATGTTCATAATTCACATCAATTGGTATCAGAGCGGGTTTTCGAAGATCAACATGATTTTTTGAAGAACGATTCTCGGTTTGGCTAAATTTGTCACAATTGGAGCATTTATGGTGAGTCTCTCTCTATGATCTCTCTTAATCACATTGATTCGTGCGTTGCGTTCTTGATTTTTGATCGTTTTGATTCATTGGATCTAATTCGTTTCAAATCTCTTTGTTGATCCAGTCATTTTTTTTCAAAGTCCAATCCAAATGATTTAATTTGACTGTTCATCAATAATTCATGATTGAGCCCAATCTTAAATATGTTACTGTTCATGTTCCATTCCAAGACCACTTTCGTTATATAATCAATCCGGTTCATCGAAATCTAATCCATCAGATTGATACGTGTTTATTTTCTTCATCAGATTCAATTGTTCGATTGAGTTTTTAATCTTTGACTCTGAATAAATTCGTGCATATGATTTTTCATGTATCTTTTTATAATCGAGAACAATAACTTTATTTCCACATTTAAATCACATATCGAGTTCTTCATCTGATCAATTTGGTCTTTAGATTCTCTTGTTGATGTTCATCTGATCGATTTCTTGATCTTGTATGTTCGTGAATCTTATTTTTGATCATCAATTTGAAGATTTTATGAAATTTGGTTGATGGATTGATGAAGAATATTCAAGAACAGATGAATAATCAAGTCAAACCAAAAAGTAAACATATGTGATCTTGGATGTTAAACATTTGATGACTTGAGTTGATTGTTAAAGAAGAAGGATTTAATGACGATTGTGTTGAATGAATGGCTGATGGATGTAATTTCGAAGGTTGTGATTTTGGGAATCGACATTAGGATGTCGAAGTCATACAGTTTTGGGGTTGGTTAATTTTGAGGTCAAGAATGTTTGTATATGATGTCAAAATCGAGTTCGTAACATATGGTCATTGTTTGGAGTTTCGATATTGGTTGATCAATTGGATAGTATGTTCACTGGAAGTCGATGATGGATGAAGAATGAAAGTCAAAGCTTAATAGTCAAAAGTAATTAGTGTTCTTTGGAGTCGATTTTGGTGTTAATCGAAATTTCGATGTCAAAGGATTGGAGTCGGTTATTTCGATGATCGAAGATTTTGAATATCAATGGTCCAAATTTTGGGTTTGGGAAGAACTGTAAGAACAAAGGTTTGGGTTACATGTTTAATACTCGACAGTCAAAATTGATGGTTGTGGAATCGTGAATTGGATGGTTGCTTTACTGTCGAAATGTTTTTGATTGACTAACGAAGATTTTGGAATCGATGGCTTTTATTAACGAATTCTTTGCTAACTGAAATCGATGTTTTGGAAAATGAAAAATGGATGTCGACTAACGCAAGTTTTGATGTCGATAGTCGAAGATTTTAGATCGGGAAGGGAGAAGATTTTTGATCACGAAGATTTTTGCCTTACTGTCGAAAATTTGAACATTGATGTTGACTAACGAAGTTTTGAGCTCATGAATTGAAAGAAGAAGAAAAATTTTCGTTAAATATGGTGGTGTAAAATTTTCGTTAAAATGAAGAAAGTTTCGTTGCCTGATAAACGAAGTGAGGAATGAAGTTTCGTGCATATAATTTCCTTAGATTTGGGGAAGAAGAAACTCAAAAGTTTCGTAAATGGCCCTTAAAGTTTCGATAATTTGGCAGTTTTCGTAAGTTGGTCAAAAATTTCGCAAGTTTGGAAGAACACATAGAAATTTCGAAAATGGTCCCTGCTGTTTCGAAAGTTTGACAGATTTTACCCAATTTCGACATTTGGGTTAATTTTCGACATTTTGGGACAAATGGCTGAAATTTTGAAATCAGTCCCTGGAGTTTCGAAAAATTGGCAGTTTTTGCCCATTTTCGAAAATGGACTGATTTTGCTGAGAAATTGAAAAAAATGCATTTCAGGCCCCTGCAGTTTATGTGAATTGACGCTTTCTACCCAGTTTCGAAAAGGGGGAGAGTTTCGCATTTTTGGTTGTTTTGGGCCCACCAGGTCACTGCAGAATTTTGAAATAGACAATTTCTACCCATTTTTGAGAAATTTTATCAAAGGCGGTCCATGAACGAAGCTAAAAATTGAAGATTTTTTGGGTTTTCCGGATTAAAGCACAAAGTTTATGCCACATGTTAAGGGGGGAGTTTTGACACGAAAAATTCCGAATAGAGCACGTTCTCTTTCCTTGAAGGTTTTATAATCAAATTTCGATTATAAAAAGAGGGTGAAATTTATTTGGAAATTCGAACTTGAATTTTTCATATTATGCGGATTTGAAGACCGAAGTCACCTTGAATTTTTGAAGTTTATGAAATGATGTGATTGGAGATTCAGAAGTGATTTCGATTCGAAATGGGTTTGGATTTATTGAATATTTTTGGGGTGCGTTTTTATGCTCAACTTTTGGGTGATTAATTGGAGTTTGGGATGCTCTTAATCATTCGTTAATGCTAGGTTCGTATGGTCTCACATCCTAGAACCGAAATTGAAGAATCATGGAAGAATTGAAGATTTGAAGTTCATTTCGACATGTGTCACCCTTGAGGCTCGGATCGCGTAGTTGCTCGATTTTGGAAGATTTGAAGTGGGTGATCCATTCCTAACTTTGAGGGGGGGGGGGAATATTGGGGTACAAAGTTATCCATGTATGACTTTGTAAATGGGTTGACTTTTGTAGGCCCACATGCATGTGGTGCATTAGCCTTATGACTCATGAGATAGAGAGTGAGAGAGAGACATGTAAACACCTCTATATAACGTGGGATTATTCCACTTATGGAGGTGTGCTTGAGAGATGTAAAATTGAGTGTGTATGTGTGTGTTATTTATGTAGATTTAGATCTAGATCCCTTTTTGTAACACCATACATAATCGAATGCATCTCTTAAACACCGAAATCACCATGTTCTTTGTGGGTTCTTTAATTCGGCAAGCCAAACCAATGTTCATAATTCACATCACAATTCTTAGTCCTCTGCAGGTACTTAAGAATGTTATTAACTGTAGTCCAGTGAGCTCTACCAGGATTCCCTTGATATCTACTGACCATGCTCAAAGCAAAGGCCACATCAGGGCGAGTACAAGTCATAGCATACATGATTGAGCTTACTGCGGAAGCATATGGTATCCGGCTCATCTCTGCTATCTCAGCTTCTATACTCGGACTCTGAGTCTTACTCAGTTTGGTATTGCATTGGATAGGCAAGTCACCTTTCTTGGAGTTCTCCATGCTGAAACGCTTCAGCACCATGTCCAAGTAGGTATTCTGACTAAGTCCTATTAATCTCTTACTCATCTCTCTCAAAATCCTTATCTGTGACAACCCGAAATTTCAATATTGTACAAATCATTCAATCCAATCAAAGTTAGACTTGTTCCTGCTAACTTTTGGCCCTGTTTAGAGTCCGTCTGAGCATTCTGAACTTAATACATCAAAGGAATGAGTAAATGGAAGTGCCAATTGAAGTTGTAACCCATCAAGCTAGCCATAAACCCTCAAAAGAGGTGTTTACAGCCAAGACCATTGGGTTTACGGCCGTAAACACATGGTGGCCGTAAACACCATAGTATATATATGACACTTAGTCATTTTTCATTCATTCTTCACCTTCCAAGCTAGAGAAATCGGATTCTCTCCCAAGGATCTTCAAGATTTTCCTTCTAATCCTCACAAATGTAAGTAAACCCTTCCATCTATGTGTTATTACATCACTTCTTCTTGATTCATCCTTGAATCCATCCACAAATTCCATCTTTTGATCTAAATCTTCAAGATCTTCAAGAACACCAAGAACACAAAAGTGTTTTGGGTCGAAAACACCCCTCTTTTGCCTTCAAATTGTAAGTCCTTACCTCCTTTACATGTTTATTAGTTAGGATAATGACTTAAGGACTTGAAAACACCAAGAATCCAAGAACAAAGGGAGTTTACGGCCAAGGCAATCTTCCTTGGCCGTAAACCCTAATGATGGGTGCAATGTTGCCATAAACTCTTTCCTAAGCCTTGGAACCAAGTCTAGAACACTCCCAATACACTTATATGACCTTAAACATCAAATGGTATAAGTCACCATGCGTTTACGGCCGTAAAACCTTTTGGGCCGCAAACCCTAGGCCGTAAACTCATGGGGAGTTTACTCTTGGACCGTAAACTCCAAAGCAAGACCCTACAACCCTTAGATGCAACCCTATGACCTTCTAACACTTGAATCAAAGTGTTTTTCCATGTTCTAGGGTGTCTTTACTTGCTTACTTAGTGGTATAATCACCAATTAGGTACATATATGTGTCTTTATATGTTAAATAGGATCAGTGTGTGTGTTCAAGTCTTCACTTGACACCTAACACCTTGTCCAACACTTCCATCCAAACCACTCACTAAAGGTGAGTTCATACCCCTTAATCAACCTTTTAAATGATTTTAAATGCTTTTATGTGGGGGAATACAAGTTGAACTAATATAGTTATTATATCAATCACATGTGATTAATAACTACCCAACAAGTGGATTTCTTACTTTTCAAACTGTGTTATCAAACAAACTACTTCAAATAGTTTTATAAACTCTTTACATGTTAAACACTTTCTATTGAACTTATTCTTATATGCCAAACTGCTTTTAAATCGTCTTATGAAATGACACCAAGTCATCAATATTTATATAAACTCTTCAAAAGGTTTTACAAAACTTCTTTCTAAACTTATATTTTGTCAAATGCGTATCTATATAGATATAGTTATATAAGTAGGATTGAAAGGACTTAGGACTGATAGCTCACCTTACTTTATGTTCCTTGTTTGGTTGTGGACTTAGGGTATCGGTTGTTTGTCTGAAGGTCTTTTGAATCTTAGTTGTATATTATGTATATGTATATAGATATAAAAGTTCCTTCATCCAGTTCAATACCTTTGGGTAGCAAAGGTATACAAACATGTTCATTCATACAAACAACATTGCTAGTAAACTATAATATGTATAGTTTAGGAAGTTACTAATACTATTACTAGAACAATGAAACATATAAAGAGTCAGTTCATACATGAGTCAACACATACTATTATGAGAAACTAAGAGAACACACTATGAGAAACTAGGAGAATATACTATACACTAGTATAGAAAGAACATTACTACGTTATGACTTACTATACAAACACGGATATACGATAATTTAATGTGACATACCATTTAAGGATACAACAAGACAATGTTGTATCATATTGTAACCAGAGTCTCCTGGAGGGAGAGCGGGCATCTTGTGTATATATCTATGCGGGACAGACACTCCCACACCCTACTGCTAGCTATAGTACCAACCAATAAGGCCAAGGGGTGACAAATGTCACCTCACTACATATGACACCGGAGGGTCATCTTTTATTCAGTCGTCGATCAGCATGGTTACATACGAGTTCACATTTAAATCTTTAATTAACCAAGTTGAGATTAAAGGAAAAAAGACTCCCCGAGGTGTATTGTCCATTTAATACTACCTGGAGTCTGTATTTTATTACTTAAGACTCCCCGGGGTGTATTGTCCATTTAATACTACCTGGAGTCTGTATTTTATTACTTAAGACTCCCCGAGGTGTATTGTCCATTTAATACTACCTGGAGTCTGTATTTTATTACTTTAGACTCCCCGAGGTGTATTGTACATTTAATACTACCTGGAGTCTGTATTTTGTCACTTTATAACCAGCAGTGTCACTGCTGAGGTAAAACATTATTTTCCCTATTAGATTTACTTTGTGATCTTATCACATACTCATTAATGTATAAACTATATTTAGTTAATGATAGTTATACCTGGGAAAATACACACTTTCACAAGAAACAAACATACAAAACATTTTGATGCCTTGGTAGAAGGCTACTTTTAGTAGAAAATATAGGATTTTCTAGGAGATACAATTACTTACAGCAAACATTTACAATGAACAATTACAAACATTTTCTTCAAACTTACAAACATTTTCGTGCAAGAAATATCACTAAATACTTATGAACTCACCAGCTTTAATGCTGATAAACTCTTTCAAAATAACTTGTATTCTCAGGTCATCAGTAGACAGGTATAGTCGACCAGGTTTTGAGAAGACGGAGCGTGTTCCAGACTCGTATTTTATTTTGATTACTTGTTCTTGGTATCTTATTACTATGAAAGAACACACTTGTAATAAAATTATACTATTAATGCAATGGATGATGTTGTTGCCTGTTTACTACTTTGCATTGTTATGATATTGTACATGTCGTCCTCCACCCCATAACGTTTCCGCCATTCCGGTTTTGGGGTGTGACATTATCCCCATGATATAGGTAGCTTCTCTATGGTCCTTCATAGCAAAAGACTTCCCAAGCCAGGACTTAACCTCCTGCAAGGTCGGAATGTCATTTCCTATGACTAGTATGTCATCCACATACAACACGAAAAAGCTAACTCTGCTCCCACTAGCCTTGACATACACACATGTCATCCTCGCTTCTCGAAAGTCCTATGAGTAGTATGTCATCCTCGCTTCTCGAAAGTCCAAACTCTTTGACTTTCTCATTGAAACAAAGATTCCAACTGCGAGATGCTTATTTCAATCCATATATGGATTTCTCAAGCTTACAAACTCTATTAGGGTATCTTGCATTGACAAAACCCTCTGGCTGACTCATGTAAACATCTTCAGCCAACTTTCCATTAAGGAAAGCGGTTTTGACATCCATCTGCCATATTTCATAGTCATAAAATGCAGCTATGACCAACTTAACCCTTATAGATTCAATCTTCGCTACTGGTGAGAAGGTTTCATCATAGTCAACTCCCTGAGTTTTAGTAAAGCCCTTTGCAACCAGTCGTTCCTTATATGTGTGCACTTTTCCATCCATGTCGGTCTTCTTCTTGAAGATCCATTTGCACCCGACTGTCTTTCGACTCGTTTCATTGTCAATCAAGTTCCAAACTTGATTGTCATACATGGACTGAATCTCGCTATCCATAGCCTCTTTCCATTTAGCAGATTCAGGGCATGCCATGGCTTCCTTGTAGTTTTTAGGCTCATCCAAATTTACCAATGTACTATCACTGATAAATGTATCACCTTCTCTAGTAATATGGAAACCATAATAAAACTCAGGTGCAGTCCTAACTCTGGTGGAACGCCTCAGAGGTACATATTCGTCAATAGGTTCAACAGGAGTTTCCTCCTCGGGTAGATTGCTAGTGTTTGAGGTTCCTTCACCGCTTGAATCTTGAAGTTCTTCAAGGTCAATTTGCCTCCCACTATCCCCTTGGCATATAAGCTCTCTCTCACGAAATACCCCTCTTCTTGCGACGAAGACAACATTGTCACTTGGTCGATAGAAGAGATATCCAAAGGATTTGTATGGGTAGCCGATGAAAGTACATCGCTCATTCCGAGGTTCGAGCTTTTCGTGAGTCTCTCGCCTCACAAAAGCCTGGTAACCCGAAACTTCGATGTGGTCTAAAGTGGGAACCTTCCCAATCCACATCTCGTGAGGCGTTTTGGCAACCTTTTTGGTAGGGACCAGATTAAGAATATGGGCGACAGTCTCTAAGGCATACCCCCAAAATGAGATTGGTAACGAAGCTCGACTCATCATAGAACGAACCATGTCCAACAAGGTTCGATTGCGCCTCTCAGCCACACCATTCAGCTGTGGTGTCCTAGGAGGTGTCAATTGTGAAACAATTCCACATTCCTTAAGATAGTCGTGGAACTCGATACTAAGATACTCTCCTCCTCGATCGGATCAGAGTACCTTTATCTTCCTGCCTAATTGATTCTCCATTTTTTCCTTAAACTCTTTGAACTTTTCAAAGGAATCTGACTTATGCTTGATTAAATAGATATAGCCATACCTACTATAATCATCAGTAAAAGTCACATAGAAGCGGCTAGCATCTCTTGTGACAGATATGAAGGGCCCACACACATCAGTGTGTATGAGATCCAACAAGCCCTCACCCTTTTCACAAGTACCAGTAAAGGGTGACTTAGTCATCTTTGCAAGTAAACAAGATTCGCAAGTTTCATCCGATTTCAAGTGGAATGATTCCAAGACTCCAACCTTTTGGAGTTGGTCTACACGCTTCTTGTTGACATGTCCAAGAAGACAATGCCACAAGCATGCTTTATCCAAATCATTGGATGAATCAATGTGTAACACATTATTTCCTAGGTTATCTACAACATTCACAGTTTCATACACACTATTGCAAGGTAAAACTTCAAAATAAAAGACACCATTATAATAAGCATAAATACCACCATTATTATTATTAAAAGCAAAGGTAAAACCTTGTTTATACAAACTGCAAAAGGAAATAATGTTTCTTGCCATATCGACCGAGAAACAACAATTATTCAAATCTAAATTTAAACCATTACTAAGCTATAAAGAATAAACTCCAATCTTGGTCACAGGCAACACTTTGCTATTTCCCATGATTAAGTTTATCTTCCCGTGCTCCACATTCCTACTTCTTTTTAGTCCCTGCAAATCAGAACAAATGTGAATACTACAACCTATATCAAGGATCCAAGAACTAGCATGTGATGAATTATTAGAATGAATAGTGTAAATACCTGCAAAGGAGGGCTTGATTTTCCCATCCTTAATATCCTACAAGTACTTTGGGCAGCTTCGCTTCCAGTGCCCCTTTTCATGGCAATGGAAGCACTCTGCTTTTTTTGGATTGGTAGAGGGCACAACATAACCAACTTAGGTTCCGCTAGAAGAAGATCCATCCCGGGATTTTCCCTTGGAAGGAGCCTTCCTCTTTTTACCCTTACCATGTCCAATTGCCAGGACAGGGGCAGTAGCAGTAGGTGTAGGAGTAGTAGCAACATATTTTCCTTTCATGTTGCTTTCAGCAGTTCTGAGGAGTCCCTGAAGCTTGCTAAGAGTGACCTCCTCCTTGTTCATATGATAGGTCATACGAAACTGATCATAACAAGGAGGTAGGGAATGAAGAATAATATCAATAGCTAATTCTTCATCAAAGTTGACATTCATTCTTAGCAAGCGGTCCACATATCTTTGCATTTTCTGCAAGTGGCCTGTGATGGACTCTCCATCCTTCATTTTAGTGGTGATCATGGAGGCTATGATCCCATACCTCTCCTGACGAGCTAATTGATGGTATCTTTCCATCAAATCTTGCTGCATTTAATAGGGCCAAAAGTCCTCATAGGACTTTTGTAGCTCAGAAGACATGGTAGCTATCATTATACACGACACTTTTGTTGCATCCCTCTCATGAACCCGGTACTCCTCAATTTGTTCGGGAGTAGCAGTTTGCTCATCAATTTCCTTCAGCTCCTTGTCTAGGACATATTCTTTGTCCTCATATCGAAGGGCCATGCGAATGTTTCTGATCCAATCATTGAAGTTGGATCCATTAAAGATGGTTCTCCCTACTAAGTTCATTAGGGAGAAAGAGCCTGAAGGGTTTGAGCCTGAAGCATTGTTTGGGATAGACATCTGTAAAAGAAAAGGAACAAAATTTAGATTATATGAGAATCCTTAATAAATCACCCAAATGAAATATTAAGGCTAGGATCCAACACAATATTCTACAATTGTGAAGAGGGATCCTGTAATCCAATTGTAAAATATTTGAAGGTAGGTAAATGACGATTTACCAATTTCCACCGTGAAAAACGAAATTACTTATTAGGTTTTAATTGGATTTGATATTCCTAGATTCTTTTGAGATTCATTGAGCTTTCAATGGCATGTTTAAATCTCGATTGTGCCCTCTCAAGTTTGTGACTGGGATGCCGAGGATCACAAATAAGGTGTGAATAACCATGCAAATATACTTGGTACTCTAAATGTTACAAATCACCTAACCAATGTGCCGGTTAACCACACACTCTCCATTGATCTATGATTAACATTAATCTACCCTTTGCCACTCTTTATTAGTCCCAAATTAGTGTGCCGGTTAACCACACACGCTCCACTAACGACTTAATAAAGTGCAAAGTGTAATTTCATGGATTAGCACCTATTCACATTTTTCGTAAAGTAACTAAGATTGGGAATTTAATAATAGGTTTAGTTACTTTCTAATTTCATTATACTTTTAACGAGAATTAACGACCCTCCACCAGTCAAGGAAGCAGTGGGTGAGAATGTACACCCATTAAACTGCCATTTTATAGGCAATAACCTTATACCCCCCCCCCCCCCCTTATAGACTGGCTTTGTGAATGAGGCCTACTAATGGTAAGACTGACTTTTTCTTATATATATATATATATATATATATATATATATATATATATATATAAGTATTAACATTTAATATTATAATAGTATAAGGGTAGAATTTTAATCTTTTAAAACTCTAGGGTTTTGGAATTAAATGTCTTATTAATGTGACTTTACAAATTCCAAAACTTGAGGGGAAGTTTTGAAACTTTTCAAGACCTTTCATATTCATAACCTATGAACCATTATGAGTTTTAATATCCATGAATATGACTTTTCATATAACTTGAGGACAAGTTACAATAACACATTTCATTAACAATTAGATCAAATTTTTGGATCAAACACAATCCTCATATAATTTTTTCCTATTGATCTAAGCAAACTCATAACAAGACAATTCATATCAAATACTACATATAATTACTTTATTATCTAAACTTTTGACAATTGCCTTTTAAATGGATGAAGACAATCATTACCAATTCAGAAAATATAGTTTTTATGATTACAAAACAGTTTGTGGTAATGACTCTATCCATTTCTGGCCAAGAACTCAAAGTTTCAGCACACAGGAGCACCAACTCGTCGAGTACATGAACTGGACTCGCAGAGTTGATGCCTTATTGAGTGGACTCGTCAAGTCTGTTCATGTACTCGGCGAGTTCATCTATCAGAATGCAGAAAAGTCGATTTTTCAGCTTTGAAAACAAGTGTGCATCAAGTATAACAGAAAGCAATCCTAGGCTCTGATACCATTGTTGGGTTTTAAGCATTATTAAACTCTTATGGTGCACATGCAACCCTTAATTCTTTGGAACTATGTTTTCTCTAATTATACATGCATTTTCAAATTTCCAAAGCATATAACTTAACTAGCATACAATTCAAAGTAACAACTAGTTAGATAACTTACCTCTTGTGTAGTTCTTGACCTTGGAAGCTTGAGCACCTCAAATGTTGTGCCTCTAATGTGTCACAAACACCAATATGCAAAGGAGGCTTAAGAGAATAAGACTTGTAACTTCAAAAATCGGTTCTATGCTCTTGTGAATATGTGTTAGTCGATTTCACCACTAAGGGAACTATTTTATAGTGTTTCTCAAAGCAAGGGTTTCATCCATGAAACCCTAATGCACCATGACCTTCCATATCCCTTAGGCTGCATGGGTTAAAGCTCCATGGACTATCCATGAACTACTTAGCCCACCCTAATGGATCTTTGGCCTACACTATAAGAATTGATTATTTAAATAATCAACCCCTTAAATTTAATTAGTCACTTTTGATCACAAAATTAATTCCAAATTAATTCTTGACCAATACTAATTAAATAATATGATTTCTCAATTAATATATTATACTTATAATATATTAATAAATCACCAATAATCTTATTCTCAAAAGTTCATCCTATCAAATTGCACTGGTGAAGGCAACCGCAAAGGATCATGCTACAATCGGGTCAAGTACATACCAAATATAGTTATGGGCTTAGACACCAAATCCAGCATTTTAAACGTCTAGGGTTTTCAAGGCGTACGCTTTTCGTGAAGCTCAAACCTAAATCATAGATACTACTAAGAACAAGGTTTTTTGCTCAACGGACAGACTTCCTTAAAACATTATATCTAAAGTGGTAATTGGGAGCCTGGTTTATCTTTAAGAAGTTCAAAAGTCAACAAAGAACCTGATGTTGATAATAGTTCTCAACAAGAGGCTGTAGAACCTATTGGAACTTAGCCAAAGTTATTGAGGAATATGACATGGTACCACATCATATCCTATGATTTAGTAGAATATGTCATGAACCTAAAGGATATGGTTGACTTCTATCTGAAAGTAATGAGTTAATGGTAGAGGACAATAAGCCTACCACCTAGTTGAAGGCAATTTCATACTCACTGCCTAATAAGTGGAAGGAGGCAATGAATATTAGATGCAATTAATGTGTGATAATCAAGTATGAGACTTATTTCATCAAACGCTTGGTTATAATTGAGTTAGATGTAAAAGGTTCCTCAAAAGAAAGACTAACATGGATGAGAATGTACATATATATAAGGTATAGTTGGTTGGAAAAGGATACTCTTAAACCTAATGAATTGATTATGAAGAAACCTTTTTCGCCGATGGTCATGATAAATTCTATGTCATACCCATTTTATAAACTTGTGTTGTATTATTTAAATATAATCTTAGTAGGAGTATTATGTGTTCTTATCAGTTAAAATGAGTATTATAGACTAAAGGTACAAGTGATATAAGCCTACTGATACAATGTGAAGAATAACACATTTTGTGTTAGCCACGACATGACAAGAATGAGGCCACAGAGTGGGCTTACAACGGTAATTCGAGTGACGTAAAATGAATAGGGATAGCAACGTACTTTGAAATTCCCAAGATGTGGAGGTCCTGGCTGCCAAGTGAAGGAAAGTAGATTACCTATGATTTTTAGTGAAGGATCGAGTATTGTCATGAGAGAGAAGTGTAATAAAAGACACCCTACTATGTTGCATGTAGTGTGCCACGACATGGCTACTGGAACATATTAAAAAACATATACGCCTTGTAAACATATCAGTTCCATAAATACTCCCAAAAACACACACCAATGTGCGATTTCACTTACCCAAGCCCTACGAGTCCGATTGTTCATGAAGGTTATGGATTTAAGCTTCTATTTGGAGAATTAATGTAAGATTTACTACTTCTAACACATCAAACTCTGATTTGGGACAAGTTTATGAGACTAATGACAAAACCCTATGTTAAGGATATGTACTTGAATGATGAAATTGAGTTAGTAGCTAATGTTATATAGCTTAATTATAACTTATTCAAATGATCATGAACTTTGTATGTGAGAAGTAGGAGTTAAGATATAAACTTAATTTGTGAGAGTAAGAGCTTATAGATGAACAATATGACTTAATGGATTAAGTTATTAAGTGGTAAAATAAGATGTACCTAATGTTCATAATTGATAAAATGAACTCTCTAAAGAGTATTGAATATTTAATATGTGGAAGGTTGTGCAAAATTCAGATGGTGATATGATTTCAGAAAGGAGAGCTGGTTTATATGAGTTAAGCCATGAATATGACATGATCAATGATGAGTATGAATTGGTTTTGTGAATATAAAATCAAGAGAGGAGGCTAAACAAGGAAATAGCAAGTTTGGAATACCATCCACAAATGCCATAAACAAGGTGAGTAATTCTTGATTTAATTCATGATTGTAATAAATAGAGTTTGAAACTATTTACTATAGATTGTGAAACTGTTTAGATAGTAATCATGTAATTGATGTTGGTACATGATAAAACTTAATTGAGTATATGAATCATACATGATGAACTCATGAAAGATGAATGAGTTACATTATGTATAAGATCTTTGAAAGAAATATTTTGTTGAGATTATAATGGATTACATGATAGACTATGAGTTGTAAATAGATTATATTGTGTGAATGAGTTATTATTTGAGATTACCAAGATGAGAATATGAGACTAACATACCCATGTGAGATGATTGAGATCATTGAGTAAATATCATTACTATGTAAAAAGATAAACATTATTATTATAATAGATTCTAAAGTATCGCAATGAATTGATGATAATGAAATTATTGTTTTGAGTATGCTATTCCATAATAGTTATATGTCGAGTTTAACCATATGTTGATAAATGACTCACTAAGCATTTAAGCTTATCATTGTTGATGTCTCATGATTTCAAGTACAAATCATATGTATCAAAGGAAAGGCATGGGATGTTTTTGAAAGAAAAACTTAATGTGATATTTTCATAAATTGTAAACGGCTCGAAGTTGTACTATTTCTTTTTATATGTATGATAATAACTTGTAGGTTTGGTTAATATAATGTACACTCCTTTTGTTTTAAAGAATTTTTTTGGGTGTTATTTATTTTAGTCGAGCGTTACATTCTATTAGGGTAGTAATTATCGTAGAAACATTTCAAGATTACGAAATATAGAAATTGGATATAAAAACTTACAAAGGATGTGTATATTACACTACTAGAGGGTTTTGTATATGCCAACTATTCAAATAAAGTGGAGCAGCTAGAGAGGGTCATTTATAGACTCAAATAAACATTTCAAAGTTGGAGTCACTATTGGGATTAGAAAATCAAAGAGGGTTGGATTTATCAGGAGTGAAGGTTAAGCTCAAGTATATGTCAGAACTAATGGGAATGTTGTTTTCTTCAGAGTGTATGTTGATCATGGGTAGCAATGTGTAACATTGTGATTTTTTCACTACATTTGTTTTTTTTATTTTTTTAAAACATCTTTTATTATGATAATGTAACAAAAGTCTTGTTTAACAAATATTTCAAAAACATCACCAACATTACTTTATCTTAAAAAAAACCAAAAAAATAGTTCAAGTTTACCAAAACCGGCTATAAAATGAAACATCCCACAAACATGTCCAAGTTGGAATCATTTACTAAAGGAAATACCAACAACATAACTACCCAAAAAGTCTCATCCTCACCAAGCCATACAATCAAGCTACATGAACCAAGGCAATGCAAAAGCAACATGCAAAGAACAAGTGTTAGGAAATGATAATTGAGTTAATCATAACTACAATGTTAGTGAAACATGCATATGCTAAAATAGGTTAATTAATCATAACATAGAATAATCAACTTCACACATTTCCTATCATCACATACCTAATACAATCATCACTTTAATAGTTTAGTATTAATCTTTTTTTGGATCTTCATTAATAATTAATCATCATTTTTCATCCTTATAATTATTCATCATTATTTTTCACTATAATTAATCTAAACACAAGGCTAACAACTCCGTTATATGAGAGAAAATCGTTCAAAATATGCGTAAATCATATAATTTAGTACACAAAAAGTTGCGTTAACTAGTATAAAGGGGTAACATATTATGAATGTAAGTTGCGATGTGATTTCAAGGATATAAACTTCGTAAAAATATGACTTTGATTGGAGGAGTTATGATTTTGTGAAACGTAAAATCAACCATGTAGATAAATTTTACAACGTCAAAATAATACTAAAAGATTGGTTGAGTTTTGGCTAAGGTCATGAAAAGGAAATTTGTAGTGCTCCTCGAGATAAGAACTTAGAGACAAAGAAGGTCAAAATCGGAGTACGTACGGAGTATATATGATTTAAAAAAACATAAAATATGGGCTAAACACAAAAGTAAAAATTAGCCAAAACAACCTAAAGGAAAGTTGTAGTATTCATCAATAGCTACACAAATATATAAGGAATGTTATAAACAAGATTCACATAAGAGAGATGAATTTTTAGAAAATATTAATCGTACGCGCGTCATGCACGCCACGCACGACGTGCACCTCTGACACCCGTTTTCATCGAGATGCGAGAGATGTGGACCACCAGGATCGTGACACGTGGAAAGTTTTGAATGGAGTCACGATTCCCATGCACAACACGCATATTTATTTATGCCGCACACACACCAAAATCGACCCTATAAATAGAAGCTTTCACTTCTCCAATATCCACACCTAAAACACACTCTGTTCTCTCTGAACTGGTCTAAAGTTCCCTTCCTCTTCCCGATGAATCGAAACGTCCAATGTGATAGTCAAAGTCTCTTTGATCATGTTACTAAGGTAAGTTCTCGAATCCACTTTTACTGTTTTCAAATGTTTTAGGGGGGATACATATTATTAAACTATATCATATTATTTTTACAAAAAATACATTTATTTGTAATATATCATTAGTTTATAAATGAAACGCTAGGATAATATTATGCTCGGTAGTTACCCTGCCTAAGCTTTAAGAATGGTATTATACCTAGTTGTTATAATGCATGAAATTACACTAAAGGATTATACCTAGTTGTTATGTTGACCAATTCCTTAGGATAACATAGAAACTATCAAGGTTGTATAACTCACTACTCGGTAATTGTTCGGCCGACTGCCAAGGAGCGAGTACTCGAGAGTACTCGGGGAGTACTCGGATTCGTTAAGTCATAACTGAAAAACAAACAATAGTCTCACTTCGTGAATAATTACTAAAAATGTAATATATCTAGGTAGTAATAATCACATGTGTGTGTGTTAGATAATAAATCATTAAGTATATTATACATATTAATCACCGATTTGGCCAAGTTTTACAACACTGCTCGCTTAAGTAAGGGGACGATTGGAGAGTACTCGGATTATGTAACTCGCCTTTGTAAGGGGCTAAGTAAGGAGTACTCAGCTGAGTAATTGGCCAACTCGGAGAGTTTTATAACACTAGCACCTAGTCATTATGTTGGCTAAATTTAAGGATAAGCATTGTACCTAGTTGTTACTCTGCCCTAATATCCTATCAGTATCAAAATCATAATAAATATTATATATATGGTAAATTATACATGTATCATGATAATTATGTAAGAAAACTATATTAAAAAGTAAACCTAAGGATAAGCAATGTACTTAATTCTACTTTATCCTAATATCATATCAAGGAATATCAATACAAAGGATAATTATATATATGGTTAAGTATATATGTATAATTATGTAAGAAAATCATACTAAAGGAAAAACAAAAGGAAAGAAGAATAAAGACAAATAATCATACCATAAAGGCTTATCAAAACAAGTTGTTATCTTATTATTCATCATTTAGCTTGATTAAATTTAGCTAACCCAAGGCCATAATCATTAATATTAAGTGAGTGTTAAAGGTATTTATAGATCTATATGAGATTGACACTCCTACCTGCAGTTGCTAACTTCAACCCCGACATGCATAAATTTATAGTCTTTTTGGATGTCTAATGAAGAATTATGGTGGAGAAATGTCATGTTATATAGCTCGATTATAGGAACTCACTGTAACATGTTCGCAAACCTTAATTAATTAAACTACCTAAAGGGGAACGCCTTGAAAGTAGTCATAGTAAGAAAATGGATAAAAGTATATATAAAAGAAAAAAAGTTACAGGATAAGTGCTAAAGGAGTACTTTATCCTAGGAAAATAAGATATAAAAGAATAGGAATATTTCAAAAGAAGAATGATAAAATTATTACAAGATATAAACCTATAGGATGGATAATACATCCTTAGAGAAGAAGTATTAAACCAATTGTAAAACTACAAAACCTGTGAATTCACCAACATTATCTTGACCATTTTAAAAACCCATGTATTCCTAGGGAACCGAAAAAAAGAGAACATCATCGCAAGGAAGGACAAGACGCATGAAAATAAATAGTTATTATCTTATAAAATTCAACGTAATCGTTTTCTCTTTATAAAAGAATCAGGTGTTCATTTTATGCTCTGTGATTTGGGTAATCAATGTACTGTGTCAAGACTCGACGTTTCCACCTCCAGCCGAGAATGTGACAAAGAATGGTATAAAGAGCTGAAGGTTATAGATAACTAGAACTTCCCTAGGAAATTACGACTATAGCCTAGGACATATACTCCGATAAGGTTTGTCTGCAAACCTATAAATGTATTATTATTAATTACACTATCGATAGACTACTTACGGGAGAGGTGACTAGTTTGAACTGGTGCTTGGGTTGCTGGATTTTAGAATGACTATGTGATAAAATGGTCCTGCCCTCTGATACTTCTCATCTAGTCAATCCTTATTTGATAGTCTAAAAGTACCAAACAAAAACATAAAAATTGCAAACACAAAACATTTAAGTATACGAACCAAAAGCATCAAATATAATAATCAATTATCTTAACTAAATCATCGTACACATGCCAGGCCACAACTAAACATAGACTGATCACCTATGTTTAATTCTGGTTTGGCCAATGTACTAACGGAGTTTAGATTTGGTGATTGGTAAAATAGAAGAACATATATATATATATATATATATATATATATATATATAATGAGAATATAATATACATAAAGTATATCAAAAATGAATCCGTAGAACAACTATCAAATACAACAAAACCACAAAATCAAACCTCCTCGTCACTCCCACCATCACCATCACCATCACCACTCTTGAACTCATCCATATCCTCATCATTGTTGTCATCCCCGACATCCACTGTTGTGTGCCTGAAGGGCCAACATCAGAATGTGATTGTGGAAAATGTGGATAAACCTTTTGGATTAGGTGTCTAAGCCTATAAGTATAATTGGTATGTACTTGACCCGATAGTAGCATGGTCCATTTGGGTCGCCTTCACCGAAGCAATTTGATAGGATGGATATTTGAGAAATAGGTTATTTGTGATTTATTATTATATTATATGAATAATATTTCAATTGAGAAATCATATTATTTAATTAGTATTGATTAAGAATTAATTTGGAATTAATTTAGTGATCAAAAGTGATTGATTAAATTTACGGGGACTGATTAGGTAAATCAGTAATACTTATAGTTTGGGCTATTGATCCATGTTGATTAGAGATGGGCTAAACCTATATGAGAGTCCATGAAGGTTTAATCCAAAGGGCCTATGAAATGTGAAGAGTCATGGTGAATTAAGGTTTACATGTAAGAAACCCTAGGAATTCCATACTATAAATGTAGCCCCTAACTCCCTAAAATCGTCTAACACACTTCCTAGCAGCAAACCCTAGCCGATTTGTGGTGATTCCTAACTTCTATCATAATCCTCCATTGTTCTTGGTGTTTGTGACTTATTTGAGGCATCACATTTGAGGTGATAAGCTCTTGTAAGGACAAGTTCTACAAGCTACAACAAAGAGGTAATCATCTTACTTGTTTTTATGTTTCAATTATCAAAGTTGTATGCTAGTTAGGCTTCATGCTTCGGAAAATGAAAATTGCATGTATAACTTGAGAAAACTTAGATACAAAGCATTAGGGTTGTATGTGCACCATATGGATGTTATAGTGCTCAAAACCCATCAAATCCATCACCTTAGTGAGAGAAGCCATGATCCATTGCTGACCTCGGAAGATGACCTCATGTTCCCACTATAGAACATTCATGCATCAAGCCAAGTAAATTAGGTCGATCACAGGATCAGGCTCTTGTCGATCAGTCTATGGTATGCACCTAGCTCTTTGTCGCCTCTTGAATATAGGCTTAGGAACAAGCTCTGACTCCACATGTCTAGGAGACGGAACGATATCTCCATCAAGGATCCTTAGAATCTGATCAGCTCCCTGTACCACCTCTTGCATCTTCCTCAGAGCAGTCGCACCTAACTCCCTGATAAGATATGAAACTATCCCACTGGTGTCTATCCCGTAGGAATGAGCCAAACGAGTAACACAATAACCTCCACAAATATGGCTCTTCGCCATATAACCTACAACCAAACTGGATAAGTACCACGTAAGGGAATAAGGGAGATGGAGGTGACGCTTAGTATGGATCAGACACCAAATGTAGAAAATATCACATGAGGTTACCTTGTCATGCTCTTCGCAGTGACAGATAGTGGAAGCAATCAGGCGATGGATCAACCTGAAGATAGGAGATCTGAAGGAGCTCCCCTTGGCCAACCTAGAGATATAGATGTTGGATTAATGTCTAAGTCCATAACTATAATTGGTATGTATTCGACCGGACTTGGCATGGTCCATTTGGATTGCACTTCACCGGAACAATTTATATGGATAGTATAGTATGTTTATGATTTTATATTAATATATTATAAGTTCTAATATATTAATATGGAATCATGTTATTTATTTAGTAATGATCAAGAATTAATTTAGAATTAATTTAGTGATAAAAAATTAACTAATGAAATATAGACTCCTATATATATATATATATATATATATATATATATATATATATATATATATATATATATATATATATATATATATATATATGGAATGGGCCAAGTTCATTTAGGTTGGGCTAAGCTTTCATGGATAGTCCATGGAGTGTTTAATCCATGGATCCTATGGAAATGAAAGATCATGGGTATTAGGGTTTACATGAATGTAACCCTAATCCTCCATACTATATAAAGAGGTCTTTGGCACATGAAATGGCACTAGTGTGTGTGGATACAAGAGTGGGCCAATTTCTAGTGTGTTTACTATTCTCTCAAGTTTTCCAAGGTGGTTTTGGTGATTTTTTATTCCACTTGAGGCTTCCACACTATTGGGGCTAAGCTCTTAAAGACCAAGACTTCATGCTCCATCAAAAGGTATGTTATCTAACTAGGCTTTTGTAGTATAGTTGCTTCATATTATGCTAGTTAGGATAAAACCTTGGAATATTGAATATTTGCATGTATAATAGAGAAAACATAGATCCAAGGTTTATAGGGTTGCATGTAGACCATAGGAGTGTTAGAATGCTCAAAACCCATCAGTGGTATCAGGGCCAAGGCTTGTTTTCAATTATACTTGATGCAACTTATTTTTTAAAGCTAAGAATCTGCCCAGACTGAAAAATCGACGAGTTCTGCCTATAAACTCGACGAGTTCATGTGTTAAGGCATGAACTCAACGAGTTCTTGTAAGGAACTCGACGAGTTTGTCTTCCAGTTGGCAGATTTTCGTGTTTTAAGGCTGGAATTGGTCTAGAATCATTACCTTAAACTGTATTGGACTTATAAAACTTGTTTTTGATTTGGTAATGATTATGGTAAACCAATTTCAAGGTTGTTATCAAAATTTCAAGTTTTATGTGTGTTTATGTAATTCTTGAAATTGTTGATATGATTGTTCATACACTTATGAGTTTTGGTAGATCATAGGAATTATTTGCAAAATTGTTTGTTAGTTAATTCTTGATCTAAATGTGTTTTGAATGGAGTTTGTAATTTGTCCTCAAGTTATGGATTACCAAAAGTAATTTCTTTTAAAGATCCATTAAAATGCATAGGTTACAAAATTGAAGAGTCTTTTTGTTTTTTGAACTCCATAACTTGTCCTCAAGTTATGGATGTTCAAGAGTCTCTTCATTAAAGTTTTTTTAAAACCTGAATTAAGCTCATAAGTTATGAAAATCCAAAAGTTTTTGAATAGTTCAAAACTTTCCCTCAAGTTTTGGAATTTGTAAAGTTTCCCCTCATGAATACTTTAATTCCATGTTAAACCCTTAGAATTTTAAAAGTTAAAATTCAACCCTTATACTTTATAGTATTATAAGTTAATAATATATATATGTATAAGAACAGAGTCAGTATTACCGTTAGTAGGCCTAATTTACGAAGCCGGTCTATAAGGGGGTATAAGGTTACTGCCTATAAAGTGGCAGTTTAATGGTTGTCCGCTCTCACCCACCGCTTCCTTGACGGGTTGAGGGTCGTTAGCCGAACGGGTAGGACAAGGACTATAATTTTCATTATAAGTATAATGATAAATATAAAGTAACTAAACCTTTTATAAATTCCCAATCTTAGTTACTTTAGGAAAATGTGAATTTGGTGCTAACCCATGAAATTACACTTTGCACTTTGCTTAAGTCGTTAGTGGAGCGTGTGTGGTTAACTGGCACACTAACCTGGATTTAACAAGGTACGCAAAGGGTAACTTAATGTTTATCATAGGATCGGTGGAGCGTGTGTGGTTAACCGGCACATCGATTAAGTGATAAATATTAAGGGTACCAAGTATATTGGCATGGTTATTCACACCTTGTTTTGTAATCCTCGGCATCCCAGTCACAAAACTTGAGAGGGCACAATCAAGATTGAAACATGCCATTGAAAAGTTCAATGAATCTCAAAAGATCTAGGAGTTTCAAACCAATTAAAACGTAATTCCTATTTCGTTTTTCATGGTGGAAATTGGTGAATCGTCATTCGCCTACCTTCAAATATTTTTTAGCTTGGATTACGGCATCCCTCTTCCAAGTTATAAAATATTTTGTTGGGTCCTAGCCTTAATATTTCATATTGGGTGTTATATTAAGGACTTAAATCAACTGACTTGAATTTCTCCTATATTAGATGTCTGGTTTAGACATCTATGATCTTCCCAAATCCATTGGAACAAGCTTTCCTAATGAAAATTATGTTCCGTGGTTGGATAATGGAAATCATACTTCTCTTCCTCTACCTCCTCAAATTATTCTCCTTATCCCACAAGTTCTTGAATAGTTCAAGGTCATTAAAGCCCTATTGGCAAGAATGGTCTATGTGTGCTCACATTTTGGAGATGAAGTCACATATTGACAAGCCGGGAGAGTTGGGTGTCAAAGTCTTGAGAAAGTTGGTTGTTCAATCACTTTCTAAGTCACATAGTGAGTTTCCTTTGGGACTACTATGAAACAGACTATGACATGACCCTTAATGATCTTATCTATTTGCTTGGTACTACTGAATCAGCAATGATTTGGAGTACTGTTAAAGCAAATTTGATTAGAAGATCAACTTCCCAAACCTCGATGGACATTGTCAATGGTAACATTGAATATCCAGAAAAGCCTTCTCTTCCCAATGGAAAGGGATTAGGCATAGTCAACTCGGTTGACCAAATGGTAAAAAGAAAGGGTAAGTCTAAGATAGTCCCATGTACCATTACCAAAGAGTCCATATGGTTCTATTGCCAAATGAAGGGGCATTGGTTGCGAAGCTGCCCTAACTACCTGAAAGATCTGAGAGAAGGTCAAGTCAAAAAGTTTGACTCTGCTTCAGTTAAGTCCACTATCTAACTCTATTAAGTTCCAATTTGGAGATTCTTATTTGATGTGACTGGGTCACATGTTGAAGTTTTAAGAATCAAAGAAAAGAGGAAGCTTAAAGAAGAGTAAGCTGATTCTGATCACGAAGATGGATTTCGATCGCATGGTTCGGTGATCTGAATTTTAAGCTGTTGCTTAAAAGTTGTGATAGATTGCTTAGGAATAGATAACAACATAGTTTTCATATGCATTTGCATTGTACGGATGAGTTTTCCCGCAAGTTTTAAATAAAATAAAAAGTTTCGTTTTTTATTTATTTTAAATATCCTTACCGTGGCATTTGTGAAAAATTGTTGTTTATATGATTCCATTGATAGCAACATTGGGAAATGGATTTGATTCTCTCGTTTGTGGTAGTGTCATAATTTATCAAATAAGGAAAGATTCTCATCACCCAAGTTTCAGTTGGATAGAAACTTGGAATCATGAAAGTTGTATTGTATGATGAATGAGAATTTTCATCTTTTGAAAAATTAAGACTAATTCCTTGTTCACATGTATATGTGATTCAAGTGAAGGACTAAGGGATCGAGTACACATTCTCGTGCACTGGACAAGTCCACCACAAAGATCGATAAGACTATTCGTCATGATTTACTAAAGTTTAGTAAATATGGTTATACTTACAAGTTTTAAGTATAATTCTGAAGCATTGGAAAAGTTTCGATGTATGGCAGAAAGATTAAAGTTTCTCAAATCAGAAAAGATGGGAGAGTACTTTAGTATCATGTTTTTATGATCATCTTAATTATTATGAAACCACACCACAATTGATTCTCTAAGGACATTTTAGTGCATTTGTTTGACTAAGAAGAGGAATCGTGATTTGTTGAATTGGTTAAATCTAAAGATGAATCATACTTCGTTCCAAAATTGAGTCTTAGAGTAATACTCCAAGATTGTAACTTGAGTGATATAATCTTGAGAAGGTTTATAACACTTGTCAAATGTAAGAGTAAAATGTGTCGTACTCTTGTACATTTGAAATTGGTATGTTGTGATGTTTTAGATAAAACAGAGACCAACTTAGGTCAATTGTGTGAAGTGTTTGTCTTGATAAGAATCCACACTTTCTATTGAATATTTGTTTGTCAAGGAATGGGTCTTGGAAAGAGAGTCTTATATGTCAAGAGGATAGTGGGAGTGTAAAAGATCCTGAAAGAGTTTCAAGATCTTATCAAGAATAAAACTTGTAGTTTATCACTAGCACACGACATGAGGATTATAACCTATCGTGTTGACATATTCCTATTTCTGTGCCCATTCTAGTTAAAGTTTCCTTTGCATATGAGTTCTGAGAGTTCTCAAATGGTTGCATAACAACTTGGAAACAACGGCAGGCCCTTGTGCTGCCAGGTGGCAAGAAGTTAAGACTGCACAAGTTCAGTCCATATGAATTTGTCACTAACCGTGTCTTGTGATTATGGTTTTGACAAATTCACATGGAAAGGAAAACATACACCATAAAATCTAAGTGTCATAAGGTTTCTCTCCGATTCATGAAAATGATGGTAAGGAAACGCTCTCACTAAGAGATTTTAAGTAGATAGCAATTGTGATATTTGCATTCTCAAAGTCGTTAGTGGAGCGTGTGTGGTTAACCGTCACACTAACATGGACTTGTGAGGAATGTCAAAGGTCTAAACAATTGAGACTATGATTACGGCATCCCTTTTCATAGTTCTGAAATTTTTTAGACACACATGTGTGCTATCTAAGGAAAGGTGTATGATTTTGATAAAGTTTTATCAAAGCATCTCGTATCAGAAATCTGAACTTTGGTAAGAAAGTCAATAAAGTATTGATTTCTAGAAGTCCAGCTGATTTCTGAGTACTTGTCAAAGCTAGTGGGAGCATAAGTGTTATGCTAATAATCATCATGTTAGTGGGAGCATGATAATTATAATAAGTGTTGCAAGTTAGCAATGTTAATTATAGAAAACAAAAGTTTCAATTGGGAAAAAGTTGTTTTGCTATAATTAAGGGAGAGGAAATTATACTTCATTTCAAATCTAAAAGCTTAGATCGTGAGATTTTAATGAAATTTAGTCAAGTATATATTTGAATGTTTTGTTGGAATGATTCAACATAAGGAAATTCTATATATGGGAACATTATTTGCGTTCTAAAATTCGATTGTGATTACGACATCCCTTTTCATAATCTGAATTATGAGAACATGGCAAATAGAAATTGAAATATTATAGAAAAATATTGGTCTAGTATCATGTCTTTATGTGAGACATCAGGAATCGTGTCCCATATGCTTCAGATATATGATCGATTGCATGTGCTATAATATTCATCTGTTCTAAATTTTTCCAAATGCCTATGGCATTAAGAGGGAAAAAGTACTAGAATTGGATGTGACTAAAGTGATTAAGCAATTGTCGAGGACAATCTAAGGTTTACCAAAGATTGGTTGCTCGGGGACAGTTGGAAGTATGGTGTAAATTTTTGGTGAGGACCATATTGACATATTCTGAAAAAGAGGCAACTCTTGTTCAGAAGTGATAGTCAAAATGGGAATATGGAAATGTCTCCATGGGTGGAAACTATTCAATATGTGTAAGATTAGGAAACTTAATGCAAGAAGGATGTTCAAAGCAATGTACTTTGAATTTGAGACTTCATTTCCACGGAATGTTCTCCATGGGAATACTCTGTAATGACTGTTGACAAGTCTTTGTGACTTTGTGCATAATCATTACAAGAGGATCAGTGCATATAAGTTTATAATCTAACAAATTTCTGTAAATGGCAGGAATTTGGAATTCTTGCATTTGCGGTAAGGATTTGGGACTGTGAAATGAGAATCATTGGAATTATGTTCAATCGATCTATTTCACAAAGTAAAGATCATAGACAAACTTAGCGTGCATACTTGGTGTATGTCATAACTAATGTTTGGACAAACATAGTGTGCGTACTTGGTGTATGGCATGACTAGTGTTTAGAAAACATAGTATACATGCTTGGAGCATGGGAAAACTATTGTTTTAATTCAAGTATTAAAGTTGATAATTTGAAATAGTATGCAATGAATAATGTGTAATCAATATGGTGATAAATAAAAGGTGTTCTATTTATATTCATAAGTTCTGAGACCATATTGGATTCGATTATTCTTGTGTTTCACTTTGCATGTTTTGACTTCCAGAATAACTAGGTCATTTTTCCTGAATGACTAAGTTGTTCAAACCATCCACAGTCGATAATACGTTGGAAGTAGGTATTAAGGCAAGACTGTCATGAAGCTGGTTTGTAGATGTCCAAGGTATTGGACATAGCAAGAGGTGCTACAACATTCATGAGTGCTCATAAGTTCTGAGTATTGGATTAAACCCACACTCATTTGAATCACTTCATGGATTTTATCACGAGTGATCGTGAGACGATAATATCTTATACTCTTCAAACCTAGAGATATGATTTGTTGACTATGAGTTGGTTATACATTGATTGCACGAAAACACATTTGGTAACTCAATGTTATAAAATGTGCCTTTGTGTATGATTCAACAAGTAGTAGGACAAGCATATGAGTCGAATTTTATCCATTCCTTTTACCCTTGATGGGATAAAAGCGATATATGTGGGCCCCTCGATGATTTAATGATGACACCACTAAGTGCTTGGCCAAGCCTGAACTGATTTGATTTGTTCAATTAGTCGGTCGTCATAAATCGGAAATCGGGAAACAACAAATGGATAGAGAGAATGATTATAATCCATGTCTCAGTCCACATGATATCTAGAATGGAGGAATATATGATCCCTTATCTAATGCACGTGTAATTGATTTGTTCAGAGTTCGACAACGGCTTTAAGAGCTACGATTTCTAGTCGAGTTTTGGAGTCATACGCAATAATAGTTTTAGACTTATCCAAGTGGGAGACTATTGGATTACTTGCTAAGTCCATAACTATAATTGGTATGTATTCGACCCGACTTGGCATGGTCCATTTGGGATGCAGTTCACCGAGTCTTTTGAGAATAGTATGTTTATGATTTTATATTAATTTATTATAAGCTCTAATATATTAATATGAAATAATATTATTTATTTAGTATTAATCAAGAATTAATTTAGAATTAATTTAGTGATCAAAAAGGAACTAATTAAATATGCACTCTTATATCTATATATATATATATATATATATATATATATATATATACATATATATATATATATATATATATATATACATATATATATATATATATATATATATATATATATATATATATATATATATATATATATATATATATATATATATATATATATATATGGAATGGGCCAAGTTCATTTAGGTTGGGCTAAGCTTTCATGGATTGTCCATGGAGTGTTTAACCCACAGAACCTATGGAAATGAAAGGTCATGGGTATTAGGGTTCTAATCCTCCATACTATATAAAGAGGTCTTTGGCACATGAAATGTTACTAGTGTGTGTGCATACAAGAGTGGGCCAATTTCTAGTGTGCTTACTATTCTCTCAAGTTTTCCATGGTAGTTTTGGTGATTTGTGATTTCACTTGAGGCTTCCGCACTATTGGGGCTAAGCTCTTAAAGACTAAGACATCAAGCTCCATCAAAAGGTATGTTATCTAACTAGGATTTTGTAGTATAGTTGCTTCATATTATGCTAGTTAGGATAAACCCTTGGAATATTGAGTATTTGAATGTATAATAGAGAAAACATAGATCCAAGGTTTATAGGGTTGCATGTACACCATAGGAGTGTTAGAATGCTCAAAACCCTTCAATAGATACCCCTAGCATGAGCCCAGACGTGCAACTAATCACACTCTATTGGTGGCGAAAGGATACAGCTTTCTAGATAGGAAAATAAATGAGGAGTATCCACCTCCTCCTTAGCATAAAATGTTGGATTACTGTCTAAGTCCATAACTATAATTGGTATGTACTTGACCCGAGAGTAACATGGTCCATTTGGGTTGCATGGCATCGGAACAATTTGGATAGACTTTTGTGAGAAGATGATATTTATGATTTATTAATATATTATAAGTTCTAATACATTAATATGAAATCATATTATTTAATTAGTATTGATCAAGAATTAGTTTAGAATTAATTTTGTGATCAAAAGAGACTAATTAAATAAATGGGTATTGATTTGGTAAATCATTCATTCTTATAAAGTTGGCTTATGATCCATAGTTCTTCATGTTGGGATAAACCCATGTGGTGACCCATGGTTACTCCATGGAGGTTAAAACCCATGGATCATGAGGAATGTGGAAAGTCATGAGTTACATGGTGTAAACCTAATGCCCACACTATATAAGAAGCCTCATACTTCATGAAATGGCACCTTTTTGAGGGACAAGAAGTGAGGGCTAGCCAATTTGTGAAGCAAGTATTCTTCTCTCAAGTTATTCCAATTGTTGGTGGTGTTGTGTGATTCCAATTGAGGTGCAACACTTGGGGAACTAAGTTCTTAAAGGTCCAAGGCTTCCAACTACAACAATAGGTATGTCTTCCAACTTGTTTTATTACCCAAATATCAAAGTTTTGTATGCTAGTTAGGGTAATACCTTGGAATATTCAAGTTTGCATGTATAATAGAGAAAACATAGATCCAAGGTATTTAGGGTTACATGCACACCTTAGGAGTGTTAGAATTCTCAAAACCCAACATAAACCCCTAAGCATCTTCCCAACTTTGCAATGTTGCAATAGCGGGATACCCCTCTTTCATGGAAGGTGAAGACTGACTGATCAACCCAGTTCGTCGACCGACTATCAAAACGAATTGTAGAAAAGAACTCCCATTAGAGTTCCTGGTAGATAACCTCACATATCATGAATATACGATGCCACACCTAGCAGAAAAAAGCTCAAGACCATTATCATCACAGAAGACCAGAGTGAGATACAGCTCCAAACATCATGTCAACCCAAACTCATTCGCAATCCTCCATACAAGAGCTTGGGGAATGGTAAACTGCTTGGTCAACAAAACGATCACCCGAGAGACAAAGAAACTTTGGTCCTCAGAAGGAATATCAACTAGAAACTGTAGAAATGGATGAGATGACCAATTAGGCGGTAACTGACCAGCCTGCTGGCTACCTGCTCAAAACATACCTAAGATACATAGGACAAGGCAATTTGAATTAAGTTAAGAAAGGTATAAACAATTAAAAAATATCAGAAAAAAGAGGTTCACGCGTACCCAGGTCTGCGCCATGTGCACTTTGAACATGCACCCGTGCATTGAAGATGCACGGTGTGCTTCAAGAACACAATGAATAGTTGGTTCTAGAAGCTTATAATTTCTTCCAAATTTCAACCTAAAATCGATAAGGGATCAATAATCAGGGCTTTTACAAGTAGAATACACCACCAATTTCATCATAAATACCACAAATCAACAGATTTAGCAAAACCCTAGATTTTTCCCCAAATTTATTTCACTTACCACTTTTCACCCTGTTTTACTAAACAGATGAAGGTGCGCACGACGCGTGGTGCATGTTTCCCACGTCGTGGTCCTGTTTAGCACACTTTTTAAATATGGTTATTTGGTTTATATTTATGGGATACGTTTGCATTCACAAGAAGAAAAGTCCAAAAGTACTATTTTTACAGCCATTATACGAGATGTCAACCACAAATTTCGATTTTGATATCGCCACTACTACCCTAGGGGAGTCAATTGCATTTTTCCCTCTTTAATTTGTGTTCTTTAATTATTTATGTATACAATGGGAACATTGCATCAATTAAGTGTGGGGTAGGGGTCAAATATAGGAATGCAAGCATACTGATAAAATAATGAAAAATGACTTGGATTAAAAAAAATTATTTAGACTTGAAATAATTGGCTAAAAAATTGAATCTAGTTAAAAATTGTTGAATTGTCTAAAAAATGAATCTAGTGTTGTGTGGGGAGATCTGATGAGAGCTTTGATGCTTAATTGAGCCTATATATGTTCTAGTGTATTTGTGGCTTCCTTGTCCTAGTGAAATCACGTGACGAAAACACAACTTTGCCCATTTTGAGGGATGTAATAAGTTTTGCTTTGGAAATCCTAGACCTAATAAAAAGCCAACCGGTGACTAATTTATCTCCTGGTTCCTTTCTGTCAAAACAAAGCGAGTTAATTTTCCAAGTTTATTTGTTTACTTTTATGCATTATTGAGTCTAGTTATATATGAAAAATAAGTAACAGCTCAGGTGTGGCACTAATATGTGGCCTTTGGAACTCAATGAGTATTCCCCTTAGGGGCATTTTATATGTCTATCCACCTATTTATAAAAGCTTGGATGGATGGGAAGAAATATCATTTAAATGGGTTTTATAGAAAGCCATGGGTCTCATTAGTGACCTAAGGGATTCCGACTACTCCAATGAATCTTTAAGAAAGTCATTGATTAGGTGGTTGTAACATTGGGTGTACCAAGCTAATTTGCATGGTTATTCACACCTTGTTTGTGATCCTCGGCATCCCAGTCACAAACTTGAAGGGTAGAATCGAGATTTAAACATGCCATTGAATTGTTCAATGAATCTCAAAGGATCTATTAATTTCAATTCACTTAAAACCTAAAAAAAATTTCTTTTTTCGTGGTGGAAATTGGTAAATCGTCATTTACCTACCTTCAAATATTTTGCAATTGCATTACGGCATCCCTCTTCCAAATTGTAAAATATTGTGTTGGGTCCTAGCCTTAATATTTCATTTGGGTGTTATGTTAAGGACTTAAATCAACTAACTTGAAATTCTCCCATTGTAGATGTCTAGTTTAGACAACTATGGTCTTCCCAAATCCTTTGGAACAAGCTTTCCTTTTGAAGATGATGTACCGCGGTTGGATCGTGGAAGTCATACTTCACTTCCTCCACCTCCTCCAATAATTCTCCCTAACCCACAAGTTCAAAGACTTGAAAAATTCAAGGTCACTAAAGCCCTACTTGCAATGAAACATCAAGATAGAAGGCCTGTGTGTATTCACATCTAGGAGATGAAGTCACATATTGACAGGATGAGAGTATTGGGTGTCGAAGTCTCGAGGAAGTTAGCTATTAACTGGGTTCTTCAGTCACTTCCCGAGTCATATGGTGAGTTCATTAAGGACTACTATGTGACAGACCACAACATAACCCTTATTGATCTTAACTATTTGCTTGTTGTTGCTGAATCAACAATGATGTGGCGCACTAGAAAAGCAAATTTGATGGGAAGATCTACTCTTCAAACTTCCATGGACATTGACAATGGAAACATTGGAAGTCGAGAAAAGATTTCTCTTTCTAAGGGAAAGAGAAAGGCTAAGTCTGAGATTGTCCCGTGTACCATTCCCAAAGAGTCCATATGTTTCTGTTGCCAAGAGAAGGGGCATTGGTTGCGAAGCTGCCCTGACTACCTGAAAGATCTAAGAAAAGGTAGAATCGAAAAGTTTGACTCTGCTTCAGGTAAGTCTATTGTCTAACTCTATTAAGTTCCTAGTTGTTTATTCTTAATACATGACGTGACAAGGTTACATTTTGATGTTTTGTAGGATCATGCAAAGGGAAGGAAGCTTAAAGGTAGAGTATGTTGAATCTGATCGTGAAGATGGATTTCTATCGCATGGTTCAAAGATCGGAGTTTTGAGTTTCTGCTTTGGAGTTATGATAGATTGCTAGGAAATATGTAATAACATAGTTTTCATTTGTAATTGCATTGTACGGAAAAGTCTTTTCTGTATTTTATAAATAAATAAAAATTTTGTGATTTTATCTTATTTTATATCTCCTTACAATGGCATTTATGAAAAATTGATGTTTGTATGTTTCTATTTTTAGCAATATGGATTTGATTCTTTCGTTTGTGGTAGTGTCATTTTTTACCAAATAAGGAAAGATTCTCATCACCCAAGTTTCAGTTGGATAGAAACTTGGAATCATGCAACTTGTATTGTGTGATGAATGAGAACCTTCATATTTGGGAAATTAAGACTAATTCCTTGTTCATATGTATATGTGATACAAGTGAAGGACTAGGGGATAGGGTACACTGGGTGTGCGCTGGTCAGATCCACCACAAAGATCGATAAGACTATTTGTCATGATTTACTAAACTTTAGTAAACATGGTTATGCTTACAAGTTTAAGTATAATTCTGTAACATTAGAAAAGGTTCAATGTATGTCAGAACAAATGAGAAGAATCAAATAAGGCAGAAAGATAAAAGTTTCTCCAATCTGAAAACATGGGAGTGTACTTTAGTATCGTGTTTTATGATCATCTTAAAGTTTATGGAAAAACCATATCACAATTGATCCTCTAAAGACATCTTAGTGTATTTGTATGGCTTAGAAGAGGAATCGTGAATTGTTGAAATAGTTTAAATCAAGAAGATGAGTCATACTTCGTTCCCAAAACAAGTCTTAGAGTCATACTCCAAGATTGTAACCTTGAGTGACATGATCTTAAGAAAGGTTTAAAACACTTATCAAATGTAGAGTAAAAGTCTTCTACTCTTGTACATTTGAAATTGGTAAGTTGTGATATTTTGGATAAAACAAAGACCAACTAAGACCATTTGTGTGAAGTGTTTGTCTTGATTAGAATCCGCACTAACTCTTGAATATTGGTTTATCAACTAATGTTCCTTGACAAAGTGAACCATATATGTCAAGAGGTCAATGGGAGTCTTAAAGATCTTGACAACTTTCAAGAACTAATCAAGAATAAACCTATTGTTAAACACTACCACACGACTTGAGGTTTGTGACCTATCGTGTTGACATATTCTTGTTTCTATGCCCATACCAGTTAAAGTTGACTATGCATGTGAGTTATGAGAGTTCTCAATTGGTTGCATAACAACCTGGAAGCAATGGTAGGCCCTTGTGCTGCCAAGTGGCATGAAGTTAAGATTGAACAAGTTCAGTCCATATGAGTTTGGTTTTGTCACTAACCTTGTCTTATGATTATGGTTATGACAAATTCACATGGATAGGAACACATACACCACAAAATCTAAGTATCATAAGGTTTCTCTCCGATTCATGAAAATGATTGTGAGGAAACGCTTTCACTAAGTATATTTTAAGGAGATAGATATTGTGATATTTGCATTATCAAATTCGATTATGATTACGGCATCCCTCTTCATAATTCGAATTGTGACAAAAGGCAAAGGTCTAAACATTTCAGACTTATGGTTGTAAGTTCTAAAATTGTTAAGACACACATGTGACCTATCTAAGGAAAGGTGTATGATTTTGAGAAGCCTAGATAAAGTCTTATCAAAGCATCTCATATCAGAAATATGAACTTTAGTAAGAAAGTCAACAAAGTGTTGATTTCTAGAAGTCCATCTGGTTTCTCAAAGCTAGTGGGAGCATAAGTGTTATGCTAATAAGGATGTAATTATTATGCTAGTGCGAGCATAATCAATTACGGTGAATGTTGCAAGCTTAGCAATGTTAATTATAGAAAACAAAGGTTTCAATTCGCAAAGTTGTTGTCACTGATGCTCTCAGTCGGAAGGTAAACCTTGAAAGGAAAAGTCCAAGAGCGTTGAGAATTAAAGTTGTCTCAACAATTGTAGAAAGTATTAAGAAAGCTCAGATAGAAGCTTTAGAGAAAAATGACCGAAAGGAAGAACGTTTGGGCAAAACGTTAGTGGTCGATGGCTCGGAATTTTTGAAATTCGGGGCACAAAATCCGAGAAATTTCGCATGCATGGCTCGGAATCAGCCACTTCACCTCGCATGCGAGCCTGCCCTGTCTCCGCCTGCTGATTTGACCGAGGCGAGGTCCAGTCTGAAGCTGACGTGTGTCCTCGCCTTCGCTGCTGACGCGTGTCTCGGCCTCGCCACCTGTCCGACGCGTGCCTTCTTCTCCTTCCCTCGGAACCGAAGCCTCGCAGGGTATAAAATGAGGTGCGAACCCTCCCGGTTCCTACACCACTTTTACACCATTTATCATCCTTTTTCACTTCTTTCACCTCCCTAAACTTCCTTACAACCCCCCGAAGCCCTGATATCATATCCAACACCCGAAGACCCCGAGAAATTTATCTTTTCGGTTTGAAGCTCAACCTTCGCAAGGCCTGGTTTTCATTATAGCCCTCGGTTTCATCAGAAATGATCGTTTTAAGAAACGAAGTACTGCCCGATTATCGTTATATCAAGTGAGTGTGTAGTCACTTTCATCTTACACATAGATATGAAGTATTTCTATAAAATACGTGCTATGTGTAATTATATTGTTTGTTTATTTGAGATGGTGTTGAATAGATGTTTTATACAAGTTTTAAACTGTATATGTATTTTTATCTACAAATATGTTGGGTAAAACATGGGTAGATGAAATAGTTGATGTGTGTTAAAATGATGAGAGGCCTTGATGTTGCTGTTGTTGTTGTTGTTGTTGTTGTTGTAGTCATCTAGCGGAGTATAGATGACGACCACAGACCGTTCTAGACAGTCCAGTGGAACGCTAGCAGGCTCGCCACCTGTACGTGTTGGTGAACTATATGTTCATTGGTGTACTCCATCCCCATAATGGTTGTCTTAAGGGCATGTATGGCTGAGGAACCCCCTTAGCAGTAGTGTCCATCCCTATGATGATCCTTAAGCTAGGTCCCTTGTGATAGGTGTTTAGGGACGTAAAGTGAGGATAACAGGAACGGGAAATCAAGGTTATTGTTGGTTGATGAAATTAATAAAGTTATTTTTGGTTGATAAATTTAATAAATTTATTATTCTTTGTGGGTTGAAAACCCTATATGCTCACCAAGCTCCCACACCTGACCCACTCCGCTTTTTATATTACAGGTAGTGGACCCAGAGCATAGTTTGGATGATGTAGAGGGATTTTTGGATTATAGGCCAGTAGTTGTAAATAACTGTTGTAAGGCTTATGATGTACTGTTTATGCTTTTGGTCTGTATCGGAACATGACATCCTGAGGTTTTGATATATATTGAAAATACATATTTCTTTAAAAAATGTTTTGATAAAATTTTATCATGTTTTGTTTTGGGGACAAATTCCGCAACATCTTTTAAAAGATTACTCTGATTTTATTATAAAAGCATAAATTAAATCGCTCTTTTCTGGCCGAGAAATTTGGGGATGTCACAGAAATTGATCATTGTTTGATCTAGTTCATGATGAGTCATATTATGCTTCCAAACAGTTTCTAGATTTTTACCAAAAAGATTGTTACAAACATTCTAAGCCTTGTACCAATATAGAAGGTTTCAGATACATGCTAAAAAATATGAAGTGATGATGTTTCGTCACTTGCATATTTTGTGTTGGGTTTTAAGCACTATAACACTCCTATGGTGCACATGCAGCCCTAAATGCTTTGGAACTTTGTTTTCTCTAATTATACATGCATTTTCAAATTTCCAAAGCATATAACTTAACTAGCATACAATTCAAAGTAACAACTAGTTAGATAACTTACCTCTTGTGTAGTTCTTGACCTTGGGAGCTTGAGCAACTCAAGTGTTGTGCCTCTAATGTGTCACAAACAACAATATGCAAAGGAGGCTTGAGAGAATAAGACTTGTAGCTTCAAAAATCGGTTCTATGCTCTTGTGAATATGTGTTAGCCGATTTCACCTCTAAGGGAACTCTTTTATAGTGTTTCTCAAAGCTAGGGTTTCATCCATGAAACCCTAATGCACCATGACCTTCCATATCCCTTAGGCTCCATGGGTTAAAGCTTCATGGACTATCCATGAACCACTTAGCCCACCCTAATGGATCTTTGGCCCACACTATAAGAATGGATCATTTACATAATCAACCCCTTAGATTTAATTAGTCACTTTTGATCACAAAATTAATTCCAAATTAATTCTTGACCATTACTAATTAAATAATATGATTTCTCAATTAATATATTATACTTATAATATATTAATAAATCACCAATAATCTTATTCTCAAAAGTTCATCCTATCAAATTGCACTGGTGAAGGCAACCCAAAAGGACCATGCTACAGTCGGGTCAAGTACATACCAAATATAGTTATGGGCTTAGACACTGTAGTGGTGTTGATTATGATGGCATGTGCGGAATTAGAAAGATCTAGTGAATCATCATGTAAAATCAAGAACACAAGGAGTAAATAAATCTTTGTAAGCTCATATTAGATCTAGAAAGGATATACAAATGGGTTTGTACACAATTTCTCTCTCTAGTCTAACACTCCAAATGGTTCCTTACATAATGGGAGTCACTCACTTCCGATTTATAGGAAAGAATCAACCGATTTATACATACAAGAGGGTAAGCCTAAAACATTACATCCAAGAGTGACTTTGCACCCTAACATTCTCCCCCTCAAAGTAAAGATTGGATGTCCCGGCTTCAGTCTCCAACGAGCTAGCGCGATCAAGACCAAACTCCCCCTCGAAGTAAGACCGGTCTTCAAATCCGCAAATGAATATACGACAAACCCGCTTCGAATACCCATCATTCTCCCCCTTTTTATAATCAATAAAATGATTATAAAACCCATGAAGGGTGAGAAGCGCCCGAGGAATAAACTTCACAATACTCCCCCTTGATGTGTACCAAAAATGAAACACAAAAAAATCTTGCACGGAAAAACAATCACGAAAAAGCCTCAAAAAATTTCCAATTTGTGAAATTTTTTGACTTTTTGGGTGAAAGTTGCAAGATTTTCCAAAATCCAGGTAAAAATCGTCACTTTCTGAATTCTATAACTGTCCAACAGTCTCCCACATTGATAAGTCTAATAACTATAACTGCCAATGTAACTTCAAGATCTGATTAGCAATCGTAGCTTCCAAAAGTTGTTGTCGAACTCTGACCCTCAATGACCGATAGCGTACAAGTACCGTGAGGGAAAGGTGAAAAGAACCCTATTAAGATTCAAGGCTATTCCTTTCACACCGCTGGCAAATTCAACCATTTCCCCAACTTGAATCCCATTCAACCCATAAACACGTGCAATCCCATCTCCAACTGAGACCACTCGAAGTCAGTGACTGTGCTTAGACAAATGATCATATACTCCTCTGTTCTACAAGATATCAGCGGACAAATACATGGAACACAGTCATACTTAATGTCCTGCAATTAGTTTCCCGATTTCCGATTAGTTTGACATAGAACATAATTGAACACATCTATTTTGCTCTGACCAGGCCCGGTACATAGGTCAAAACAACTCATCGAGGGGCCCAAATATCACTTTTGATCCTTCTTAGGATAAAAGGAACAGATAAACTACGACTCTATATGCTTGAACTAACTACTCGTTGAATCATGTACATCAATAAATTTTATGACATCAAGTTACTGATGCGTTTACGCATCATCAATGCATAACCAATTTTTAGTCAAAAACTCATATATCTTGGTTTGAAGATTATATTATATTATCATCTCACAATCACTCGTGATAAATTCCATGAAGTGAATCTGATGAGTGCGGGTTGATCCAATGCTCAAATGCTTATTTCACAAGCACTCATGAATAGTGCAACGGACTCTTGCCATGTCTAACTCCTTAGACATCTACAACCAACTCATGACAGTCTAGCCTCATACCTACTTCCAATGTATTATCAACTGTGGATAGTTTGAATAATTATATTATTCAGGAAGTCAAAACATGCAAAATGAAACAATACTAAATAATTGACACAAGACAGTAACTTTTCTTATAAATAAAACTCATTTTATTCAATCATCAAAATGTCAATTACAATTCAGCTATTACAAGTTTCTAATTTATCTAATTACTAAAACTAATATCGTCTTTTAGCCTAATGCCTTTAGCATGCTGCAAGTGCTTAACCCTATTCAGTCCCTTTGTAAGGGGATCTGCTGGGTTGTCTTGTGACGATATCCTCTTCACCACGAGGTGTCCTTCTTCTACCTGATGTCTTATGAAGTGGTACTTTCTGTCGATCTGCCTTGATCTACCATGATCTCTCGGTTCCTTGGTTAAGGCAACCACCCCTTCATTATCGCATAAAACTTCTATGGGCTCCTTTATGGATGGCATAACTCCAAGGTCTCCGACGAAGTTTTTCAACCATATCGCCTCTTTTGAAGCTTCGCTTGCTATCATGTACTCTGATTTGCACGTTGAATCAGCCACACTCTCCTGCTTAGAACTTTTCCAAGTTATTGCTCCTCCATTCATGGTAAACACCCTTCCCGACTGAGAACGCATATTGTCTTTGTTAGTCTGAAACCCTGCGTCACAATACCCTAATATTCTCAAGTCATCACTCCCATTGAGGGTAAGGATCCAATCTGTTGGGGTACAAAGTTATCCATGTATGACTTTGTAAATGGGTTGACTTTTGTAGAACAACTTGCATGTGGTGCATTAGCCTTATGACTCATGAGATAGAGAGTGAGAGAGAGACATGTAAGCACCTCTACATAAGGTGGGTTTATTCCACTTATGGAGGTGTGCTTGAGACATGTAAAATTGAGTGTGTAAGTGTGTGTTATTTATGTAGATTTAGATCTAGATCCCTTCTTGTAACACCATACATAATCAAATGCATCTCTTATTCACCGAAATCACCATGTTCTTTGTGTGTTCTTTAATTCCGCAAGCCAAACCAATGTTCATAATTCACATCAATTGGTATCAGAGCGGGTTTTCGAAGATCAACATGATTTTTTGAAGAACGATTCTCGGTTTGGCTAAATTTGTCACAATTGGAGCATTTATGGTGAGTCTCTCTCTATGATCTCTCTTAATCTCATTGATTCGTGCGTTGCGTTCTTGATTTTTGATCGTTTTGATTCATTGGATCTAATTCGTTTCAAATCTCTTTGTTGATCCAGTCATTTTTTTTCAAAGTCCAATCCAAATGATTTAATTTGACTGTTCATCAATAATTCATGATTGAGCCCAATCTTAAATATGTTACTGTTCATGTTCCATTCCAAGACCACTTTCGTTATATAATCAATCCGGTTCATCGAAATCTAATCCATCAGATTGATACGTGTTTATTTTCTTCATCAGATTCAATTGTTCGATTGAGTTTTTAATCTTTGACTCTGAATAAATTCGTGCATATGATTTTTCATGTATCTTTTTATAATCGAGAACAATAACTTTATTTCCACATTTAAATCACATATTGAGTTCTTCATCTGATCAATTTGGTCTTTAGATTCTCTTGTTCATGTTCATCTGATCGATTTCTTGATCTTGTATGTTCGTGAATCTTATTTTTGATCATCAATTTGAAGATTTTATGAAATTTGGTTGATGGATTGATGAAGAATATTCAAGAACAGATGAATAATCAAGTCAAACCAAAAAGTAAACATATGTGATCTTGGATGTTAAACATTTGATGACTTGAGTTGATTGTTAAAGAAGAAGGATTTAATGACGATTGTGTTGAATGAATGGCTGATGGATGTAATTTCGAAGGTTGTGATTTTGGGAATCGACATTAGGATGTCGAAGTCATACAGTTTTGGGGTTGGTTAATTTTGAGGTCAAGAATGTTTGTATATGATGTCAAAATCGAGTTCGTAACATATGGTCATTGTTTGGAGTTTCGATATTGGTTGATCAATTGGATAGTATGTTCACTGGAAGTCGATGATGGATGAAGAATGAAAGTCAAAGCTTAATAGTCAAAAGTAATTAGTGTTCTTTGGAGTCGATTTTGGTGTTAATCGAAATTTCGATGTCAATGGATTGGAGTCGGTTATTTCGATGATCGAAGATTTTGAATATCAATGGTCCAAATTTTGGGTTTGGGAAGAACTGTAAGAACAAAGGTTTGGGTTACATGTTTAATACTCGACAGTCAAAATTGATAGTTGTGGAATCGTGAATTGGATGGTTGCTTTACTGTCGAAATGTTTTTGATTGACTAACGAAGATTTTGGAATCGATGGCTTTTATTAACGAATTCTTTGCTAACTGAAATCGATGTTTTGGAAAATGAAAAATGGATGTCGACTAACGCAAGTTTTGATGTCGATAGTCGAAGATTTTAGATCGGGAAAGGAGAAGATTTTTGATCACGAAGATTTTTGCCTTACTGTCGAAAATTTGAGCATTGATGTTGACTAACGAAGTTTTGAGCTCATGAATTGAAAGAAGAAGAAAAATTTTCGTTAAATATGGTGGTGTAAAATTTTCGTTAAAATGAAGAAAGTTTCGTTGCCTGATAAACGAAGTGAGGAATGAAGTTTCGTGCATATAATTTCCTTAGATTTGGGGAAGAAGAAACTCAAAAGTTTCGTAAATGGCCCTTAAAGTTTCGATAATTTGGCAGTTTTTCGTAAGTTGGTCAAAAATTTCGCAAGTTTGGAAGAACACATAGAAATTTCGAAAATGGTCCCTGCTGTTTCGAAAGTTTGACAGATTTTACCCAATTTCGACATTTGGGTTAATTTTCGACATTTTGGGACAAATGGCTGAAATTTTGAAATCAGTCCCTGGAGTTTCGAAAAATTGGCAGTTTTTGCCCATTTTCGAAAATGGACTGATTTTGCTGAGAAATTGAAAAAAATGCATTTCAGGCCCCTGCAGTTTATGTGAATTGACGCTTTCTACCCAGTTTCGAAAAGGGGGAGAGTTTCGCATTTTTGGTTGTTTTGGGCCCACCAGGTCACTGCAGAATTTTGAAATAGACAATTTCTACCCATTTTTGAGAAATTTTATCAAAGGCGGTCCATGAACGAAGCTAAAAATTGAAGATTTTTTGGGTTTTCTGGATTAAAGCACAAAGTTTATGCCACATGTTAAGGGGGGAGTTTTGACACGAAAAATTCCGAATAGAGCACGTTCTCTTTCCTTGAAGGTTTTATAATCAAATTTCGATTATAAAAAGAGGGTGAAATTTATATGGAAATTCGAACTTGAATTTTTCATATTATGCGGATTTGAAGACCGAAGTCACCTTGAATTTTTGAAGTTTATGAAATGATGTGATTGGAGATTCGGAAGTGATTTCGATTCGAAATGGGTTTGGATTTATTGAATATTTTTGGGGTGCGTTTTTATGCTCAACTTTTGGGTGATTAATTGGAGTTTGGGATGCTCTTAATCATTCGTTGATGCTAGGTTCGTATGGTCTCACATCCTAGAACCCAAATTGAAGAATCATGGAAGAATTGAAGATTTGAAGTTCATTTCGACATGTGTCACCCTTGAGGCTCGGATCGCGTAGTTGCTCGATTTTGGAAGATTTGAAGTGGGTGATCCATTCCTAACTTAGAGGGGGGGGGGGAATATTGGGGTACAAAGTTATCCATGTATGACTTTGTAAATGGGTTGACTTTTGTAGGCCCACATGCATGTGGTGCATTAGCCTTATGACTCATGAGATAGAGAGTGAGAGAGAGACATGTTAACACCTCTATATAACGTGGGATTATTCCACTTATGGAGGTGTGCTTGAGAGATGTAAAATTGAGTGTGTATGTGTGTGTTATTTATGTAGATTTAGATCTAGATCCCTTTTTGTAACACCATACATAATCGAATGCATCTCTTAAACACCGAAATCACCATGTTCTTTGTGGGTTCTTTAATTCGGCAAGCCAAACCAATGTTCATAATTCACATCACAATTCTTAGTCCTCTGCAGGTACTTAAGAATGTTCTTAACTGTAGTCCAGTGAGCTCTACCAGGATTCCCTTGATATCTACTGACCATGCTCAAAGCAAAGGCCACATCAGGGCGAGTACAAGTCATAGCATACATGATTGAGCTTACTGCGGAAGCATATGGTATCCGGCTCATCTCTGCTATCTCAGCTTCTATACTCGGACTCTGAGTCTTACTCAGTTTGGTATTGCATTGGATAGGCAAGTCACCTTTCTTGGAGTTCTCCATGCTGAAACGCTTCAGCACCATGTCCAAGTAGGTATTCTGACTAAGTCCTATTAATCTCTTACTCATCTCTCTCAAAATCCTTATCTGTGACAACCCGAAATTTCAATCTTGTACAAATCATTCAATCCAATCAAAGTTAGACTTGTTCCTGCTAACTTTTGGCCCTGTTTAGAGTCCGTCTGAGCATTCTGAACTTAATACATCAAAGGAATGAGTAAATGGAAGTGCCAATTGAAGTTGTAACCCATCAAGCTAGCCATAAACCCTCAAAAGAGGTGTTTACAGCCAAGACCATTGGGTTTACGGCCGTAAACACATGGTGGCCGTAAACACCATAGTATATATATGACACTTAGTCATTTTTCATTCATTCTTCACCTTCCAAGCTAGAGAAATCGGATTCTCTCCCAAGGATCTTCAAGATTTTCCTTCTAATCCTCACAAATGTAAGTAAACCCTTCCATCTATGTGTTATTACATCACTTCTTCTTGATTCATCCTTGAATCCATCCACAAATTCCATCTTTTGATCTAAATCTTCAAGATCTTCAAGAACACCAAGAACACAAAAGTGTTTTGGGTCGAAAACACCCCTCTTTTGCCTTCAAATTGTAAATCCTTACCTCCTTTACATGTTTATTAGTTAGGATAATGACTTAAGGACTTGAAAACACCAAGAATCCAAGAACAAAGGGAGTTTACGGCCAAGGCAATCTTCCTTGGCCGTAAACCCTAATGATGGGTGCAATGTTGCCATAAACTCTTTCCTAAGCCTTGGAACCAAGTCTAGAACACTCCCAATACACTTATATGACCTTAAACATCAAATGGTAGAAGTCACCATGGGTTTACGGCCGTAAAACCTTTTGGGCCGCAAACCCTAGGCCGTAAACTCATGGGGAGTTTACTCTTGGACCGTAAACTCCAAAGCAAGACCCTACAACCCTTAGATGCAACCCTATGACCTTCTAACACTTGAATCAAAGTGTTTTTCCATGTTCTAGGGTGTCTTTACTTGCTTACTTAGTGGTATAATCACCAATTAGGTACATATATGTGTCTTTATATGTTAAATAGGATCAGTGTGTGTGTTCAAGTCTTCACTTGACACCTAACACCTTGTCCAGCACTTCCATCCAAACCACTCACTAAAGGTGAGTTCATACCCCTTAATCAACCTTTTAAATGATTTTAAATGCTTTTATGTGGGGGAATACAAGTTGAACTAATATAGTTATTATATCAATCACATGTGATTAATAACTACCCAACAAGTGGATTTCTTACTTTTCAAACTGTGTTATCAAACAAACTACTTCAAATAGTTTTATAAACTCTTTACATGTTAAACACTTTCTATTGAACTTATTCTTATATGCCAAACTGCTTTTAAATCGTCTTATGAAATGACACCAAGTCATCAATATTTATATAAACTCTTCAAAAGGTTTTACAAAACTTCTTTCTAAACTTATATTTTGTCAAATGCGTATCTATATAGATATAGTTATATAAGTAGGATTGAAAGGACTTAGGACTGATAGCTCACCTTACTTTATGTTCCTTGTTTGGTTGTGGACTTAGGGTATCGGTTGTTTGTCTGAAGGTCTTTTGAATCTTAGTTGTATATTATGTATATGTATATAGATATAAAAGTTCCTTCATCCAGTTCAATACCTTTGGGTAGCAAAGGTATACAAACATGTTCATTCATACAAACAACATTGCTAGTAAACTATAATATGTATAGTTTAGGAAGTTACTAATACTATTACTAGAACAATGAAACATACAAAGAGTCAGTTCATACATGAGTCAACACATACTATTATGAGAAACTAAGAGAACACACTATGAGAAACTAGGAGAATATACTATACACTAGTATAGAAAGAACATTACTACGTTATGACTTACTATACAAACACGGATATACGATAATTTAATGTGACATACCATTTAAGGATACAACAAGACAATGTTGTATCATATTGTAACCAGAGTCTCCTGGAGGGAGAGCGGGCATCTTGTGTATATATCTATGCGGGACAGACACTCCCACACCCTACTGCTAGCTATAGTACCAACCAATAAGGCCAAGGGGTGACAAATGTCACCTCACTACATATGACACCGGAGGGTCATCTTTTATTCAGTCGTCGATCAGCATGGTTACATACGAGTTCACATTTAAATCTTTAATTAACCAAGTTGAGATTAAAGGAAAAAAGACTCCCCGAGGTGTATTGTCCATTTAATACTACCTGGAGTCTGTATTTTATTACTTAAGACTCCCCGGGGTGTATTGTCCATTTAATACTACCTGGAGTCTGTATTTTATTACTTAAGACTCCCCGAGGTGTATTGTCCATTTAATACTACCTGGAGTCTGTATTTTATTACTTTAGACTCCCCGAGGTGTATTGTACATTTAATACTACCTGGAGTCTGTATTTTGTCACTTTATAACCAGCAGTGTCACTGCTGAGGTAAAACATTATTTTCCCTATTAGATTTACTTTGTGATCTTATCACATACTCATTAATGTATAAACTATATTTAGTTAATGATAGTTATACCTGGGAAAATACACACTTTCACAAGAAACAAACATACAGAACATTTTGATGCCTTGGTAGAAGGCTACTTTTAGTAGAAAATATAGGATTTTCTAGGAGATACAATTACTTACAGCAAACATTTACATTGAACAATTACAAACATTTTCTTCAAACTTACAAACATTTTCGTGCAAGAAATGTCACTAAATACTTATGAACTCACCAGCTTTAATGCTGATAAACTCTTTCAAAATAACTTGTATTCTCAGGTCATCAGTAGACAGGTATAGTCGACCAGGTTTTGAGAAGACGGAGCGTGTTCCAGACTCGTCTTTTATTTTGATTACTTGTTCTTGGTATCTTATTACTATGAAAGAACACACTTGTAATAAAATTATACTATTAATGCAATGGATGATGTTGTTTCCTGTTTACTACTTTGCATTGTACATGTCGTCCTCCACCCCATAACGTTTCCGCCGTTCCGGTTTTGGGGTGTGACATTATCCCCATGATATAGGTAGCTTCTCTATGGTCCTTCATAGCAAAAGACTTCCCAAGCCAGGACTTAACCTCCTGCAAGGTCGGAATGTCATTTCCTATGACTAGTATGTCATCCACATACAACACGAAAAAGCTAACTCTGCTCCCACTAGCCTTGACATACACACATGTCATCCTCGCTTCTCGAAAGTCCTATGAGTAGTATGTCATCCTCGCTTCTCGAAAGTCCAAACTCTTTGACTTTCTCATTGAAACAAAGATTCCAACTGCGAGATGCTTGTTTCAATCCATATATGGATTTCTCAAGCTTACAAACTCTATTAGGGTATCTTGCATTGACAAAACCCTCTGGCTGACTCATGTAAACATCTTCAGCCAACTTTCCATTAAGGAAAGCGGTTTTGACATCCATCTGCCATATTTCATAGTCATAAAATGCAGCTATGACCAACTTAACCCTTATAGATTCAATCTTCGCTACTGGTGAGAAGGTTTCATCATAGTCAACTCCCTGAGTTTTAGTAAAGCCCTTTGCAACCAGTCGTTCCTTATATGTGTGCACTTTTCCATCCATGTCGGTCTTCTTCTTGAAGATCCATTTGCACCCGACTGTCTTTCGACTCGTTTCATTGTCAATCAAGTTCCAAACTTGATTGTCATACATGGACTGAATCTCGCTATCCATAGCCTCTTTCCATTTAGCAGATTCAGGGCATGCCATGGCTTCCTTGTAGTTTTTAGGCTCATCCAAATTTACCAATGTACTATCAGTGATAAATGTATCACCTTCTCTAGTAATATGGAAACCATAATAAAACTCAGGTGCAGTCCTAACTCTGGTGGAACGCCTCAGAGGTACATATTCGTCAATAGGTTCAACAGGAGTTTCCTCCTCGGGTAGATTGCTAGTGTTTGAGGTTCCTTCACCGCTTGAATCTTGAAGTTCTTCAAGGTCAATTTGCCTCCCACTATCCCCTTGGCATATAAGCTCTCTCTCACGAAATACCCCTCTTCTTGCGACGAAGACAACATTGTCACTTGGTCGATAGAAGAGATATCCAAAGGATTTGTATGGGTAGCCGATGAAAGTACATCGCTCATTCCGAGGTTCGAGCTTTTCGTGAGTCTCTCGCCTCACAAAAGCCTGGTAACCCGAAACTTCGATGTGGTCTAAAGTGGGAACCTTCCCAATCCACATCTCGTGAGGCGTTTTGGCAACCTTTTTGGTAGGGACCAGATTAAGAATATGGGCGACAGTCTCTAAGGCATACCCCCAAAATGAGATTGGTAACGAAGCTCGACTCATCATAGAACGAACCATGTCCAACAAGGTTCGATTGCGCCTCTCAGCCACACCATTCAGCTGTGGTGTCCTAGGAGGTGTCAATTGTGAAACAATTCCACATTCCTTAAGATAGTCGTGGAACTCGATACTAAGATACTCTCCTCCTCGATCGGATCAGAGTACCTTTATCTTCCTGCCTAATTGATTCTCCATTTTTTCCTTAAACTCTTTGAACTTTTCAAAGGAATCTGACTTATGCTTGATTAAATAGATATAGCCATACCTACTATAATCATCAGTAAAAGTCACATAGAAGCGGCTAGCATCTCTTGTGACAGATATGAAGGGCCCACACACATCAGTGTGTATGAGATCCAACAAGCCCTCACCCTTTTCACAAGTACCAGTAAAGGGTGACTTAGTCATCTTTGCAAGTAAACAAGATTCGCAAGTTTCATCCGATTTCAAGTGGAATGATTCCAAGACTCCAACCTTTTGGAGTTGGTCTACGCGCTTCTTGTTGACATGTCCAAGAAGACAATGCCACAAGCATGCTTTATCTAAATCATTGGATGAATCAATGTGTAACACATTATTTCCTAGGTTATCTACAACATTCACAGTTTCATACACACTATTGCAAGGTAAAACTTCAAAATAAAAGACACCATTATAATAAGCATAAATACCACCATTATTATTATTAAAAGCAAAGGTAAAACCTTGTTTATACAAACTGCGAAAGGAAATAATGTTTCTTGCCATATCGACCGAGAAACAACAATTATTCAAATCTAAATTTAAACCATTACTAAGCTATAAAGAATAAACTCCAATCTTGGTCACAGGCAACACTTTGCTATTTCCCATGATTAAGTTTATCTTCCCGTGCTCCACATTCCTACTTCTTTTTAGTCCCTGCAAATCAGAACAAATGTGAATACTACAACCTATATCAAGGATCCAAGAACTAGCATGTGATGAATTATTAGAATGAATAGTGTAAATACCTGCAAAGGAGGGCTTGATTTTCCCATCCTTAATATCCTACAAGTACTTTGGGCAGCTTCGCTTCCAGTGCCCCTTTTCATGGCAATGGAAGCACTCTGCTTTTTTTGGATTGGTAGAGGGCACAACATAACCAACTTAGGTTCCGCTAGAAGAAGATCCATCCCGGGATTTTCCCTTGGAAGGAGCCTTCCTCTTTTTACCCTTACCATGTCCAATTGCCAGGACAGGGGCAGTAGCAGTAGGTGTAGGAGTAGTAGCAACATATTTTCCTTTCATGTTGCTTTCAGCAGTTCTGAGGAGTCCCTGAAGCTTGCTAAGAGTGACCTCCTCCTTGTTCATATGATAGGTCATACGAAACTGATCATAACAAGGAGGTAGGGAATGAAGAATAATATCAATAGCTAATTCTTCATCAAAGTTGACATTCATTCTTAGCAAGCGGTCCACATATCTTTGCATTTTCTGCAAGTGGCCTGTGATGGACTCTCCATCCTTCATTTTAGTGGTGATCATGGAGGCTATGATCCCATACCTCTCCTGACGAGCTAATTGATGGTATCTTTCCATCAAATCTTGCTGCATTTAATAGGGCCAAAAGTCCTCATAGGACTTTTGTAGCTCAGAAGACATGGTAGCTATCATTATACACGACACTTTTGTTGCATCCCTCTCATGAACCCGGTACTCCTCAATTTGTTCGGGAGTAGCAGTTTGCTCATCAATTTCCTTCAACTCCTTGTCTAGGACATATTCTTTGTCCTCATATCGAAGGGCCATGCGAATGTTTCTGATCCAATCATTGAAGTTGGATCCATTAAAGATGGTTCTCCCTACTAAGTTCATTAGGGAGAAAGAGCCTGAAGGGTTTGAGCCTGAAGCATTGTTTGGGATAGACATCTGTAAAAGAAAAGGAACAAAGTTTAGATTATATGAGAATCCTTAATAAATCACCCAAATGAAATATTAAGGCTAGGATCCAACACAATATTCTACAATTGTGAAGAGGGATCCTGTAATCCAATTGTAAAATATTTGAAGGTAGGTAAATGACGATTTACCAATTTCCACCGTGAAAAACGAAATTACTTATTAGGTTTTAATTGGATTTGATATTCCTAGATTCTTTTGAGATTCAATGAGCTTTCAATGGCATGTTTAAATCTCGATTGTGCCCTCTCAAGTTTGTGACTGGGATGCCGAGGATCACAAATAAGGTGTGAATAACCATGCAAATATACTTGGTACTCTAAATGTTACAAATCACCTAACCAATGTGCCGGTTAACCACACACTCTCCATTGATCTATGATTAACATTAATCTACCCTTTGCCACTCTTTATTAGTCCCAAATTAGTGTGCCGGTTAACCACACACGCTCCACTAACGACTTAATAAAGTGCAAAGTGTAATTTCATGGATTAGCACCTATTCACATTTTTCATAAAGTAACTAAGATTGGGAATTTAATAATAGGTTTAGTTACTTTCTAATTTCATTATACTTTTAACGAGAATTAACGACCCTCCACCAGTCAAGGAAGCAGTGGGTGAGAATGTACACCCATTAAACTGCCATTTTATAGGCAATAACCTTATACCCCCCCCCCCCCTTATAGACTGGCTTTGTGAATGAGGCCTACTAATGGTAAGACTGACTTTTTCTTATATATATATATATATATATATATATATATATATATATATAAGTATTAACATTTAATATTATAATAGTATAAGGGTAGAATTTTAATCTTTTAAAACTCTAAGGTTTTGGAATTAAATGTCTTATTAATGTGACTTTACAAATTCCAAAACTTGAGGGGAAGTTTTGAAACTTTTCAAGACCTTTCATATTCATAACCTATGAACCATTATGAGTTTTAATATCCATGAATGTGACTTTTCATATAACTTGAGGACAAGTTACAATAACACATTTCATTAACAATTAGATCAAATTTTTGGATCAAACACAATCCTCATATAATTTTTTCCTATTGATCTAAGCAAACTCATAACAAGACAATTCATATCAAATACTACATATAATTACTTTATTATCTAAACTTTTGACAATTGCCTTTTAAATGGATGAAGACAATCATTACCAATTCAGAAAATATAGTTTTTATGATTACAAAACAGTTTGTGGTAATGACTCTATCCATTTCTGGCCAAGAACTCAAAGTTTCTGCACACAGGAGCACCAACTCGTCGAGTACATGAACTGGACTCGCAGAGTTGATGCCTTATTGAGTGGACTCGTCAAGTCTGTTCATGTAATCGGCGAGTTTATCTATCAGAATGCAGAAAAGTCGATTTTTCAGCTTTGAAAACAAGTGTGCATCAAGTATAACAGAAAGCAATCCTAGGCTCTGATACCATTGTTGGGTTTTAAGCATTATTAAACTCTTATGGTGCACATGCAACCCTTAATTCTTTGGAACTATGTTTTCTCTAATTATACATGCATTTTCAAATTTCCAAAGCATATAACTTAACTAGCATACAATTCAAAGTAACAACTAGTTAGATAACTTACCTCTTGTGTAGTTCTTGACCTTGGAAGCTTGAGCACCTCAAATGTTGTGCCTCTAATGTGTCACAAACACCAATATGCAAAGGAGGCTTAAGAGAATAAGACTTGTAACTTCAAAAATCGGTTCTATGCTCTTGTGAATATGTGTTAGTCGATTTCACCACTAAGGGAACTATTTTATAGTGTTTCTCAAAGCAAGGGTTTCATCCATGAAACCCTAATGCACCATGACCTTCCATATCCCTTAGGCTGCATGGGTTAAAGCTCCATGGACTATCCATGAACTACTTAGCCCACCCTAATGGATCTTTGGCCTACACTATAAGAATTGATTATTTAAATAATCAACCCCTTAAATTTAATTAGTCACTTTTGATCACAAAATTAATTCCAAATTAATTCTTGACCAATACTAATTAAATAATATGATTTCTCAATTAATATATTATACTTATAATATATTAATAAATCACCAATAATCTTATTCTCAAAAGTTCATCCTATCAAATTGCACTGGTGAAGGCAACCGCAAAGGATCATGCTACAATCGGGTCAAGTACATACCAAATATAGTTATGGGCTTAGACACCAAATCCAACATTTTAAACGTCTAGGGTTTTCAAGGCGTACGCTTTTCGTGAAGCTCAAACCTAAATCATAGATACTACTAAGAACAAGGTTTTTTGCTCAACGGACAGACTTCCTTAAAACATTATATCTAAAGTGGTAATTGGGAGCCTGGTTTATCTTTAAGAAGTTCAAAAGTCAACAAAGAACCTGATGTTGATAATAGTTCTCAACAAGAGGCTGTAGAACCTATTGGAACTTAGCCAAAGTTATTGAGGAATATGACATGGTACCACATCATATCCTATGATTTAGTAGAATATGTCATGAACCTAAAGGATATGGTTGACTTCTATCTGAAAGTAATGAGTTAATGGTAGAGGACAATAAGCCTACCACCTAGTAGAAGGCAATTTCATACTCACTGCCTAATAAGTGGAAGGAGGCAATGAATATTAGATGCAATTAATGTGTGATAATCAAGTATGAGACTTATTTCATCAAACGCTTGGTTATAATTTAGTTAGATGTAAAAGGTTCCTCAAAAGAAAGACTAACATGGATGAGAATGTACACATATATAAGGTATAGTTGGTTGGAAAAGGATACTCTTAAACCTAATGAATTGATTATGAAGAAACCTTTTTCGCCGATGGTCATGATAAATTCTATGTCATACCCATTTTATAAACTTGTGTTGTATTATTTAAATATAATCTTAGTAGGAGTATTATGTGTTCTTATCAGTTAAAATGAGTATTATAGACTAAAGGTACAAGTGATATAAGCCTACTGATACAATGTGAAGAATAACACATTTTGTGTTAGCCACGACATGACAAGAATGAGGCCACAGAGTGGGCTTACAACGGTAATTCGAGTGACGTAAAATGAATAGGGATAGCAACGTACTTTGAAATTCCCAAGATGTGGAGGTCCTGGCTGTCAAGTGAAGGAAAGTAGATTACCCATGATTTTTAGTGAAGGATCGAGTATTGTCATGAGAGAGAAGTGTAATAAAAGACACCCTACTATGTTGCATGTAGTGTGCCACGACATGGCTACTGGAACATATTAAAAAATATATACGCCTTGTAAACATATCAGTTCCATAAATACTCCCAAAAACACACACCAATGTGCGCTTTCACTTACCCAAGCCCTACGAGTCCGATTGTTCATGAAGGTTATGGATTTAAGCTTTTATTTGGAGAATTAATGTAAGATTTACTACTTCTAACACATCAAACTCTGATTTGGGACAAGTTTATGAGACTAATGACAAAACCCTATGTTAAGGATATGTACTTGAATGATGAAATTGAGTTAGTAGCTAATGTTATATAGCTTAATTATAACTTATTCAAATGATCATGAACTTTGTATGTGAGAAGTAGGAGTTAAGATATAAACTTAATTCGTGAGAGTAAGAGCTTATAGATGAACAATATGACTTAATGGATTAAGTTATTAAGTGGTAAAATAAGATGTACCTAATGTTCATAATTGATAAAATGAACTCTCTAAAGAGTATTGAATATTTAATATGTGGAAGGTTGTGCAAAATTCAGATGGTGATATGATTTCAGAAAAGAGAGCTGGTTTATATGAGTTAAGCCATGAATATGACATGATCAATGATGAGTATGAATTGGTTTTGTGAATATAAAATCAAGAGAGGAGGCTAAACAAGGAAATAGCAAGTTTGGAATACCATCCACAAATGCCATAAACAAGGTGAGTAATTCTTGATTTAATTCATGATTGTAATAAATAGAGTTTGAAACTATTTACTATAGATTGTGAAACTGTTTAGATAGTAATCATGTAATTGATGTTGGTACATGATAAAACTTAATTGAGTATATGAATCATACATGATGAACTCATGAAAGATGAATGAGTTACATTATGTATAAGATCTTTGAAAGAAATATTTTGTTGAGATTATAATGGATTACATGATAGACTATGAGTTGTAAATAGATTATATTGTGTGAATGAGTTATTATTTGAGATTACCAAGATGAGAATATGAGACTTACATACCCATGTGAGATGATTGAGATCATTGAGTAAATATCATTACTATGTAAAAAGATAAACATTATTATTATAATAGATTCTAAAGTATCGCAATGAATTGATGATAATGAAATTATTGTTTTGAGTATGCTATTCCATAATAGTTATATGTCGAGTTTAACCATATGTTGATAAATGACTCACTAAGCATTTAAGCTTATCATTGTTGATGTCTCATGATTTCAAGTACAAATCATATGTATCAAAGGAAAGGCATGGGATGTTTTTGAAAGAAAAACTTAATGTGATATTTTCATAAATTGTAAACGGCTCGAAGTTGTACTATTTCTTTTTATATGTATGATAATAACTTGTAGGTTTGGTTAATATAATGTACACTCCTTTTGTTTTAAAAAAAATTTTTGGGTGTTATTTATTTTAGTCGAGCGTTACATTCTATTAGGGTAGTAATTATCGTAGAAACATTTCAAGATTACAAAATATAGAAATTGGATATAAAAACTTACAAAGGATGTGTATATTACACTACTAGAGGGTTTTGTATATGCCAACTATTCAAATAAAGTGGAGCAGCTAGAGAGGGTCATTTATAGACTCAAATAAACATTTCAAAGTTGGAGTCACTATTGGGATTAGAAAATCAAAGAGGGTTGGATTTATCAGGAGTGAAGGTTAAGCTCAAGTATATGTCAGAACTAATGGGAATGTTGTTTTCTTCAGAGTGTATGTTGATCATGGGTAGCAATGTGTAACATTGTGATTTTTTCACTACATTTGTTTTTTTTATTTTTTTAAAACATCTTTTATTAGGATAATGTAACAAAAGTCTTGTTTAACAAATATTTCAAAAACATCACCAACATTACTTTATCTTAAAAAAAACCAAAAAAATAGTTCAAGTTTACCAAAACCGGCTATAAAATGAAACATCCCACAAACATGTCCAAGTTGGAATCATTTACTAAAGGAAATACCAACAACATAACTACCCAAAAAGTCTCATCCTCACCAAGCCATACAATCAAGCTACATGAACCAAGGCAATGCAAAAGCAACATGCAAAGAACAAGTGTTAGGAAATGATAATTGAGTTAATCATAACTACAATGTTAGTGAAACATGCATATGCTAAAATAGGTTAATTAATCATAACATAGAATAATCAACTTCACACATTTCATATCATCACATACCTAATACAATCATCACTTTAATAGTTTAGTATTAATCTTTTTTTGGATCTTCATTAATAATTAATCATCATTTTTCATCCTTATAATTATTCATCATTATTTTTCACTATAATTAATCTAAACACAAGGCTAACAACCCCGTTATATGAGAGAAAATCGTTCAAAATATGCGTAAATCATATAATTTAGTACACAAAAAGTTGCGTTAACTAGTATAAAGGGGTAACATATTATGAATGTAAGTTGCGATGTGATTTCAAGGATATAAACTTTGTAAAAATATGACTTTGATTGGAGGAGTTATGATTTTGTGAAACGTAAAATCAACCATGTAGATAAATTTTACAACGTCAAAATAATACTAAAAGATTGGTTGAGTTTTGGCTAAGGTCATGAAAAGGAAATTTGTAGTGCTCCTCGAGATAAGAACTTAGAGACAAAGAAGGTCAAAAACGGAGTACGTACGGAGTATATATGATTTAAAAAAACATAAAATATGGGCTAAACACAAAAGTAAAAATTAGCCAAAACAACCTAAAGGAAAGTTGTAGTATTCATCAATAGCTACACAAATATATAAGGAATGTTATAAACAAGATTCACATAAGAGAGATGAATTTTTAGAAAATATTAATCGTACGCGCGTCATGCACGCCACGCACGACGTGCACCTCTGACACCCGTTTTCATCGAGATGCGAGAGATGTGGACCACCAGGATCGTGACACGTGGAAAGTTTTGAATGGAGTCACGATTCCCATGCACAACACGCATATTTATTTATGCCGCACACACACCAAAATCGACCCTATAAATAGAAGCTTTCACTTCTCCAATATCCACACCTAAAACACACTCTGTTCTCTCTGAACCGGTCTAAAGTTCCCTTCCTCTTCCCGATGAATCGAAACGTCCAATGTGATAGTCAAAGTCTCTTTGATCATGTTACTAAGGCGAGTTCTCGAATCCACTTTTACAGTTTTCAAATGTTTTAGGGGGGATACATATTATTAAACTATATCATATTATTTTTACAAAAAATACATTTATTTGTAATATATCATTAGTTTATAAATGAAACGCTAGGATAATATTATGCTCGGTAGTTACCCTGCCTAAGTTTTAAGAATGGTATTATACCTAGTTGTTATAATGCATGAAATTACACTAAAGGATTATACCTAGTTGTTATGTTGACCAATTCCTTAGGATAACATAGAAACTATCAAGGTTGTATAACTCACTACTCGGTAATTGTTCGGCCGACTGCCAAGGAGCGAGTACTCGAGAGTACTCGGGGAGTACTCGGATTCGTTAAGTCATAACTGAAAAACAAACAATAGTCTCACTTCGTGAATAATTACTAAAAATGTAATATATCTAGGTAGTAATAATCACATGTGTGTGTGTTAGATAATAAATCATTAAGTATATTATACATATTAATCATCGATTTGGCCAAGTTTTACAACACTGCTCGCTTAAGTAAGGGGACGATTGGAGAGTACTCGGATTATGTAACTCGCCTTTGTAAGGGGCTAAGTAAGGAGTACTTAGCTGAGTAATTGGCCAACTCGGAGAGTTTTATAACACTAGCACCTAGTCATTATGTTGGCTAAATTTAAGGATAAGCATTGTACCTAGTTGTTACTCTGCCCTAATATCCTATCAATATCAAAATCATAATAAATATTATATATATGGTAAATTATACATGTATCATGATAATTATGTAAGAAAACTATATTAAAAAGTAAACCTAAGGATAAGCAATGTACTTAATTCTACTTTATCCTAATATCATATCAAGGAATATCAATACAAAGGATAATTATATATATGGTTAAGTATATATGTATAATTATGTAAGAAAATCATACTAAAGGAAAAACAAAAGGAAAGAATAATAAAGACAAATAATCATACCATAAAGGCTTATCAAAACAAGTTGTTATCTTATTATTCATCATTTAGCTTGATTAAATTTAGCTAACCCAAGGCCATAATCATTAATATTAAGTGAGTGTTAAAGGTATTTATAGATCTATATGAGATTGACACTCCTACCTGCAGTTGCTAACTTCAACCCCGACATGCATAAATTTATAGTCTTTTTGGATGTCTAATGAAGAATTATGGTGGAGAAATGTCATGTTATATAGCTCGATTATAGGAACTCACTGTAACATGTTCGCAAACCTTAATTAATTAAACTACCTAAAGGGGAACGCCTTGAAAGTAGTCATAGTAAGAAAATGGATAAAAGTATATATAAAAGAAAAAAATTTACAGGATAAGTGCTAAAGGAGTACTTTATCCTAGGAAAATAAGATATAAAAGAATAGGAATATTTCAAAAGAAGAATGATAAAATTATTACAAGATATAAACCTATAGGATGGATAATACATCCTTAGAGAAGAAGTATTAAACCAATTGTAAAACTACAAAACCAGTGAATTCACCAACATTATCTTGACCATTTTAAAAACCCATGTAGTCCTAGGGAACCGAAAAAAAGAGAACATCATCGCAAGGAAGGACAAGACGCATGAAAATAAATAGTTATTATCCTATAAAATTCAATGTAATCATTTTCTCTTTATAAAAGAATCAGGTGTTCATTTTATGCTCTGTGATTTGGGTAATCAATGTACTGTGTCAAGACTCGACGTTTCCACCTCCAGCCGAGAATGTGACAAAGAATGGTATAAAGAGCTGAAGGTTATAGATAACTAGAACTTCCTTAGGAAATTACGACTATAGCCTAGGACATATACTCCGATAAGGTTTGTCTGCAAACCTATAAATGTATTATTATTAATTACACTATCGATAGACTACTTACGGGAGAGGTGACTAGTTTGAACTGGTGCTTGGGTTGCTGGATTTTAGAATGACTATATGATAAAATGGTCCTGCCCTCTGATACTTCTCATCTAGTCAATCCTTATTTGATAGTCTAAAAGTACCAAACAAAAACATAAAAATTGCAAACACAAAACATTTAAGTATACGAACCAAAAGCATCAAATATAATAATCAATTATCTTAACTAAATCATCGTACACATGCCAGGCCACAACTAAACATAGACTGATCACCTATGTTTAATTCTGGTTTGGCCAATGTACTAACGGAGTTTAGATTTGGTGATTGGTAAAATAGAAGAACATATATATATATATATATATATATATATATATATATATATATATATATATATATATATATATATATATATATATATATATATATATATATAAATATAATGAGAATATAATATACATAAAGTATATCAAAAATGAATCCGTAGAACAACTATCAAATACAACAAAACCACAAAATCAAACCTCCTCGTCACTCCCACCATCACCATCACCATCACCACTCTTGAACTCATCCATATCCTCATCATTGTTGTCATCCCCGACATCCACTGTTGTGTGCCTGAAGGGCCAACATCAGAATGTGATTGTGGAAAATGTGGATAAACCTTTTGGATTAGGTGTCTAAGCCTATAAGTATAATTGGTATGTACTTGACCCGATAGTAGCATGGTCCATTTGGGTCGCCTTCACCGAAGCAATTTGATAGGATGGATATTTGAGAAATAGGTTATTTGTGATTTATTATTATATTATATGAATAATATTTCAATTGAGAAATCATATTATTTAATTAGTATTGATTAAGAATTAATTTGGAATTAATTTAGTGATCAAAAGTGATTGATTAAATTTACGGGGACTGATTAGGTAAATCAGTAATACTTATAGTTTGGGCTATTGATCCATGTTGATTAGAGATGGGCTAAACCTATATGAGAGTCCATGAAGGTTTAATCCAAAGGGCCTATGAAATGTGAAGAGTCATGGTGAATTAAGGTTTACATGTAAGAAACCCTAGGAATTTCATACTATAAATGTAGCCCCTAACTCCCTAAAATCGTCTAACACACTTCCTAGCAGCAAACCCTAGCCGATTTGTGGTGATTCCTAACTTCTATCATAATCCTCCATTGTTCTTGGTGTTTGTGACTTATTTGAGGCTTCACATTTGAGGTGATAAGCTCTTGTAAGGACAAGTTCTACAAGCTACAACAAAGAGGTAATCATCTTACTTGTTTTTATGTTTCAATTATCAAAGTTGTATGCTAGTTAGGCTTCATGCTTCGGAAAATGAAAATTGCATGTATAACTTGAGAAAACTTAGATACAAAGCATTAGGGTTGTATGTGCACCATATGGATGTTATAGTGCTCAAAACCCATCAAATCCATCACCTTAGTGAGAGAAGCCATGATCCATTGCTGACCTCAGAAGATGACCTCATGTTCCCACTATAGAACATTCATGCATCAAGCCAAGTAAATTAGGTCGATCACAGGATCAGGCTCCTGTCGATCAGTCTATGGTATGCACCTAGCTCTTTGTCGCCTCTTGAATATAGGCTTAGGAACAAGCTCTGACTCCACATGTCTAGGAGACGGAACGATATCTCCATCAAGGATCCTTAGAATCTGATCAGCTCCCTGTACCACCTCTTGCATCTTCCGCAGAGCAGTCGCACCTAACTCCCTGATAAGATATGAAACTATCCCACTGGTGTCTATCCCGTAGGAATGAGCCAAACGAGTAACACAATAACCTCCACAAATATGGCTCTTCGCCATATAACCTACAACCAAACTGGATAAGTACCACGTAAGGGAATAAGGGAGATGGAGGTGACGCTTAGTATGGATCAGACACCACATGTAGAAAATATCACATGAGGTTACCTTGTCATGCTCTTCGCAGTGACAGATAGTGGAAGCAATCAGGCGATGGATCAACCTGAAGATAGGAGATCTGAAGGAGCTCCCCTTGGCCAACCTAGAGATATAGATGTTGGATTAATGTCTAAGTCCATAACTATAATTGGTATGTATTCGACCGGACTTGGCATGGTCCATTTGGGTTGCACTTCACCGGAACAATTTATATGGATAGTATAGTATGTTTATGATTTTATATTAATATATTATAAGTTCTAGTATATTAATATGGAATCATGTTATTTATTTAGTAATGATCAAGAATTAATTTAGAATTAATTTAGTGATAAAAAATTAACTAATGAAATATAGACTCCTATATATATATATATATATATATATATATATATATATATATATATATATATATATATATATATATATATATATATGGAATGGGCCAAGTTCATTTAGGTTGGGCTAAGCTTTCATGGATAGTCCATGGAGTGTTTAATCCATGGATCCTATGGAAATGAAAGATCATGGGTATTAGGGTTTACATGAATGTAACCCTAATCCTCCATACTATATAAAGAGGTCTTTGGCACATGAAATGGCACTAGTGTGTGTGGATACAAGAGTGGGCCAATTTCTAGCGTGTTTACTATTCTCTCAAGTTTTCCAAGGTGGTTTTGGTGATTTTTTATTCCACTTGAAGCTTCCATACTATTGGGGCTAAGCTCTTAAAGACCAAGACTTCATGCTCCATCAAAACGTATGTTATCTAACTAGGCTTTTGTAGTATAGTTGCTTCATATTATGCTAGTTAGGATAAAACCTTGGAATATTGAATATTTGCATGTATAATAGAGAAAACATAGATCCAAGGTTTATAGGGTTGCATGTAGACCATAGGAGTGTTAGAATGCTCAAAACCCATCAGTGGTATCAGGGCCAAGGCTTGTTTTCAATTATACTTGATGCAACTTATTTTTTAAAGCTAAGAATCTGCCCAGACTGAAAAATCGACGAGTTCTGCCTATAAACTCGACGAGTTCATGTGTTAAGGCATGAACTCAACGAGTTCTTGTAAGGAACTCGACGAGTTTGTCTTCCAGTTGGCAGATTTTCGTGTTTTAAGGCTGGAATTGGTCTAGAATCATTACCTTAAACTGTATTGGACTTATAAAACTTGTTTTTGATTTGGTAATGATTATGGTAAACCAATTTCAAGGTTGTTATCAAAATTTCAAGTTTTATGTGTGTTTATGTAATTCTTGAAATTGTTGATATGATTGTTCATACACTTATGAGTTTTGGTAGATCATAGGAATTATTTGCATAATTGTTTGTTAGTTAATTCTTGATCTAAATGTGTTTTGAATGGAGTTTGTAATTTGTCCTCAAGTTATGGATTACCAAAAGTAATTTCTTTTAAAGATCCATTAAAATGCATAGGTTACAAAATTGAAGAGTCTTTTTGTTTTTTGAACTCCATAACTTGTCCTCAAGTTATGGATGTTCAAGAGTCTCTTCATTAAAGTTTTTTTAAAACCTGAATTAAGCTCATAAGTTATGAAAATCCAAAAGTTTTTGAATAGTTTAAAACTTTCCCTCAAGTTTTGGAATTTGTAATGTTTCCCCTCATGAATACTTTAATTCCAAGTTAAACCCTTAGAATTTTAAAAGTTAAAATTCAACCCTTATACTTTATAGTATTATAAGTTAATAATATATATATGTATAAGAACAGAGTCAGTATTACCGTTAGTAGGCCTAATTTACGAAGCCGGTCTATAAGGGGGTATAAGGTTACTGCCTATAAAGTGGCAGTTTAATGGTTGTCCGCTCTCACCCACCGGTTCCTTGACGGGTTGAGGGTCGTTAGCCGAACGGGTAGGACAAGGACTATAATTTTCATTATAAGTATAATGATAAATATAAAGTAACTAAACCTTTTATAAATTCCCAATCTTAGTTACTTTAGGAAAATGTGAATTTGGTGCTAACCCATGAAATTACACTTTGCACTTTGCTTAAGTCGTTAGTGGAGCGTGTGTGGTTAACCGGCACACTAACCTGGATTTAACAAGGTACGCAAAGGGTAACTTAATGTTTATCATAGGATCGGTGGAGCGTGTGTGGTTAACCGGAACATCGATTAAGTGATAAATATTAAGGGTACCAAGTATATTGGCATGGTTATTCACACCTTGTTTTGTAATCCTCGGCATCCCAGTCACAAAACTTGAGAGGGCACAATCAAGATTGAAACATGCCATTGAAAAGTTCAATGAATCTCAAAAGATCTAGGAGTTTTAAACCAATTAAAACGTAATTCCTATTTCGTTTTTCATGGTGGAAATTGGTGAATCGTCATTCGCCTACCTTCAAATATTTTTTAGCTTGGATTACGGCATCCCTCTTCCAAGTTATAAAATATTTTGTTGGGTCCTAGCCTTAATATTTCATATTGGGTGTTATATTAAGGACTTAAATCAACTGACTTGAATTTCTCCTATATTAGATGTCTGGTTTAGACATCTATGATCTTCCCAAATCCATTGGAACAAGCTTTCCTAATGAAAATTATGTTCCGTGGTTGGATAATGGAAATCATACTTCTCTTCCTCTACCTCCTCAAATTATTCTCCTTATCCCACAAGTTCTTGAATAGTTCAAGGTCATTAAAGCCCTATTGGCAAGAATGGTCTATGTGTGCTCACATCTTGGAGATGAAGTCACATATTGACAAGCCGGGAGAGTTGGGTGTCAAAGTCTTGAGAAAGTTGGTTGTTCAATCACTTTCTAAGTCACATAGTGAGTTTCCTTTGGCACTACTTTGAAACAGACTATGACATGACCCTTAATGATCTTATCTATTTGCTTGGTACTACTGAATCAGCAATGATTTGGAGTACTGTTAAAGCATATTTGATTAGAAGATCAACTTCCCAAACCTCGATGGACATTGTCAATGGTAACATTGAATATCCAGAAAAGCCTTCTCTTCCCAATGGAAAGGGATTAGGCATAGTCAACTCGGTTGACCAAATGGTAAAAAGAAAGGGTAAGTCTAAGATAGTCCCATGTACCATTACCAAAGAGTCCATATGGTTCTATTGCCAAATGAAGGGGCATTGGTTGTGAAGCTGCCCTAACTACCTGAAAGATCTGAGAGAAGGTCAAGTCAAAAAGTTTGACTCTGCTTCAGTTAAGTCCACTATCTAACTCTATTAAGTTCCAATTTGGAGATTCTTATTTGATGTGACTGGGTCACATGTTGAAGTTTTAAGAATCAAAGAAAAGAGGAAGCTTAAAGAAGAGTAAGCTGATTCTGATCACGAAGATGGATTTCGATCGCATGGTTCGGTGATCAGAATTTTAAGCTGTTGCTTAAGAGTTGTGATAGATTGCTTAGGAATAGATAACAACATAGTTTTCATATGCATTTGCATTGTACGGATGAGTTTTCCCGCAAGTTTTAAATAAAATAAAAAGTTTCGTTTTTTATTTATTTTAAATATCCTTACCGTGGCATTTGTGAAAAATTGTTGTTTATATGATTCCATTGATAGCAACATTGGGAAATGGATTTGATTCTCTCGTTTGTGGTAGTGTCATAATTTATCAAATAAGGAAAGATTCTCATCACCCAAGTTTCAGTTGGATAGAAACTTGGAATCATGAAAGTTGTATTGTATGATGAATGAGAATTTTCATCTTTTGAAAAATTAAGACTAATTCCTTGTTCACATGTATATGTGAGTCAAGTGAAGGACTAAGGGATCGAGTACACATTCTCGTGCACTGGACAAGTCCACCACAAAGATCGATAAGACTATTCGTCATGATTTACTAAAGTTTAGTAAATATGGTTATACTTACAAGTTTTAAGTATAATTCTGAAGCATTGGAAAAGTTTCGATGTATGGCAGAAAGATTAAAGTTTCTCAAATCAGAAAAGATGGGAGAGTACTTTAGTATCATGTTTTTATGATCATCTTAATTATTATGAAACCACACCACAATTGATTCTCTAAGGACATTTTAGTGCATTTGTTTGACTAAGAAGAGGAATCGTGATTTGTTGAATTGGTTAAATCTAAAGATGAATCATACTTCGTTCCAAAATTGAGTCTTAGAGTAATACTCCAAGATTGTAACTTGAGTGATATAATCTTGAGAAGGTTTATAACACTTGTCAAATGTAAGAGTAAAATGTGTCGTACTCTTGTACATTTGAAATTGGTATGTTGTGATGTTTTAGATAAAACAGAGACCAACTTAGGTCAATTGTGTGAAGTGTTTGTCTTGATAAGAATCCACACTTTCTATTGAATATTTGTTTGTCAAGGAATGGGTCTTGGCAAGAGAGTCTTATATGTCAAGAGGATAGTGGGAGTGTAAAAGATCCTGAAAGAGTTTCAAGATCTTATCAAGAATAAAACTTGTAGTTTATCACTAGCACACGACATGAGGATTATAACCTATCGTGTTGACATATTCCTATTTCTGTGCCCATTCTAGTTAAAGTTTCCTTTGCATATGAGTTCTGAGAGTTCTCAATTGGTTGCATAACAACTTGGAAACAAAGGCAGGCCCTTGTGCTGCCAGGTGGCAAGAAGTTAAGACTGCACAAGTTCAGTCCATATGAATTTGTCACTAACCGTGTCTTGTGATTATGGTTTTGACAAATTCACATGGAAAGGAAAACATACACCATAAAATCTAAGTGTCATAAGGTTTCTCTCCGATTCATGAAAATGATGGTAAGGAAACGCTCTCACTAAGAGATTTTAAGTAGATAGCAATTGTGATATTTGCATTCTCAAAGTCGTTAGTGGAGCGTGTGTGGTTAACCGTCACACTAACATGGACTTGTGAGGAATGTCAAAGGTCTAAACAATTGAGACTATGATTACGGCATCCCTTTTCATAGTTCTGAAATTTTTTAGACACACATGTGTGCTATCTAAGGAAAGGTGTATGATTTTGATAAAGTTTTATCAAAGCATCTCGTATCAGAAATCTGAACTTTGGTAAGAAAGTCAATAAAGTATTGATTTCTAGAAGTCCAGCTGATTTCTGAGTACTTGTCATAGCTAGTGGGAGTATAAGTGTTATGCTAATAATCATCATGTTAGTGGGAGCATGATAATTATAATAAGTGTTGCAAGTTAGCAATGTTAATTATAGAAAACAAAAGTTTCAATTGGGAAAAAGTTGTTTTGCTATAATTAAGGGAGAGGAAATTATACTTCATTTCAAATCTAAAAGCTTAGATCGTGAGATTTTAATGAAATTTAGTCAAGTATATATATGAATGTTTTGTTGGAATGATTCAACATAAGGAAATTCTATATATGGGAAGATTATTTGCGTTCTAAAATTCGATTGTGATTACGACATCCCTTTTCATAATCTGAATTATGAGAACATGGCAAATAGAAATTGAAATATTATAGAAAAATATTGGTCTAGTATCATGTCTTTATGTGAGACATCAGGAATCGTGTCCCATATGCTTCAGATATATGATCGATTGCATGTGCTATAATATTCATCTGTTCTAAATTTTTCCAAATGCCTATGGCATTAAGAGGGAAAAAGTACTAGAATTGGATGTGACTAAAGTGATTAAGCAATTGTCGAGGACAATCTAAGGTTTACCAAAGATTGGTTGCTCGGGGACAGTTGGAAGTATGGTGTAAATTTTTGGTGAGGACCATATTGACATATTCTGAAAAAGAGGCAACTCTTGTTCAGAAGTGATAGTCAAAATGGGAATATGGAAATGTCTCCATGGGTGGAAACTATTCAATATGTGTAAGATTAGGAAACTTAATGCAAGAAGGATGTTCAAAGCAATGTACTTTGAATTTGAGACTTCATTTCCACGGAATGTTCTCCATGGGAATACTCTGTAATGACTGTTGACAAGTCTTTGTGACTTTGTGCATAATCATTACAAGAGGATCAGTGCATATAAGTTTATAATCTAACAAATTTCTGTAAATGGCAGGAATTTGGAATTCTTGCATTTGCGGTAAGGATTTGGGACTGTGAAATGAGAATCATTGGAATTATGTTCAATCGATCTATTTCACAAAGTAAAGATCATAGACAAACTTAGCGTGCATACTTGGTGTATGTCATAACTAATGTTTGGACAAACATAGTGTGCGTACTTGGTGTATGGCATGACTAGTGTTTAGAAAACATAGTATACATGCTTGGAGCATGGGAAAACTATTGTTTTAATTCAAGTATTAAAGTTGATAATTTGAAATAGTATGCAATGAATAATGTGTAATCAATATGGTGATAAATAAAAGGTGTTCTATTTATATTCATAAGTTCTGAGACCATATTGGATTCGATTATTCTTGTGTTTCACTTTGCATGTTTTGACTTCCAGAATAACTAGGTCATTTTTCCTGAATGACTAAGTTGTTCAAACCATCCACAGTCGATAATACGTTGGAAGTAGGTATTAAGGCAAGACTGTCATGAAGCTGGTTTGTAGATGTCCAAGGTATTGGACATAGCAAGAGGTGCTACAACATTCATGAGTGCTCATAAGTTCTGAGTATTGGATTAAACCCACACTCATTTGAATCACTTCATGGATTTTATCACGAGTGATCGTGAGACGATAATATCTTATACTCTTCAAACCTAGAGATATGATTTGTTGACTATGAGTTGGTTATACATTGATTGCACAAAAACACATTTGGTAACTCAATGTTATAAAATGTGCCTTTGTGTATGATTCAACAAGTAGTAGGACAAGCATATGAGTCGAATTTTATCCATTCCTTTTACCCTTGATGGGATAAAAGCGATATCTGTGGGCCCCTCGATGATTTAATGATGACACCACTAAGTGCTTGGCCAAGCCTGAACTGATTTGATTTGTTCAATTAGTCGGTCGTCATAAATCGGAAATCGGGAAACAACAAATGGATAGAGAGAATGATTATAATCCATGTCTCAATCCACATGATATCTAGAATGGAGGAATATATGATCCCTTATCTAATGCACGTGTAATTGATTTGTTCAGAGTTCGACAACGGCTTTAAGAGCTACGATTTCTAGTCGAGTTTTGGAGTCATACGCAATAATAGTTTTAGACTTATCCAAGTGGGAGACTATTGGATTACTTGCTAAGTCCATAACTATAATTGGTATGTATTCGACCCGACTTGGCATGGTCCATTTGGGATGCAGTTCACCGAGTCTTTTGAGAATAGTATGTTTATGATTTTATATTAATTTATTATAAGCTCTAATATATTAATATGAAATAATATTATTTATTTAGTATTAATCAAGAATTAATTTAGAATTAATTTAGTGATCAAAAAGGAACTAATTAAATATGGACTCTTATATCTATATATATATATATATATATATATATATATATATATATACATACATATATATATATATATATATATATATATATATACATATATATATATATATATATATATATATATATATATATATATATATATATATATATATATATATATATATATATATATATATATGGAATGGGCCAAGTTCATTTAGGTTGGGCTAAGCTTTCATGGATTGTCCATGGAGTGTTTAACCCACAGAACCTATGGAAATGAAAGGTCATGGGTATTAGGGTTCTAATCCTCCATACTATATAAAGAGGTCTTTGGCACATGAAATGTTACTAGTGTGTGTGCATACAAGAGTGGGCCAATTTCTAGTGTGCTTACTATTCTCTCAAGTTTTCCATGGTAGTTTTGGTGATTTGTGATTTCACTTGAGGCTTCCGCACTATTGGGGCTAAGCTCTTAAAGACTAAGACATCAAGCTCCATCAAAAGGTATGTTATCTAACTAGGATTTTGTAGTATAGTTGCTTCATATTATGCTAGTTAGGATAAACCCTTGGAATATTGAGTATTTGAATGTATAATAGAGAAAACATAGATCCAAGGTTTATAGGGTTGCATGTACACCATAGGAGTGTTAGAATGCTCAAAACCCTTCAATAGATACCCCTAGCATGAGCCCAGACGTGCAACTAATCACACTCTATTGGTGGCGAAAGGATACAGCTTTCTAGATAGGAAAATAAATGAGGAGTATCCACCTCCTCCTTAGCATAAAATGTTGGATTACTGTCTAAGTCCATAACTATAATTGGTATGTACTTGACCCGAGAGTAACATGGTCCATTTGGGTTGCATGGCATCGGAACAATTTGGATAGACTTTTGTGAGAAGATGATATTTATGATTTATTAATATATTATAAGTTCTAATACATTAATATGAAATCATATTATTTAATTAGTATTGATCAAGAATTAGTTTAGAATTAATTTTGTGATCAAAAGAGACTAATTAAATAAATGGGTATTGATTTGGTAAATCATTCATTCTTATAAAGTTGGCTTATGATCCATAGTTCTTCATGTTGGGATAAACCCATGTGGTGACCCATGGTTACTCCATGGAGGTTAAAACCCATGGATCATGAGCAATGTGGAAAGTCATGAGTTACATGGTGTAAACCTAATGCCCACACTATATAAGAAGCCTCATACTTCATGAAATGGCACCTTTTTGAGGGACAAGAAGTGAGGGCTAGCCAATTTGTGAAGCAAGTATTCTTCTCTCAAGTTATTCCAATTGTTGGTGGTGTTGTGTGATTCCAATTGAGGTGCAACACTTGGGGAACTAAGTTCTTAAAGGTCCAAGGCTTCCAACTACAACAATAGGTATGTCTTCCAACTTGTTTTATTACCCAAATATCAAAGTTTTGTATGCTAGTTAGGGTAATACCTTGGAATATTCAAGTTTGCATGTATAATAGAGAAAACATAGATCCAAGGTATTTAGGGTTACATGCACACCTTAGGAGTGTTAGAATTCTCAAAACCCAACATAAACCCCTAAGCATCTTCCCAACTTTGCAATGTTGCAATAGCGGGATACCCCTCTTTCATGGAAGGTGAAGACTGACTGATCAACCCAGTTCGTCGACCGACTATCAAAACGAATTGTAGAAAAGAACTCCCATTAGAGTTCCTGGTAGATAACCTCACATATCATGAATATACGATGCCACACCTAGCAGAAAAAAGCTCAAGACCATTATCATCACAGAAGACCAGAGTGAGATACAGCTCCAAACATCATGTCAACCCAAACTCATTCGCAATCCTCCATACAAGAGCTTGGGGAATGGTAAACTGCTTGGTCAACAAAACGATCACCCGAGAGACAAAGAAACTTTGGTCCTCAGAAGGAATATCAACTAGAAACTGTAGAAATGGATGAGATGACCAATTAGGCGGTAACTGACCAGCCTGCTGGCTACCTGCTCAAAACATACCTAAGATACATAGGACAAGGCAATTTGAATTAAGTTAAGAAAGGTATAAACAATTAAAAAATATCAGAAAAAAGAGGTTCACGCGTACCCAGGTCTGCGCCATGTGCACTTTGAACATGCACCCGTGCATTGAAGATGCACGGTGTGCTTCAAGAACACATTGAATAGTTGGTTCTAGAAGCTTATAATTTCTTCCAAATTTCAACCTAAAATCGATAAGGGATCAATAATCAGGGCTTTTACAAGTAGAATACACCACCAATTTCATCATAAATACCACAAATCAACAGATTTAGCAAAACCCTAGATTTTTCCCCAAATTTATTTCACTTACCACTTTTCACCCTGTTTTACTAAACAGATGAAGGTGCGCACGACGCGTGGTGCATGTTTCCCACGTCGTGGTCCTCTTTAGCACACTTTTTAAATATGGTTATTTGGTTTATATTTATGGGATACGTTTGCATTCACAAGAAGAAAAGTCCAAAAGTACTATTTTTACAGCCATTATACGAGATGTCAACCACAAATTTCGATTTTGATATCGCCACTACTACCCCAGGGGAGTCAATTGCATTTTTCCCTCTTTAATTTGTGTTCTTTAATTATTTATGTATACAATGGGAACATTGCATCAATTAAGTGTGGGGTAGGGGTCGAATATAGGAATGCAAGCATACTGATAAAATAATGAAAAATGACTTGGATAAAAAAAAATTATTTAGACTTGAAATAATTGGCTAAAAAATTGAATCTAGTTAAAAATTGTTGAATTGTCTAAAAAATGAATCTAGTGTTGTGTGGGGAGATCTGATGAGAGCTTTGATGCTTAATTGAGCCTATATATGTTCTAGTGTATTTGTGGCTTCCTTGTCCTAGTGAAATCACGTGACGAAAACACAACTTTGCCCATTTTGAGGGATGTAATAAGTTTTGCTTTGGAAATCCTAGACCTAATAAAAAGCCAACCGGTGACTAATTTATCTCCTGGTTCCTTTCTGTCAAAACAAAGCGAGTTAATTTTCCAAGTTTATTTGTTTACTTTTATGCATTATTGAGTCTAGTTATATATGAAAAATAAGTAACAGCTCAGGTGTGGCACTAATATGTGGCCTTTGGAACTCAATGAGTATTCCCCCTAGGGGCATTTTATATGTCTATCCACCTATTTATAAAAGCTTGGATGGATGGGAAGAAATATCATTTAAATGGGTTTTATAGAAAGCCATGGGTCTCATTAGTGACCTAAGGGATTCCGACTACTCCAATGAATCTTTAAGAAAGTCATTGATTAGGTGGTTGTAACATTGGGTGTACCAAGCTAATTTGCATGGTTATTCACACCTTGTTTGTGATCCTCGGCATCCCAGTCACAAACTTGAAGGGTAGAATCGAGATTTAAACATGCCATTGAATTGTTCAATGAATCTCAAAGGATCTATTAATTTCAATTCACTTAAAACCTAAAAAAAATTTCTTTTTTCGTGGTGGAAATTGGTAAATCGTCATTTACCTACCTTCAAATATTTTGCAATTGCATTACGGCATCCCTCTTCCAAATTGTAAAATATTGTGTTGGGTCCTAGCCTTAATATTTCATTTGGGTGTTATGTTAAGGACTTAAATCAACTAACTTGAAATTCTCCCATTGTAGATGTCTAGTTCAGACAACTATGGTCTTCCCAAATCCTTTGGAACAAGCTTTCCTTTTGAAGATGATGTACCGCGGTTGGATCATGGAAGTCATACTTCACTTCCTCCACCTCCTCCAATAATTCCCCTAACCCACAAGTTCAAAGACTTGAAAAATTCAAGGTCACTAAAGCCCTACTTGCAATGAAACATCAAGATAGAAGGCATGTGTGTATTCACATCTAGGAGATGAAGTCACATATTGACAGGATGAGAGTATTGGGTGTCAAAGTCTCGAGGAAGTTAGCTATTAACTGGGTTCTTCAGTCACTTCCCGAGTCATATGGTGAGTTCATTAAGGACTACTATGTGACAGACCACAACATAACCCTTATTGATCTTAACTATTTGCTTGTTGTTGCTGAATCAACAATGATGTGGCGCACTAGAAAAGCAAATTTGATGGGAAGATCTACTCTTCAAACTTCCATGGACATTGACAATGGAAACATTGGAAGTCGAGAAAAGATTTCTCTTTCTAAGGGAAAGAGAAAGGCTAAGTCTGAGATTGTCCCGTGTACCATTCCCAAAGAGTCCATATGTTTCTGTTGCCAAGAGAAGGGGCATTGGTTGCGAAGCTGCCCTGACTACCTGAAAGATCTAAGAAAAGGTAGAATCGAAAAGTTTGACTCTGCTTCAGGTAAGTCTATTGTCTAACTCTATTAAGTTCCTAGTTGTTTATTCTTAATACATGACGTGACAAGGTTACATTTTGATGTTTTGTAGGATCATGCAAAGGGAAGGAAGCTTAAAGGTAGAGTATGTTGAATCTGATCGTGAAGATGGATTTCTATCGCATGGTTCAAAGATCGGAGTTTTGAGTTTCTGCTTTGGAGTTATGATAGATTGCTAGGAAATATGTAATAACATAGTTTTCATTTGTAATTGCATTGTACGGAAAAGTCTTTTCTGTATTTTATAAATAAATAAAAATTTTGTGATTTTATCTTATTTTATATCTCCTTACAATGGGATTTATGAAAAATTGATGTTTGTATGTTTCTATTTTTAGCAATATGGATTTGATTCTTTCGTTTGTGGTAGTGTCATTTTTTACCAAATAAGGAAAGATTCTCATCACCCAAGTTTCAGTTGGATAGAAACTTGGAATCATGCAACTTGTATTGTGTGATGAATGAGAACCTTCATATTTGGGAAATTAAGACTAATTCCTTGTTCATATGTATATGTGATACAAGTGAAGGACTAGGGGATAGGGTACACTGGGTGTGCGCTGCTCAGATCCACCACAAAGATCGATAAGACTATTTGTCATGATTTACTAAACTTTAGTAAACATGGTTATGCTTACAAGTTTAAGTATAATTCTGCAACATTAGAAAAGGTTCAATGTATGTCAGAACGAATGAGAAGAATCAAATAAGGCAGAAAGATAAAAGTTTCTCCAATCTGAAAACATGGGAGTGTACTTTAGTATCGTGTTTTATGATCATCTTAAAGTTTATGGAAAAACCATATCACAATTGATCCTCTAAAGACATCTTAGTGTATTTGTATGGCTTAGAAGAGGAATCGTGAATTGTTGAAATAGTTTAAATCAAGAAGATGAGTCATACTTCGTTCCCAAAACAAGTCTTAGAGTCATACTCCAAGATTGTAACCTTGAGTGACATGATCTTAAGAAAGGTTTAAAACACTTATCAAATGTAGAGTAAAAGTCTTCTACTCTTGTACATTTGAAATTGGTAAGTTGTGATATTTTGGATAAAACAAAGACCAACTAAGACCAATTGTGTGAAGTGTTTGTCTTGATTAGAATCCGCACTAACTCTTGAATATTGGTTTACCAACTAATGTTCCTTGACAAAGTGAACCATATATGTCAAGAGGTCAATGGGAGTCTTAAAGATCTTGACAACTTTCAAGAACTAATCAAGAATAAACCTATTGTTAAACACTACCACACGACTTGAGGTTTGTGACCTATCGTGTTGACATATTCTTGTTTCTATGCCCATACCAGTTAAAGTTGACTATGCATGTGAGTTATGAGAGTTCTCAATTGGTTGCATAACAACCTGGAAGCAATGGTAGGCCCTTGTGCTGCCAAGTGGCATGAAGTTAAGATTGAACAAGTTCAGTCCATATGAGTTTGGTTTTGTCACTAACCTTGTCTTATGATTATGGTTATGACAAATTCACATGGATAGGAACACATACACCACAAAATCTAAGTGTCATAAGGTTTCTCTCCGATTCATGAAAATGATTGTGAGGAAACGCTTTCACTAAGTATATTTTAAGGAGATAGATATTGTGATATTTGCATTATCAAATTCGATTATGATTACGGCATCCCTCTTCATAATTCGAATTGTGAGAAAAGGCAAAGGTCTAAACATTTCAGACTTATGGTTGTAAGTTCTAAAATTGTTAAGACACACATGTGACCTATCTAAGGAAAGGTGTATGATTTTGAGAAGCCTAGATAAAGTCTTATCAAAGCATCTCATATCAGAAATATGAACTTTAGTAAGAAAGTCAACAAAGTGTTGATTTCTAGAAGTCCATCTGGTTTCTCAAAGCTAGTGGGAGCATAAGTGTTATGCTAATAAGGATGTAATTATTATGCTAGTGCGAGCATAATCAATTACGGTGAATGTTGCAAGCTTAGCAATGTTAATTATAGAAAACAAAGGTTTCAATTCGCAAAGTTGTTGTCACTGATGCTCTCAGTCGGAAGGTAAACCTTGAAAGGAAAAGTCCAAGAGCGTTGAGAATTAAAGTTGTCTCAACAATTGTAGAAAGTATTAAGAAAGCTCAGATAGAAGCTTTAGAGAAAAATGACCGAAAGGAAGAACGTTTGGGCAAAACGTTAGTGGTCCATATCTGAGGTTCCGATAGTGTGCGAGTTCCCGAATGTTTTTCCCGAGGAGTTGTCGGGTGTGCCTCTCGAGAGGCAAGTAGACTTTCAGATTGATTTGGTTCCGGGCGCGGCACCTATTGCCAAGGCACCTTATCGCCGTGTGCCACCAAAGATGCAGGAATTATCCTCACAGCTCCAGGAGCTGCTGGGGAAAGGTTTCATTAAACCGAGTAACTCACCGTGGGGAGTACCGATCCTTTTTTTCAAGAAAAAGGATGGTTCACACCGGATGTGTATTGATTACTGGGAGTTGAACAAGCTGACGGTCAAGAACCGTTATCCACTTCCGAGTATCGAAGATATGTTCGATCAGTGGCAGGGGGCATCTTGGTTCTCCAAGAATGATTTGAGATCTGGATTTCATCAGATGAGAGTTTGCGAGTAGCATATCCAGAAGACGGCTTTTAGGACTCGTTATGGGCACTACGAGTTTGTGGTGATGCCTTTCGGGCTCACCAACGCACCGGCGGCGTTCATGGACCTCATGAACCGGGTGTGCAGACCTATGTTGGATCGATAAGTGATCGTGTTCATCGACGATATTTTGGTGTATTCGAGAACCAGAGAGCAACACGAGGAGCATCTTAGAGAGGTTCTTGGAGTATTGAGGTCGGAGAAGCTTTATGCCAAATTCTCTTAGTGCGATTTTTGGTTACGAGAGGTCCAGTTCTTGGGACATCTTGTTAATCAGAATAGGATATCGGTCGACCCGACCAAGATTGAGGCAGTTATGAGATGGGAGGTGCCAAGATCCCCATCTGAGATCAGGATTTTTTTGGGTTTGCCCGTTTACTATCGGAGATTTATCAAAGACTTCTCCAAGATTGTTGTTCCTCTTACCAGATTGACCCGGAAGGGTGTTAGGTTTCCTTGGGGGCCCGAGCAGCGGGCCTCATTTGAGACTCTTCGCTAGAGATTGTGCGAAGCCCCGGTGTTAGCCCTTCCCGAGGGAGTGTAGGACTTCGTAGTTTATTGTGATGAATCTTTATCAAGGATCGGAACGGTGTTGATGCAGAGGGGACACGTGATTGAATATGAATCGAGGCAGTTGAAGCCTCATGAGACGAGGTATCCCACCCATGATTTGGAGTTGGGGGAGGTGGTGTTCGCCCTCAAGATCTGGCGCCACTATCTGTATGGAGTCTGATGCACCATATACACAGACTATAAGAGTCTGAAGTACCTTATGGATCAGCCCGACCTGAATATCAGGTAGAGGAGGTGGTTAGATGTAGTGAAAGACTACGACTGCGAGATCTTATATCACCCAGGCAAGGCTAATGTGGTAGCCGATGCCTTGAGCCGTAGAGCAGAGAGTGCTCTGATTAGAGACGTGTGCATGAGGATTACGGTGATGACTCCAGTCCTAGATATCATTCGAGAGGCCCAGGTGGAGGCCGTGAGACCGGAGAACTGCAAGAGGGAGCGGGTGATCGGTCAGGTTTCTGAGTTGGACACGGATAGTCGGGGGCTCATGACTTTTTGTCGGCAGATTTGGGTGCCCTGTACAGGTGGAGCTCGTCGTATACTGATGGAGGAGGCACATAGATCGAGATTCTCGATCCATCCAGGAGCCACTAAGATGTATCTGGATCTGTAGAGAGATTACTGGTGGCCCTATATGAAGAGGGATGTGGCATGGGTTGTTGAGAAGTGCTTAACCTGTCGTCGGGTTAAGGCGGAGCACCAGCGTCCACATGGTTTGTTGCAACCTTTAGAGGTTCCCCAGTTATCTATGGATTTTATCACTAAGTTATCGAGAACTGCGCAAGGTGTCGACGCGATATGGGTGATTGTGGACCGGTTGACGAAGAGTGCTCACTTCCTTGCCATCAGTGAGAGCTCTTCTGCAGAGCAATTGGCCGAGATTTATGTGAGAAAGGTGGTGCCACGACATGGAGTGCCGATATGGATAGTGTCAGATCGGGATGTGCGTTTTACTTCTAGGTTCTAGAAGAATTTCCATGAGGAGTTGGGTACCCGATTGCACTTCAGTACCGCATACCACCCACAGACAGACAGGCAGAGTGAGCGGATGATTCAGACGCTTGAGGACATGTTGCGTGCATGTTTCATGGACTTTGGAGGAAGTTGGGACACCTATTTTCCCTTGGCTAAGTTTGCTTATAACAACAACCATCATTCCAGTATTGGTATGCCTCCCTTTGAGCTCTTATATGGGAGGAGGTGTCGGACTCCCATCTGTTGGGGAGATGTAGGGCAGAGAGTGATGGGTAGCACTAATATAGTGCTCAAGACAACTGAGCAGATTCAGCAGGTCAGACAGAGGCTACCGACAACTCAGATTCGCCAGAAGAGTTACGCAGACCGACGACGATCCGAGCTAGAGTTCCAGGTTGGAGATTTTGTTCTCCTAAAGGTATCCCCGTGTAAAGGGGTGATCCTCTTCAGGAAGCGGGGAAAGTTGGGGCCTAGATACATCGGTCCTTTCAGAGTGACTCCCAGAGTGGGGAAGGTAGCCTATCAGTCCTTCCACGTGTCCTAGTTGAGGAAGTGTGTAGCCGATGAGACGGCAGTGGTACCTTTAGAGGACATTCAGATGGATGCTAGCCTGGATTACATTGAGAGACCGATAACGATTTTGGATAGAAAAGTTAAGACCCTGAGGAACAAGGAGGTGCGACTGGTTAAGGTATAGTGGGCGCATGAGAATGTGCATAGATCATAGAGAGTTGAACAAGGCAACAATAAAGAACACATACTCGTTGCCAAGGATTGATGACCTGTTCGATCAGCTTCAAGGTTCGAGCTATTTCTCGAAGATCGATCTTAGGTCAGGATATCATCAGCTAAAGGTAAGACAGTAGGATATTGAGAAAACTACATTCAGAACAAGATATGGACACTATTAGTTCTTGGTTATGTCGTTTGGACTAACCAATGCTCCAGCTGCATTCATGGATTTGATGAACAGGGTTTGTAAACCATTCCTCGATAAATCCGTGATGGTGTTCACAGATGATATTTTGATTTATTCAAAAAGCAAGTAGGAGCATGACAAGCATCTGCGAGAAGTGTTAAAAGTTCTGAAAAAGGAGAAGTTGTATGCAAAGTTCTCCAAATGTGATTTTTGGATTCAAGAAGTCCAATTTTTGGATTGAAGCTGTGATGAAGTGGGAACAACCGAAAAGTCCCACGGAGATCCGAAGCTTTCTAGGAATAGCTGGATATTACCGAAGATTTATCCAAGGCTTTTCTTCGATAGCTACTCAATTGACAGTTTTGACCCACAAAGGAGCTACTTATACTTGGAGTGAGAAGCATAAGGAAGCTTTTGAGAAGCTAAAGAAGAAATGTGTGAAGCACCGATTCTTTCTTTACCTGAAGGAGTTGATGACTTCGCAGTTTATAGCGATGCATCTGGAGTTGGGTTAGGTTTTGTTCTGACCCAAAGGGATAAAGTGATAGCATATGCATCGAGGAAATTGAAAGAACATGAAAAGAACTACCTCACTCATGATTTGGAGTTGGCAGTGGTAGTATTCGCCCTGAATATATGGAGGCATTATCTTTATGGCACTAAATGCAAACTATTCACTGATCATAAGAGTCTTCAATATCTCTTTAATCAGGAGGAATTGAACATGAGGCAACGACGCTGGCTAGAGTTACTCACGGAATACGACTGTGAGATACTTTACCACCCTGGTAAAGCAAATGTTGTCACTGATGCTCTCAGTCGGAAGGTAAACCTTGAAAGGAAAAGTCCAAGAGCGTTGAGAATTAAAGTTGTCTCAACAATTGTAGAAAGTATTAAGAAAGCTCAGATAGAAGCTTTAGAGAAAAATGACCGAAAGGAAGAACGTTTGGGCAAAACGTTAGTGGTCGATGGCTCGGAATTTTTGAAATTCGGGGCACAAAATCCGAGAAATTTCGCATGCATGGCTCGGAATCAGCCACTTCACCTCGCATGCGAGCCTGCCCTGTCTCCGCCTGCTGATTTGACCGAGGCGAGGTCCAGTCTGAAGCTGACGTGTGTCCTCGCCTTCGCTGCTGACGCGTGTCTCGGCCTCGCCACCTGTCCGACGCGTGCCTTCTTCTCCTTCCCTCGGAACCGAAGCCTCGCAGGGTATAAAATGAGGTGCGAACCCTCCCGGTTCCTACACCACTTTTACACCATTTATCATCCTTTTTCACTTCTTTCACCTCCCTAAACTTCCTTACAACCCCCCAAAGCCCTGATATCATATCCAACACCCGAAGACCCCGAGAAATTTATCTTTTCGGTTTGAAGCTCAACCTTCGCAAGGCCCGGTTTTCATTATAGCCCTCGGTTTCATCAGAAACGATCGTTTTAAGAAACGAAGTACTGCCCGATTATCGTTATATCAAGTGAGTGTGTAGTCACTTTCATCTTACACATAGATATGAAGTATTTCTATAAAATACGTGCTATGTGTAATTATATTGTTTGTTTATTTGAGATGGTGTTGAATAGATGTTTTATACAAGTTTTAAACTGTATATGTATTTTTATCTACAAATATGTTGGGTAAAACATGGGTAGATGAAATAGTTGATGTGTGTTAAAATGATGAGAGGCCTTGATGTTGCTGTTGTTGTTGTTGTTGTTGTTGTTGTTGTAGTCATCTAGCGGAGTATAGATGACGACCACAGACCGTTCTAGACAGTCCAGTGGAACGCTAGCAGGCTCGCCACCTGTACGTGTTGGTGAACTATATGTTCATTGGTGTACTCCATCCCCATCATGGTTGTCTTAAGGGCATGTATGGCTGAGGAACCCCCTTAGCAGTAGTGTCCATCCCTATGATGATCCTTAAGCTAGGTCCCTTGTGATAGGTGTTTAGGGACGTAAAGTGAGGACAACAGGAACGGGAAATCAGGGTTATTGTTGGTTGATGAAATTAATAAAGTTATTTTTGGTTGATAAATTTAATAAATATATTATTCTTTGTGGGTTGAAAACCCTATATGCTCACCAAGCTCCCACACCTGACCCACTCCGCTTTTTATATTACAGGTAGTGGACCCAGAGCATAGTTTGGATGATGTAGAGGGATTTTTGGATTATAGGCCAGTAGTTGTAAATAACTGTTGTAAGGCTTATGATGTACTGTTTATGCTTTTGGTCTGTATCGGAACATGACATCCTGAGGTTTTGATATATATTGAAAATACATATTTCTTTAAAAAATGTTTTGATAAAATTTTATCATGTTTTGTTTTGGGGACAAATTCCGCAACATCTTTTAAAAGATTACTCTGATTTTATTATAAAAGCATAAATTAAATCGCTCTTTTCTGGCCGAGAAATTTGGGGATGTCACAGAAATTGATCATTGTTTGATCTAGTTCATGATGAGTCATACTATGCTTCCAAACAGTTTCTAGATTTTTACCAAAAAGATTGTTACAAACATTCTAAGCCTTGTACCAATATAGAAGGTTTCAGATACATGCTAAAAAATATGAAGTGATGATGTTTCGTCACTTGCATATTTTGTGTTGGGTTTTAAGCACTATAACACTCCTATGGTGCACATGCAGCCCTAAATGCCTTGGAACTTTGTTTTCTCTAATTATACATGCATTTTCAAATTTCCAAAGCATATAACTTAACTAGCATACAATTCAAAGTAACAACTAGTTAGATAACTTACCTCTTGTGTAGTTCTTGACCTTGGGAGCTTGAGCAACTCAAGTGTTGTGCCTCTAATGTGTCACAAACAACAATATGCAAAGGAGGCTTGAGAGAATAAGACTTGTAGCTTCAAAAATCGGTTCTATGCTCTTGTGAATATGTGTTAGCCGATTTCACCTCTAAGGGAACTCTTTTATAGTGTTTCTCAAAGCTAGGGTTTCATCCATGAAACCCTAATGCACCATGACCTTCCATATCCCTTAGGCTCCATGGGTTAAAGCTTCATGGACTATCCATGAACCACTTAGCCCACCCTAATGGATCTTTGGCCCACACTATAAGAATGGATCATTTACATAATCAACCCCTTAGATTTAATTAGTCACTTTTGATCACAAAATTAATTCCAAATTAATTCTTGACCATTACTAATTAAATAATATGATTTCTCAATTAATATATTATACTTATAATATATTAATAAATCACCAATAATCTTATTCTCAAAAGTTCATCCTATCAAATTGCACTGGTGAAGGCAACCCAAAAGGACCATGCTACAGTCGGGTCAAGTACATACCAAATATAGTTATGGGCTTAGACACTGTAGTGGTGTTGATTATGATGGCATGTGCGGAATTAGAAAGATCTAGTGAATCATCATGTAAAATCAAGAACACAAGGAGTAAATAAATCTTTGTAAGCTCATATTAGATCTAGAAAGGATATACAAATGGGTCTGTACACAATTTCTCTCTCTAGTCTAACACTCCAAATGGTTCCTTACATAATGGGAGTCACTCACTTCCGATTTATAGGAAAGAATCAACCGATTTATACATACAAGAGGGTAAGCCTAAAACATTACATCCAAGAGTGACTTTGCACCCTAACATTCTCCCCCTCAAAGTAAAGATCGGATGTCCCGGCTTCAGTCTCCAACGAGCTAGCGCGATCAAGACCAAACTCCCCCTCGAAGTAAGACCGGTCTTCAAATCCGCAAATGAATATACGACAAACCCGCTTCGAATACCCATCATTCTCCCCCTTTTTATAATCAATAAAATGATTATAAAACCCATGAAGGGTGAGAAGCGCCCGAGGAATAAACTTCACAATACTCCCCCTTGATGTGTACCAAAAATGAAACACAAAAAAATCTTGCACGGAAAAACAATCACGAAAAAGCCTCAAAAAATTTCCAATTTGTGAAATTTTTTGACTTTTTGGGTGAAAGTTGCAAGATTTTCCAAAATCCAGGTAAAAATCGTCACTTTCTGAATTCTATAACTGTCCAACAGTCTCCCACATTGATAAGTCTAATAACTATAACTGCCAATGTAACTTCAAGATCTGATTAGCAATCGTAGCTTCCAAAAGTTGTTGTCGAACTCTGACCCTCAATGACCGATAGCGTACAAGTACCGTGAGGGAAAGGTGAAAAGAACCCTATTAAGATTCAAGGCTATTCCTTTCACACCGCTGGCAAATTCAACCATTTCCCCAACTTGAATCCCATTCAACCCATAAACACGTGCAATCCCATCTCCAACTGAGACCACTCGAAGTCAGTGACTGTGCTTAGACAAATGATCATATACTCCTCTGTTCTACAAGATATCAGCGGACAAATACATGGAACACAGTCATACTTAATGTCCTGCAATTAGTTTCCCGATTTCCGATTAGTTTGACATAGAACATAATTGAACACATCTATTTTGCTCTGACCAGGCCCGGTACATAGGTCAAAACAACTCATCGAGGGGCCCAAATATCACTTTTGATCCTTCTTAGGATAAAAGGAACAGATAAACTACGACTCTATATGCTTGAACTAACTACTCGTTGAATCATGTACATCAATACATTTTATGACATCAAGTTACTGATGCGTTTACGCATCATCAATGCATAACCAATTTTTAGTCAAAAACTCATATATCTTGGTTTGAAGATTATATTATATTATCATCTCACAATCACTCGTGATAAATTCCATGAAGTGAATCTGATGAGTGCGGGTTGATCCAATGCTCAAATGCTTATTTCACAAGCACTCATGAATAGTGCAACAGACTCTTGCCATGTCTAACTCCTTAGACATCTACAACCAACTCATGACAGTCTAGCCTCATACCTACTTCCAATGTATTATCAACTGTGGATAGTATGAATAATTATATTATTCAGGAAGTCAAAACATGCAAAATGAAACAATACTAAATAATTGACACAAGACAGTAACTTTTCTTATCAATAAAACTCATTTTATTCAATCATCAAAATGTCAATTACAATTCAGCTATTACAAGTTTCTAATTTATCTAATTACTAAAACTAATATCGTCTTTTAGCCTAATGCCTTTAGCATGCTACAAGTGCTTAACCCTATTCAGTCCCTTTGTAAGGGGATCTGCTGGGTTGTCTTGTGACGATATCCTCTTCACCACGAGGTGTCCTTCTTCTACCTGATGTCTTATGAAGTGGTACTTTCTGTCGATCTGCCTTGATCTACCATGATCTCTCGGTTCCTTGGTTAAGGCAACCACCCCTTCATTATCGCATAAAACTTCTATGGGCTCCTTTATGGATGGCATAACTCCAAGGTCTCCGATGAAGTTTTTCAACCATATCGCCTCTTTTGAAGCTTCGCTTGCTATCATGTACTCTGATTTGCACGTTGAATCAGCCACACTCTCCTGCTTAGAACTTTTCCAAGTTATTGCTCCTCCATTCATGGTAAACACCCTTCCCGACTGAGAACGCATATTGTCTCTGTTAGTCTGAAACCCTGCGTCACAATACCCTAATATTCTCAAGTCATCACTCCCACTGAGGGTAAGGATCCAATCTGTTGGGGTACAAAGTTATCCATGTATGACTTTGTAAATGGGTTGACTTTTGTAGAACAACTTGCATGTGGTGCATTAGCCTTATGACTCATGAGATAGAGAGTGAGAGAGAGACATGTAAGCACCTCTACATAAGGTGGGTTTATTCCACTTATAGAGGTGTGCTTGAGACATGTAAAATTGAGTGTGTAAGTGTGTGTTATTTATGTAGATTTACATCTAGATCCCTTCTTGTAACACCATACATAATCAAATGCATCTCTTATTCACCGAAATCACCATGTTCTTTGTGTGTTCTTCAATTCCGCAAGCCAAACCAATGTTCATAATTCACATCAATTGGTATCAGAGCGGGTTTTCGAAGATCAACATGATTTTTTGAAGAACGATTCTCGGTTTGGCTAAATTTGTCACAATTGGAGCATTTATGGTGAGTCTCTCTCTATGATCTCTCTTAATCTCATTGATTCGTGCGTTGCGTTCTTGATTTTTGATCGTTTTGATTCATTGGATCTAATTCGTTTCAAATCTCTTTGTTGATCCAGTCATTTTTTTTCAAAGTCCAATCCAAATGATTTAATTTGACTGTTCATCAATAATTCATGATTGAGCCCAATCTTAAATATGTTACTGTTCATGTTCCATTCCAAGACCACTTTCGTTATATAATCAATCCGGTTCATCGAAATCTAATCCATCAGATTGATACGTGTTTATTTTCTTCATCAGATTCAATTGTTCGATTGAGTTTTTAATCTTTGACTCTGAATAAATTCGTGCATATGATTTTTCATGTATCTTTTTATAATCGAGAACAATAACTTTATTTCCACATTTAAATCACATATCGAGTTCTTCATCTGATCAATTTGGTCTTTAGATTCTCTTGTTCATGTTCATCTGATCGATTTCTTGATCTCGTATGTTCGTGAATCTTATTTTTGATCATCAATTTGAAGATTTTATGAAATTTGGTTGATGGATTGATGAAGAATATTCAAGAACAGATGAATAATCAAGTCAAACCAAAAAGTAAACATATGTGATCTTGGATGTTAAACATTTGATGACTTGAGTTGATTGTTAAAGAAGAAGGATTTAATGACGATTGTGTTGAATGAATGGCTGATGGATGTAATTTCGAAGGTTGTGATTTTGGGAATCGACATTAGGATGTCGAAGTCATACAGTTTTGGGGTTGGTTAATTTTGAGGTCAAGAATGTTTGTATATGATGTCAAAATCGAGTTCGTAACATATGGTCATTGTTTGGAGTTTCGATATTGGTTGATCAATTGGATAGTATGTTCACTGGAAGTCGATGATGGATGAAGAATGAAAGTCAAAGCTTAATAGTCAAAAGTAATTAGTGTTCTTTGGAGTCGATTTTGGTGTTAATCGAAATTTCGATGTCAATGGATTGGAGTCGGTTATTTCGATGATCGAAGATTTTGAATATCAATGGTCCAAATTTTGGGTTTGGGAAGAACTGTAAGAACAAAGGTTTGGGTTACATGTTTAATACTCGACAGTCAAAATTGATAGTTGTGGAATCGTGAATTGGATGGTTGCTTTACTGTCGAAATGTTTTTGATTGACTAACGAAGATTTTGGAATCGATGGCTTTTATTAACGAATTCTTTGCTAACTGAAATCGATGTTTTGGAAAATGAAAAATGGATGTCGACTAACGCAAGTTTTGATGTCGATAGTCGAAGATTTTAGATCGGGAAGGGAGAAGATTTTTGATCACGAAGATTTTTGCCTTACTGTCGAAAATTTGAGCATTGATGTTGACTAACGAAGTTTTGAGCTCATGAATTGAAAGAAGAAGAAAAATTTTCGTTAAATATGGTGGTGTAAAATTTTCGTTAAAATGAAGAAAGTTTCGTTGCCTGATAAACGAAGTGACGAATGAAGTTTCGTGCATATAATTTCCTTAGATTTGGGGAAGAAGAAACTCAAAAGTTTCGTAAATGGCCCTTAAAGTTTCGATAATTTGGCAGTTTTTCGTAAGTTGGTCAAAAATTTCGCAAGTTTGGAAGAACACATAGAAATTTCGAAAATGGTCCCTTCTGTTTCGAAAGTTTGACAGATTTTACCCAATTTCGACATTTGGGTTAATTTTTGACATTTTGGGACAAATGGCTGAAATTTTGAAATCAGTCCCTGGAGTTTCGAAAAATTGGCAGTTTTTGCCCATTTTCGAAAATGGACTGATTTTGCTGAGAAATTGAAAAAAATGCATTTCAGGCCCCTGCAGTTTATGTGAATTGACGCTTTCTACCCAGTTTCGAAAAGGGGGAGAGTTTCGCATTTTTGGTTGTTTTGGGCCCACCAGGTCACTGCAGAATTTTGAAATAGACAATTTCTACCCATTTTTGAGAAATTTTATCAAAGGCGGTCCATGAACGAAGCTAAAAATTGAAGATTTTTTGGGTTTTCCGGATTAAAGCACAAAGTTTATGCCACATGTTAAGGGGGGAGTTTTGACACGAAAAATTCCGAATAGAGCACGTTCTCTTTCCTTGAAGGTTTTATAATCAAATTTCGATTATAAAAAGAGGGTGAAATTTATATGGAAATTCGAACTTGAATTTTTCATATTATGCGGATTTGAAGACCGAAGTCACCTTGAATTTTTGAAGTTTATGAAATGATGTGATTGGAGATTCGGAAGTGATTTCGATTCGAAATGGGTTTGGATTTATTGAATATTTTTGGGGTGCGTTTTTATGCTCAACTTTTGGGTGATTAATTGGAGTTTGGGATGCTCTTAATCATTCGTTGATGCTAGGTTCGTATGGTCTCACATCCTAGAACCCAAATTGAAGAATCATGGAAGAATTGAAGATTTGAAGTTCATTTCGACATGTGTCACCCTTGAGGCTCGGATCGCGTAGTTGCTCGATTTTGGAAGATTTGAAGTGGGTGATCCATTCCTAACTTTGAGGGGGGGGGGAATATTGGGGTACAAAGTTATCCATGTATGACTTTGTAAATGGGTTGACTTTTGTAGGCCCACATGCATGTGGTGCATTAGCCTTATGACTCATGAGATAGAGAGTGAGAGAGAGACATGTAAACACCTCTATATAACGTGGGATTATTCCACTTATGGAGGTGTGCTTGAGAGATGTAAAATTGAGTGTGTATGTGTGTGTTATTTATGTAGATTTAGATCTAGATCCCTTTTTGTAACACCATACATAATCGAATGCATCTCTTAAACACCGAAATCACCATGTTCTTTGTGGGTTCTTTAATTCGGCAAGCCAAACCAATGTTCATAATTCACATCACAATTCTTAGTCCTCTGCAGGTACTTAAGAATGTTCTTAACTGTAGTCCAGTGAGCTCTACCAGGATTCCCTTGATATCTACTGACCATGCTCAAAGCAAAGGCCACATCAGGGCGAGTACAAGTCATAGCATACATGATTGAGCTTACTGCGGAAGCATATGGTATCCGGCTCATCTCTGCTATCTCAGCTTCTGTACTCGGACTCTTAGTCTTACTCAGTTTGGTATTGCATTGGATAGGCAAGTCACCTTTCTTGGAGTTCTCCATGCTGAAACGCTTCAGCACCATGTCCAAGTAGGTATTCTGACTAAGTCCTATTAATCTCTTACTCATCTCTCTCAAAATCCTTATCTGTGACAACCCGAAATTTCAATCTTGTACAAATCATTCAATCCAATCAAAGTTAGACTTGTTCCTGCTAACTTTTGGCCCTGTTTAAAGTCCGTCTGAGCATTCTGAACTTAATACATCAAAGGAATGAGTAAATGGAAGTGCCAATTGAAGTTGTAACCCATCAAGCTAGCCATAAACCCTCAAAAGAGGTGTTTACAGCCAAGACCATTGGGTTTACGGCCGTAAACACATGGTGGCCGTAAACACCATAGTATATATATGACACTTAGTCATTTTTCATTCATTCTTCACCTTCCAAGCTAGAGAAATCGGATTCTCTCCCAAGGATCTTCAAGATTTTCCTTCTAATCCTCACAAATGTAAGTAAACCCTTCCATCTATGTGTTATTACATCACTTCTTCTTGATTCATCCTTGAATCCATCCACAAATTCCATCTTTTGATCTAAATCTTCAAGATCTTCAAGAACACCAAGAACACAAAAGTGTTTTGGGTCGAAAACACCCCTCTTTTGCCTTCAAATTGTAAGTCCTTACCTCCTTTACATGTTTATTAGTTAGGATAATGACTTAAGGACTTGAAAACACCAAGAATCCAAGAACAAAGGGAGTTTACGGCCAAGGCAATCTTCCTTGGCCGTAAACCCTAATGATGGGTGCAATGTTGCCATAAACTCTTTCCTAAGCCTTGGAACCAAGTCTAGAACACTCCCAATACACTTATATGACCTTAAACATCAAATGGTAGAAGTCACCATGGGTTTACGGCCGTAAAACCTTTTGGGCCGCAAACCCTAGGCCGTAAACTCATGGGGAGTTTACTCTTGGACCGTAAACTCCAAAGCAAGACCCTACAACCCTTAGATGCAACCCTATGACCTTCTAACACTTGAATCAAAGTGTTTTTCCATGTTCTAGGGTGTCTTTACTTGCTTACTTAGTGGTATAATCACCAATTAGGTACATATATGTGTCTTTATATGTTAAATAGGATCAGTGTGTGTGTTCAAGTCTTCACTTGACACCTAACACCTTGTCCAGCACTTCCATCCAAACCACTCACTAAAGGTGAGTTCATACCCCTTAATCAACCTTTTAAATGATTTTAAATGCTTTTATGTGGGGGAATACAAGTTGAACTAATATAGTTATTATATCAATCACATGTGATTAATAACTACCCAACAAGTGGATTTCTTACTTTTCAAACTGTGTTATCAAACAAACTACTTCAAATAGTTTTATAAACTCTTTACATGTTAAACACTTTCTATTGAACTTATTCTTATATGCCAAACTGCTTTTAAATCGTCTTATGAAATGACACCAAGTCATCAATATTTATATAAACTCTTCAAAAGGTTTTACAAAACTTCTTTCTAAACTTATATTTTGTCAAATGCGTATCTATATAGATATAGTTATATAAGTAGGATTGAAAGGACTTAGGACTGATAGCTCACCTTACTTTATGTTCCTTGTTTGGTTGTGGACTTAGGGTATCGGTTGTTTGTCTGAAGGTCTTTTGAATCTTAGTTGTATATTATGTATATGTATATAGATATAAAAGTTCCTTCATCCAGTTCAATACCTTTGGGTAGCAAAGGTATACAAACATGTTCATTCATACAAACAACATTGCTAGTAAACTATAATATGTATAGTTTAGGAAGTTACTAATACTATTACTAGAACAATGAAACATACAAAGAGTCAGTTCATACATGAGTCAACACATACTATTATGAGAAACTAAGAGAACACACTATGAGCAACTAGGAGAATATACTATACACTAGTATAGAAAGAACATTACTACGTTATGACTTACTATACAAACACGGATATACGATAATTTAATGTGACATACCATTTAAGGATACAACAAGACAATGTTGTATCATATTGTAACCAGAGTCTCCTGGAGGGAGAGCGGGCATCTTGTGTATATATCTATGCGGGACAGACACTCCCACACCCTACTGCTAGCTATAGTACCAACCAATAAGGCCAAGGGGTGACAAATGTCAACTCACTACATATGACACCGGAGGGTCATCTTTTATTCAGTCGTCGATCAGCATGGTTACATACGAGTTCACATTTAAATCTTTAATTAACCAAGTTGAGATTAAAGGAAAAAAGACTCCCCGAGGTGTATTGTCCATTTAATACTACCTGGAGTCTGTATTTTATTACTTAAGACTCCCCGGGGTGTATTGTCCATTTAATACTACCTGGAGTCTGTATTTTATTACTTAAGACTCCCCGAGGTGTATTGTCCATTTAATACTACCTGGAGTCTGTATTTTATTACTTTAGACTCCCCGAGGTGTATTGTACATTTAATACTACCTGGAGTCTGTATTTTGTCACTTTATAACCAGCAGTGTCACTGCTGAGGTAAAACATTATTTTCCCTATTAGATTTACTTTGTGATCTTATCACATACTCATTAATGTATAAACTATATTTAGTTAATGATAGTTATACCTGGGAAAATACACACTTTCACAAGAAAGAAACATACAGAACATTTTGATGCCTTGGTAGAAGGCTACTTTTAGTAGAAAATATAGGATTTTCTAGGAGATACAATTACTTACAGCAAACATTTACATTGAACAATTACAAACATTTTCTTCAAACTTACAAACATTTTCGTGCAAGAAATGTCACTAAATACTTATGAACTCACCAGCTTTAATGCTGATAAACTCTTTCAAAATAACTTGTATTCTCAGGTCATCAGTAGACAGGTATAGTCGACCAGGTTTTGAGAAGACGGAGCGTGTTCCAGACTCGACTTTTATTTTGATTACTTGTTCTTGGTATCTTATTACTATGAAAGAACACACTTGTAATAAAATTATACTATTAATGCAATGGATGATGTTGTTGCCTGTTTACTACTTTGCATTGTTATGATATTGTACATGTCGTCCTCCACCCCATAACGTTTCCGCCGTTCCGGTTTTGGGGTGTGACATTATCCCCATGATATAGGTAGCTTCTCTATGGTCCTTCATAGCAAAAGACTTCCCAAGCCAGGACTTAACCTCCTGCAAGGTCGGAATGTCATTTCCTATTACTAGTATGTCATCCACATACAACACGAAAAAACTAACTCTGCTCCCACTAGCCTTGACATACACACATGTCATCCTCGCTTCTCGAAAGTCCTATGAGTAGTATGTCATCCTCGCTTCTCGAAAGTCCAAACTCTTTGACTTTCTCATTGAAACAAAGATTCCAACTGCGAGATGCTTGTTTCAATCCATATATGGATTTCTCAAGCTTACAAACTCTATTAGGGTATCTTGCATTGACAAAACCCTCTGGCTGACTCATGTAAACATCTTCAGCCAACTTTCCATTAAGGAAAGCGGTTTTGACATCCATCTGCCATATTTCATAGTCATAAAATGCAGCTATGACCAACTTAACCCTTATAGATTCAATCTTCGCTACTGGTGAGAAGGTTTCATCATAGTCAACTCCCTGAGTTTTAGTAAAGCCCTTTGCAACCAGTCGTTCCTTATATGTGTGCACTTTTCCATCCATGTCGGTCTTCTTCTTGAAGATCCATTTGCACCCGACTGTCTTTCGACTCGTTTCATTGTCAATCAAGTTCCAAACTTGATTGTCATACATGGACTGAATCTCGCTATCCATAGCCTCTTTCCATTTAGCAGATTCAGGGCATGCCATGGCTTCCTTGTAGTTTTTAGTCTCATCCAAATTTACCAATGTACTATCACTGATAAATGTATCACCTTCTCTAGTAATATGGAAACCATAATAAAACTCAGGTGCAGTCCTAACTCTGGTGGAACGCCTCAGAGGTACATATTCGTCAATAGGTTCAACAGGAGTTTCCTCCTCGGGTAGATTGCTAGTGTTTGAGGTTCCTTCACCGCTTGAATCTTGAAGTTCTTCAAGGTCAATTTGCCTCCCACTATCCCCTTGGCATATAAGCTCTCTCTCACGAAATACCCCTCTTCTTGCGACGAAGACAACATTGTCACTTGGTCGATAGAAGAGATATCCAAAGGATTTGTATGGGTAGCCGATGAAAGCACATCGCTCATTCCGAGGTTCGAGCTTTTCGTGAGTCTCTCGCCTCACAAAAGCCTGGTAACCCGAAACTTCGATGTGGTCTAAAGTGGGAACCTTCCCAATCCACATCTCGTGAGGCGTTTTGGCAACCTTTTTGGTAGGGACCAGATTAAGAATATGGGCGACAGTCTCTAAGGCATACCCCCAAAATGAGATTGGTAACGAAGCTCGACTCATCATAGAACGAACCATGTCCAAAAAGGTTCGATTGCGCCTCTCAGCCACACCATTCAGCTGTGGTGTCCTAGGAGGTGTCAATTGTGAAACAATTCCACATTCCTTAAGATAGTCGTGGAACTCGATACTAAGATACTCTCCTCCTCGATCGGATCAGAGTACCTTTATCTTCCTGCCTAATTGATTCTCCATTTTTTCCTTAAACTCTTTGAACTCTTCAAAGGAATCTGACTTATGCTTGATTAAATAGATATAGCCATACCTACTATAATCATCAGTAAAAGTCACATAGAAGCGGCTAGCATCTCTTGTGACAGATATGAAGGGCCCACACACATCAGTGTGTATGAGATCCAACAAGCCCTCACCCTTTTCACAAGTACCAGTAAAGGGTGACTTAGTCATCTTTGCAAGTAAACAAGATTCGCAAGTTTCATCCGATTTCAAGTGGAATGATTCCAAGACTCCAACCTTTTGGAGTTGGTCTACGCGCTTCTTGTTGACATGTCCAAGAAGACAATGCCACAAGCATGCTTTATCCAAATCATTGGATGAATCAATGTGTAACACATTATTTCCTAGGTTATCTACAACATTCACAGTTTCATACACACTATTGCAAGGTAAAACTTCAAAATAAAAGACACCATTATAATAAGCATAAATACCACCATTATTATTATTAAAAGCAAAGGTAAAACCTTGTTTATACAAACTGCAAAAGGAAATAATGTTTCTTGCCATATCGACCGAGAAACAACAATTATTCAAATCTAAATTTAAACCATTACTAAGCTATAAAGAATAAACTCCAATCTTGGTCACAGGCAACACTTTGCTATTTCCCATGATTAAGTTTATCTTCCCGTGCTCCACATTCCTACTTCTTTTTAGTCCCTGCAAATCAGAACAAATGTGAATACTACAACCTATATCAAGGATCCAAGAACTAGCATGTGATGAATTATTAGAATGAATAGTGTAAATACCTGCAAAGGAGGGCTTGATTTTCCCATCCTTAATATCCTACAAGTACTTTGGGCAGCTTCGCTTCCAGTGCCCCTTTTCATGGCAATGGAAGCACTCTGCTTTTTTTGGATTGGTAGAGGGCACAACATAACCAACTTAGGTTCCGCTAGAAGAAGATCCATCCCGGGATTTTCCCTTGGAAGGAGCCTTCCTCTTTTTACCCTTACCATGTCCAATTACCAGGACAGGGGCAGTAGCAGTAGGTGTAGGAGTAGTAGCAACATATTTTCCTTTCATGTTGCTTTCAGCAGTTCTGAGGAGTCCCTGAAGCTTGCTAAGAGTGACCTCCTCCTTGTTCATATGATAGGTCATACGAAACTGATCATAACAAGGAGGTAGGGAATGAAGAATAATATCAATAGCTAATTCTTCATCAAAGTTGACATTCATTCTTAGCAAGCGGTCCACATATCTTTGCATTTTCTGCAAGTGGCCTGTGATGGACTCTCCATCCTTCATTTTAGTGGTGATCATGGAGGCTATGATCCCATACCTCTCCTGACGAGCTAATTGATGGTATCTTTCCATCAAATCTTGCTGCATTTAATAGGGCCAAAAGTCCTCATAGGACTTTTGTAGCTCAGAAGACATGGTAGCTATCATTATACACGACACTTTTGTTGCATCCCTCTCATGAACCCGGTACTCCTCAATTTGTTCGGGAGTAGCAGTTTGCTCATCAATTTCCTTCAGCTCCTTGTCTAGGACATATTCTTTGTCCTCATATCGAAGGGCCATGCGAATGTTTCTGATCCAATCATTGAAGTTGGATCCATTAAAGATGGTTCTCCCTACTAAGTTCATTAGGGAGAAAGAGCCTGAAGGGTTTGAGCCTAAAGCATTGTTTGGGATAGACATCTGTAAAAGAAAAGGAACAAAGTTTAGATTATATGAGAATCCTTAATAAATCACCCAAATGAAATATTAAGGCTAGGATCCAACACAATATTCTACAATTGTGAAGAGGGATCCTGTAATCCAATTGTAAAATATTTGAAGGTAGGTAAATGACGATTTACCAATTTCCACCGTGAAAAACGAAATTACTTATTAGGTTTTAATTGGATTTGATATTCCTAGATTCTTTTGAGATTCAATGAGCTTTCAATGGCATGTTTAAATCTCGATTGTGCCCTCTCAAGTTTGTGACTGGGATGCCGAGGATCACAAATAAGGTGTGAATAACCATGCAAATATACTTGGTACTCTAAATGTTACAAATCACCTAACCAATGTGCCGGTTAACCACACACTCTCCATTGATCTATGATTAACATTAATCTACCCTTTGCCACTCTTTATTAGTCCTAAATTAGTGTGCCGGTTAACCACACACGCTCCACTAACGACTTAATAAAGTGCAAAGTGTAATTTCATGGATTAGCACCTATTCACATTTTTCGTAAAGTAACTAAGATTGGGAATTTAATAATAGGTTTAGTTACTTTCTAATTTCATTATACTTTTAACGAGAATTAACGACCCTCCACCAGTCAAGGAAGCAGTGGGTGAGAATGTACACCCATTAAACTGCCATTTTATAGGCAATAACCTTATACCCCCCCCCCCTCCCTTATAGACTGGCTTTGTGAATGAGGCCTACTAATGGTAAGACTGACTTTTTCTTATATATATATATATATATATATATATATATATATATATATATATATATATATATATATATATAAGTATTAACATTTAATATTATAATAGTATAAGGGTAGAATTTTAATCTTTTAAAACTCTAGGGTTTTGGAATTAAATGTCTTATTAATGTGACTTTACAAATTCCAAAACTTGAGGGGAAGTTTTGAAACTTTTCAAGACCTTTCATATTCATAACCTATGAACCATTATGAGTTTTAATATCCATGAATGTGACTTTTCATATAACTTGAGGACAAGTTACAATAACACATTTCATTAACAATTAGATCAAATTTTTGGATCAAACACAATCCTCATATAATTTTTTCCTATTGATCTAAGCAAACTCATAACAAGACAATTCATATCAAATACTACATATAATTACTTTATTATCTAAACTTTTGACAATTGCCTTTTAAATGGATGAAGACAATCATTACCAATTCAGAAAATATAGTTTTTATGATTACAAAACAGTTTGTGGTAATGACTCTATCCATTTCTGGCCAAGAACTCAAAGTTTCTGCACACAGGAGCACCAACTCGTCGAGTACATGAACTGGACTCGCAGAGTTGATGCCTTATTGAGTGGACTCGTCAAGTCTGTTCATGTACTCGGCGAGTTCATCTATCAGAATGCAGAAAAGTCGATTTTTCAGCTTTGAAAACAAGTGTGCATCAAGTATAACAGAAAGCAATCCTAGGCTCTGATACCATTGTTGGGTTTTAAGCATTATTAAACTCTTATGGTGCACATGCAACCCTTAATTCTTTGGAACTATGTTTTCTCTAATTATACATGCATTTTCAAATTTCCAAAGCATATAACTTAACTAGCATACAATTCAAAGTAACAACTAGTTAGATAACTTACCTCTTGTGTAGTTCTTGACCTTGGAAGCTTGAGCACCTCAAATGTTGTGCCTCTAATGTGTCACAAACACCAATATGCAAAGGAGGCTTAAGAGAATAAGACTTGTAACTTCAAAAATCGGTTCTATGCTCTTGTGAATATGTGTTAGTCGATTTCACCACTAAGGGAACTATTTTATAGTGTTTCTCAAAGCAAGGGTTTCATCCATGAAACCCTAATGCACCATGACCTTCCATATCCCTTAGGCTGCATGGGTTAAAGCTCCATGGACTATCCATGAACTACTTAGCCCACCCTAATGGATCTTTGGCCTACACTATAAGAATTGATTATTTAAATAATCAACCCCTTAAATTTAATTAGTCACTTTTGATCACAAAATTAATTCCAAATTAATTCTTGACCAATACTAATTAAATAATATGATTTCTCAATTAATATATTATACTTATAATATATTAATAAATCACCAATAATCTTATTCTCAAAAGTTCATCCTATCAAATTGCACTGGTGAAGGCAACCGCAAAGGATCATGCTACAATCGGGTCAAGTACATACCAAATATAGTTATGGGCTTAGACACCAAATCCAACATTTTAAACGTCTAGGGTTTTCAAGGCGTACGCTTTTCGTGAAGCTCAAACCTAAATCATAGATACTACTAAGAACAAGGTTTTTTGCTCAACGGACAGACTTCCTTAAAACATTATATCTAAAGTGGTAATTGGGAGCCTGGTTTATCTTTAAGAAGTTCAAAAGTCAACAAAGAACCTGATGTTGATAATAGTTCTCAACAAGAGGCTGTAGAACCTATTGGAACTTAGCCAAAGTTATTGAGGAATATGACATGGTACCACATCATATCCTATGATTTAGTAGAATATGTCATGAACCTAAAGGATATGGTTGACTTCTATCTGAAAGTAATGAGTTAATGGTAGAGGACAATAAGCCTACCACCTAGTAGAAGGCAATTTCATACTCACTGCCTAATAAGTGGAAGGAGGCAATGAATATTAGATGCAATTAATGTGTGATAATCAAGTATGAGACTTATTTCATCAAACGCTTGGTTATAATTTAGTTAGATGTAAAAGGTTCCTCAAAAGAAAGACTAACATGGATGAGAATGTACACATATATAAGGTATAGTTGGTTGGAAAAGGATACTCTTAAACCTAATGAATTGATTATGAAGAAACCTTTTTCGCCGATGGTCATGATAAATTCTATGTCATACCCATTTTATAAACTTGTGTTGTATTATTTAAATATAATCTTAGTAGGAGTATTATGTGTTCTTATCAGTTAAAATGAGTATTATAGACTAAAGGTACAAGTGATATAAGCCTACTGATACAATGTGAAGAATAACACATTTTATGTTAGCCACGACATGACAAGAATGAGGCCACAGAGTGGGCTTACAACGGTAATTCGAGTGACGTAAAATGAATAGGGATAGCAACGTACTTTGAAATTCCCAAGATGTGGAGGTCCTGGCTGCCAAGTGAAGGAAAGTAGATTACCCATGATTTTTAGTGAAGGATCGAGTATTGTCATGAGAGAGAAGTGTAATAAAAGACACCCTACTATGTTGCATGTAGTGTGCCACGACATGGCTACTGGAACATATTAAAAAATATATACGCCTTGTAAACATATCAGTTCCATAAATACTCCCAAAAACACACACCAATGTGCGCTTTCACTTACCCAAGCCCTACGAGTCCGATTGTTCATGAAGGTTATGGATTTAAGCTTCTATTTGGAGAATTAATGTAAGATTTACTACTTCTAACACATCAAACTCTGATTTGGGACAAGTTTATGAGACTAATGACAAAACCCTATGTTAAGGATATGTACTTGAATGATGAAATTGAGTTAGTAGCTAATGTTATATAGCTTAATTATAACTTATTCAAATGATCATGAACTTTGTATGTGAGAAGTAGGAGTTAAGATATAAACTTAATTCGTGAGAGTAAGAGCTTATAGATGAACAATATGACTTAATGGATTAAGTTATTAAGTGGTAAAATAAGATGTACCTAATGTTCATAATTGATAAAATGAACTCTCTAAAGAGTATTGAATATTTAATATGTGGAAGGTTGTGCAAAATTCAGATGGTGATATGATTTCAGAAAGGAGAGCTGGTTTATATGAGTTAAGCCATGAATATGACATGATCAATGATGAGTATGAATTGGTTTTGTGAATATAAAATCAAGAGAGGAGGCTAAACAAGGAAATAGCAAGTTTGGAATACCATCCACAAATGCCATAAACAAGGTGAGTAATTCTTGATTTAATTCATGATTGTAATAAATAGAGTTTGAAACTATTTACTATAGATTGTGAAACTGTTTAGATAGTAATCATGTAATTGATGTTGGTACATGATAAAACTTAATTGAGTATATGAATCATACATGATGAACTCATGAAAGATGAATGAGTTACATTATGTATAAGATCTTTGAAAGAAATATTTTGTTGAGATTATAATGGATTACATGATAGACTATGAGTTGTAAATAGATTATATTGTGTGAATGAGTTATTATTTGAGATTACCAAGATGAGAATATGAGACTTACATACCCATGTGAGATGATTGAGATCATTGAGTAAATATCATTACTATGTAAAAAGATAAACATTATTATTATAATAGATTCTAAAGTATCGCAATGAATTGATGATAATGAAATTATTGTTTTGAGTATGCTATTCCATAATAGTTATATGTCGAGTTTAACCATATGTTGATAAATGACTCACTAAGCATTTAAGCTTATCATTGTTGATGTCTCATGATTTCAAGTACAAATCATATGTATCAAAGGAAAGGCATGGGATGTTTTTGAAAGAAAAACTTAATGTGATATTTTCATAAATTGTAAACGGCTCGAAGTTGTACTATTTCTTTTTATATGTATGATAATAACTTGTAGGTTTGGTTAATATAATGTACACTCCTTTTGTTTTAAAGAATTTTTTTGGGTGTTATTTATTTTAGTCGAGCGTTACATTCTATTAGGGTAGTAATTATCGTAGAAACATTTCAAGATTACGAAATATAGAAATTGGATATAAAAACTTACAAAGGATGTGTATATTACACTACTAGAGGGTTTTGTATATGCCAACTATTCAAATAAAGTGGAGCAGCTAGAGAGGGTCATTTATAGACTCAAATAAACATTTCAAAGTTGGAGTCACTATTGGGATTAGAAAATCAAAGAGGGTTGGATTTATCAGGAGTGAAGGTTAAGCTCAAGTATATGTCAGAACTAATGGGAATGTTGTTTTCTTCAGAGTGTATGTTGATCATGGGTAGCAATGTGTAACATTGTGATTTTTTCACTACATTTGTTTTTTTTATTTTTTTAAAACATCTTTTATTAGGATAATGTAACAAAAGTCTTGTTTAACAAATATTTCAAAAACATCACCAACATTACTTTATCTTAAAAAAAACCAAAAAAATAGTTCAAGTTTACCAAAACCGGCTATAAAATGAAACATCCCACAAACATGTCCAAGTTGGAATCATTTACTAAAGGAAATACCAACAACATAACTACCCAAAAAGTCTCATCCTCACCAAGCCATACAATCAAGCTACATGAACCAAGGCAATGCAAAAGCAACATGCAAAGAACAAGTGTTAGGAAATGATAATTGAGTTAATCATAACTACAATGTTAGTGAAACATGCATATGCTAAAATAGGTTAATTAATCATAACATAGAATAATCAACTTCACACATTTCATATCATCACATACCTAATACAATCATCACTTTAATAGTTTAGTATTAATCTTTTTTTGGATCTTCATTAATAATTAATCATCATTTTTCATCCTTATAATTATTCATCATTATTTTTCACTATAATTAATCTAAACACAAGGCTAACAACCCCGTTATATGAGAGAAAATCGTTCAAAATATGCGTAAATCATATAATTTAGTACACAAAAAGTTGCGTTAACTAGTATAAAGGGGTAACATATTATGAATGTAAGTTGCGATGTGATTTCAAGGATATAAACTTCGTAAAAATATGACTTTGATTGGAGGAGTTATGATTTTGTGAAACGTAAAATCAACCATGTAGATAAATTTTACAACGTCAAAATAATACTAAAAGATTGGTTGAGTTTTGGCTAAGGTCATGAAAAGGAAATTTGTAGTGCTCCTCGAGATAAGAACTTAGAGACAAAGAAGGTCAAAAACGGAGTACGTACGGAGTATATATGATTTAAAAAAACATAAAATATGGGCTAAACACAAAAGTAAAAATTAGCCAAAACAACCTAAAGGAAAGTTGTAGTATTCATCAATAGCTACACAAATATATAAGGAATGTTATAAACAAGATTCACATAAGAGAGATGAATTTTTAGAAAATATTAATCGTACGCGCGTCATGCACGCCACGCACGACGTGCACCTCTGACACCCGTTTTCATCGAGATGCGAGAGATGTGGACCACCAGGATCGTGACACGTGGAAAGTTTTGAATGGAGTCACGATTCCCATGCACAACACGCATATTTATTTATGCCGCACACACACCAAAATCGACCCTATAAATAGAAGCTTTCACTTCTCCAATATCCACACCTAAAACACACTCTGTTCTCTCTGAACCGGTCTAAAGTTCCCTTCCTCTTCCCGATGAATCGAAACGTCCAATGTGATAGTCAAAGTCTCTTTGATCATGTTACTAAGGTGAGTTCTCGAATCCACTTTTACTGTTTTCAAATGTTTTAGGGGGATACATATTATTAAACTATATCATATTATTTTTACAAAAAATACATTTATTTGTAATATATCATTAGTTTATAAATGAAACGCTAGGATAATATTATGCTCGGTAGTTACCCTGCCTAATTTTTAAGAATGGTATTATACCTAGTTGTTATAATGCATGAAATTACACTAAAGGATTATACCTAGTTGTTATGTTGACCAATTCCTTAGGATAACATAGAAACTATCAAGGTTGTATAACTCACTACTCGGTAATTGTTCGGCCGACTGCCAAGGAGCGAGTACTCGAGAGTACTCGGGGAGTACTCGGATTCGTTAAGTCATAACTGAAAAACAAACAATAGTCTCACTTCGTGAATAATTACTAAAAATGTAATATATCTAGGTAGTAATAATCACATGTGTGTGTGTTAGATAATAAATCATTAAGTATATTATACATATTAATCATCGATTTGGCCAAGTTTTACAACACTGCTCGCTTAAGTAAGGGGACGATTGGAGAGTACTCGGATTATGTAACTCGCCTTTGTAAGGGGCTAAGTAAGGAGTACTTAGCTGAGTAATTGGCCAACTCGGAGAGTTTTATAACACTAGCACCTAGTCATTATGTTGGCTAAATTTAAGGATAAGCATTGTACCTAGTTGTTACTCTGCCCTAATATCCTATCAATATCAAAATCATAATAAATATTATATATATGGTAAATTATACATGTATCATGATAATTATGTAAGAAAACTATATTAAAAAGTAAACCTAAGGATAAGCAATGTACTTAATTCTACTTTATCCTAATATCATATCAAGGAATATCAATACAAAGGATAATTATATATATGGTTAAGTATATATGTATAATTATGTAAGAAAATCATACTAAAGGAAAAACAAAAGGAAAGAATAATAAAGACAAATAATCATACCATAAAGGCTTATCAAAACAAGTTGTTATCTTATTATTCATCATTTAGCTTGATTAAATTTAGCTAACCCAAGGCCATAATCATTAATATTAAGTGAGTGTTAAAGGTATTTATAGATCTATATGAGATTGACACTCCTACCTGCAGTTGCTAACTTCAACCCCGACATGCATAAATTTATAGTCTTTTTGGATGTCTAATGAAGAATTATGGTGGAGAAATGTCATGTTATATAGCTCGATTATAGGAACTCACTGTAACATGTTCGCAAACCTTAATTAATTAAACTACCTAAAGGGGAACGCCTTGAAAGTAGTCATAGTAAGAAAATGGATAAAAGTATATATAAAAGAAAAAAAGTTACAGGATAAGTGCTAAAGGAGTACTTTATCCTAGGAAAATAAGATATAAAAGAATAGGAATATTTCAAAAGAAGAATGATAAAATTATTACAAGATATAAACCTATAGGATGGATAATACATCCTTAGAGAAGAAGTATTAAACCAATTGTAAAACTACAAAACCAGTGAATTCACCAACATTATCTTGACCATTTTAAAAACCCATGTATTCCTAGGGAACCGAAAAAAAGAGAACATCATCGCAAGGAAGGACAAGACGCATGAAAATAAATAGTTATTATCCTATAAAATTCAATGTAATCATTTTCTCTTTATAAAAGAATCAGGTGTTCATTTTATGCTCTGTGATTTGGGTAATCAATGTACTGTGTCAAGACTCGACGTTTCCACCTCCAGCCGAGAATGTGACAAAGAATGGTATAAAGAGCTGAAGGTTATAGATAACTAGAACTTCCTTAGGAAATTACGACTATAGCCTAGGACATATACTCCGATAAGGTTTGTCTGCAAACCTATAAATGTATTATTATTAATTACACTATCGATAGACTACTTACGGGAGAGGTGACTAGTTTGAACTGGTGCTTGGGTTGCTGGATTTTAGAATGACTATATGATAAAATGGTCCTGCCCTCTGATACTTCTCATCTAGTCAATCCTTATTTGATAGTCTAAAAGTACCAAACAAAAACATAAAAATTGCAAACACAAAACATTTAAGTATACGAACCAAAAGCATCAAATATAATAATCAATTATCTTAACTAAATCATCGTACACATGCCAGGCCACAACTAAACATAGACTGATCACCTATGTTTAATTCTGGTTTGGCCAATGTACTAACGGAGTTTAGATTTGGTGATTGGTAAAATAGAAGAACATATATATATATATATATATATATATATATATATATATATATATATATATATATATATATATATATATAATGAGAATATAATATACATAAAGTATATCAAAAATGAATCCGTAGAACAACTATCAAATACAACAAAACCACAAAATCAAACCTCCTCGTCACTCCCACCATCACCATCACCATCACCACTCTTGAACTCATCCATATCCTCATCATTGTTGTCATCCCCGACATCCACTGTTGTGTGCCTGAAGGGCCAACATCAGAATGTGATTGTGGAAAATGTGGATAAACCTTTTGGATTAGGTGTCTAAGCCTATAAGTATAATTGGTATGTACTTGACCCGATAGTAGCATGGTCCATTTGGGTCGCCTTCACCGAAGCAATTTGATAGGATGGATATTTGAGAAATAGGTTATTTGTGATTTATTATTATATTATATGAATAATATTTCAATTGAGAAATCATATTATTTAATTAGTATTGATTAAGAATTAATTTGGAATTAATTTAGTGATCAAAAGTGATTGATTAAATTTACGGGGACTGATTAGGTAAATCAGTAATACTTATAGTTTGGGCTATTGATCCATGTTGATTAGAGATGGGCTAAACCTATATGAGAGTCCATGAAGGTTTAATCCAAAGGGCCTATGAAATGTGAAGAGTCATGGTGAATTAAGGTTTACATGTAAGAAACCCTAGGAATTCCATACTATAAATGTAGCCCCTAACTCCCTAAAATCGTCTAACACACTTCCTAGCAGCAAACCCTAGCCGATTTGTGGTGATTCCTAACTTCTATCATAATCCTCCATTGTTCTTGGTGTTTGTGACTTATTTGAGGCTTCACATTTGAGGTGATAAGCTCTTGTAAGGACAAGTTCTACAAGCTACAACAAAGAGGTAATCATCTTACTTGTTTTTATGTTTCAATTATCAAAGTTGTATGCTAGTTAGGCTTCATGCTTCGGAAAATGAAAATTGCATGTATAACTTGAGAAAACTTAGATACAAAGCATTAGGGTTGTATGTGCACCATATGGATGTTATAGTGCTCAAAACCCATCAAATCCATCACCTTAGTGAGAGAAGCCATGATCCATTGCTGACCTCGGAAGATGACCTCATGTTCCCACTATAGAACATTCATGCATCAAGCCAAGTAAATTAGGTCGATCACAGGATCAGGCTCCTGTCGATCAGTCTATGGTATGCACCTAGCTCTTTGTCGCCTCTTGAATATAGGCTTAGGAACAAGCTCTGACTCCACATGTCTAGGAGACGGAACGATATCTCCATCAAGGATCCTTAGAATCTGATCAGCTCCCTGTACCACCTCTTGCATCTTCCGCAGAGCAGTCGCACCTAACTCCCTGATAAGATATGAAACTATCCCACTGGTGTCTATCCCGTAGGAATGAGCCAAACGAGTAACACAATAACCTCCACAAATATGGCTCTTCGCCATATAACCTACAACCAAACTGGATAAGTACCACGTAAGGGAATAAGGGAGATGGAGGTGACGCTTAGTATGGATCAGACACCACATGTAGAAAATATCACATGAGGTTACCTTGTCATGCTCTTCGCAGTGACAGATAGTGGAAGCAATCAGGCGATGGATCAACCTGAAGATAGGAGATCTGAAGGAGCTCCCCTTGGCCAACCTAGAGATATAGATGTTGGATTAATGTCTAAGTCCATAACTATAATTGGTATGTATTCGACCGGACTTGGCATGGTCCATTTGGGTTGCACTTCACCGGAACAATTTATATGGATAGTATAGTATGTTTATGATTTTATATTAATATATTATAAGTTCTAATATATTAATATGGAATCATGTTATTTATTTAGTAATGATCAAGAATTAATTTAGAATTAATTTAGTGATAAAAAATTAACTAATGAAATATAGACTCCTATATATATATATATATATATATATATATATATATATATATATATATATATATATATATATATATATATGGAATGGGCCAAGTTCATTTAGGTTGGGCTAAGCTTTCATGGATAGTCCATGGAGTGTTTAATCCATGGATCCTATGGAAATGAAAGATCATGGGTATTAGGGTTTACATGAATGTAACCCTAATCCTCCATACTATATAAAGAGGTCTTTGGCACATGAAATGGCACTAGTGTGTGTGGATACAAGAGTGGGCCAATTTCTAGTGTGTTTACTATTCTCTCAAGTTTTCCAAGGTGGTTTTGGTGATTTTTTATTCCACTTGAGGCTTCCACACTATTGGGGCTAAGCTCTTAAAGACCAAGACTTCATGCTCCATCAAAAGGTATGTTATCTAACTAGGCTTTTGTAGTATAGTTGCTTCATATTATGCTAGTTAGGATAAAACCTTGGAATATTGAATATTTGCATGTATAATAGAGAAAACATAGATCCAAGGTTTATAGGGTTGCATGTAGACCATAGGAGTGTTAGAATGCTCAAAACCCATCAGTGGTATCAGGGCCAAGGCTTGTTTTCAATTATACTTGATGCAACTTATTTTTTAAAGCTAAGAATCTGCCCAGACTGAAAAATCGACGAGTTCTGCCTATAAACTCGACGAGTTCATGTGTTAAGGCATGAACTCAACGAGTTCTTGTAAGGAACTCGACGAGTTTGTCTTCCAGTTGGCAGATTTTCGTGTTTTAAGGCTGGAATTGGTCTAGAATCATTACCTTAAACTGTATTGGACTTACAAAACTTGTTTTTGATTTGGTAATGATTATGGTAAACCAATTTCAAGGTTGTTATCAAAATTTCAAGTTTTATGTGTGTTTATGTAATTCTTGAAATTGTTGATATGATTGTTCATACACTTATGAGTTTTGGTAGATCATAGGAATTATTTGCAAAATTGTTTGTTAGTTAATTCTTGATCTAAATGTGTTTTGAATGGAGTTTGTAATTTGTCCTCAAGTTATGGATTACCAAAAGTAATTTCTTTTAAAGATCCATTAAAATGCATAGGTTACAAAATTGAAGAGTCTTTTTGTTTTTTGAACTCCATAACTTGTCCTCAAGTTATGGATGTTCAAGAGTCTCTTCATTAAAGTTTTTTTAAAACCTGAATTAAGCTCATAAGTTATGAAAATCCAAAAGTTTTTGAATAGTTCAAAACTTTCCCTCAAGTTTTGGAATTTGTAAAGTTTCCCCTCATGAATACTTTAATTCCAAGTTAAACCCTTAGAATTTTAAAAGTTAAAATTCAACCCTTATACTTTATAGTATTATAAGTTAATAATATATATATGTATAAGAACAGAGTCAGTATTACCGTTAGTAGGCCTAATTTACGAAGCCGGTCTATAAGGGGGTATAAGGTTACTGCCTATAAAGTGGCAGTTTAATGGTTGTCCGCTCTCACCCACCGCTTCCTTGACGGGTTGAGGGTCGTTAGCCGAACGGGTAGGACAAGGACTATAATTTTCATTATAAGTATAATGATAAATATAAAGTAACTAAACCTTTTATAAATTCCCAATCTTAGTTACTTTAGGAAAATGTGAATTTGGTGCTAACCCATGAAATTACACTTTGCACTTTGCCTAAGTCGTTAGTGGAGCGTGTGTGGTTAACCGGCACACTAACCTGGATTTAACAAGGTACGCAAAGGGTAACTTAATGTTTATCATAGGATCGGTGGAGCGTGTGTGGTTAACCGGCACATCGATTAAGTGATAAATATTAAGGGTACCAAGTATATTGGCATGGTTATTCACACCTTGTTTTGTAATCCTCGGCATCCCAGTCACAAAACTTGAGAGGGCACAATCAAGATTGAAACATGCTATTAAAAAGTTCAATGAATCTCAAAAGATCTAGGAGTTTCAAACCAATTAAAACGTAATTCCTATTTCGTTTTTCATGGTGGAAATTGGTGAATCGTCATTCGCCTACCTTCAAATATTTTTTAGCTTGGATTACGGCATCCCTCTTCCAAGTTATAAAATATTTTGTTGGGTCCTAGCCTTAATATTTCATATTGGGTGTTATATTAAGGACTTAAATCAACTGACTTGAATTTCTCCTATATTAGATGTCTGGTTTAGACATTTATGATCTTCCCAAATCCATTGGAACAAGCTTTCCTAATGAAAATTATGTTCCGTGGTTGGATAATGGAAATCATACTTCTCTTCCTCTACCTCCTCAAATTATTCTCCTTATCCCACAAGTTCTTGAATAGTTCAAGGTCATTAAAGCCCTATTGGCAAGAATGGTCTATGTGTGCTCACATCTTGGAGATGAAGTCACATATTGACAAGCCAGGAGAGTTGGGTGTCAAAGTCTTGAGAAAGTTGGTTGTTCAATCACTTTCTAAGTCACATAGTGAGTTTCCTTTGGGACTACTATGAAACAGACTATGACATGACCCTTAATGATCTTATCTATTTGCTTGGTACTACTGAATCAGCAATGATTTGGAGTACTGTTAAAGCATATTTGATTAGAAGATCAACTTCCCAAACCTCGATGGACATTGTCAATGGTAACATTGAATATCCAGAAAAGCCTTCTCTTCCCAATGGAAAGGGATTAGGCATAGTCAACTCGGTTGACCAAATGGTAAAAAGAAAGGGTAAGTCTAAGATAGTCCCATGTACCATTACCAAAGAGTCCATATGGTTCTATTGCCAAATGAAGGGGCATTGGTTGCGAAGCTGCCCTAACTACCTGAAAGATCTGAGAGAAGGTCAAGTCAAAAAGTTTGACTCTGCTTCAGTTAAGTCCACTATCTAACTCTATTAAGTTCCAATTTGGAGATTCTTATTTGATGTGACTGGGTCACATGTTGAAGTTTTAAGAATCAAAGAAAAGAGGAAGCTTAAAGAAGAGTAAGCTGATTCTGATCACGAAGATGGATTTCGATCGCATGGTTCGGTGATCAGAATTTTAAGCTGTTGCTTAAGAGTTGTGATAGATTGCTTAGGAATAGATAACAACATAGTTTTCATATGCATTTGCATTGTACGGATGAGTTTTCCCGCAAGTTTTAAATAAAATAAAAAGTTTCGTTTTTTATTTATTTTAAATATCCTTACCATGGCATTTGTGAAAAATTGTTGTTTATATGATTCCATTGATAGCAACATTGGGAAATGGATTTGATTCTCTCGTTTGTGGTAGTGTCATAATTTATCAAATAAGGAAAGATTCTCATCACCCAAGTTTCAGTTGGATAGAAACTTGGAATCATGAAAGTTGTATTGTATGATGAATGAGAATTTTCATCTTTTGAAAAATTAAGACTAATTCCTTGTTCACATGTATATGTGAGTCAAGTGAAGGACTAAGGGATCGAGTACACATTCTCGTGCACTGGACAAGTCCACCACAAAGATCGATAAGACTATTCGTCATGATTTACTAAAGTTTAGTAAATATGGTTATACTTACAAGTTTTAAGTATAATTCTGAAGCATTGGAAAAGTTTCGATGTATGGCAGAAAGATTAAAGTTTCTCAAATCAGAAAAGATGGGAGAGTACTTTAGTATCATGTTTTTATGATCATCTTAATTATTATGAAACCACACCACAATTGATTCTCTAAGGACATTTTAGTGCATTTGTTTGACTAAGAAGAGGAATCGTGATTTGTTGAATTGGTTAAATCTAAAGATGAATCATACTTCGTTCCAAAATTGAGTCTTAGAGTAATACTCCAAGATTGTAACTTGAGTGATATAATCTTGAGAAGGTTTATAACACTTGTCAAATGTAAGAGTAAAATGTGTCGTACTCTTGTACATTGGAAATTGGTATGTTGTGATGTTTTAGATAAAACAGAGACCAACTTAGGTCAATTGTGTGAAGTGTTTGTCTTGATAAGAATCCACACTTTCTATTGAATATTTGTTTGTCAAGGAATGGGTCTTGGCAAGAGAGTCTTATATGTCAAGAGGATAGTGGGAGTGTAAAAGATCCTGAAAGAGTTTCAAGATCTTATCAAGAATAAAACTTGTAGTTTATCACTAGCACACGACATGAGGATTATAACCTATCGTGTTGACATATTCCTATTTCTGTGCCCATTCTAGTTAAAGTTTCCTTTGCATATGAGTTCTGAGAGTTCTCAATTGGTTGCATAACAACTTGGAAACAACGGCAGGCCCTTGTGCTGCCAGGTGGCAAGAAGTTAAGACTGCACAAGTTCAGTCCATATGAATTTGTCACTAACCGTGTCTTGTGATTATGGTTTTGACAAATTCACATGGAAAGGAAAACATACACCATAAAATCTAAGTGTCATAAGGTTTCTCTCCGATTCATGAAAATGATGGTAAGGAAACGCTCTCACTAAGAGATTTTAAGTAGATAGCAATTGTGATATTTGCATTCTCAAAGTCGTTAGTGGAGCGTGTGTGGTTAACCGTCACACTAACATGGACTTGTGAGGAATGTCAAAGGTCTAAACAATTGAGACTATGATTACGGCATCCCTTTTCATAGTTCTGAAATTTTTTAGACACACATGTGTGCTATCTAAGGAAAGGTGTATGATTTTGATAAAGTTTTATCAAAGCATCTCGTATCAGATATCTGAACTTTGGTAAGAAAGTCAATAAAGTATTGATTTCTAGAACTCCAGCTGATTTCTGAGTACTTGTCAAAGCTAGTGGGAGCATAAGTGTTATGCTAATAATCATCATGTTAGTGGGAGCATGATAATTATAATAAGTGTTGCAAGTTAGCAATGTTAATTATAGAAAACAAAAGTTTCAATTGGGAAAAAGTTGTTTTGCTATAATTAAGGGAGAGGAAATTATACTTCATTTCAAATCTAAAAGCATAGATCGTGAGATTTTAATGAAATTTAGTCAAGTATATATATGAATGTTTTGTTGGAATGATTCAACATAAGGAAATTCTATATATGGGAAGATTATTTGCGTTCTAAAATTCGATTGTGATTACGACATCCCTTTTCATAATCTGAATTATGAGAACATGGCAAATAGAAATTGAAATATTATAGAAAAATATTGGTCTAGTATCATGTCTTTATGTGAGACATCAGGAATCGTGTCCCATATGCTTCAGATATATGATCGATTGCATGTGCTATAATATTCATCTGTTCTAAATTTTTCCAAATGCCTATGGCATTAAGAGGGAAAAAGTTCTAGAATTGGATGTGACTAAAGTGATTAAGCAATTGTCGAGGACAATCTAAGGTTTACCAAAGATTGGTTGCTCGGGGACAGTTGGAAGTATGGTGTAAATTTTTGGTGAGGACCATATTGACATATTCTGAAAAAGAGGCAACTCTTGTTCAGAAGTGATAGTCAAAATGGGAATATGGAAATGTCTCTATGGGTGGAAACTATTCAATATGTGTAAGATTAGGAAACTTAATGCAAGAAGGATGTTCAAAGCAATGTACTTTGAATTTGAGACTTCATTTCCACGGAATGTTCTCCATGGGAATACTCTGTAATGACTGTTGACAAGTCTTTGTGACTTTGTGCATAATCATTACAAGAGGATCAGTGCATATAAGTTTATAATCTAACAAATTTCTGTAAATGGCAGGAATTTGGAATTCTTGCATTTGCGGTAAGGATTTGGGACTGTGAAATGAGAATCATTGGAATTATGTTCAATCGATCTATTTCACAAAGTAAAGATCATAGACAAACTTAGCGTGCATACTTGGTGTATGTCATAACTAATGTTTGGACAAACATAGTGTGCGTACTTGGTGTATGGCATGACTAGTGTTTAGAAAACATAGTATACATGCTTGGAGCATGGGAAAACTATTGTTTTAATTCAAGTATTAAAGTTGATAATTTGAAATAGTATGCAATGAATAATGTGTAATCAATATGGTGATAAATAAAAGGTGTTCTATTTATATTCATAAGTTCTGAGACCATATTGGATTCGATTATTCTTGTGTTTCACTTTGCATGTTTTGACTTCCAGAATAACTAGGTCATTTTTCCTGAATGACTAAGTTGTTCAAACCATCCACAGTCGATAATACGTTGGAAGTAGGTATTAAGGCAAGACTGTCATGAAGCTGGTTTGTAGATGTCCAAGGTATTGGACATAGCAAGAGGTGCTACAACATTCATGAGTGCTCATAAGTTCTGAGTATTGGATTAAACCCACACTCATTTGAATCACTTCATGGATTTTATCACGAGTGATCGTGAGACGATAATATCTTATACTCTTCAAACCTAGAGATATGATTTGTTGACTATGAGTTGGTTATACATTGATTGCACGAAAACACATTTGGTAACTCAATGTTATAAAATGTCCCTTTGTGTATGATTCAACAAGTAGTAGGACAAGCATATGAGTCGAATTTTATCCATTCCTTTTACCCTTGATGGGATAAAAGCGATATCTGTGGGCCCCTCGATGATTTAATGATGACACCACTAAGTGCTTGGCCAAGCCTGAACTGATTTGATTTGTTCAATTAGTCGGTCGTCATAAATCGGAAATCGGGGAACAACAAATGGATAGAGAGAATGATTATAATCCATGTCTCAGTCCACATGATATCTAGAATGGAGGAATATATGATCCCTTATCTAATGCACGTGTAATTGATTTGTTCAGAGTTCGACAACGGCTTTAAGAGCTACGATTTCTAGTCGAGTTTTGGAGTCATACGCAATAATAGTTTTAGACTTATCCAAGTGGGAGACTATTGGATTACTTGCTAAGTCCATAACTATAATTGGTATGTATTCGACCCGACTTGGCATGGTCCATTTGGGATGCAGTTCACCGAGTCTTTTGAGAATAATATGTTTATGATTTTATATTAATTTATTATAAGTTCTAATATATTAATATGAAATAATATTATTTATTTAGTATTAATCAAGAATTAATTTAGAATTAATTTAGTGATAAAAAAGGAACTAATTAAATATGGACTCTTATATCTATATATATATACATATATATATATATATATATATATATATATATATATATATATATATACATATATATATATATATATATATATATATATATATATATGGAATGGGCCAAGTTCATTTAGGTTGGGCTAAGCTTTCATGGATTGTCCATGGAGTGTTTAACCCACAGAACCTATGGAAATGAAAGGTCATGGGTATTAGGGTTCTAATCCTCCATACTATATAAAGAGGTCTTTGGCACATGAAATGTTACTAGTGTGTGTGCATACAAGAGTGGGCCAATTTCTAGTGTGCTTACTATTCTCTCAAGTTTTCCATGGTAGTTTTGGTGATTTGTGATTTCACTTGAGGCTTCCGCACTATTGGGGCTAAGCTCTTAAAGACTAAGACATCAAGCTCCATCAAAAGGTATGTTATCTAACTAGGATTTTGTAGTATAGTTGCTTCATATTATGCTAGTTAGGATAAACCCTTGGAATATTGAGTATTTGAATGTATAATAGAGAAAACATAGATCCAAGGTTTATAGGGTTGCATGTACACCATAGGAGTGTTAGAATGCTCAAAACCCTTCAATAGATACCCCTAGCATGAGCCCAGACGTGCAACTAATCACACTCTATTGGTGGCGAAAGGATACAGCTTTCTAGATAGGAAAATAAATGAGGAGTATCCACCTCCTCCTTAGCATAAAATGTTGGATTACTGTCTAAGTCCATAACTATAATTGGTATGTACTTGACCCGAGAGTAACATGGTCCATTTGGGTTGCATGGCATCGGAACAATTTGGATAGACTTTTGTGAGAAGATGATATTTATGATTTATTAATATATTATAAGTTCTAATACATTAATATGAAATCATATTATTTAATTAGTATTGATCAAGAATTAGTTTAGAATTTATTTTGTGATCAAAAGAGACTAATTAAATAAATGGGTATTGATTTGGTAAATCATTCATTCTTATAAAGTTGGCTTATGATCCATAGTTCTTCATGTTGGGATAAACCCATGTGGTGACCCATGGTTACTCCATGGAGGTTAAAACCCATGGATCATGAGGAATGTGGAAAGTCATGAGTTACATGGTGTAAACCTAATGCCCACACTATATAAGAAGCCTCATACTTCATGAAATGGCACCTTTTTGAGGGACAAGAAGTGAGGGCTAGCCAATTTGTGAAGCAAGTATTCTTCTCTCAAGTTATTCCAATTGTTGGTGGTGTTGTGTGATTCCAATTGAGGTGCAACACTTGGGGAACTAAGTTCTTAAAGGTCCAAGGCTTCCAACTACAACAATAGGTATGTCTTCCAACTTGTTTTATTACCCAAATATCAAAGTTTTGTATGCTAGTTAGGGTAATACCTTGGAATATTCAAGTTTGCATGTATAATAGAGAAAACATAGATCCAAGGTATTTAGGGTTACATGCACACCTTAGGAGTGTTAGAATTCTCAAAACCCAACATAAACCCCTAAGCATCTTCCCAACTTTGCAATGTTGCAATAGCGGGATACCCCTCCTTCATGGAAGGTGAAGACTGATTGATCAACCCAGTTCGTCGACCGACTATCAAAACGAATTGTAGAAAAGAACTCCCATTAGAGTTCCTGGTAGATAACCTCACATATCATGAATATACGATGCCACACCTAGCAGAAAAAAGCTCAAGACCATTATCATCACAGAAGACCAGAGTGAGATACAGCTCCAAACATCATGTCAACCCAAACTCATTCGCAATCCTCCATACAAGAGCTTGGGGAATGGTAAACTGCTTGGTCAACAAAACGATCACCCGAGAGACAAAGAAACTTTGGTCCTCAGAAGGAATATCAACTAGAAACTGTAGAAATGGATGAGATGACCAATTAGGCGGTAACTGACCAGCCTGCTGGCTACCTGCTCAAAACATACCTAAGATACATAGGACAAGGCAATTTGAATTAAGTTAAGAAAGGTATAAACAATTAAAAAATATCAGAAAAAAGAGGTTCACGCGTACCCAGGTCTGTGCCATGTGCACTTTGAACATGCACCCGTGCATTGAAGATGCACGGTGTGCTTCAAGAACACAATGAATAGTTGGTTCTAGAAGCTTATAATTTCTTCCAAATTTCAACCTAAAATCGATAAGGGATCAATAATCAGGGCTTTTACAAGTAGAATACACCACCAATTTCATCATAAATACCACAAATCAACAGATTTAGCAAAACCCTAGATTTTTCCCCAAATTTATTTCACTTACCACTTTTCACCCTGTTTTACTAAACAGATGAAGGTGCGCACGACGCGTGGTGCATGTTTCCCACGTCGTGGTCCTGTTTAGCACACTTTTTAAATATGGTTATTTGGTTTATATTTATGGGATACGTTTGCATTCACAAGAAGAAAAGTCCAAAAGTACTATTTTTACAGCCATTATACGAGATGTCAACCACAAATTTCGATTTTGATATCGCCACTACTACCCCAGGGGAGTCAATTGCATTTTTCCCTCTTTAATTTGTGTTCTTTAATTATTTATGTATACAATGGGAACATTGCATCAATTAAGTGTGGGGTAGGGGTCGAATATAGGAATGCAAGCATACTGATAAAATAATGAAAAATGACTTGGATTAAAAAAAATTATTTAGACTTGAAATAATTGGCTAAAAAATTGAATCTAGTTAAAAATTGTTGAATTGTCTAAAAAATGAATCTAGTGTTGTGTGGGGAGATCTGATGAGAGCTTTGATGCTTAATTGAGCCTATATATGTTCTAGTGTATTTGTGGCTTCCTTGTCCTAGTGAAATCACGTGACGAAAACACAACTTTGCCCATTTTGAGGGATGTAATAAGTTTTGCTTTGGAAATCCTAGACCTAATAAAAAGCCAACTGGTGACTAATTTATCTCCTGGTTCCTTTCTGTCAAAACAAAGCGAGTTAATTTTCCAAGTTTATTTGTTTACTTTTATGCATTATTGAGTCTAGTTATATATGAAAAATAAGTAACAGCTCAGGTGTGGCACTAATATGTGGCCTTTGGAACTCAATGAGTATTCCCCCTAGGGGCATTTTATATGTCTATCCACCTATTTATAAAAGCTTGGATGGATGGGAAGAAATATCATTTAAATGGGTTTTATAGAAAGCCATGGGTCTCATTAGTGACCTAAGGGATTCCGACTACTCCAATGAATCTTTAAGAAAGTCATTGATTAGGTGGTTGTAACATTGGGTGTACCAAGCTAATTTGCATGGTTATTCACACCTTGTTTGTGATCCTCGGCATCCCAGTCACAAACTTGAAGGGTAGAATCGAGATTTAAACATGCCATTGAATTGTTTAATGAATCTCAAAGGATGTATTAATTTCAATTCACTTAAAACCTAAAAAAAATTTCTTTTTTCGTGGTGGAAATTGGTAAATCGTCATTTACCTACCTTCAAATATTTTGCAATTGCATTACGGCATCCCTCTTCCAAATTGTAAAATATTGTGTTGGGTCCTAGCCTTAATATTTCATTTGGGTGTTATGTTAAGGACTTAAATCAACTAACTTGAAATTCTCCCATTGTAGATGTCTAGTTCAGACAACTATGGTCTTCCCAAATCCTTTGGAACAAGCTTTCCTTTTGAAGATGATGTACCGCGGTTGGATCGTGGAAGTCATACTTCACTTCCTCCACCTCCTCCAATAATTCTCCCTAACCCACAAGTTCAAAGACTTGAAAAATTCAAGGTCACTAAAGCCCTACTTGCAATGAAACATCAAGATAGAAGGCCTGTGTGTATTCACATCTAGGAGATGAAGTCACATATTGACAGGATGAGAGTATTGGGTGTCGAAGTCTCGAGGAAGTTAGCTATTAACTGGGTTCTTCAGTCACTTCCCGAGTCATATGGTGAGTTCATTAAGGACTACTATGTGACAGACCACAACATAACCCTTATTGATCTTAACTATTTGCTTGTTGTTGCTGAATCAACAATGATGTGGCGCACTAGAAAAGCAAATTTGATGGGAAGATCTACTCTTCAAACTTCCATGGACATTGACAATGGAAACATTGGAAGTCGAGAAAAGATTTCTCTTTCTAAGGGAAAGAGAAAGGCTAAGTCTGAGATTGTCCCGTGTACCATTCCCAAAGAGTCCATATGTTTCTGTTGCCAAGAGAAGGGGCATTGGTTGCGAAGCTGCCCTGACTACCTGAAAGATCTAAGAAAAGGTAGAATCGAAAAGTTTGACTCTGCTTCAGGTAAGTCTATTGTCTAACTCTATTAAGTTCCTAGTTGTTTATTCTTAATACATGACGTGACAAGGTTACATTTTGATGTTTTGTAGGATCATGCAAAGGGAAGGAAGCTTAAAGGTAGAGTATGTTGAATCTGATCGTGAAGATGGATTTCTATCGCATGGTTCAAAGATCGGAGTTTTGAGTTTCTGCTTTGGAGTTATGATAGATTGCTAGGAAATATGTAATAACATAGTTTTCATTTGTAATTGCATTGTACGGAAAAGTCTTTTCTGTATTTTATAAATAAATAAAAATTTTGTGATTTTATCTTATTTTATATCTCCTTACAATGGCATTTATGAAAAATTGATGTTTGTATGTTTCTATTTTTAGCAATATGGATTTGATTCTTTCGTTTGTGGTAGTGTCATTTTTTACCAAATAAGGAAAGATTCTCATCACCCAAGTTTCAGTTGGATAGAAACTTGGAATCATGCAACTTGTATTGTGTGATGAATGAGAACCTTCATATTTGGGAAATTAAGACTAATTCCTTGTTCATATGTATATGTGATACAAGTGAAGGACTAGGGGATAGGGTACACTGGGTGTGCGCTCGTCAGATCCACCACAAAGATCGATAAGACTATTTGTCATGATTTACTAAACTTTAGTAAACATGGTTATGCTTACAAGTTTAAGTATAATTCTGTAACATTAGAAAAGGTTCAATGTATGTCAGAACGAATGAGAAGAATCAAATAAGGCAGAAAGATAAAAGTTTCTCCAATCTGAAAACATGGGAGTGTACTTTAGTATCGTGTTTTATGATCATCTTAAAGTTTATGGAAAAACCATATCACAATTGATCCTCTAAAGACATCTTAGTGTATTTGTATGGCTTAGAAGAGGAATCGTGAATTGTTGAAATAGTTTAAATCAAGAAGATAAGTCATACTTCGTTCCCAAAACAAGTCTTAGAGTCATACTCCAAGATTGTAACCTTGAGTGACATGATCTTAAGAAAGGTTTAAAACACTTATCAAATGTAGAGTAAAAGTCTTCTACTCTTGTACATTTGAAATTGGTAAGTTGTGATATTTTGGATAAAACAAAGACCAACTAAGACCAATTGTGTGAAGTGTTTGTCTTGATTAGAATCCGCACTAACTCTTGAATATTGGTTTATCAACTAATGTTCCTTGACAAAGTGAACCATATATGTCAAGAGGTCAATGGGAGTCTTAAAGATCTTGACAACTTTCAAGAACTAATCAAGAATAAACCTATTGTTAAACACTACCACACGACTTGAGGTTTGTGACCTATCGTGTTGACATATTCTTGTTTCTATGCCCATACCAGTTAAAGTTGACTATGCATGTGAGTTATGAGAGTTCTCAATTGGTTGCATAAGAACCTGGAAGCAATGGTAGGCCCTTGTGCTGCCAAGTGGCATGAAGTTAAGATTGAACAAGTTCAGTCCATATGAGTTTGGTTTTGTCACTAACCTTGTCTTATGATTATGGTTATGACAAATTCACATGGATAGGAACACATACACCACAAAATCTAAGTGTCATAAGGTTTCTCTCCGATTCATGAAAATGATTGTGAGGAAACGCTTTCACTAAGTATATTTTAAGGAGATAGATATTGTGATATTTGCATTATCAAATTCGATTATGATTACGGCATCCCTCTTCATAATTCGAATTGTGAGAAAAGGCAAAGGTCTAAACATTTCAGACTTATGGTTGTAAGTTCTAAAATTGTTAAGACACACATGTGACCTATCTAAGGAAAGGTGTATGATTTTGAGAAGCCTAGATAAAGTCTTATCAAAGCATCTCATATCAGAAATATGAACTTTAGTAAGAAAGTCAACAAAGTGTTGATTTCTAGAAGTCCATCTGGTTTCTCAAAGATAGTGGGAGCATAAGTGTTATGCTAATAAGGATGTAATTATTATGCTAGTGCGAGCATAATCAATTACGGTGAATGTTGCAAGGTTAGCAATGTTAATTATAGAAAACAAAGGTTTCAATTCGCAAAGTTGTTGGGTTTGAAAAGTTGTTTTGCTATAATTAAGGGAGAGGATTTTATACTTCTAAAAGCTTAGATTGAGATTTTAATCAAATTTAGTCAAATATATATGAATTTTATGTTGGAATGGTTCAACATAAGGAAATTCTATATATGGAAATGTTAATTGCGTTCTCAAATTTGATTATGATTACGGCATCCCTCTTCATAATCAAACTTATGAGAACATGGAAAATAGAAATATTATAGCAAAAGACTGATTAAGTATCATGTCTTTATGTTAGACATTATGAATCGTGTCCCATATGCTTCGGGTATAGGATTGATTCATATGCTATAATATTCTCGTGTTCTAATTTTCTGAATGCCTAGGGCATTTAGACGGAAAAAGGAATAGAACCGGATATGACTAAAGTGGTTAAACAACTGTTAAGGACAATCTAAGTTTCTCCAAGGATTGGTCGCTTAAATACAGTTGGAAGTATAGAATGTAAGGACCATATTGACATTATTATGAATAGACAGGAGTCTATTAATAATGAGTTGTCGTATGGCAAATTTGGAATGTTTCCATATTGGGAGTTGAAGAATATATGAGAAAGTTAGAAACTTTCATGGAAGAAGGATGTTCAAAGGAATGTACTTTGAATTTGAGACTTCATTTCATGGAATTGTCTTGTAACAATCTACCAAGGAATATTTTGTAATATCATTGGTCAAGTCTCTGTGACTTTTGGCACCTAGACATTACAAAAGAATCTTTGCATGATAGTTTAGAATCTAACAATTTCTAGAAGTGACAAGAATTTGGAATTCTTACACATGCAATAAGGATTTGGAATTTTGAAATGAGCATCATTGAATTGTTTTTTAATTGATCTATTTCACAAATTAAGGACCATAGACAAACATAGTGTGCATGCTTGGTGCATGGCATAACTATTGTTTACAAAAACATAGTGTGCATTCTTGGAGCATGGCATAACTATTGTTTTAATTCAAGTATTAAGTTGATTATTCAAAACATGATACAATGAATAATGAGTAATCAATATGACTCAAAAGTTTTTGGGCCATATAGGATTAGTATTATTCTTGTGTTTCACTTTTCATGTTTTGACTTCCCGAATAACTAGGTTATTCAAACCATCCACAGACGATCATACTTTGGAAGAAGGTATTGAGGCAAGACTGTCATGAATGGGTCTATAGTTTGTCTAGGACAAGGTGGCTGCAGTGTTCATGAGTACTCCTGGAATAAGATTCGAGTATTGGAGTCAACCCACGCTCATTTGAATCACTTCATGGATTTTATCACGAGTGATCATGAGATGATAACATCTTATATTCTTGAAACCAAGACGTGTGAGTTGTAGTTGCAAGTCGGTTGCACATTGACATATGTAAACGCACCAGTAACTTGGTGTTATAAAACATATCGTTGTGTGTAATCTGATGAGTAAGTACAATCGAGCATTTGGGTCGAAGTTTATGTTGGATAAGGTGTCTAAGTCCATAACTATATTTGGTATATATACTTGACCCGGCTTGGCATGGTCCATTTGGGTTGCTTGGCATCTCAACAACCGGATAGACATAATGACAAAAAGGACACTTATGGTTTGTTAATATATTATAAGTTCTAATATATTAATATGAAATCGAATTATTTAATTAGTATTGACCAAGAATTAATTTGGAATTAATTTTTTAATCAAAAGGAGACTAATTAAACATATGAGGATTGATTTTGTAAATCATTCATTCTTATGTAGTGGGCTCATGGTTCATGATATACTAGATTGGGCTAGGACCCTTTGGGTGCTCCATGGATGCTCCATGGAGGTTATAACCCATGGATCATGGGGTTTACATGGTGTAACCCTACATGTGACACACTATATAAAGAACCTCATTTGGAGTAAAATCGGCCACTACGACAAGACGAGGAGGGCTAGCCGATTTTGTGATCAAAGTGTTCTTCTCTCAAGTTATTCCAAGAGTTTTAGGTGTTGTGTGAATCATTTGAGGCATCATACTTGGGGTGCTAGGCTCAAAAGGTCTTAAGGAATCCAAACAACTACAAAGGTATGTCATTCTACTAGTTTTTTGATATTACAAGTACCCCATGCCATGCTAGTTAGGATGAGAACCTTGGAAAATCAAATTTGCATGAATATTAGAGAAAACATAGATCCAAGGTTTCTAGGGTTGCATGTACAACATAGGAGTGTTAGAATGCTCAAAACCCATAAGTGGTATCAGAGACTAGGCTTGTTTTCTTTGTATTTGATGCAAACTCCTTGAAAAAATCGATTTTTCTGCTCACTGTTTAGTGAACTCGCCGAGTCCATGGGGGGACTCGACGAGTCAAAGTGAAAATGCATCCTACTCGTCGAGTAGGTTCTTGCACTCGGCGAGTAGGAGCCCCTGTGTGGGGAATTTCGAGTTTTTCTGCTGGAAATGGACTAGAATCATTAGCCTAAACTGTTTTGGACTTATAAAACCTATTTTTGATGTGGTAATGATTATGCTAATCCATTTACAATGGTTGTTATCAATTTTTCAAGTTTTATATATGTTTATATGATTCTTGAAATAGTTGAGATGAATGTTCATGCTTATGAGTTTTAGTAAGATCATAGAAATTATTTGCAAATTGTTTGATGATATAATTCTTGATCTAAATGTTATTGATGTAGTCCATAATTTGTCCTCAAGTTATGGATTACCAAAATTCACTTCTTTAAATTGTCATTAAAGAACCATAGGTTACATAAAGTGAAGAGTCTTCATTTTAATAAACCATTAATCTCATAACTTATGAATATGAAAGGTTTTGAATAGTTTCAAAACTTGCCCTCAAGTTTTGGAATTTGTAAAGTCACTTTAGAAAACTTTAGTTCCAAACCCTAGAGTTTTAAAAGTTAAAATTCAACCCTTATACTTTATAGTATTATAAGTTAATAATATATATATATATATATATATATATATATATATATATATATATATATATATATATGTATGTATGTATGTATGTATAAGAGCAAGTCAGTTTTACCGTTAGTAGGCCTCTGTCACACCACCAAACCGGATGGCGGAAACGTCTGGGGGTGGATGACTTCATTTGTAGTATCACAACACATGCATCATAGTAATCAAAGTACAAACAACCACTGTATTTAAAAAGTGTAAGTATTTACATGTGTTCCATCATTGTATATTGAAACCAAAATAGTTATACAAAAGAAGAAGACATGACTCAAAATAGCTCCATCTTCTTAAAAGCTCGCGGAGTACCTGTCTACTGATTCCCTGATAATACAAGAAATTTGAAAAGAGATTATCAACATAAAGTTGAGTGAGTGCATAAGTGTTTATGTTTGAAAGAATGTTTTCTGTTTCTTGAATATGTAAACTATTCCAAAAAATCCTATATTTTATGTTGTATATGAAAAGTAGTTTTAATCACATAAAACCGTTCTGTTTGTAAACCAATGTTCTGTATTTGTATTCCTTTTGTAAAACTTGTAATTGTGAGAGTGTGCCTGACTTCACCAGCTATTATTGAATACTGAGATGTAATACTGTAAAAATTGTATCATGGGAAACTGGTACTTTGAAAATGTACTTACGTTTAGTTAATTATACACTAATGTATTGTTAATATCTTTTTAATAAGTTATTATAACCATACTGACTAGATGGCCTGACCCAACGCTATGAATGCGTTAAAACTGTTGATAACAATTGTCACTCATAGGCGTGTATGCCTAACTGTAGCTAGCAGTCTGAGTGCGGGGTTGTCAATCCCAATATAGATCTATACACACATTGTTTCGATCCCCGGCTGGAGATTCTGGTTATAATGCCAAGACATTAACTATATTGTTTAAATGAATTTAAACAACTTGAATCAAATGCTCATAAAAAACATATAAACGTTACATGTATAATAGTTATGAAAACCCAATCATTCTGAAATGAATGATTGTTAGTATGTTCTTGAATTAGTATTCTTAACATGTATATGAAAGATGTATACTCTTGATTAGTTTTGAATCAAACCTTTGTTCTTGTAAAACAATGTACTTTAGTATACTTGAATCGTGAATTAATGTTCTGTGAATCATAAATTATACTTATTATAATTTATATGTACTTTCTGAATTGATACTGAGTATTTATGAATGCAACCCTTGTTCCACATGTTACAAAGGGTATTTGAACTGAATGAAATAGCTTTTATACTTATATACATATACAAATATATATAAGTAAAATTTAAATGACACTTGGACAAAT